>NC_044005.1:57830992-58455992 GCF_900496995.4 Aquila chrysaetos chrysaetos
CATTTCTCTCTCCCTTCTTCTCCCTGGATTTCATTTTTGGCTGCCAGTATTTAACCAAAGAATCATTTCATCTTGATGTTTTGATTTCCTCATGAAATTACAGTTTTACAGGTTCAGATGTAACCTTGTTTCCTATCAGGATGTCTACAGCCATGTGTTTACAACACGGTGTAAAAATGTTTCACTTCTCTGTCTAGGTGACCGCGTAGGTTGTCTGTAGGTGACTCTTGATCATTACATTTCAGGACCCTACAGAGTTTGTTCCACTAATTCATACAATGAATTTGGAGAGGATGGGAATTCCAAAAGAAAATGTCACTCGTGTCACTTCTCATTTAAAACCTGATTATAGATGTATAAACAAACAAAATTTTCAGGCTCCTAGATAGCTTATTTTGAGTTTCCCTCCTAGTCTTTCCACACAAATTGATTTTTAAAAAAAAAATTATTTTACCGTATAGAAGGTATAAACATCACAAGAGTAGAAATGTATAGATCAACTGAAAAACCAATTTTTGCTTTTCATCCTGTTGGGCAATAACAGCAGCTCAGTGGAGAGGTCTGGTTCTGCCTTTCCAAAAACAGCGGGCAGGATCCTGATCCTATGGACTTTGAGGAGCTCAGGCTGCAGCCACTGGGCCAGCAGCAGGCACCGGCTCAGGCAGAACGGAGCTGCTGGCCAGAGAACAGCCTCAGCTGGCCCAGCGCAGTCTGGAGGGAGAGCGGAGTTATGGACTTCCAGCTTGGAGACTGTCAGAACTGCAAATGATGCCTTAATACTCCAGGCTCCTCAGCAAAAAGCCATACCTGGCTCTAGGAAAAGGTGCATTATTGCATGCCCTAAGTTTGCCTTTTTTATGGGCTTATGCATAATCTTACCTCCCCACAAGTGAATAGAGGTTTATATTCTTGGGGATCTTAGGCATCTTGGAAATTAATCAAAGACCCAGATGTTCTTCCTGCAAAAGCTACAGGAAAGAAATGCACTTAATTTTATAATCAATAAACTGGGAATAAAGAATCCTGGTCCAAAACTGTGAACGCTCTTGCTGTGAATTAAAACCAGAATGGCACAATGAAAAAAAAAAACCCAAACAAAAAATAACCCACCACTGTTTTTTGAGCCAAACCAGAAAATAACCAACTAATCAATGAAAGCAGACCAAAACAATATCACACATCAGCCACAGAACTGCTCTAAGCCTGGGCAGATAACTGGCTTGGCAGCATGCCGTAAAAAGTCTGACGCTCTGAGCTAGTACAGCTGAAGAGGACCAAGGTGTGGAGTCAGAAACCAAGTGCTGGTAGTTGCATGGGAAGCATAGGAAGAAGCCTTGGGTTTCCCCTTCAGGGGATCAGTGATTTCTTTAGGATCATAAAGACCAGGAAGAGCTGCTTGGAGTTCCTGCAGCCCCCGTGGCAGAGGTGAGACGTGCTGGAGTGTTGTCTCTGCGTGAGTCGAGCCCGCGCATGTCCACAGCAGCTCCTGCTCGCACAAGTCTAGTTCTCTGGCCCTCACCACCATGGTCTGACCACACTGATATCTGCCTTCAGGAATGACTCAGAAAATCTGACAGGCATCCTCCCAGCTAAACAAAAGAAATAATTAAATTTACCTACATAATACAGGAACAGCTCTTTACATTCACCTCTTACTCCCTTGACTTTTCTAAGCATCTTAGCCTTGAGTCCATAACGCTGTTTTCTCCCACCTTCATCTATGTGGCCTTCCTCCTCATGCCAAACTACTTTCTCCTTTTCTCCAACCTCACCTTAAAACAACTTATTCATTAAAATCTTGAAATAATGTCCACTGAAATGCTGCTTCCCCATCAGCTGTTTTAATGGAAAACATGAAAAATACTGTCACAACTTTAGTTCTGCAAACAGTCATATGTGCTAAGTGATGTGACGTCAAGGTTTTCCCCTTTCCTTCCTATTCCCTGCTCCTGTCTTCCTATAGAGTTTCAAGAAGCCATGCCATTTTTGCAGCTGAGCAATACAAAATTTACGGAGCCTGATCAGGATTTTTTTGTATTAGCAATTTAGCATCTGGGAATGCAGTGCAACAGTCACAAAATGACACATGAGTGCCTACACATGTCAAAATTCTCAGCGGGCAAGAAATCAGTGACAGATATCACGAATGTGTGCTGAATAAATAATAGCCACAGTTTGCACTGAAAGGTAATATTTTGAGAAGAAAAACATGCTGAAGTTTGTAACAGCAAGGAGATGTAAACGCAGCTCTTTTGTAGAACAGGGCAGGACAGCAGTTCAGTTTTCTTGGTTGTTTCAAACCACTGTTGGTAAAACCAGGCTGCCTCTCAGAAAAACCCATCAGCATTACTTGCTGGATTCTTCTGAGCTATAATTTGTAAAAATGAGAACCTAAGAAACTTGTATTTTAAAAGATCCCCAAAGTGGCAAGTTTTACAGTGTCTTTTTTTATCACAAACTTTTTGATTGAGATTACCTTTCAGAAGGATAACCAAATGTCATGTTCAGATTCTTCACTCAAACCAGTACACTAATCACAGAATAATAGGTCACTAATCGGCTTCACCATTTTATATCCTCTCTTACGCTTCCTCCCTTCCTACTTTGCTAACTCGGCAACGCTTCCATTCGTTTTGGTTTTGGCTGTGTGTGTTTTACCAGCTATAGCCTGTCATGTATAGCATATTATAACAATAATTACAGAGTAGTGGGGAAAAAAGGGATCTGAACTTGCCTACAGTATTTTAAGAGGCTGACAGTATTTGCCTGAAACATCCCACTGTGTTTTCAGGAGGTGCTCCGGCTGGGGAGTGCTAAATGGGTTCTGCTGACTCACGGGTGATTACTGCCAGGGGATGCCGAGGTGGCGGGTCTGCCTCTCTGGGGACACGTCTTCGAGGTGGGAACAGCAGCTTGGAAGCGGAAGGGAAGGGTTTGAGCTGAGCTCTTCATCCTGCTTGTCAGCGCTAATCACGCTAATATGCGGAAGGTGAAGGAAGGGTATTGGCAGGGATAGGCAAAGAGTGCTTTGCGTTTTGTGTAACAGATGCACCATTTGTGGGAGCAGGTAGACAGAGGAAACTTGATCACAATTATGTCTTTGAAGAATGAACAGAAGAGGCCTTCCTTATAGCTGTAGAGGGCCTAATCTCAAATGTTTATGTTCATACCAGCCTGTTTTTCTTCTTGTCTTAGAACGTCCGTAAAACACAAATTGGAAGAGGTGTTTCCTTAGACACTGCACAGAGGTTTTCCCAAACCAGCAAAGCAGGTGCTGAACTGTAACAATAACACCTTCAAATGGGATCATGCATTTTCTAGAAGTTAAATGTCTGTGTTTATAAGCTCCGGAGGTATTTGCACTCTGTGTGGCTACACGTGGGCACAGGGAAAAAAAACCACACATGGGGTTGCCTGAGGAAATCCAGAAATGACATAAAAATATCAAATCCATCTTTCCATAACTTCCAGACTTACTAAAAGTCACATCCTACTAAAGTCAGAAAAAAAAAAAATTCTTACTCTTATTTTACTTACTCAAATAAACATTTTAAACTGTCTGTGAAAGTTGGTAAAATGTACTGACTTTCAGTAAAAATATTTTTTAAATGATGGTGAGGAGCCTGTGGGAGAAGGACACTGGGAACAGCAGTGCATCTATAATCCAGCCAAGGAATATATTAATTCTTTTTTGGGGACAGTATCTTTTTGAAGATACAGGAGGCAGTGTGTATTTTACATTCCATAATTTTGTAGAAACAAAGAACAGTTAATACACTTAAAGATCATTGTCCTCCTTTGCTGTCAGCATTAGCCCTCTGCTGAGCATCAGAGGAATTCTGGGAAGGCTGGCTTCCTATGGTGGAATAAACCTGGAGCAAAAAGCCCAAGTTTATTCTTAAATATCACGTTCTTTGTTTACTTATATAGATCAACCCTGTAGCAGATGCATTAGTAAATTGCAGACATATACTCTGTCTTCCAAAAAACCAGGCCCACGTAGGGCTTTGTGATTCCCAGCAGCATAAGCAGCATACACTTTCCAAAGAATTATCCCCAAATGCCAAAAAATAAAAGTAAACTGTTTCTTGTCTGTCACTGTCTCCAAGCCACACTGTATAACAGAACTAACATAGCAGTCTTCAGGTCTAAACTGTAAGCAGGTGCTAAGAAATAGCTTACCCCATAAGGGTACCTCAGATTACCCAAGGAAAAACTTTGATTTTAGTGCTTCCGTCCCCAACATACAAAATGGGGATAATGATGTCTTCTTACTTGTGCAGCGTGAAGATGAATTACTATTTGTAAAGATTTAAAGGATATTCTGGGCAGGCTGTACTGCAGAAGCTCATGAAGAAAATTAATAATTCTGTTTCCGTTCTGGGGCTGGATTTCTGCACAGTGCCATCTCCTGAATGAGAGGAGAGCAATATTTCTATTTTTCTCTTTAATCCGTTTGGCCATTACATCACCAAATGAGTCAGGATTCTCTGGAAAAAAATACCCACGATCCTGTGACTAACTACTGCATCCACTCCGGGAGGCTACAGCAAGGTTATGTAAACCGTCGCAGTTCTGGCACTACCCAACTGTTGAACGCTTGACCTTCCACTTCTCATGTTCTTTTAATCTATTTTCGGATGTGATTTCCCAGGGTTTTTTCTGATGGTAAAATAAGCCAGAGATCTGTCATATGGAAGTAGTCTGTTTCCATATGTATCGTTAGCAAAGACATATGCTAATGAGCTTATTAGAGGGTTGGGAGAGTCGTTTGGCTGCCTGCACTCCTCCTCCTGGAGGCTGCAGAGTTACTACCCAGAAGCAGTGGGCTGTCGTCGTCTGTCTGGGGCAATGATTAGGAAGGTATAAAGTGCACATCTTACCAGCGACTTTCCAGCTATCTGCTGACAGTGGAGTGCTGGTGGGTGGTCCCATGGTTTGGAGCAGGGGCCTAACTTCTAATAGATTGTCTCGCTCACCTTTTTTCCCAAATCTGGCCCATTCTACTCATGCTCACAGAGGCTGTCTTCACTCTAGTGCCCCATCCATTCGTCCCTGTCACATACCTAGGGCCCTGAAGTACTGCTTTACTGATACTAACCCTATTTCTAACAACATGCTGACTTGTGGACTGGATTCCAAGTAAGGATTAATAAGATCTGCCTTTGCTTTCAGCTTATTAATCGGAGCCTCTCCCGCTGCTGTTATCTCCAAGGAAAACACATCCAAGCCAGCAGTGTGCTCATTGTGCTCTTTGCCCACACTGTGTCTGCTGGCACCTGCAGACGGATGTGATTCAGTGCGAATCTCCCACGAAGCAGCCATCACCTTGGCTGTCATCACGTTGGCAGCACCACAGGCTGCTGTTGTGGAGGTGCAGGTTTGAGTGCCACCGCCCTTATTTTGCCCCGTTTTCACCTCTTGTAGTATTTTGAATTGACTATTTTCTTGACAATGTCAAAGCAAACGTGTGCCCTCATAGGCTTGATTTCTAACTGGGAGCCTTTTTTGCTTGGGAGTTGTAACTGCATCCATCATTAAGGATGAATTCTCAATCCTTCAGCTAAAGAAAAAACAATAATTACGGCTCTGTGCCATAGCTGTGTGTATGCAGATAGACCATGCTCATCATTTGGTCATTCCTTACCTTGCAATGGAAAACAGATATAGGATGTAGTGAAGCCAGGCAGAAGGAGGAACAAAATAAATGCAGCCACACTACTCTCTTTGATAGACACACAGCTGAGTGCTGAACAGATGCATCAGCACTAAGCTGGTGAGTACCTGAATGAAGATCTAAATCCTCTCTATTTCCACCCAGAAGGAGTATGTGCTCAGTGCATGCAACCAAAAGACCAGAACAGATGATCATCTTTCTGAACAGTTCAAGATTCATGTGACTGTCAAATCTTAAAGGACTTAAATATAAGAATTTTAAAGACTTAAAAGAAGACTCCTCAACAAGCCTCCAAAAGCTGGAGCTGTATGTAAGGGTAAAGTGCAGTCTCCCATGTAAATGCAAGATTTAAGATGGCCCACACCTAGAATTCTTAATCCACTAAGTAGAAGAGAGAAAACATGAAAATGTACCCATACAAATGCAAAACCCAAATGCATAGAGGTAAAAAAAGTAGCCAAACAAAATTAAAAAGGAAACATGAATAATCTGAGGGGTAATAAGTGGTACCCTGCATAAAGACTTTGAATACAATAATGACTGAAAGAGAAGTCATTGAGATCAAATGTACTGCTAAAAGAAAAAAAATATAAAACAACATTGTCCAGGAGGCAGCAAGTGAGACCAAGAGTGAGATTTTGCAAGCACGTAATATTAGTGCAGTGCAAAGGTGTGGAAAAAGAAATGCTGCTGTAAACCTCAGACAACCTCATGATACGAATACAAGATGGCACCAAAGCCCTGCCCCAAATCAAACCCCGTGATACAAACAAAAAACCCCTCAGGAAATCAAATGCAAAACAAGCAGTGGGCTGGTAGTAAATATGTGAAGCGATAAAGACTTCCTCAGCGTTGTTTGAGACATGAACTCAGTCAACCACAGCTAGCTAGAGTACTATAATGGTGGTAGGACGGTATAAAATTCAAGCTCCCATCGTTATTCCGAGTCCCTTGAGGCTGAGGTCAACAGGGCTGTCATGGGTGTCACCACGTGAATGACTGTACCAACTCGGGCAGGATAAGCATCTTTCGTTACACAGATCATGATGACTCTGTGCATGACTGTTTTGCTGCACCCTTCTCTTATGCACTTTTCCTACCCAACAGGATGCTCTTTCTTTTCAGATGCCTACGCTTTGCTTCACTTCAGTGCTTACTTCATCTGAGAGCTCAGAAGAGTTGGCTGGTAATCAAACTACCTTTGCCTAAAAGTGCCTTTTGGGTGTCCCTGAAGCACTTCCATTATGAGTGGATGAGGAAAAGCTAGGCAAGCACCGTAGCCAGACAAGCTGCATGTTTGCAGACAACTGGAGTTCATGACCAAATACCTTCCTGGATGAGGATTATCTACTTTGGAGAAGCAGAACAATTCCCCGTGCTTCATAGCAAACAGTAGTAATGGCAAGAGCACTCAGGTAAGTCAAACGGCTCCTTTGCAAGATTATGGGTCTCATCTAGATACAGAAAGTCAGGAATGGTGTTTAGGATCCCATCTGCAAAAGAAGTGAGTAATGCCTGTCAACAATAGGAGTGGGATTAGCTGGATCTACTGGGAGCAGCATGTATCTCACAACCTTCTGCTGCACCAACGAGGAAACCGCACGGCAGCAGCTGGAGCTGTTCAAGGCCACAACCTGTTTTGAGAGAGTTCAGGAAGTGAATTAAAACTTGGCTGAGAACACAGTAAAATGCACATTTCTGCCGTGTCATTCACAGGCATTTGCTGACCTCCCAAGGATTATGCACCAAAGAGGTAAAAGCAACACAGATGCATCTAAAGATAATTTCTAAAGGGCTTTAATATTAGGTTTTTAAACTAGCTGACATTATTTCTACTGTTTTCCCACCATCAGACAGCTGCTGACTTCTGAAAAAAAGAAAAAAGTTAGCACAGACATGGCTACCACATATAACCATTACATACCACCAGGGAACAGGTGATCGTTTATCATGTCCCAGACTATGGCAGTATGACTGAAAAGGCAACCACACGATGTGATGCTAGTGAGTTGTAGTTTGGAGTACCAATTCCTACAGCAGAGACAGCTGGTAGCTTTTGGACTGAGTTCATTATTACCACTGAACCAAGAGACACCCAAACCAAGAAGAAATGTCTAGCAATCGTGTTCACTGTGAGTTGTTTCATCCTTAAGTTTGAGGCTATAAAACAATCGAAGTAGAAAATGACACTAAATCACTGGAGAGCATTTTAAAGGAGTTATTGCTAGTGACTCTCCATGATGCTGAAACTGCAATGCTACAATTTTGAGGTACACAATGACAAGAGGGAATTAGATATACATAGCTGACTTCATTTCCTGGTCATGAAAGTACAGCAAATGAACCAAAATATGAGATCCTCAAATTGCTGGAAAAACAGATAACAGAAAGGCACAGAAAGCAATCAAGCCAATTATTTACCATTGTCAAGAAAGCGTCTGAAAGGAATCTGAGAACAAACCATATGAAACAAGTGCTCATATCTATCATTTTGTAGAGCTGGGCACATGCCAAAGGAGAACTCCCACCCACATGCGTAGAGTACTTGAATTATCGAGACAGTCTGAGCATACAAGACAGCATCATAGTTAAAGGCAGTTGGCTCGCAGCGCTCAGATCACAGAAGCTTCCTCAGAGCGCCTTCTGAAACTGAAGTGTGTCTCCAAAAACCTGGAGATGTCACTGTTTGGCAGATACGACCAGGGATATCAAAGACCTGGTAAACAGTTGGGGTTCATATGGGAATGTGCAAAACCAACCCAAAGCTGATGAAATGTACACAGCATTTGGTTTATCTGTGCTCTAAATAAGGGACAGCATGGGAATGAACCTGAATATTGGTAGCACATTGTCTGCACTGTTTAATTGTCACTCCTGGCTCCTCTTGGATGACTCAAACTTAGCTTTCTTCAGGACAGTCTTCTGTGTAGGTGACTACCCTGCAGGTGGGTGGACATGGTCTAGTCTGATCCACTTGGAAATTGGGACCAGGCATCAGTCCCTGACCTTCCATTATTCAACCGTGTAGACATAGATAGTTACAGGTGCCTCAGACAAAAGTTAAACCTTGCTCATCCCCTCCCATCCACACCGCAGATGCTTTGCACTGCTGCCTCAGAGAACTGACCTAATTGAGACCCTGAAATTGCCTTGGCTGCTCATCCCTCCCTGTCTGTGCACACGCTGTGGTCTCTATTTCAGGCTGCTGGGAAGCAGACAACTGTCAGACACTGCACTGACCACAGCAGGAATCATTTCAGCAGGCCTGGTACCCTCGACCTTGTGCTTTCAGGTAATGGCCCTAACTTGGGCCACTCTGTTCAGGTGATTTACCTTGCAAGAGGAGTTCTACATCACCATCATGTTACAATGACAAAGCTTAATCACTGCTTAAAATTGCTGCAGCCCTATTAAAGGAAGCTGCTAAAAAGAAAACATATGTCAAACCACTCCTGAATGGAGAAACATTCTCTGCAGAAAGTGTTAACAGCAATCTGGTAAAAATCCTTGCTGTCAAGATGAATATATACCTTTGGTACTTAGCTCTGGCAGACAGCAATGGTAGCAAGAGCAAGAAATAGGACAAAAGGGAAACACTTACGGGCCAAAGCCTGCCACTGTGGGCAAGCTACAGTCCTCTGAGAACTTACGTTAAATTGATAAAGACAGACAAAAAAGTATCAGCCTATAATGGCTGAATACCACAGCACCAGAAGTGCAAGGCCATTGCTTGTCAGTGGGAGAAAAACCTGGTACGTAGTTCAGTATCGAGCACCTGGAAAGTGTACACCTGACTTTTTATAATACCTCACAAACCCAGGGGGTTTGCAGCCAAGCAAGCAGATCATCCAAAAAGAGATTATCTCTACAGATAATAGGTTAAGTACTATAATGTAAACGAGGAGCAGTATTCACAGTCTCTTTCATTTTTGGGGAAAAAATGAAATGTTACAGGGAAAATCACCCAAGCAGGGGCCATTATCCTAGGAATGCTTGTGGGATTGCATCTAGGGACCTCGAAAACTCAACTGATAGCGTTTGATAAATGCAGAGAGCTGCAGTGTAGCTCTCGGCTATGCTGGTACTGGCAGCTGCAGTGGAGTGGGAGTAGCTGGGGAAGGCTGGCACGCCTGCCAAGGGCTGCCTGGAAAGGGGAGCCCGTTTTTTTCCCTGCACCGCTGCCACGTGAACGGCTTCGTGCCCCTTGGCCAGCATACACAGCAAAGGGATTGGAGTCGAACAGCTTATTATCTTGTCTCTCCCTCTTTCTGTCTGTGCTTGTGTACAGAGCAAGAGGCATGATGTTTTGGAAGGACTTGAAGGCCAGCCAAAATGAAAGCGAGAGAAATCATTGGAGCAGCCAATGGGCTGCAGCAAAAGGAAAAAGGGGACACTGAAGTAAATAGCAGTCTTTCCATTAATTTCAGGGCAGGCTGGATCAAACCCATTTAAGCCCAAGGCTAGAAACAGGAAATGTCATCCTGAATATTAGGAAACAAACTGTGGCAGTGAGTGCAATCAAGCAATTTGTGCACAGGAAGGGAGCAGAGCCTTGCCCTACTATGGATGGTGACATACTATTACGGCGCTCTAGAGTCCTTTAGAATGAGTTCCCTCACTGTTATCTCATTATTAAGGATTTTTTGTTGTTGTTTTAATCCATTGTGCTCTGAAAGAAAAATACAAAGAGAACCTTCTCCTTCCCTCCATCCTTGGGAATAACAGGTCGTTTCAGGCAAAGAAACCTCTGACACTTCAAACAGCAGCAGTAGAGCTAACACGCTTTAATGAATTATTCGGTGACATAACATGACAGTGCCCAAGAGATTCATACTTTTAAAAATATTTTTGTTATTTAAATTTAAAGACAAGAAAATTTAAATCTCAAGCCAGGAATCTCCTTTTTCTCTTTGAGGCCAGTTACTTTGTTCTGCTTTGAGGTGTGCAAAATTTACTTTGACATCCCTAGGTTTTGGAATATTTTAAGTGAAAGATGACTTTTTGACAAAGCGATCTGATTTTCAGAGGTTTGTGTTTCAACACCTCACAGACACTTGGAGTCAAATGGGCCAGATTCTCAGCCCTACAAAAGGAGCAAAAAGCCATGTTAATTGCCCACTGAAGCAGTTGCCGTAGGAAAAAGGGCATCCTTAGGTTCAACACAGTGAAAAAACCAATGGACTTCACTATGAACATGTCTCATGGATGTAAAGAATCAGGATCAGTTAGGTAAAACTAGTATTTTATATCACACCATGCGTGGAGTGCACTTTACTCACTTACAGTCTTCTCCTGAATCTCTGTGGATGATTTTCTCTGCAAAACACACATTGAGACTTACTAGCACTGAAAAAACTAGAGCTGGGAAACCCTCCATAAACAATCACAAATGCCCAGAAAATCAGCAATCTACGGCTTCTCCCCCTTGTTCTGATCTCGGCTATTCTTTGGAGAAGTTGCTGGCACAGTACTTGTGTCTTGTCCTGCATCTTTTTAAGTGCAGAGACTCAAGATCTAATCAGTATTAATGACACCGGGAAACTAAGGGTGTTACCACTTAACACTGTGCAGTACGGTGCACTGCAGAGCTCCACCAGTTAGCATCACATGAGCTCTTCTGGAACGGGAAAGGCATATCATTGTGCTGCTTTTTTTGAACAAATTTGCTACTTTGGTGAAGCTGTGCTGCTTTGGGAACCCAGACAAAGATTTCTGCTGGGTGCTTTGTATGCCTCGTGCCATGCACCAGCAATTCAGAGCAAGACCTGGCATCTGGTGGGTTCAGGTGTGTTAATGCTATGCTCGTCGGAGTAGACTGACCTGTAAAAGCAACTAGAGCTGCTAAATGTAAGGTTCTCTTGGAAAAGAAAGGCAGACACTAAGATTGGAGGGCTGGCCTAGTTAAAAACTAAAACTTGCCTATAATCATTATTTTGTCCATACCCATAGAATTTTGTCCATAATAGACTTTAATTTCTGTTCTCCTTAATATCAGTTTGGAAGTCAGCAGCTGTGGTGACACGTATTTGCTGGGATAGCTTTGCTAGGTGGAGGTAGTTCTTCATGGAGGTCAGCTATGCTGCTGGTGTAAAAATCTGAGAATAAGCAGTGCGTCTGACCCGGCTGTGTTTCACACCCTGGGCAATAAGGAGAGGCAGAGCTGCTCCTTCTCTGGCCTCCCTATAGAAAGCACGAAATGTCCCTCTTTCCTTTTACTGACTGGAGAGGATTATGATCTTATGGCCTGAGATGAAAGGATGTCTGCAGGAGATTCTGTGCCTGGACAGACCTAGAAAAACAGCGCTTGAACAGTGCCTCGCTTATTCATCGTATATATCCCAATTTGCAATCAGCCTGGCTGTTGAAAAAACAGTGCTCTGAAAAGCTCATGCTCCTTGCTGCCATTTCACAGAGGGCTCAAACCCGAAATCTTTCTGTGGGGAAGGAGCGCAGGAGGTACCTACCATTCCTCCACCAGCTCTCTCAAGCCTCCAGAGCCAGTCATTATTCCTGTGGTAGCCCTGACTCCAGCATCCTCACCAGGCTTACTCCAGCTATACTCATCACACTGCAAGTGTAGAGGGGCCTTTGCAGAATTACAACCCCTCCCAGCTTTCCTAGCAGTTACACCAACTCGTACACCAATGAGCGAAGTTGTCTTAGAACCTCAGTCAGCAAACACAGTAGCTGGTATTACGCTGCATAGCTAACGCTGTCATTTTCCAGTCTAAGGATCAGTCATTGACAGTGATATAATCGGTGCTGGGACAATTATGGAGCTGTTTCAAAGTTGCAAGGAAGGAAGCAAACATGTTGTAGCAAGGTTGTTTGTTTTTGTTTTCTTTTTTTTAAATTAGTAGCTGCATGAAGTTACAAATGAAATGCTAGAAATAGTTAAATAGTTCTCAAGTGTTTGGTCAGTCAAAAGCTGGGTGAGATGCTCAAAAATGTCCGATAAATACCATTTGAGGATGTATCACATATCTAGTAACTACAACATTTAAATTTGATATTTAAACATTCACATAAGAATAAAGGAAGTGGTGGAAATAGCTGTGCGGAGCTTGATGAACTCATGACCTAGAATAGTAATATGAGGCTCAGGCACAAATTCAGGGGACTCCAGGATACCTGGCAGGTAGCTAATAAAAGAAGTAGGGGACCAAGAAGTCCCTTGCCTTATAGATGCCCCTTCTCATTCACGTAAACAGCCTCTGTTCAGTGTTAAAAACATATGAGCGAGCTGGCCTGGCCGCCTGAACTGTGCAGCAGGTTGTTGGAATTGCTTTACTGGGCCAAACGAAGCGTAAAAAAAAAAATAAAAAAAAAATTACTGTCTTTGACGCCAGTAATAAGCATATACGGCGTTTGCCATCTGCACTTCTACATAAGTGGAGCTGCTGCTAGAGAAAGAGATGTCAGTGTTAGCACTCTCACTGGTGGCCAAGAAGGAGAAACGTGCTCTGTGGTGAGCCCTCACTCCAATACAGTCCATGCTGGCAGCCCCAGGGTCCTCTATTGCAATGGCATTCAGGCTTTCTTCTGTGAAAGAAATTCCCTATTTGTGCTGTAATTTTGCTCAGTATGTTACATCTTATTCTGAAAAACAGTTTTCTCTTTTAACATATTTCCCTTTAATAGGTACATACAAATTGAATGTATACTTACATTTATATAACTATGACTAATTATAGCAATTTATAAGAATCTGTGATTTTTATTGTTATGCAGCATGGGTTTTTCATAGGCAGTTTTGGAATACTGAAATCTAGTAATTTCTTCATTCTTCACCAAGGGTGTTTTCCTCGATCAAAAGTATTCATATGTCAATGGTAAGAGCGTTCAAAGACATTCAAGCCCCATAAATTATTCCACACAATACAAACACACAGTATTCACTTCTCTTCATTCATCTTCACCTACTGCTGTCATTTAGCTATGAAGCCATTCTCTTTTTTTTTTCTCCCTTTTTTCCTCCCCTTTTTTTGTTATGCAAACTTGGCAGATTTAGGCTGTGTATTAGATATGTCTGATGATTATGTTTTTGCTTTGTACTGAATGGACTCAAAACCTAGTTTTCTGTTTCAAATAAAAAACCTAAGAACTTAAAACTACAGTTGTTGGAAACTCAGGCCTGTCCAGCTTTCCAGTTGAAAAAAAAAAAATATTACTAAGTTTCATGTGGTTTATGAGAGACTTAAGTGGTCCATAGAGCGCGATGAAAAGACAAGTTTCCTAATTTAAAGTTATTTAAAGAAGTACAAACCATTCCAATTGGTCAGACCTGAGTTTAAGGCTTATGCTAGTACCAAAATACAGGGGGATTTCTCCAAGTTTTTTGTTTGCTTCTGAATGAACTTTGCTATTTGTGACAGATTTGAGTATGTTGGAAAGGAAAGGGAAGCATTAATTGCTATTACAAGTCTACTTCCCATGGCTTGAAAATCTTGACTGTTAAAACAGCCTGTATGTCATTTTAAGCAGTCCTTTTCTTCTTTATCTCCAGTGTACCCATAAGCTTTCAAATACCATTTTTTCATGTTACTCATCCACTTTCCATATAATATCCCCAAGCTAGCAATATTGATCTTGGAAATGCTTTATTGTTTTAGGTACTTAGACTTTGCTGTATGCATTTGGAAAGCATATCAGCTTTATAAATGAAAAAATATAGGTATTCTCTTTTTATAAAGTGTCATTCTGCAGTGAGTAGAACACTGAAGTGCCTTTATTTAAGTTGTTTTCATCTCAATTATTGCCAGAGGCTTTCAAAAAAGGTAGCATCTAAATGATAATTGATGAGAGCACTTCCAGGACTGATCATGATGTCACAGTGGGACTACATTGATGTGCATTTGCTATATTTAGTGAAGTTGTTCCCAGTTTATACTAGCGCAGATGAGAATATTCACAGAAATAAAGACTGTGAAGCCCTTAGAAATATGTCATCTTACGTCTTTGCTGTTTTAGACCTCAATTTTCCCATCATGTGAATTCTGCTTTGAATCTCCACAGTTCATTAAATCCTGTGTGCCAGTGAAGTCAGAATTTGGAAAATCTGTTAATGAGTTGCGGTTGGGGAAGGCATCTTAAGGTGATGGATGTGCTATTGGATTTTACTGAAGTAACAGTGAAGAAAATTTAGGAGGCTTATATAAAAGTACTGGATGATTTAAGAAGTGAAAGAAATTAACCGGAATTCTGAAAGCTGGCCCTGTTGGCCTTGCAAGACAGACACTCTTCTTGTTTCTTCCATGGGAAGGGGGATAATCCAGCAACCTCCTCTCCCACCTGGATACTCTGAATTCCTTGTGCACGGCATGAGACATGAGAAATTGAGACTCCATGACCTGAACTGTGATCATGTCTCTAATATTTTTAGCATAAACATTTATGGCCAGCTTAATTCTCTCTTCCTTTCTGTATGTGGTCCTTAAACTTCAGCTTCCTGGAGGTGGCTTTTTTGTGTGCCTGTTTTGGTTTGGGTTTTTTTTAACTTTTACTTTAAGCTTTGAATCTCTTCAAGAAAGATTCTGAAGATTTTATAGCACAACCCTTTGCTTAGCCAGACAATATATGTACTTCCTCTCATGAGGCCCACCACTGGGACAGATATGAGAAACTCGATGAGGTATCTGAAATGACTCCAGCACCCACCCAGCTTATCCCCCTTAAGTGAGTCAACAGGCTTCTAAATGCTGCCTACAAAGTGATCATTTATATTAACTTTATGCAAAATGAAAGCAGAAGAGATGACTCTGAAGACTAAAGTACACCTCTAGCTCCCCAAAACCTGACAATGTCTAAGGCTTTTTTTTCCACTCTTCTTTTCTTGAGACAATTTTGTTTGTAGTATGCAATATTTAATCCTCTCTATCTATGAGGCATGTTATCACCAGCTATTAAATAAATAGCTCTGGAAGGTGCCTTGAAGAATGAACTTGCCCACAGTCCTTGCCCAAAGGCAGGTCCAGCTATACCAGAATGATTGCCAATTTGCATCTGTCACGTGTTCTTAGAAACCAAAAGTGATGGATATTGCACAACCTTCCTAGGCAACCTTTTCCACTGTTTACTGTTCTTATAACTAGAGGAAGCTGTCTCTAGCACCAACCCTCAGTCTCTTTTGGTGCAATCAAAATGCATTACTCTTGTCCTATCTCTAAAGAACATATAAATAATTTCTTTTCTCCCGTTTTGTATCTCTCTTGTCCTTAAAGGCTCTTAACGTCTCTCCTTAGGTGGTTTTTTTTTTTTGCTAGGCTGATCAACTTCAACCTTTCCTAGCAGGTCATGTTTCCTACACCCTCACATTTTTTTTTGGTCCGATTACTCTACATCTTTTTTAAACCTCAGTGCCCAAAACTGGTTGATATTCCCAGAAGAGACATTATCAGCACCAAATAGAACAGTTAGATTATTTATAAGTTTTAATAACAATTCTTCTGCATGGCTTACTGGAGTCCTTTTGAGCCCATGTAAACTTCATCAGTCTTGTAAGCCCAAGTTTCCATCAAGCTGACGTTCAAGTCACTCCCTTTGACAGACTGCTCAAGCTCACAATGACCATGAATAGAGGTGCTATTTGAAGATGTAATAAGGAAAGCCTGGAAACCAAACCAAAGAAATGGGGATCCACTGCAGGAAGCACTCTGCAGGCAGTCTCTCTCTGTTTTCAGTCTGTTTGGATTCATGGAATATAAACGAGTTAAGAGATCTTAACTTGTCCTAGAAAAAAAACCCCAGACCAATAGCATATTTAAGATGTAGATTTGACAAGTGCTGAAGGGATTCAAGAAGTTATCCAAAATGAAAACAACCTGAGTCATCCAAATCTGAAACTGCCGAAGTGTGGGGGGAGTGTCAGAGAGTGTGACACAAGTGCTCTGGTTTTAGCAAGCCGGAAGCAGCAGTGGAACAAAAACCTATGATGTGGGATGCTGAACTAATTCTGGGGTGATTAATAAAAACAACATAATTCTTCACTTACATACATTAGAGAAGCCAGCCAAACATTTAGCCACTTACTGCAGATGAGACAGTTTGTCCAGACAACATACAGGCACTACCATCCGACCTGGAAAAATGCCCAAATAAGAATGTTAATTTTTCAGATGTTTTAAATTAAGAACTGTGTCTGGAAGTTAACTTTTCACTTAATAATGAAACCTCATTTTAATCCAATGCCTGTCTATTGTAAGCAGAGCTTCCACCAGTCATGCCTCTCTTAGTGCAGTACTGACTTTATGAGTTGCACATGGTTTGTAAATGAGGGGATAAATAGGGTATCAAACAGTCTGTGCAAATTTACCACAAAGACATCTGGATCTGAGAACCTCCCAGCAGGCAAGTTGCTAATGATCTCAAATGTTTCCTTCAAAGAGAATGACTTCGTTGGGTCTCTGTATTCTTTAAAGATCTACAGGAAGTTCAAACAGGGAAATGGCATAGGTTTATTTTTAGTCATGGACAGAACTTCCTTCAAAATAATGTGCATCTCAGACTTGTGAAGTAACCTGCTTCTTGGTGTTTTGCACTCTCAAAATACTCATGCCTTCCTGCCTTGCAGAATTAATAGTATTTCTATTGAAATGGCAATATTTCAGCATGGCAGTCATTAATGTCTCTGTTTTATGGATTCTTTTTTGGGCAGGGATATGTTTCCCTAAGGGAAGCATAGTTTGGGTAACTTTGCTTCAAGGATTACCTTTCATCAGCCTTGAGACTGAGGATGGACAGGGCACGGTAGAGAGACAGCAATGCTGTGGCAATTCTTAACCACCGGTTCAACTAACTGGTGTAGTTCAGCAGATCCTGCTTGGTCGCTCTTCAGGACCAGCCACTACCAGTTTGACTTCCAGCCTTAAGGCATTGGCTCAGTTTCTTATCTCTGCCCTAGCTGGACTGGCTACATAGAGAAGTCATGGCAGCTGATCAAGCCAGCTTTCTGCTGCTCCAGTAGAAATTAAAGGTGAGGACATAAAAGCCTTAGGGAGCTGTGCAGCCATGGGTGTCCTACCCCAGGTCCTGGGAGTCTGAATAGCCTGTGTGTCCCTAAATCACACACCACAGCTTTCTCTGGGGACTGGAGCAGCAGTCCACAGCATTGATGGAGATGCAGTCTGGTGCAGGATCCCGTGGCCCCAGTCTAAATAAATATGTTGCTAAATGCTGCTAAATACATCACTAGAGTATTCAGGGAGCCTTATCTGTTTAGTCTGTAGAATACCTTTTAACATTTTTTTTTTTAACCCACAAGAGGGGTCTTTGCCTTTAAGCCCAGTCTATGCAAACGTGTACACAAAGTGCCTCTTTTCCCGGAAAGCAAGGCCCCAGGATGGAGGATGTTGACGTTGGAAAGATTTCCTAGTCAAACTGTTTTCCTGCCCTGATTCGTCTCTGGGGTCCCGGGCATGATGTGCATGCAGTGGTAAGGGCAGAGAGAGGAGGGAAAAAAAAGCCTTCAAAAGGCTTTGTGCTGCAAGTTGCCAAGTTTTGTGTAGTAACTGGCTGCAGAAACTGAGCTTCTTTTAGAAACCCCTCCTTGGGGAGATCCCTCCTTCCTCAGGGGAATCAACCCAGGCCCATGCTGTAGCTGTATTACACCCAAAAGAAGCAGAACTACTCAATGCTACCGGTCCCTGTCCTGCTGTTTTCAACCAGCTTGTGTTTCACATTGCCCATGGCCTTCTTGGGGTGGCTTCAGGTGGGTTTTGGTTGCTTTTCCCCACTAACTGTGCAGGCAGCCAGGCTTTAGCATCCTCGTGTGAATTCCATAGCACACTTAAACAGAAAAGACCACTGTAGTTGTGGCACTGGCAGTGAGAGCCCCCAAAAACTCAGCGTAAATCCGATGAGGGTCTTTACATGATGATGAGAGAGGGAGGTGGCTGGGGATCCCTCCCAGGGTTAGTACCAAATGGTGTAAAACCCCAGCTTTCTTCTCCCCTCTCTGAATGGTTGCATGGACGGTTGAGGCCAAGGAGGCCTGCTGAAAGGAGAGAAAGGCAAAAATGGCTTGGGAAAGACACGGCTTGTTACCCTGGCTGCCCCTCTCAGGATGCAGGCTCCTCTATTTGCAGTTCCCTTTGTTCTGCCTGAAGTGGCTGTGTACAGCAGACGTCCCCAGGCAGGTACTCTCTTCTTTCCTCTGACGGAAATGGTTTTGAAGCAAACAACACTAGTTTGGCTACAGGGCTTTTAATCTGTGGAGACAAGTTAAAAAAAGCTGGCTATGACAAGGGATATTTCTCCTGCACCAGGCATTTTGGCAGTGACACATCTGGGCACGCTCCCTCCGTGCCCGGAGTCTGTCCGTCCATCTGCCGGCTGACAGCCAAAGGTTAGGGCAGATTTACTCACTGGCCAGAGTTTCACATCTCTTGCCTGGACTAACTGAGGCAAACAAAGCAAAATATGGCCAGAAATAGGTGTGTGCTATCGCATGGAAATCCTGGTTTGGATTTGGTGGTGACTTAACCTGGGGGTGGAAAGTTACTGCAGTTGTTGCTTAGGCAGAAAAGCACAGGAATAACAACGCAGTACAATCTACAGTGAGACAGCATCAACATGAGCTCTGTGCTAAGCCCCGTGATGATCCCTTGGCAGCACTCGGGTGCTAAGAAAAATGAGGGAGGGGATTCCCTCGCCAGGGAGGCAGGAGTGAGTTGGCATAACAGCTCTGCACTAACCCTACCCAGCCCCTGGGATGTGGTTTAAAGCAGCCCCGCAGCAAATGTAAAACAGGAAAGCAGCTAACAAGATAAGGTTGCTTCCACACCCTGTTTTTACGTATACCCAGATCCTCCACGGTGCTCCCAGGTCTGAAGCTGGAGCTGACGAGAGCAGCCCCGAGCCCTGGTGACCTCAGCGGAGTCATGTCTCTTCCCAGCGTTCCTCATCTTGCCATTCCACTCTGTCACACACAGGCGTGACTTCCCCTGCCTTTAAATTCCTCTCTAGGTTTGCATACAACCGACACAGGCTTGGCGGTGATAAAAAATGGGCAGCATATCCCTCGTGCAGTTGCACCTGGGATTTATGCTTGGACCGCTGGTCGCCCATGGGCAGAAGGTGAGCTAGAAAGAGACCTCCTGTGATGGAGCTGACAGGAGCTGCTAAGCTTCTTCCAGGGCTATCTACATCTTTTCATATTCATAACATCTTGAGAAAGATTGGACTCAACCTTTTAGCCTTCCACCTCTCTTACCTAAGCCGTGTTTTCTTCCTCTCTGTTCTCCATGGGACTGCTATTCAGAACAGCGTCATTCTAGACAGGCTCCCCCCTAAATAAATGCTTTCATCTGCTGCAAGCTTGGGGAAAGGAAAACAGGAATTTTAGACCATGTGGCAGGAACTGTCACTGGGAGATGTCCAATACTCCCGTGTTCAGGGATGTGAATATCTCCCTCCTATTCAATTAAAGGACTGCCATTCTCCCTTGAGAGTGACAAGAGAATCTTAACATTATTAAAAAATAATATACTTCTATAATTATTTGCTGCTGTAACTCCGTACCTCTTTGTGCAAGTTTTGAAGAAGTGACTAGAAAGTAAAATTGACCTCAAAATGCTGTTTGGGTATACTTACAAACCAGGAAAACAAGGCAGCGTTCATGATGCTGGGGCCAGGTGATGGGCCCATGTCTGTGCCACGGCGGTGTTCTGTTTCGCAACGCGGGTGGACGTGACAGCCCAGCGCACCCCTGGCTGTGTGGGCAAGCTGGCTACGGGGGAAGAGGAGCCCATGCACGGTGCAACCCCATGGAGCATGCACGGCGGCTCTGCCCCGCAGCTGGTGGAGGTGAGATTGTCCTTGAAGATGTGCTGGTTGCAGATCTAAAAATCCCCTCACGATCAGTGATGAGCCTGGATTGGTTCAAAGATATGGAGGCAGGAGGCACGTCAATGCCAAGCTCTGCACTATGAGGCATGTGCAAGGGCTTCTTTTCCCTTTGGGTAGCTTATGAGGCTGTTTTCTTGGGATCATATTAACACCACTCAACTGCTCTCTACAGCTTTGGAATCAGCAGTGCCGCTCAGAAACTGTTTTTCTGGTCAATTTTCCTTTGAAGCTGATGGTTTCCACTCCCAAAATATCACGTCAGGGTGGGTTTTGTTCTGTGCGAATGGATGAGGATGTTTGTTGCTCCCAGCAGGATCCCTGCAGCACGCCAAATGAAAGGAAAGAAAACAAATCCCCACACTGCCATCAAAATCAGCTGTGATAATAAACATCGCTGTCCTGAGGGGTGAGAGGGGAGAGCGTTGCGTTAGGAAGCACAGGAAGCCAACAGCTTAGGTCAGCTTTTCAGGTCTCCCTAGCCAAGGCTGATTCTGCGTGAACTGCAGCGAGGAGCCTGCTCTGGATAAGAAGGGAAAATGCTCAGTCATCCTGAGGCTTTTCCACAAAACTCTGGTAGATGGAGCTTCGAAAGACAGCGTATCGAGAAGGAATGCGTGTGAACACCAAAATTTGAGTGGCGCAGCTGGTTTCTGCTGTGAGTTGCAGCAAAACTCCTCTCCTCCCAGCCAGCCATATGGTATGCCCAGCTCACACAGATGGGTTGTCCTGGGTGAAGTGGGCTGATACTTATCAAGCCTTCCTCTAGCCCAGCAACATCTTCTAAATTGTATTATCTCATACCCCTAGTTGGCAAGCTGTTTAGCATTTCCCTCTGTGCTGGTTTTGGCTATCCCTTTTACGGTGTGATTTCTCCTATGAATGAGATCCCAGTGTGATCTGTTGTATAAATCCCGTGTTTAGGAAAAGCTTCTTATGTTTATTTGAAAGCATCAGCAGAGAAGTGAAGGACTTTGTTATGGGATGTAGGAGGTTGGACAAGGAGGCTGATAAACTCTGGGTTCATTCTAGATTATGTAGCTGAAGAAGAGTATTTTGCTATGTACTATGCTGCAAACTAACCAGATGAAATAGACTGTTTAGGCAAGCCAAATTTGAGACAGGTGTAATAAAACTACACATTTTACAAATGATGCCATTGCTGGGCTTGTCAGGAAGGCCAGTGGATACTAGATGTAGACAAATACACAACAAGGACTGTTTCTTTGCTTGTTTGAACAACGCCAGCGCTGGAAGTCTCCAAATCACCCCTCTGAGGGAGCTCCCCAAACCTATGGCGCTAGAATCATGCAGTCAGCGCAAGATGAAACTATTATCTTAATTTGTTGTGAACCTCTGTAACTGCAGTGGAAGACAATATAGATCTGGTGAAATCTTTACTTTACATTGTACAGTGATGCTGCTGCTAAGCCTTGACTGCAAGCTGAAGGCTGGCTTTCTGCTGTGATCTTGCCAAGTAAGAATGAAGTGAATTTGGATGGAAACCAACAAAAAGATTCATTTTAAAGATTGCTATTTCTTACAAAGAATCGCTTTCCTGCTCTGTACGCATACTTCAGACTAGGCCCGTGTAAACCCCAAGACTCCAATGTTTATCAGATTTCTTCTGCTATCTTTCAGTTTTGGAAAGGAAGAGTTTTGTTTTGGGAAACTTTTATACCCTGCAGTCTACATTCTTGCTTTCAGTATTGAAAATTTATATTTTAAACACATACCTCTTTACTAGTGCTACCAGCAATACTTGAAATTATTAAATTTGAGATGAGTTTAAAAAAATCTCCCTTTACATTCTGTGTTTGTTTCTCAGCTTGGGGACAGAAATGCAGTTTTTAATTTGGGTAGTTTTGCTGTTAGGTTCCTGCTGCCGCATTGTTTGTGCTGTGGCTATTACACAGTAACATAATATTTATTTGCCTAAACCCAGCTGTTTTTACTGGAACAGAACCCTCCTGCCCACCAAACCTTTCAAAATATTTCTATTTACTTCAAGTTCTGGGGGAAAAAAAAAAAAAAAAAAAAGGAGAAAAAAGAAGAGGGCCATCTGTAAGCTGACAGTAGCCTTTTAAATGTAATGGTAACGGTCTAGCTAACTGCTAAAAGTACTTCACTGGTGAGAGGAAAAGTTGTGCTGCAGGCAGACGCCCAGGGAATGCCCCGCATGAGGGCTGCGGGTCCGTGGCTGCCCCTTCGCCCTCCTGCTGCGGTCCGGCAGCGAGGCCGGGAGCGTGACGGACCGGTCGGACCTGCGCCCAGCTCCCGCTGCACCCCAGGACAAGCCGGTGGAGCAGAGGGGGTGCATGGTCCCCCATCAGGGCTGCACATTGGCCCCATCTTGCCTTCCTCAGGGCTGGTGGCAGAGCCCTGGGCTACCGGTGCGTTAGGATCTCCTCCCCTGTCATATGCCCCGTTTAATACCTTCGTTGCCATCCTTCACGGTGGAGCTTTCCTTCTTCCCCCTGCACCCCAGAGCAACGCCTCAGAGCCTTTCGGAGAATATTCAAGTTGGATAATTCACAGCAAAGTATTTTCAAGTGGAAAAATTTTGTCCAGCTGCGTACTGAGTGTTTCTGAACACCAGAAGGGAAGAAATATGCTGTAGTACTTCCCTGAGTAATTTTTAGTACTTATTTTATTTTTACTACTAATTTCAAAGTCAATGCTGCTGGCAGCTTCCTCGTGGGGACTCTCCATCCTCCAGTTTGAAATCTGGGCTTTCCAGTCAAGGTCTTTGGGAAAGCTTTACTGAATGTGTGGCTGTCCTGCATGGACCTGAGACACCGATGCTGCTGGAAAGGCACGTGGGACCAGGGTGCCTCGTGTGCAGCAGGATGCTGCCCTCAGCCCTCACCCTCCTGGGAGCGCACAGCCACCCAAAAACACCTTGGCAAAGCCCGTGGACTTCGAATTGTTCCTCAAGCCCATCCTCTGCATCACGGCACGTGCCAGCCTGCCTGCTGCTCCTGATGGACCTGGGGCAAAGCCAGCCCACACCCAGGGAGGCAGCAACTGTGGCCGAGCTGGGGGTGGCACAGCTTGTCCCCTCTGCAGGCTGAGGCTTTGCCTGAACGCATCCCCGGACACTACAGCCATTTGTTCTTCTTGCGAAATCTCTCTTAGCTGAAATAGCTCTCCCCTCCCCCTGATGCTTACCCCCACCCCGTGTATTTATAGAGAGCAGTCGCAGTCCCGCTCAGCTAGACCGAGGCTCTTCAAACCTTGCTATGTTACCATCATCTATGCCTTGACAGCCTGCATCTAATAAAAATTCAGTCTCTCGGCTCCAAGTCTAGAGCTCACATCAGTATGCAAAAATGAATGCAAATACGGGAGAGGTCTTGCTGGTTGACGCAGGTGATCAGAGGATGGTGCTGCCCTTCTATTCATCTTTTTCCTGTCTTGGCTTTCATTTTTGACCTTATTGCAAGCTCTGGACTTTCCACTGCCTTTTCCTGTGGCATCCCTTGTATAGGGACAGAATATGTTAGCAATCAGATTCAGCATCGTTTTTTCCACTCTGTCTGGGACTCTGCAGCTCCAAGGTGTCACCTCTCCCACTGATTGCTCTGAAGCTACTTTTTACCATCTCAAAAGTGACGCTAAATTTTGAGACATCTGCTTGTTAGGAAAGATAGGGAGATGTTGCCATTCAATTTTCTTTCCATTTCTCCACTCAATTATTGCTCAGCACAACTCATTATAACACGCAATCATTCTCTTTCTGACCAGCATGAATTCCAGCTAGTTGATTTCCCATCAAGTGCAATTTTTGCTATTGCTTCATTTCAGTTCTCTTTTTTTTTTTTTAAAGTGTATGTAGCACATAAGATTCCTACAAAACCATCAGTACAATTTTCCAGCCTATTTCTGTAGCTTCTTTATTGGTAACTAGCAATATTTATGTAATGTTCATTTTAAATACACATATTCCAGAGCCTGAGTTTTTGGCAGTTACGTTCCACATCTGGGTCATCAGCTCGTTGTTAATTTTTGGATAGCTGCTCCTCTGTCACATTTTAAACACTGGTTTTGGTTAGGGATGGGCCAGCCAATTTATTTCAAGCAAGAACAGATCGGAGCCATCATTCCTCAGGCAGACGCGGAAGGGAACAGCCAAAACCGTGGGAATAAGACAGAATTTTTGCCCTGTGGCTGCAGAGAAAGTTTCATTTAGGAGATTCACTCTGTTCCTCTTCAGATGTCAGTCAGGTAAATTGTTCCTTCAACCTGGCTGGCATCTATTCTTCTTGGCTGAGAGCAGACAGACAGCTCAATCTAATTGCGCAGAGAGGTTAACCTGCTTTCCCTTTTCAAGTAAAACAGGTTTATAGGTTTCTATGGGGCTGGCTGAACAAACAACAGGTGGATCTAAAAAAGCAGTCTGGAAAATCCCTACACTTGCACTGGGACATGAAAGGGGAGTGCCTTAAAGCCAACCCCTTGCTAGGGTAGCCTGTGTCCTGCTAACGCCCTGAGAGAGCAGGGAAGGGGAGGATGGGGACAGTGCTGGGGGGGAGCATGGAGATGGAGAGAGGGTCCTAAAAGTTTAGGCAAACCATGCAGAAGTCAGGACTTTATGTGCTTGTCCATATTCAGCCTCAAATCTCTGTCTTGCTGATATTTCAAGGGTTCTGTGAAGA
Source organism: Aquila chrysaetos chrysaetos (assembly GCF_900496995.4). Taxonomy (NCBI): domain Eukaryota; kingdom Metazoa; phylum Chordata; class Aves; order Accipitriformes; family Accipitridae; genus Aquila; species Aquila chrysaetos. Next base: position 57,856,169 of record NC_044005.1, read on the forward strand.
GCCCACTTTAAATATAGATGGGCATTTGCGTGCTTGTTATAAAGATCAGTGTGAACAGGGAGGTGGCCATCTAAAAATGGGACATGATGACTTTTCACGTAGTTGCTAAATGAAAATGTGACAGCACAGTGCAAGGTGTTAAATTACTTGGTTGTCTTTGAGGATATTCCCACTTACTGTCTTAAAAAATGCAGTCTGTACCTCTTTACCTTACTGCCCATAGTAGATCTGCTACTGGTATAATGGGACCAACCTCCAAAGAGGACTGAACTTTTTTTTTAAAAAAAAAGCAACTTTCAAGAGGAGCTTGCAATTGGATCAAATTTCATTCTCAGCCATTGGTCTCTAAATCTACTACAGCCTTTTTCCACTTGGGCTACTCAAGGGGAGGAAGGACAGCCTGAGCAGTCCCCAGTCAGGGCTGTGGGGTGAGCAGCAAAGGGCAAGGAGGGAACCTGCACCCCCCCATCCACTCCTTACACAGCCAGGTAAAGAAACGGGATTGTCGGTACTTTAGGGCAGCCAACTGGCCTGCTTTGTAGGGGAACTGAAATACTGCAGGCTTTTTGTTTTAAAGAAAAAACCCAACCCAACCCAAAATAAGCCAAACAACCCCTCTAGTCTGAGGATTTTAGCCCTCTCCAGTAGGAAACTCATTTGGCAGCATTTGCCCCGGCAGTGACTTGTGCTGGTACACACTGGGAGAGACTCTAACACTGTGGTGCTGGGCCAGTCACAGGATGGATTTCTGGACACAGGCTTTGCAATGATGAAGAATGCCCCCCGATCTTGTCAAACACAAGCTTCTGGTTTTTGTTTGTCAGGCACCACTGCACGGTTGAACCCTGGGCTCCCACCCCTGCCCTGCCAGTGGCTCTGGCCCTGCCTGTCTGCCTGCCTAGCTCTCCCGGTGCCTCCCTGCCTCTTTTTGTGAGGTCTGTTAAATGGTGCAAAGCTCTCTTCTGTGATGCTCGGAGACATTTCCTACTCCCCTGGAAACACGGTTGGAAAAAACCGTATATGAACAACTGCTGCTCCAAAACACACGCCTTTGTTTGCACCATGACGCCCCAAATCAGCACGTGTGCCTCTATTCTGGAAAGCAATTCACATTTTTATCAAAAACAAGGGCTGGGAATACATAAATCTAGGCTGAGACCATGCTATGCCCAGTCCCTCTGTCCCTGCTTTCTGCCCTGCTGCCTGCGGTGCCACGTCCCTCCCTCCCTCCTGCCCCCAGGGCAGAGGGGGGTTGTCTGCCCCACAGCCCTCTGCCTAGCCTCCCGCCCGGACCGAGGGAGCTGGTATCTAGTAAGTTTATTTAATGAGAAGGGAAAACAGCATTTAATGAGCAATGAGACCAAGAGGCGTCCCCATGTGGCCGGGTGGAGCCAGTTCCTGCTGCCACCTCGTCTTACTCCTCTGATGGGTGCTGCCTACTTGAGAGCAGGGCTACCTTTGTCACGGTTGTTTTCAGGCGGACCCAATCCCTCTAAGAGTTTTTTCTCCTCATAGTGACACAGCAAAGTACCACTCAGCCAAGTGCATCTTCACAAAGGGTTTTCTGCAACGGATGAATTTCTATTTTACAGAAAAGGCCCTCTGTGAAATAGCTAATTCACAGTCATTTTTGGTGTGCTGTATGTGGTATTTTTTTGCTTTAATTAGTTTTAACTTTTGCTAACAGTTCTCTGGTAAGCATCATTAAAGCTCACCACGAAAGCTGTAGTAACCTTGTGCAATTCTCTCGGTACATAGCTGCTCCTGGGAGCAGTCCTGTGGTTCAGCACGGCCCGTCTCTGGTTTCTCTCCCTCTGAGTCACAGGGCTGTGTCACTGGGAAGGTCATGGGACTGCAGAACATACCAGTGTCTGCATTTGGGGTTTCTTTCATCATAACCTCAGCTTCTACCTCTTCTCCCTCAGTGGCCTCCTGCGGGTTTTTACAAAATCTAAGCCATATGCAGTGTTGACGTATAACCATCCAGTCGATATTTAGGTTCCTGGGAAGCATCCCTTCCATGTGGATGTCACCAAGTTCGGTACCCACAGATCAGTTTCCATAGTAACCAATGTGCTTCAATGAGATGGGGAAAATCAGAGGAATTTGAAAGGCGAAGACTAACACTGGAAGGGAGTAAGTGGAATAAACAGCGTGCACAGCAGCTTGGAGCACGCCATGGGTTTTATGATGTGTGTTTTAGGAAGACTTACATGCTTTGTGAACCGTTCCTTTCCTCATGAGAAGTGCGGTCGTGCCAAAAGCTTGGCGGTGCAAAGTAAAATGGTACCTCACACTATTGCACATATACAAATCCCATGTCAGCTTATATTTATTCACACACTCATGAGCACATGGAGGCAAGAGGAGAATGAGTTTTTATTGTCTATTTCAAAGAGAATTGTCATGCCAATATTTTACGGCCTGTGGAGAAGCAAACATGTATTCTTCTGACTCTCCTTCCTCATCCCTGCTGCAACAATGGAAGATGTCAAACAGCGGAAAGGAACAGGACTCAGGCAGAGCCACTTTTCAGCTTCTCATTTATTCCATGCTGTCACAAACGCCACCATCAGTGGGTATAAAGTGATGTTGCTGCTAACTTATTCTTATATATGCTGGACAGAGTCACTACTATTGATCCATTTCTGCTTGAGCTGTTGGGAGGACTAACTTTAAGGGATCTGGTGAACTGGACAGAAGTGTATATTCTCCTTTAGCCATGTGGTACAACTCAGGGAACAAATAATGTTGTTTAAAAATATATCTGAAATTAATTTATGACATGAATCCAGGATCTAGCACATTGCAGATTGTGTGGCATGACATATATCCCTCTGGAAAGCAAATGTTCAGAACATTAATTCTGCACAAATAATCATTCAGAAGTCAGGAACCATCAGCTCAGAAGTGCATAGGAAACTCTGCATTGGTACATTTGCACCAGTACTGTTCCAGTTTGACTGACAGCATGCATTTCCTAGGACCCAGTAAGCTAGTTAGAGGCAAAACCACATAAAGCAAGATTCACATCACCCAAGTTTAGCTGGGTGAAGGTAGTTGTCTAAGTCCTCTTGGCTCCGTCTTTAATTAGTGGATAGTAACAGATGTCTCCTGTTGGTGACTCACTCCATCTATTTTCGGTTGCCCATTAGAGGTTCCTGTTTCTGTCCCTTTACTAAGGAGGGAGACTAATGACTGCAGTTTAGATTTAAACAGCCAAAGGCTGGTGAGGTGAAGCCCACCCTGAGACGTACATCCAGTGACGATCAGAAGGTGATGACTCTACAAAGAAAGGAGAAGTTTGGCTCTCTAGTCCTTAGCTCCATCCATAGAAAGGGCTGGGATCCGTTTGTGGTCCCTGAGGTGGAGCATGGGCTGTGTTCGTATAGTTAGACATTTCACCCTCCAGATCAGGGTAACTGCACCCACTCTGTCTATTAGAGATGGGCCCTGCCCAGTGCTAACCGTAGACTGGTCCTGGGCACCATCTGGGAGAGCGCTGTGGGGCATGGCTCTGAATTGTGCTCCTTAACCCCGTTGACAGTTTGACAGTGCAGAAGAACCCCAGGAGAGGAGCCGTGACACAGCATTGCTTAGTTTACTGGGGGAGATGTAGCCAGAGCATTAAAACCAGGACCGTGTTACACGGAAAGGCACAGCGACCAGTGTGACATTATGTCTGGTAGATAAGGAAATGACTAAGAAATTTGCTGTAACTTGGGCAGCACAAGCGATGGCTGTGACAATTAAAAAGGAAAATCCACATGGGCGGTGAAGATCTGGGGCACACGCAGAGCACAGCTATTCTGGGCCTGGTGAGGCTAACAGCCAGGCCCGGCATTTTCTGGCAATCTGCTCAGGAGCGGTGGCTTGATGTTCAGTTTAGATGTACAGCCATTTCTTGCCCACGTAGCCAACAAAGGTAGGAGCAGCCGAGCGGGGAACGTCACACAACGTAGCTCCCCATCAGCGCGGTCCTTCTCCTTCTGGAGCAACGTTCAGGAGGAGGAACCAAAATCCCCCAAAGGAGGAGAAACCAAAATCCCCCAAAGGAAAGGCAAGGCACGGAGGAGTCAAACGCCCTGTGCGGCTGTGGATGCAAGAAGCACTTTCCAAATGCTCCCCGTGCTCTTTTCCAGGTAGGTCCGTGTTCCCGGGGCGCAAGGGTGAGCAACCGAGCAGGAGTTTCCATCTCTCAGTGCCCTTGAGCCCTGCTGCAGGAAGGCAGATGGAACCGAAGGGGAAGAAAGTCGTGATAAAGGAATTACGCAGATTACAGCCGGACATGGAAAATATGATTCATCCAGTCTCCAGAGCACCGGTTCCTCCATTCATCAGGCCCCAAACGTGCAGCTCACCGGCCGCAGCCGCCCTGGTCCTGCAACGGCTGAGGCGAGGCGCAGGCCGCGGGCCCGGCAGCCTCTCCGGGGAGCTGTCTGTTAGGCTCCATCTCCTCCCGACCTGTCTCCCTTCTTTCTAAACACGGGCGAGAGGATCCTGTACGTGCTAATGTGACACGGGGGGGAAGTTTTGAAGAGCTGGGCAGTTGCGGGGATGCCTGGGGGTGCTCCTGGTGTTGGTGAGCTGCCCCGTCGTGCTGTGTGAGCTCCCCATGGTGCCTGCTGGCCCCCCCCGGCGCCCCGGAAAATCAGCGGTATTTTCCTCCTCCTCTCGCCTTGGCCTGCCATTTTCTTCCAGTGCTGTGGTGCAACATGAATGCCTACACCCAGACTTGCTGTTTCTCTTTGCTGAGAAAAAGGCATTGTGTTTCGTGTGTCGAAGCGCTATTGAGAGCAGATAAAGCGTAGCGGATGTGCAAGGGAAACTATGACTTGCTTTATACGTGTAGATAAAAGTAACGTCCCATTTGCAAAGGTGCGAAGGTTTCCTGTAGTAACATCATTGTGGTTAAGCCTTTATTCAAAAGGAGAATGCTGAAGTTACTCAGTTTGCTTCCTGAATGTGCGCAATTGAAAGTATTAATTATTTTATTGAAGATGCAGGAGCCACATCCAAAGCATCTGTATAACTCCACTTGTAGCTCAGGTACAGCCATATACATCAGCTGGTTTAGCGCTGGGCAAATGAACAGTTCTTACTTCTTATTCACCAGCACTTTTGATTTACAATAGCCACATGAATTTGGAGACTGCAGCAAAAATGCTATGGAGCTTTGCATTCCTCACAGGAGTTAAAGTTTTAACTGGGGTAAGAGAGACAGATAAGAGCTGAGAAATTTTAGTAGAAGCTTTAGTATTTGCAATTTTTCATTCATATCTGATTCATTACCTGATTTTGTTGTCATAAAGCCTCAGGATACATGAAGGACTTGGAGCTGTTAGGTTTCAATTAAAACACCATCATTTCACGTGATACCATAAGAAATAAGTAGCTCATTGTTCGGGTGTGAAGGAACAGACAGCACATAATCATGTTAGGGCAAATTAATTTTATACCTGCCTGTCAGCCGAGCTGTTGATGTGCCGCTCGTAGACTTCCCCAGCACAGTAACACTGCTGTACTAAGCTTCAGTGAGGGTGGATTAACCTAAGGCAGGTTTACTCTGCCTTTGGGCAAGTCTGAGGGCTTAACCTGCCCCCTTACCTCAATTACTTGCATAGCAAACCCATATGGAAATATAAGATTTTACTGCCATTTCCTTCCTACGTTCTCACCCAAGCCACGTGCTATCACGTCTCTGTTGGGAGCAATTAGCCCCACAACTGGGTCAAGGCAAGGACCTTTGGGGCAATCCTGACCTCTCGACGCAACGTCCAGTGATGAAGCCTGAACTGCTGCAGGGGATGGTGTGAGTTAATCCAGTGGGCTGGGCGCTGGAAGACGTGTCCCTGTGTATGTCCTACCCTGCCTGCGTTGCAACGGCAGGTGGTAGCCAGGGACAGAGAGGTGGTGATAAACAGTGTGGAAACAGATGATAAACAGTTTGAGAAGTGCATGTTCTCTGTGAATATTGCACACAGCAAGGGCAGTATCCCAGCAGATTGGCAGCGACTCCTAAAGCCACTGCTTCTGGATTCACAGTCAACTATGTGCCCATGCCCTGAGTCCCAGAAAAGTGAGTGAGTGATGCTGAAGAACCGAAGTCTGGTGGTTTATATGCCTGTCTTTAGAAGACCAAACTCCCATTTCTAGTTCTACCTTGGCCTCTTGTATGCTTTTGGGAAAATTGCTTAAAGGCACATTTTTCAGAATAATGCATTGGAAACATCCTTTGATACAGCTTCCATGAATATCTGTGAATTAACTCCTAGAAGCTGGTCCATGAGAAGGTATTTTAACTTGTGTTTGATGGTGGGACATGGGAGAGCTTCCCAACCCAGCCAGGACAATGGCTGGACACTGATAATTCCCTTTTTGCTCTCCATGATCTGGTTTCAATCAGAAGGAATCCTTCATGTTGGGAGGGAGAGACAGCTTGCTCCACTGAGCTCTCCATCGTCTGGACCAACCCCATCTTAGTCTCCCTGTGATGAGGCTAAAATACCTACTGGTGCTGATGGAACAGCTCGACCGTAAAGTGAGCTTCTGCTAGGGCACTCAGGATTAGGTTAAGGGAAACTGCTCATAAGAAAGTGGAGCGAGAGCCCTAGAGACATTAAATATTTTAGTTACACAGTCTGGTTTGGGTGTTAAAATGCACGCAGGGATTAACACTTTAAGATTGTCCACCCAAACTCAAAATGTCAGCCTAATAAAGTTTGCAAAAGTTTATGCAAATATTGAAAGTGGAAGATTAAAGAAAGATTATTGGAAATAGAGACCTTGAATAAGTAAAAGAGTTTTATAACTTGTTACTGTTATTTTGACCTTTCAATATGTTTTCCTAAGTTTTATTATGAGGCAATATTATGTTTGGAAAGGAGGTGTATGACCTGTCAGGTAGTGTTCAGTGGGGAAGATTGCATAAGCAGGGAGGAACCAGCTAGGTCCCTCTTCCACACTGAGTAGGGTAAATTAAATAAAATTTTATTCATCTGGTTTCCTAACTCACTTTGCTCGCCACAGCCCAGCACACACACACATGCAGTGCAGCCGTGAGGTTGTAAGTTTGGGTGGTTCTGAAGGGAGAACAAATGGCCAAATCCTTTTTTTTAAATCACACGTGACTCCTTCCTTCCTTTACAAAGCAGAAGGTTGGGAATGCAATCATTGACATTCTTGTCAGGCAAGACCACTAGGCCAGATGACCCTTTTAGCCTCTGAGCTTGAATCTTTTTCTGTGTTTGGTCAAAGTGCTACTGTCGTCCTTGTAAGTAGTATCTCCTGCTTGACTGTGCTTCTTGGCTGTAGCTCTATGTCTGGTTTTCTCTGTGGATGTGAGGCCCATGAGAAGAACATTTAGTGCTCTCTTCCCTCAATGGCAGATCTCAGGCAGTGCCTTCAATATTACCCTGCACCAGTAAGAGCAATCCCTGGGCCCTACAATTTTGCTTGTAGGTAGGTATTCTCCATAGGCACCCAACCTGCACAGCTCTGGGGGTATCCCTTGAGCCTTTCTGTTACCTTTCCTTCTGAACCAAAACTAACCCAAAACTAAAATGGAAGACTGCCCTCTAACCTTCAGAATTCCTCAGACTTATGTTGTGGTCTCTTGTCCAGAAATTGTTCATCGTAAATATGATACTCAACAAAGTGTGGTCTTGGGATGGTAAGTCCCCTGCTGCTCGTTTGCATTGACTTAGTGGATACTCTGTGTCAGAAGGTAGGTGATTCTCACTGCGTTCAAGCTGATCCCGTGCCTATTGCTGTTACACCCTTTATGGGACATTGTGAATCATCTTCAACTCATAGCAACTCTGTCTGTGCACAACTACTACGGCTATTTCCTCCATTTGTGCATGACTGTGAGACCAGGGCAGTTCTGGTATGGAGGTACACTTGTCTGTGTTTTACGAGTCTTTATTGGATATCTCTGGGCTCATTTTCTTTGGAGCATTCATTTCGCTTTTAAAATATCATTACTAGTCTTTGGAGTCTAATTATTTTTCGTTGATTCTGATAGCAAAGGCATTGTATCCTGACTTTATTGCATCTTTAAAAAGATGAATTTGCTTCTCTTATTGCTACATTTGATTTTCTAAAGGTCGTGTTGCTTGACTGGTAGTAAATGATACTTGTAGTTTCAGAATAGATGCTGCTGGTTAGCTAAGGGCTACTTCTTGTGGGCTAAAACTCAATGGGGAAGGAAGAAAGAAATACAAACATTTTCTGAGCAAATACTGTAGCCACTGGTGGACATGTTAGTATCAACTGCCTCAAGTTCTTCAGGTTATATTCCTCTTTTGCACATTTTCCACCTCAAAATAATATTTGCTATAGAAATTTCTTGTCTGGGCAGATGCTTCATTTTCAAATTGATCTTTAAGATCCTGCACTTGCACCTTAAAAATCTTCACTTTGGTCTTGATTGCACACAGATTAGAGATATGCAACATTCTAGCTAGGTGTGCAGTGTGTTTCAGGCAGACATATTGATAACCTGCAGCAGTGGCAAATCTTTCCTTTTCTCCTGTCTGAGCATGGTTTTGTCTCTTTTGATCCTTGTCCAACTTGAGTGCTATCTAATAATATTGGTGCTCCAATTGCCACTTGAGCAACCTCTTCTGGGAATATGGTTGCATGGCAATATTTCAGTTTTTCTTTGAAAGCGATGGTGTCCTTTATATATTGCAAGCTTTTGCCTCGGTGTCCACCCTAGAGCCACTCCTCATTCCCTTCTCTTCTCTCCTGAGCCACTGTATTTTCCGATTGATTTGTTATTAGCTTTATAGATGACCAAACTTATTATGTTTTTACAATACTTTGTGGAGAGGGAAGTGATGTTTTTAAGTACTTTGTTTTATTTGGACTGTGTCTGCTGCCTCCTCCTCCCATAGATGTCCCTATGCTGCATCTGTACTTGTGCAGTTTGTTGTGCCCCAGTTTTATGTTACACTCCTTATTGCTTGTGAGTAGCATTAATAGTTTTCCTTGTGCTTCTTTCTAATTTTACCAGGGCTGATGATCTGACTCCTCTCTGTTCCTCTGTTTTGGCATATACATTTTTCTTGCACAGCTGTTAGGACGAAGAATATTCTTTTGACATGACATCTTCAAACAGGACTGGAAAATGGTTGTCTTGCAACTCCTTGTCCAGTCTGAATAGCAGCAGTGGGTACAGTAATACTCAGTATGCAGCTGCTGAGGAAAAGTTTTTGAGTAGAGGTGTTTTTCTTAGAAACAAGTCAATCAAAGTAGCTCAAGCTCTGTGCTTCTCTGGATTTGCCATGAAAGACCTGTGCTTTGTGGTGGATTTCTTCGCATTTTTAACCCAAAACATTTTAGAAAATTAGTTTGGTTTTAGACTGCAGACTGTTTATCTCCTTCAGATGCTGTAAAGATCAGCCCCATTAACTCCTTCCATTGAGCTCATTTCTCTACAGTGCTTCCCCTTTAAAGTCTGTAGGTAACATTTCTTGCACCGTTCTGCATGAAAGCAGTTGTAAACAAATGTCTCTCTTCTGATATGAAAAATTTTCTTAATTTAGACTTCACAGAAATGCAGATTCACACAGGCGTCAATGGCGATGGGTAATGGTTTTCATTAATAAACTTCTCAAGACTTTGCCCTCAACAGCTCAGCTAAAATAGAAGCACTTCAGATTAGTGACAAGGATGTCGTACTTTCTACCCTGTGTGTCTCTTAAATGACTTGATTAACCAGTTGTCCAGTTCTATATCAATCACATACAGAGAGAATGATAATATTGTCAGATTAGACACAGGCTTTGGAAATACTGGATTAGCTGCTACCATCCCATCGGGAAACTTGGGTGACCCATTAAATTTTCCCTTTCTCTTTTCTCTGCACTTATTAGGGCACTTGGTACTCCCTTGTTGCCCCTAATACTTGTAATATATACTTGTGGGCAGGAAACACATCCCCTGCCAGTGCATGCAGCCTGCTGCAGGCAGGGAGTCCTGGGACCGTGACTTCAGGCTTTCCTTCCCTGTTCACACCACCTGGCAGGGCAGAGGGCTCACTCCAGTATTGTAATGTCATTTCCCTTGCTCGTGTCATGCTTATTGCCAGCCTTGAGATGGCAGGTGTGCTCACCCTGCCCTTGCCTCTGCAAACTTCTTGGTGATACTCTAATAGTTAATTATAAGAGCCCTTCTTTTCTCACAAGAGGTGACTTTTTGTATCTGATGTGTGACACTAGACTTTAGTGCTAGCTGGACTTCTTTGAAATGCATTTACAATCTTAAGCACTTTATAACAGAATAAAGATTTGTTTACCAAGTCTTCCCCTCCCCACCTTTTTTAAAGATTAACTCCAATTATTGGTGCCGGCGGTGTCACAGTGCTGTGACACAGCCCACAAAAGCAGGCAGCATAGGAGCAGGGGAGGCACATGTGTGCCAGGGGGCTAAGGGTCTGCCAAAACAAGACAGGGCATGGTGGAGCTCCTCTGCGGCATGGGTGTCTGGCCACGGCTGAGGGGGGTAAGGCAATGTCCTGCCAGCATGGCTTTGTAGTAGGTCAAGAGTAGTCATCCGTTGAGAAGGAGTTGACAGTTCTGTTTCACGCACGCCGTGTTACACAGGCACGGGGGATAAGATGGCATGGGTTGCCTCGTGCTGTCTCCATAAATCCTGCATCCCTGTGGCCATGGAGTTGCAGTTTATGAAATGCCCCATGTCTGTGGCAAGTGATTTGAAGTCACTGAAGGCCTTAGAAGAAAAATCATCTGTTTGCATCACATCACCTGTGAGCAGAAGAGTCCCTCACGTGTCTTATTTTAAATTGGGTACCTTTGCATATTTATATTTTCCTTTGTTTTTTACTAAGAGCACATAAAGGCATTGGCAATGCAGAAGTAGAAGCTACTTACAGGATCCTTACTCCAGTCGGAACATCTTGCAAATAAATTAATAAAATTCTCCATGATCCTCTGAGGCAGAGAGGCTTTGTTAATATTACCCTTCACAGATAGCTTGCTGTTGTTTTCCACACACGAAGGTCAGCAATATCCTTATAATCAATATACTTTTATTTTAGTCAGGGAAAAAATGGGATAGGAAAGGAGGAATAGCAGGTGAGAGCCAAACTAAAGTCTTTATGAGGTTGCGTAGTGTTTCCTTTGCAATGTGGGGCATCTGCATGGCTTGGCTGAATGGCAGCCTGCATACCTCCGATCCTTTGCAAACAGTGGGGGAACCTTCCCTTTGCAGTCTCAGAGGCTCGGGAGCCTCCACAGCCTAAGCCTGTGCTAACTACCAGTCAGTGAACATAAAGAGATCTGAAACAGTTTGTAAAAGTCCCTCTGAGAAAACTTAATGCTCAAAGGACCTCTCTAGTCATCTCAGATCTTTCTAAGGGCTCCATGCTAGCCATGCTTGCTGTTTCCAGTGAAGATGTCTTGTTAGGATGGTGCCCAGCACGTACTGCTCAAAGGGGCAGCACTCCAGGGCCACATGAACCTCTTGGCTATTTTTATACCATGGAGACAGATCAGTCCCCTAAAAAGCCCTAGATTAAGGGGGAATCAAAAGTGGTTTAGAGCTGCCTGTCCCAAAAGCCTGAGAATGTCCCAAATGACTGAGAATTAGCTCTGTGGTTTCTGGGTCTGTCTATGCAGTCTGGTATTAGTCTTCAGGAACTTTCCAAAATCATCCTTGGAAAACAACAAGCAGAGGGTTATAAGAAGGCTGGTGCCAGGCCTTTAACATTCTCAAAAGTCTACCCAGGAAAAAACGTAAAGCCAAAACCATTCAAACAATGCAGTCCTGCACACAAATCTCCACCACTTAGCAGTACATCATGCTAAATGTTAATAGTGATTCCTTTAGCATCCAAAAATTCATCATATGCCTCCATCCCAGCCCCAAGGAGCATTCAGCCAAGTGACATGATAAAATTTTGCATGTACAGTTGAGATCCTACTCCTTGACATCACTTGAAAATGATGAAAACCTTCATCCATACAAACACCATGTGAAAGCATGACCTCACTCCAAGAGAAGTGCAGCGTGATCAGACTTACTGCTGCGGAACTTGGATAAAGCAGATGTGGAAATCCTGGCCCAGAAAGGACCACGGAGGTTGCTAGGGTCAGGCCCCTGTGCTTGCAGGAAGCCATGCCATGAATCTCATCCCAGCTCCATCTTAAAGCTAACTAGGGGGTTTGTCCTTCCTCTACTCCTGTTTTGGAAACGTTTTAATCTGACATTAAAATTTCTGCTTATATTTGCACCCACGAATTTTCATGCAATCAGGGTAAATTAGTGATGAAGCAACACATGTTATGACTCATTTATTTTTCTCTTTATACACAAGCTTAACATTTTTGTAAATGCAAATGGGAAATAGGTGTCCAACAAAAGTATTATATAAAATGTGGAGTTGAATTATAATGTATCTGGCTTCTAGGCTTTACCAGAGTCTTCCAAACCATTCCTTTGCAGGATGAATTTGTACGAATTAGAAAAATGAATGAAGGTACCACACTACTTAGCCTGCTTTTGTTTTATGATTAAACTTGAGAAACATTCCTGTTGTGGTCTTCTGACAAATGCTCTGCCCTCCCCAGATGTCACGTGCACGTTACCAAAAAGCTTTCCAGAGGACAGTATGATGACGCTCTTGTTCAAAATCTGCTTCAGGTCTCAGGGTCCCAAGTACCTTCAAATAAAGAACAGGAGTAGGGGCATAAGCTGAACAAAATGTGTGTGCACACAACTGTAGACCCCAGCAGGAAGAATGAAGAGCGCATGTAGATTGGGAGCACGTACAGCAGCCCAGCTTAGAAATGGAGTCAGCTTCTGGATTTATTTCACGTAACAGCATCAAAATACAGCCAACCTTAATGCCGTCTCCACTATTTCTTATGACACATCGGAAAGGTCAGTGTGAGCAATAATTCATATAAGCATTTGAAAGAAAGTCCCTTTTGAGAAAAATTTACAGTCTGAAGCACTGATTTTCAGACTTTTCTCCCCATGACCTTGTTCCTCCGTGGCCTCAAGCGGCAGTGTCACTGGCATGAGAGCTTCCGAGCTCCCGGCTCCAAGAGAGGGAACTGTTGACCTAGAAACACCGTCTGGCCAGCAGCTCTGAGGCAACCCCCTTGCTTATTATTTATTCGTATTGCAGGGAGGCCTGGAGAGATGCTGCAGGGCTAGGTCGCAGCAGGGCGCCTGGCGGTCGGGGAGGATGCGGGGCGCTGGCGGCAGCAGACCGGTTGGCTCTCCTTCGCGAGGCTTGGGGTAGGCAGGGCGGCAGAGGGGTGTTCGGGGGAGCATCAGAGAGGGCAACGCTGGGCTGCCGGTGGGGTCGTTGGGGGGTCTTCTTTTCACAGAAGACACATGGCAGGGCAGGAAGCATTTATGTATTTGCTAGAAAATCTTTGCAATTATTGTGAGATACTGGGGGAACTATGCTATGACAGGAATTCCTCCAAATGACGAGCATATTACAGTCTGCTTACTCTGTGCAAGGTCTGGAAATGAATTGGTCTTCTACTTTTCTTTCTAGCCTCTCTGCAATTCAACAGTACCATGGCAGGCTTATTTTCAATTACAAAGAAGTGTCAGGAAGGTAATGGACATGACCGGAGACATTCTGGTAGAATGCAATCTTACGCTGCACAGAAAACACTCTCAGTACTCATAGCCCCAGACTGCTTCTTCCCAAAATTTGCTCTAGCACACTGCATGCTCTATATAACACACGCTACTTTAAATGAAAATTATTAGACCAACAAAAAACATGATAATTTTTTTCAAATTATTTTTTCTTGTGCAGGGAGAGACTCATAGCAATGATATTAATGTTGGAAACAGTCTGGCCTTATAGTTTCTGGTGTATAGAGATTGGAAATAGATACTCAACTAGAGGTAGGAAACCTGGGAAATGATCATGCTGAAAAAGACATAAGAGAAATAACAGACTCAGGCAAAGGATGAACTGAGCACAAAACTGTAACATGAAGTAGCTTTAAAAAGCTGACCATAAGTTTCAGTTGCAGATATAAAGCCTAAAAGGCCAAAAAGCATATCAAATGTCAGAAAGAAAATAATAATTTGCCATTATTTGAACAGTGGTGCCACTGGAGATGAAGGGAAATTCTTTGGCTACCTTTAGCTGGGGAAAAGAGCCAAAAAAGGAAGACTACTTAGGGGTAAGAAGGATGATACCTACAAAAGAAATATGTAAAGCTGGATATCATGGAGAATGTTTTGGCAGAAAGCTCTACAGGGATGGGGTGATTTGTGCAGAAACTGATTAGACCTTAAGTGTCTTCTGTAATAACGGGTTTGTCTCCTGGTCTGTGACATCTGACCAAGATGAAACATGAGAGTACATACAAGAAGTTAGCATGGAAATGGGTCAGGACTGTGAGATATGCTGCTCTGGTATCACGGCTGCCCACCACAAAAATACCTTCCCTCATCATGTTCCTGCTTGACATGCCATTTGACACAAGAAAAGAACAAAATTGTGAAAATGACGTGAATGGGATAAAATAATGCCAGAAGGATGCAAAATACTGGAACTAAGACTGAATAAGGAGAAACAGCTGACAAAATATATTGTTGACCACACCACTGCGATAAGATATTCCCTGGACTCGATGTGCCACAGGGAGATGTGCAAAATCATCAGGAACTGTGGTTCCTATAAAGGAAACAAAACAGGAAACATGTCATGAATCATCAGCAAGCAGGCCCTGGACAGGTTACATGGCTTGATCCTGAATGAAATTAATAATTTACCGGGATTGGGAAGAAGATCTTTAAATAGCATCATAACATTATGACACAAACTTAGAAAAGACAGACTGAAAATTCAGGCTGATCATGTCTGCTTGACAACAACATGCGCGAGAGAGAAGTTAGCACTGCTGGAGTGTGGGATGTCTCATTAAACAAACAGTCCCAGACACTAATTAAGAGTATACAGAAACAGATGCAAAAAGGCGAGCATGCTTGGAGACTTAGGAAGCCTTGGGATAAGTTGACTGGTACATGGTTAGCAGTGACAATCTCTCTACAGGCAGCTATTTCATGAGCATCCCACCTGTAATCCTCAACTAATTACCCACTGGTTTGCATCTCTGATTTGTATTAAAGTGCCCTGTGTCCATTTATTACCAGCACTCTTAGCAGTACTCGGATGTGGGAGATGAAGGCAGCATTAGGCTTTTGGTCAAGATGAGCCAACCCAGTAGTACCCCCTGCAGAGATAAAGCGGGGGCTGGGGGGGGGGGGGAAATGGCAAGAGGACCAGTGTGACAGAAATCCCACAGGCTGACATAATTTTCCAGTTCCAATTAAACTGATGAAAGTGAATTGGTGTTTCAAAATAAAGGGTCCCACACCTCCGTCTTTTATCGCTTTCTGCAAACGTCTGAAGATCTCTCAATTTTCATCTATAGCTGAATTGTCCTTACTCAGTGTTTCTTTAAATTTGATGAAGTACAATATAATTCAGTTAGCTGTTGCTTTTCGTTATGAGTCACCTTACAATAAGGCGGAGAACAAACCCTTCCTTACCTGCTAGCTAGCTCTTCCTTTATTATAGCAGTGACCTCTAGTGTACAGCTCTCAGTATCCAGACCTGGCATTTCCAGCTTACAGAGCAAGGCCATTTTCCATCTCATGGGAAGGAAGTAACCTTACAAAGTCACCTTTCTGTTTATTTTGGATTCCTTTCAAAGCAAATAAAAAATGCTCCCTTGAGACTTTGATAGTCGATAGGAGAGCAACAGCAGTGTGCTGGATCTGTGGCTGCTCAGCCCTCGTACTCTAAAGCATTTTTATTTTGGTATGGCTCAGGAAGAAAATTTCCAGCCTGTAGCATGACCTGCACTGTTATTTTATATTTTGACAAGTAGATTACCTGCACGTGAATAAATCTTTGCTAGAAAGCTGAATCTTAGGCACATTTTAGTGCAGGACATACTAATCTAGTGCCTAGTAGGTAAAGTCAGCTGGGATTTCTTGAAATGAAATGTGCTAATTACTTGTAAGATGAATTACGTTTAATTTGTTTCTGCTGCAGAAATTCCAGGGGAATCACTAGGAGACACTGTAATAATCCTTCTCTAGCTCTGAGCTCTGTCTTTGATGGAGGCCAACACAGGACGTTTCACCACTTGTATTCCTGTAGGAATACTGTACGTTTCATGGTGTGACGCTTCTTCTTGACACCACCTTCCCGGTCAGCGAGGATGGAGGTTGTCCCATGCCGCTGCAGCTGCCTGAAGGAAGGCCTCTCACGTAGGGTAGTTACCTGCCGGTGTGGAGGGGCAGGGAGACTTGGGGAGATCGGAAAAGTGGCCCTGAGGTCTCCCTCCATGGGCAGCTGAGGGCTCCCAGAGAAGTGGCTCCTTACCCCTCTCTCTGGATCACCCAGAAGACCTACAGCCACCCCATCCTTATCTCCCCTCCCAGCAGAACTGGATGGTGCTTGGAGGGGAGCTTGCCAGTGGCAAGTGGTGGGCACCAGAGATCTCTCCAGGCCCCTTTCTTAGCCACAGAGGGGCTGGGATACAGGGCTGGGGCCACAGAAATGGGCACGTAGCCACGGGGCTTTCATAGCCACAAAGCCAGCCCAGGATTTGCCCCTGACAGAGTCACATCATCCAAGGTGTGATGGTGTATCACATCTTCTGGTGACACGGCAGCACAGGGCACCTCTGACCTCCCACAACCAAATTTCTCTGATTGCATTTTCATATTCAAGAGCTGTTGATAATTACCAATACTCATTTAGCTTAGGGACATAAATGACCATGTCAGGAAAACAACTCTTCCTAAAAACGCAATTGCATTTCAAACTGTCCATCTTGACAGGTATTTATTTCCATTCAGTAGTCACAGATGTTTCAACATAATTGATAAAAAGAAACCGTAATCCAAGTAATGAGGAGGTGAGTGGTGGCTGGTAGGATCTATGCACTGTTATAAATAGGCTAATCTCACCTGTAAATTGCTTTCTAGTTGATGAAGTTACAGAAATTCATGGAGGAAGGGGTCAGGAGCTTGCAAGAAAGTGAAGAAAACACATTTCAATACAGTTGGCTTCCTGCTGCAAAACATCCAGCCTTACTGCTGAAGTGTTCCAAAAATAGACAAGCTTGCTCATTAGCCTTATGAGCATTTAAATAGGAGAGGGATCGTTACCCAAATTATATCCCTTAAAAGGGACTTTCACACTGGGGTAAACTTAAAAAAGAACATTTACGCAAAAAGCAATTTTCTTTGCCTGCAATCTTCTGTATTCCCCTAACTCTCATTGGAATAAAAAACTTCCTCCCTCTCCAGCCTGATTCTCTTTTTTGCTTAATCCAGCTGTGAAATCATAAAGCTCAGTGTTTATGACAATAGTTTGCTACCATGGAAACAGTTATGTCGTCATAAATTTAGCCTTATGATATGACCTCCCTGGCCGCAGGAACAAGTCAAAAAGGAAGATATGTTAGAAATGAGACCTTGTTTAACCAGAAATGTCTATTTTAAATCCTTTTGCATAGCACACTCAGCAGCTCTTTAATAAGAGGACCTTTGATACGAACTGTGTACCTAATTACATACTGCTTTATTATGCCATTTGAATTGCTTTGAATGTCACCTTTGAATGCGAGCTCTCTTTTTATTGTTGAACATTTTGAATTCCCAGCATCCTAACACAGTGCTGCGATGATTTCTACAACTTCAGATCATTGCCCTTCTGCACAGTTTACTGTGCCCTGTGGTTTTGCTTGTTTTCTTCTTTTCAAACCGAACAAAAATTTTTAAAAAGGAAAAGAAAAATCTATTATTGTGCATATGTTGGAGTGAATCTATTGGGATTCTGGGACACCTCCTGCCACCACACATGTGGTCCTCTCATTATCGCTGTACAGAGGAAGGGTCTTTTGTGCATTGGTATAGCCAGACGTTTAAAATCTGACGGGCATCTGTCACGCCCTGCCGCAGTATCCTCTGCCTCCAAGTAGAGATAACCTACACATGCACACATGCACATGTGGTTTCTAATATGCAAGGTGCTGTCTAAATATAAAAACTAAACAGCAAAGGGCCTGATGAAAGACAAGAGCAGCATGACCCTCACTACACAGAAGCAGACATAAAATTTGGCAGCCAAAGCCATATACTGCATATACTGTCTAGTCCTCCTGTGTCCTTGCTCACTGAGCCCGTAAAATGTTTCTCCCCAGACCTCTTGCTTTCCAATGAATGAACCCGTCTGCTTTTGTCATGCAAGCCCGCTGGCTTCAGGGAGCTGCAGAGCATCGGGGGGGGGGGGGGGGGGGGGGGGGGGCGGGGATCCAAGGGGCTTCCTACTCCCCAGCCTCTGCAGGAGGGAGCCGTGGGAGAAGGCTACTGCATAGCATAACCTTCCCCGGGAATAATTAAAAAAAAAAACTTTCAGAAAATCCACATTACAACATCTGAAGTTAGGAAAGGGGTTACAAATTTCGCCTCAACATTTTGAACCAGCAACCCACCATTTCTGCAAAAGACAGCATTCATCTCCGACACGGGGCAGAGAGGCCCACTGAAGATACAACGCTGTGGGAAGGTCCCTCTGCACCAATCTGTGCTGGCTGATGTGCTGCTTTGGATCTCCACTCAAAAGAAATTCACATTATTTTCTGCATAATACCTGTGATATAAACGAAGGAAAAATTAAAGCCTCTGTAAGCAAGACGAGTAACATTTTAAAGTGCTTATAGTTATAAGTAAGCAAATCCCACTGAGGATAGCTGAGCTGAAAATCCTTGTTAAAATAATTACACTGAATGATATGTAGGAAGCATTATCAGAAGGGTGATGGGGTAAGGCTCCGGTGGGTAGAAGGGGAAGGGGGCTTGGAGTGCCCAGCTGGCACCAGCCAGGGCACCGGCACCCTGCGGCTGCAGGAGCCGGCAGCACTGCTGTACATAACTGGTGTGGCTGGGGTCTGCCCATGCTAGCTTCAGCTGGGAACACAGACCCACCCGGACTACACAGCATGTCCCATCTATTTCCACCAATTATGGCAATTCTGCACATTTTCTTAAAAGTATGTATAATTTTATCCTTGTTTTCTCTTCTTGTCCTCTGCTTGTTATTTTGTCCTCAATAAATGCATAAGGCAGTGGTCTGTGCAATTGTAGAAATACTCTTCTACACCTCACTGACCTCTTTGGACATCTTCCTACTCCTCTTGAACACGCTCAGTTTCACCTTCTTCAGTTGTCAGATTTTTTAAAACTTTTTGTCTTTTGTTTCATTTCTCTCTTTCAATTTCCTCCATCATTTTTCTTGTCAGTTCTGACAGAAGGATGCCCCCAGATGAATACTGTGTTCACACCAAGACCTACTTGTGGCAGTCTAGCTCAGGAAAAGGCTCCACTTGTTTTATGCTTGAGCAATGTTCCTGCTTGGGATGCACTTGCCTTTGTGCCAGTGCCTCCTCTATGGCCCAGGATCTGCTCTCCTTCTAGGCTGGGCTGTGCTGTGCAAAAGCAACATCTCTACTTTCTGTGTTTATGCATCTGATGTTTCCCTTAGATAGGAAGCATTTCGCATTTGTCTTTTTAAATCTCAGTTTTGTTGCACTTTATTTCTGCAATTTATCTAGCTCACGCTGTATTTTAAGTCTCTCCTCCAAATCACTCCTCAATTTTCTATCATCCACAAACTCTACTGTACTCATTTTCACATGGTACTTTCATACCATATGAAAGTATCGAGTAGAGATGAACTTGAGGCTTTTATAATATCCATCGAGGCCCATCTCATCATCTTCACTCATTGCAATACTGACTTGATTACGAAAGTTGTCCTCTCTGGCGATTGCAGAGGAACATTTACCTCACGGAAGGCTCTTAGCCCTAAATAGCCTTCATGGGTCAGACTGCCCCAGTGTCTTCTGTGCCGAAGTACTACAGGGCCACTGGAGTATTCCCACACCCCTCCTTCAGCCTCGCACCCATTTTGGGGTGGCTTGTCAGCTTCTGGGGACCTCCTCTTAACATGCTTTTTTTTTTTTGCTTTTTCCCCCTTCAGTGCTGAGCAAAACATAAGGGGCTCAGTCCTTTTGGTTGCTGGCTGTGGCTTGCAAAATGCAGATGTACAGTAAATGACAAGCCTTGCGAGGGATGTTGAAGCAGTGGTGGGAAGCATTTCAGTTTAAGGAGAAATAGTGTGGGTGTGGTGCAGTACTGAAAGAAAATTGGATAGAAAATGAAATTGGGGAGTGAAAACCTATTTTTAACAGGGCTTTGAAAATCTGGCTGTGGCCAGGCCCTGTCTGAAGTGATTTAGAGCCATAACTATTTCCTGGGGCTTGCATTTTCCATAAGGGAGAACATCTGATAGCAGAGCAAGAGGTTTGTTCTTTCTCAGTACATCCAGAGAAAGCCTTATCATTCTTATAGGAGAAAAGAGAGGACACTTGCTATCCTGCACATAGCACAGATGTCTGGCTATTCTCCATGCCATGCGAGATCTTCTGGGCATGCAGGGAAAACGAGAACTCAGATGGTGAGAGATGCATCCCTTTGCAATAGAGAAGAGACAGCATCTCACCCAGGCAGACATGATAGTGGATGAAGAACTGCCAGGAGAGAGACATGCATAAAGAGGTGATGCATGTAATTACTATATCCACTGAGTTTATCACAGAAATATACATTTTTGTTTCTACAATCAGGATTCTCTGTGCTTGTTTTTTAGATCAAGTTGTTCACTCTGAAAAATAGAATAAAATAGAAAGCCTGCTTACTGTTCAGCATTATGAGCCTGGGAGAGGAGTTGGGCAGGAGTTGAGTGAAAGTTGTATCGTGGCAGCCAGAAAACATAAACACAGGGAGCAATCATACCTTTATGCCTACTGGCCCTCTGCTTCACCACTAGCAAGCTAAACTTTCTCTGGAAATACCTCACTTGTTCAGCCCCGCTGATGTGGAGACAGCATGTCTTACAATCAGCTAAAGAGGAAGGACTTCAGTCTGTCAGGCTTATTTTTACACCAAGTCTTGATCACGTTTAGCTATGTATTTCCCTACACCTACAACTGACCTTTGGATAAATAATCTAAACAAGTGCATTTTACTACCTTCTATTTAATGACATTTAAGTTGCATAAGTAGCAGTATCTGTGCAGAGCCTCTGATTTCCATTCTATAGTCTTTCTTGGAGAGTGTAAGTTAAGAAGCCTATAGAGTTAACTGAAATGATTTTGTGTATGGGTTGGAAAAAAAATCTTTTTGCTAATCTATCTAATCAGGCATCTATCAGTAAGAGTTAGGTGGTTGTCTCAAAATAAAAGCAGGGGTAGCTGTATTTGGTGGACAGTTTGATGGACATTTTTCACTCACCAGAAATCAATGAGAAGCTGATAGACAAGATTTGCTGGTCTGTAATGCAGCAATTAAACTTTCTTCTGCCTTTTTCTTATGCTATAAAACAGGTGAAGCCTTGGATGTCACCCTCCCAGAATATGATCTCAGTCCTCTAGGAAAATCTGTAATTCTCTGTAACAAAGGGTTATCAGCAAGTTTCATGAAGTCATAAGTGGCCAGCTGACTAATTTACTTATTAATGTATTTTGGCCCATTGCAATCTAAGATCTTGGTGGTCACTGTTAGACTAAGATACTGCAACAGGATGAGAAACGGCAGCAAAAAGCAAATTTATGACTAAAGAGATAGAAAACCGAGGAAATAAATTTTCCTATTGTTAGGCTTTGTCTTTGGATGAGACGTTACTGCTTTGGTGTGTTTAACTTCTAGTGCCCCACTAGGACCACAGCCCAAATACCCCAGCATTTTGGGAAGAAGCCAGAGGACAGCATAGGATTTGCACACTCAAACCCATAACATTTCAAATGGCTATTCTGACCTGGCCTTCATGAGGGTGCACACAGGGGGGAAAGCTGCACCGTGCTAAAAGCAGATCTCTGTGCAGTTCCAGGGTAGGGGTCCCTGGGAGCCGGGGGGGGTACTGGGGAGTGCCTGTGCTGCTTGTATGGGACCGCACACCGCTGGTGCCTGCTGCTTTCCCGGGGCACCCCACGCTCCCCTTCCAGCTGAAGGACAGAGGTAGACGCTTCTTGCGTGTGAGTCAACTGACCTGATTAGAACCCCTGCTTTCTGAGGAGTTGAATTGCACCCCAAAAGTACTTATTTTCCACTGAGGACAAAGGGAGGGTGGATATCCTAGATGTGCATTTGAAGTGGACATCTGCCTCGTTCGCAAGTGAAGACCTGCAAAAAAAAAAAAAAAAAAAAGACAAGACCTACAGACAGCTGCATCTGGTCTGACAAATTACAGCCCTGAGCCTTTCCAGCGGAGAAGCCAAGCCCCAGCAGGCAGGAGCTGGTGGTCACTGCGGTACACGCAGATAAAACCCCACAACAGAGACGGAGGAAATGGTTCAGCAGCAGCTTCTGTGTTTCACCGCTGTCCCGCAGACACCAGCGGAGGATTTAGGTGCAAACCATCTCTCTTTGATTACCAGGCACTTACCAGCTGTGCAGCATTGCTGAGAGCATCACTGAGCCTTTGAGGAAATTTGTTCTCAGGCCTCAGGGCAGCGGCCAGCCACGCTCAGCTGCGTGCCGGCGAGCCGGCTGTGGGGAGCTGGTCGGCAAGGGCTGTGCCTGCCATGGCCCACGCTGCTCCCGGTCGGCAGGTGACCCTCTGAAATGCAGCAAACCTCACCCTGCGACGCTTCGGGGGGCCGTTCCCGCTGAATCGCAGCCCTCGAGCCCTCTTTCTGCCCGGCACGAGTGACTCGGCTGCTGGCACCGCAGGTACCTGCGCCCAGGTGTTGGGTCCCCGGCACCGCTGCTGCCTCTCTGAGAGGAGCCTAGCCTCTTGAAGGAACGTTTTCAAGAGCAATCTCCTCACAGGGATGTCAAGGGCAGATGGTGACATCCCTGGGGCCAGGCTCTGGCTTCCCTCTGCCCAGCCTCGGCGCACAGAAGGACCGGCTGCAGGTGGAGGTGGCTGCCGGTGCCGCTCTCGGGGGACCCGGGTTGCTCTCACCGGCCCCGTCGGGGTTCGGACAGCCCCGAGGTCACTTGCTTTTATGCTGAGGGTGACGGCAGTGGGTCTGGTTTGCCTTGCAGCGAGGGAAATGCAAACGTGGTCTGCAAGCGGGGTGCTGAGGATGGCCAGATAAGAGCAGGAGCATCCAGTTTTCACACAGGCTACCGAATACAAGATTTTTAGGCTGGGCAGAGAAACTTCACGTAGCAAAAGGGCAACCCTCCTGATAGCCATTGGCACTTTCTGCCTCTGGACAGGCAGTGAAATTGGCCTTGAGGCTATAGAGGGGGACCCAGCAACCAGCCGGTGTAATTATTGTGTACATTTGTGATAGCACCCTCGTTTCTTCTTTTCCTTTTTTCTGTTTTTTTCTTTTTTTTTTCTTTCTCCTCTTTGTTCACCTGAATAATAGCTACTAACAGGTTAGATATACTGTGCGACACATCCGTAGTAGTGCTGTGTATATGTATACACATAGCAATCTTCTATTTCTGGTATGGTTAGCCTCCTTTTGAAATGCATCTTTTACTGGTAACAGGTAGTTTTAGCTGTGCATGAAAACCGTGACACCGAAACCTCCTTCCTTCCCTCTGCACGCACTGAATCCAACGAGAGGATGAACAGCAGAAGCAGCCGCATTGCTGATAAGCCAAGGTAAATTCAGGTGGGAAGGAGCCTCTCAAGTTGAACTGTATTCCATATCTCCCCCTCACTCAGGTTTCCTTAACGCCTGAATGTCTGATATCACTCACGTTCAGGAGGGAAGCATTGCCCTTTTGGCTGCTGCTGTATAAAACGTCCTGTGTTTGGGAAGGAGCGTGCTCCTGCCAGGGTCATATTAAAGCCAGTGCGCACATACTGCCGTGGCCCTGAGCGCCAGCTGCCTCTCAGGTGAGTGCTGTTACAGCCCTCTTCATTTATTTCACCTTCATCTTCTTTACCAGGGGAGAATCATGTCCCTGTTTGTCAGCTGCCAGAGGGTAAAATGGAGCTGTTTTGGCCTTTAACCTTCTAGCAGGGTTCATTTTGGGGGGCAATTTTGGTACATGTGCATGCAGTCCTTGCACAGTGCTCCTTACGACTCTCCCAGCAGAGCCTTGCAGATAGCACTGCAATACTGCTCATTTTCTACAAAGACAAAAGCTCTGACTGGGGAAGCTGTCAGCGTACCATCAGGACGGCTTCAACTGAGAAATGCCAGGGCGTCTAAAAGCCATTAAGGTGGATAGTTACCAAGCATCAGGCTGGAGAAATGCAATATCCTCCAGTCTCCAAGGAAATGTTTACCCTGAAAGACATTTTTCCTAAACAAATATTCAATTAAACCATCAGGGAATTCTTTTAAATTCACATGTGGGCACCAGTGGGGGCAGACACTGCAGCTACGGTAAGGGGGTACTGCCTGGATTTCTACAAAATGCAAGCTAGCGGAGGGAGCTGCGGTCGCCCAGAGTCACCATCACGCAGAATTCAGGTCACCAGGGTCAGCTCGGTTTGTAGACTGGTCGTATGCAGCTTTCCAGTCAGCCTGCAGTGGTAGTGGTGTGCTGGAGGTAGGAAATGTTGGGAGGATTCGGCTCATCAGAAATAGTTTCTTGAGGGGAAGGGAGAAGATGGAGACGCGCTGTAGAACTTCATCGTCTAAAATTGGATTTTCCCTTAGGTCTAACTAAAAATAAATTAGCTAATAGTATATTCAATTAATTTTGCCAAATTTGAGCAATTCTTTTAATTAGGAGGGAAGAACTTAATCTCACAGAAAACAGACAATTTGAAAAGGCTGGGACAAGAGTATGCCACCAGAGTATGTCCCTATGAATTGCTGTGAGATGAGGAACACACAGACTTACACAGAAAATATAATTACATGCAAGTAGCGGGGACAGCAGTGCAATGCGAGCTATTTAACCTTGAGGAAGCGGCATGTGCTGTTGCAAGGACAGGTATTGTGGAGCTTTTCATTTCTTTTAGTGAAAGAGAATGGCAAGCTGGAGTATTATGATAAAATCAGAATTTCATTTTATTGCTAAGGCTAGGCACATTAATCGAGTGTCCTTACATGTGTACTGGTGAGTTGAAGAGGAACCGCAGCTTTCACGGTCATGTTTCCGAAAAGCTTACTTGTCTGTAGCTTAGCAAATGCTGCAGGCAGTTTATTCATTAAACTGGGGGAAGCAGGAGGGGATAGACCCGGTGTGGTCATGACTATATTGAAGTTCCAGGGCAATGGCACCAGTTGCAGATAGAGATGTCAGGGCACATAAAGGCATTGGGGTGGTTGTGCCTTTTGCCTCCTTCCCAGCACTCACCAGCATGAATGGCAGACATACAAACTCCACAGCTTTAAAAATGCCTATGTTGGGTCACTTTTAATGCCCATTATCGTATATTCGTACATGCTCAGACTTTGGAGAAGGGCGTATTTAATTCTGATTTCCAGCTACTCCTCTCTGCTATCTTACTGACAGTGCAAACAGACAAAATGTGAAGTAATACAATTTTTTTGCTGCTTCCCATTTCTTATTGTGCTGGTTTTGGCTGGGGTAGAGTTAATTTTCTTCACAGTAGCTAGTATGGGCTATGGTTTGGATTTGTGCTGGAAACAGTGTTGATAACCCAGGGACGTTTTTGTTCCTGCTGAGCAGTGCTTACCCAGAGCCAAGGGCTGTTCTGCTTCTCCCCCCACCCCAGCAGCGAGCAGGCTGGGGGGGCACAAGGGGTTGGGAGGGGACACAGCCGGGACAGCTGACCCCGACTGACCCAAGGGGTGTCCCAGACCATGGGACGTCATGCTCAGCATATACAGCTGGGGAAGAAGAGGGAAGGGGAGGATGTTCAGAGTGATGGCGTTTGTCTTCCCAAGTCACCGTTACGTGTGATGCAGCCCTGCTCTCCTGGAGATGGCTGAACACCTGCCTGCCCATGGGAAGCGGTGAACGAATTCCTTCTTTTGCTTTGCTTGCATGCACAGCTTTTGCTTTACCTATTAAACTGTCTTTATCTCAGCCCACGAGTTTTCTCACTTTCACCCTTCTGATTCCCTTCCCCCATCCCACTGTGGGGGAGTGAGTGAGTGGCTGTGTGGGGCTGAGTCGCCAGCTGGGGTTAAACCACGACACTTATTAAGGTAACTGTTAATCCACTGGTGGCAAGCTATGTAATTTTATTATTTCTTTAACCAGGTTAACAGAACTGTGTGTGGGATTGCAAATGAGAGAATTTGACAAAACTCTTTTTACCTGTTTTACAAACTAATTTTTTCCTGTACTGTGTGTTTATTTCCATTTTCTGTCTGTCCAGTTGCACAATAAAGGAAGCCAATTTAGTATTTACTCCACTCTCATGCT
The DNA here is from genome assembly GCF_900496995.4 of Aquila chrysaetos chrysaetos. Classification (NCBI taxonomy): domain Eukaryota; kingdom Metazoa; phylum Chordata; class Aves; order Accipitriformes; family Accipitridae; genus Aquila; species Aquila chrysaetos. The sequence continues at coordinate 57,882,571 of NC_044005.1, forward strand.
ATTCGAAAATCTGATCTAGGGAATATACTGAAGACAAGAGTCAAAGTTTCCCAGCTGAATCCAGCTGGATAGACAGAAAACTGTCTCTTTCTGAATGCTCCCTGACTCAGTAAAATTCTGAAATGCTGAGTATGTAAATACTCTAAGTACTTGAGGTACCACACTAATTAAAAAAAAAAAAAAAAAAAAAAAAAGTTAAAAAGGAAATCCAGTACTCAGTTCTTCAGGAGTTTCCACAAAACCAGAGAGCATTTCTGAGAATTTTGAAACCCTCTTTCTCTGCAGGCTTATAGGAAAAATTGTGTGTGATGCCAAGCCTAGAACATTATCAGGAGTCTTGTGATCTTTGGTGTTTTTTTCTTAAAGTCTCAGTTTGTGTGACTAAACAATTCCTTGACAAGCTTGGCTTTCATTTTTGGAAAAAGTTTGTAGCCCTTTGGCTGCAGAGCCTGCCTCAGGGACCAGAAGTCTAGAAACTGAGTAAACAGAAAAATAATAAAAAATGTTCAATTTTTTAAAATCATTTACTTTTCAAAACAACTTTATGAATTTTTAGATTTGTGGCATGATTGTTGAGCATGTTAATTTGGCATTATCGATCCACGTTTGGGAGGATGTCAATGAGGGACTGCTCCTTCTGCTAAGGACAAATTATGGGCACTCAGGTGATGCTCCAAGGAGACACGGCCCTGTGGCCCAAACCTGTAGCTTTTCCAGGTGAATTGTTGAGTTTTGTTGTCCTTTCATAGCAGAGAGCTGGTGTCCAGCTACCCCGGAGAAAAAGGTGGGTTGGGGCATCTAACCCAGCTGCTGCCCTTTCATTTCGAACATAGGTCACTTGGCCCTGCGCGGTCACGGAGTGAATTTTGACCAGTTTTTCAAATGAAAGAAATTTGGCTTTTTTACTGTGTATTTTCCTGCAACGTTTAGCTGTTCGGTGCGGTTGCCAATGTGCAGACACTTTTCCCGTCCGGCCCTTAGGGATAGGGATGAAGAGGACCCTCCCCAAGACACCTGCAGGGATAACCAGGAGCGAATGCTGGAGCCACCTCAGGTCCGAGAGAAATCTGGGGGTCTGGGTTTTCCTGGGACTGTGCCAGGCACTTCCCTGGGGGGCTTGTGTGGGGGAGAGCCCCATTTGCTCTGCCTGGCGCAGGAGGGGGTATCACTGCTGGCTGTACCGATCTGATAAAGCCAGAGCATAGTCGTTATCTGCACCACCAAAATTGAACATATAGTAGACTAAAGAAGTTGTATTCATGGGGCTCTTCAGTATTTATAGGATCTGATATAAGAGTAAGGGCTGAGGGAGAAAAGGCAGAAAACATGGATAGGTGTTATACGTACACCACAAAATATCTCCTAAGAATCAAAACTTTTTTTCTTTTGAAGCCACAGCCGTGGTCACAGCAGAGACACCTCTGTAGCTTCAGTGGCAAGTTACAGCTGCATTTAAATTATATGTATTTCTATTCTTAGCCAAATTAACACATCATTGTCTACATCTTTTCCCAGATTGCCACTGATCATATGAACAGCCTGCTTTACTAACCTATTTCCACTCTGAAAAGCATCCATTCATTATTAATATTTCTTGTCTCCCAACGAATTTGGAGCTTACACCTTCTTCTTTACTTACTCAGCTTCTGAAAATGTCTCTGGGGCAAATATCATAATTCCCTGCTTCCCTCTGACAGTACCAAGCAAGCTGCTAAATCAAGGGCAATATGTACTCCTACAAATTGCCCCGGTTGCCTGCTTCCCACCGGCAGCTCCCGAAGCCCTGGCTCGTGTCGCGGGCACCCTCCCTATCGCCACCCCACCGCCTCCTCCTGCCCGTCCCAGACCTGCCTCGGCTCTCCTCTGGTGCCGCGGCTCTCTGCCTTTTCCTAACATGAGGCACGTATAGCACGGCTATAGGCTGGCTGGAGACAGGCGGAGAAAGGGCAACCCTTCACCCGGCGGTAACAGTCTCTGAGCTGGCACGCTCCCACCCATTACCCTTGTAAAAAGCACATTTTCGCCCTCCGTGCTTCACAGTGTGAACCGACAGTTGCTCAGGCAGTAGCTAAATAGCTTTTCCTTAGGAACAAAGTGTTCAAAAAAAAGGTTTCCTCTGCCGCAGGGAGCTCAGGAGTGCACCGTCCATGTCAGCCGTCCTGTTCTTCTTCATTAGGCAAGGCAAGCAGCGGTCTGCCTGCAAATCCTACTGCAAACTTTCCCAGCCGAGCCATGTTAATACTGCCCGTGTGATGCACGATCAGGCCTCACGGTGCAATGGGAAAAATGTCCCTCTGGGAGTTTTGACTACCGAGTCACAACGCTTCGGCGTGGGAAAGGCGATGTTTATCTGGGTGCACCAGTGCTGCCTTTTCCTTTCCTACCTGCCGATGCTCAATGTGCAGCGCCGCGCAGAGCAGAGTCACGTCTGGAAAAGTCTCTTTGCAAGAGCTTCCCCTTATCACGACCCAAATTCTCAGTTCCTGTTAGGTGACACTGGAGCTGTTGTTGCTATAAAAAGAAATCTTCAGTGGTGGCCTCTCAGAGCTGTAGCCACCCAAGAATATCACAACAAAGCCACTTTCATGTTTGCTGTGGTTTTTTTTTCCTGATTATCAGAATTTAGTCTCCTCCACACTGCTGTTTGGAATTTCCAAAATGGCATTAATGACCCAAGTGGTGAGAAATGTTGGAGCAGCTGGACTTGCTGCTGGATGTCGGGCAATGACTCTCTCCTGTCCCCCACCAGATATCCCACCCTCTGCAGAAATATCAGTTTCTGCAATGTGTAAGAACTTGGCAGGACACAAAGGGGACCGTGAAACTTGCCCTCTTCCCCCTATACTAGATTCAACCCAAACTCCCCTCCTGCTTCCCTGTGAAGGAGAGCAGTGGTTCACAGTGCTGCCACCCACACTTTAACCAGACAAAATAGGCAGCCTCAGGAACATGGGCTTTTAAAGTCTTCTGACAGTGTCACCAAGGCAGTTGCCTACGAGAGCCTGGACAAAACGAGGTAATGACAGTCGAGTCAAAGCCCTGATCTCCAGGTGGCCACAGCCAGTGGAGAGCCACCACTGCACAGCCTCCCTTGCTGCTGCTGGGCGTGCAAGCACCCGTGTTGGTCTCTCCTCTCCTTTTCTTTTACTGGCTCTGCATTTCACTCATGTCCCAGCCCATTAAAAAAAAACAAACCAACAATCAGAGGCAAGAGAAAAAACCCTGACTTTTTCTTTCCTCCCCCAATTTCAAGGAGGACTGGTTTACCTAAAAACCAGTAATTCTGAGAAAATCCCAATCTGGGAAGCAGTGACCGGCTCCTTTGCAAGTGCTGCCTCTGGCTGTGGCCAGCCCGTGCTGGGGTGATGATGGGGTGACGATGGGGGCCGAGGCAGTCGGGCCACCCCACAGGACACTTCTGCTTTGGGCTGCTGGGGGCAGCGGTTGAGTCTGTAGAAAACCTGTAGGAGCTTTTTGTCATGTTATTGTTTGTCCAATAAATGCTGTGTTACTTTGACTGCTTAAGTGGTGGCTGTCCAAATCATTGACAGTGCGTTTCCCTGATGCAAGCGCAGGGGCTGTTAACAAGACTATTTCACTGAGGGCTTCAAAATTACTGATGTGTCCTAAGTAAAAGGAGGGGTAAAAAAAAAACAAGAACAAAGAAAATATGACCCGGACATGTTTCTATTCCTCCTCTCCCTGCCCGCCTCCCCCTCCCTTTTAAGGAAAGAGAGCATTTCTTAGAGGAAAAACCACAGCACTTGGAAAAAAAGCTGCAGCTTAGGTGGCCTCCTGTTTTATTGTGCAGCTGATGTGCATGGTCCCTGCTGGGAACACGGTGGCTGGGGGAGCCTGGGCCAGAGGGAGCCCCTCACCCAGTGCAGGGCTGTTCCCTGGTACGTGCATTGGTGGGAGCTCACTCCATCAGAGATCAGGTATGAGCTGCAGCACAAAAAGAAGATTAAAAGGCTGATGGAGTACCACTCACCATGAGAAAATGAGAAGGCAAATATAGAAGAAGATGCAACAAGTCTTGTAGCCTGTGCAATAGAAGATGAATGGGAGAATTCCTTATGGCCTATAAATAAATGCCTGGGATACATTCAAAGAGGAGTCAATATGTCAGTATTGAGAAGGAGCAAGATAGTCAAGTGGTTGAACTTCAGATTCAGGCAGGCTGGGGATATGCATTGGACTTGTTTACGCAGGGGAAGAGGACTCCTCAAATCCAGATTGGATACTCTGCAAACAGAAATGCTGTAGGTCAACAGGAGGCTTCTGTGCTCAGCTCTGGAGATATCTGGCTCAAAATAAAGCTCTGGGTGAGGTTGAATATGAGGCTGTAGGAGTCTCAGAAATTTTAAATTATGGGTCAAGCTTCAGGGCATAAATCAGGAGGGATTCCCTTGTTCCTTCCCTGTGTTCATCATTGCACAGCTGGACACGTATAGTGTGAGCAACCTGACGGAGCTGGGGATGTTTGCATCCCTCTGGATCGTCAGGTCTTGACAGGACTCAATTATTCTGAGCATTTAAGAAGAGCTCCTGCATTCCTGTTTCACAGGGACAGAAGTTACTGGTCATAAATGGCTTTTGATGCTGCTGAGTGCCTCAGCTTCGATTTTGTCCAATCAAGATTGAACTCCTCTGCTACTCTTACTAGTTTTGTCCAATTTTCTGTGCTCGTCAGGTCAGGCTCCAGCCCTGCAAATACTTAGGCACAAACCTTTATGCACATCAAACAGCCCCTCTGCACAACTGCTCTGGGCAGATTAAATCACGTCCTGAGGTCTTTGAAGAACTGAGGCCAGAGGTGCTGGAGGGCAGACGCTCTCAACTGTCTTTGTAATTCCAGTCAAACATTAGGCACTCCTATAGCATGACGAAAATACTAACTACTGGTGTTCAGTATTGTTTATTTTCCTGCATTGTGTGTATTTTTTCTAAATGTTTTATAGCAGCACAGATATTCAGAACTGCAACAAAAGCTGTGTACTTTCCAAGTGCAGTAATTTCTCCTGTCAGAAGGAAAGTAATGAAGGAGAATAAAGCCAGGTAGTTTCAATAGCAGTAATTACTAGCACCACAGCCATCTGCAGAAGGCAAGGGGCGAACTGCAGCACTGCTGTGCCAAGAGCTGCTCCAGCCACTGGCAGTGACACGGCTGTGTCCTCATTGCTGGGGGCTCGTTCTGATTTCACATCAGGCTTACACGGGTCTCTGATCCCAACGGGCCTCTTATGCCACTGGCTTACCCCTTTTCTTACGTGACTAGTGATTTTAGGTCTCAGGTTGATGCTTTAAGAGAGCGGGGCAAGCCAGGTTTTCTTTAAGCCCGGTTTGTTTTAAAGAAGTATCCATTAGATGCTCCAAATGGCTTGTCACCTTTGGAAAGGCAAGCAAAGATGTCCTGCCGGGCCAGATTTCCACGCTGCCATGGCAACTCTGTTTGCAGGACCCCAGCTAGATATTTTAAAGGTGTACTTGGTATTTCCATGAGACCTACAAAGGGCTGACAGTCACGTAGACACACTTTCAGTGTGCACTTAAAGACAAAAGTTGGTAACTGCCAGACGAGTATAAAACTGATTGAATAAAGTGATTTTTAATGATAGTAATTTCCTGATTTAAGGCATAGTAGGAGACTCTACTCTAGATCCTGTTATCAAAAGGTACATGGAAAAATGATCAGGTACGTTTTAGACCCAGAGGCTGTTTCTCCACTATAATAAAACAGACCAGAGACCATTATCTAGTTCTGATGCCAGCAGGTGCAGCACAGCTCAGACCTGTACTACTAAATTCACTTACCCCCCAAACTGGATCTGTGTCTCCACCCTAACTGCTGTGAAGGGTGTCAGACCCGCGCTGACCCTGAACTGTGTCTGGGAGAGCGCGAGCGGCTGGAGGTCCAGCATCACTGAGGAAAGGTCCAGGTTTGTCCGATGCTTTGAAGATGCCTGGAGACCCTGTGGGTTGTGTGTGGAGCTGATGTGTTAACATCCATACGTGACCTGCTGAATTTAGATGGTGTGGCCACCCTGATTGAACTGGCATGTCTTTTTGTCCTTGCCTCCTGCCTCCTCCACGGCTGGGCAAAGTTCAGGCTGTCCATACATGTGTATGAGCATCGTGGATGCTAAGTGAGATGTTGCTGAGATTTTAATTGACAGATGAGCTTTACCCCTCCATAGCAGTGTAGTTATATCCTCTGGGCTATGTCTGCGAGAGTGCATTTGCCCATGGCAGAGGTCTGGAGTGCGTGTTCTGCAGTTCATGTAATGTCACCTTCTTGCTACTGTCATAACTCAGGCTGGGTGTCAGGCAACGTCGCTCATCCACGCGCGTTCACCCCAGGCTGTCTCTCCCAGCACACTGCAACCTTGCCTTGAATCAGATACGTGACTCAGGTGAAGCATTTTTCCCTGGGTTCTCCGTTATTTTTGTCAGGTTTCAGCTGCTGTTGGGGCAGGACTGAGTTCCCCAAGAGGTTTTGAATGAGTCTGTTGTGGGGAAGAACCTCTGGGGGGTGGGAAAACGTCTCAAGTGGAGACTAGATATGAGCTTTTTTCCTGTTGTTTCTGTTGTAGTATAGAAAATCCATGGCATTATCTGCAGTGGTTTCGGTTAGCTGCCTGCTGGCTTTCAGAGGGGAAATTTGCCTGTGTTTCGACACAGCAATAAGAGTTACAATGTGAAACTGGACAAGAGTATTGGAAGAACAATGTGAGCTCCCCGCTGTGAATACACCAACTGTTCTAAAAATCCTACTTCCAACAGCGTACTTCAGGGAGCATCTTCTGCCATTGTCTGCAGTTGCAACAGCATCTTGAATAAGCAGTTTCTAAATGCTGCCTTTCATATTTTCATAAGAAAAAAGATCCAGTTGCCAGTTTAACTAACCTTACCTGGGTCTCTCAACAAACACCACTTGGGACTTCTTCTCTTTTGAGTGTAGCTTAAGTATGTGAAAACAGAAGCCAGAGTGCTTGTTTCTTCTGTTCAGAGTGAATGAGTATTGCAAACATAATCAAAATCATCAGAGGCTTGTATCAGAATGATGGCAATGAACATGTCCTCCACGCTCAGAGGCTCACTGGTAAGTCTCTTTTCATTTTTTTATTGAAGGCCTCTTCATGTTGAAAGCAAGGAGCTGGTGGTGGGTGTTGTGCTGGGCAGAGCTGCGGAGCGAGTGCTTGCTGGGTAGCTGCAGCTGATTTTTCATGTGTCTTGACGCTGAGCGCTGCCAGAGGGGCATCTCCTCCCATTGCCCCTGACATGGAGCAAGGAACCAAAAGCACTTTTCAAGATCATCGAGATCATGGGCTGGCCCCGACTGCCTACGCCAACCCCATGGGAGGCTGCACCGTGCCTATGGCTCTGCTGTGGTGCCAGCCCCAGAAACACAGAGGGCAAGGCCAGAAGGGACTGAGGACACGTAAGCATCAAGTTTTACGCTGCATCTGGTCACCCGAGATTTGGGCATCATTATTTGTGTTCCGTTCAAGTGGTTCTGCCAGAGAGATGCCTAGACACAAAAGGCACACTTCTCTGACCAGATGTCATCCCGAGCTCCCTGCATGGTCACCAGAGAGAAAAAGATGCAGAGGTACTTCAAGGATGCGATTCATCTCCTCCTGAGGATGAATTGTCCATTTGAAGAAATGAACCGGACCATGGAAGTGCCTGTTCCTCTCCAGAGACAGAAAGGGTTCCTAGCTGACATGCAGCCATCCGCGTTGGAGGACATCTAGGGGAATCTCATCCCCAAAAGGCAGACGCCTGCTGCTTCCCTCCATATATTGTGTTGTAGTTTATCCTCTGTTAAATATTTGTGTCTAATAAGAATTTGTCTGGCCTGAGATGTCCATCGCCGGGTCTTCTTATCCCTACCTTTGTTAGGTTAAAGGGTCTTTTAGTACCCCGGTCTTCTTCCCCCAGAAAGTCTCTCTGGAGCCCAGACAAACATACAAGACAGATGATCTGTTAGTCTTAGGTGAAAAAACCTACCTTTTTCCCTTAAAAGGAACCTTTTCCTTTTCATGTGGGAAGGTGTCCACAGAAGCAGGATGTTGCCATTGCTGAAGCCGGTTTATACCTTTGGCGAGACGGGCTCCGAGGCAGGAGCGCAGCCTTGGGTGCAGGCTGCCTGGATGGGGCTCCAGAAGAACTGGACTCCCCAGGAAATGTCAGGATTGCTGCTGGTTTCTGAACTCCTTTAGGAAAGCAAACACATATTTAACTGAAATAAAAAACCAAGCAACTGCTGTCGGGTTTTTTTTTTTCTTATATTAAACAAGTGTTTAATTTAAAAAAAAAAATCCAACAGATGGCAGGGCTGTACCTAATGCAAGACCGAGCACTTCTCCGGTGAATTTAAGGTGGTCTGCAAGAGATTTTAAAAGACAAGGATTGAGGGATCCATGCATTATTGAGGATATATTTAAAAAGCCCCTAATATCTTCCTTGCTTTTAATTACATTGAAAAAAATGTCTTCTCTTTTCCTTATTTCTTCTTAGCTTTGCAGTGTGGGGCCACCCCTGGTTTATCCAGAGGCCTCTTGGGTATCTGCCCAGGTACCTCTGGGGTATCCTTCCTCTGGCGACTGGTCAGCAGGAGAGACAAGGCAAGGTGTTAGGTGCAGTGCCTGCGCCCCTCAGCCCCAGCTGGAGCAGGAGACCAGAGCACTGATGAAAGGACACCAGCTCTAAAGCTGGCCCCGTGAATCGTTTGGCTCCAGCAGCCCTAAACCTTCTGTTTCTCTCCCCTTTCCCATTTAAAGTTCCCTGGTTTGGCTTTCTGCCGCTGCATCATCCCACCAGCCGTCAGCACCACGGCTCCCACCACGTGGGGAGCCAGAATTTTAAGGTGGCAAAAAGAAAAGGAAGGCGACATCTCTGAGGCCCAATTTTTGCAGAAGCAACACAAAGACTTCTGTAGCTGTCAATAGGTCATGACTCATTTATAGAAAATGCAAATGAAATAATCCTTTCTGCAAAACGGTACTGAGAGCCTTGGATCTCAGACACATTATTCACTTGTTTATGTTTGAGCTCTCCCGTGGGCTTTTCCAGATCGGAGATGACTGAGCCAGGCGCAATCATTCACTAGGAGTCTTCTGCCTTAACCCCTTCCTGCTTTTTTTCTTTCCCCCCTTCCACCCACACAGCAAATGAGGTTTGGGCAACGCACCAGCCGACCCCTGCCTGCCATCTCCTTACTTCAGCCTGGTGGTGGTGGACACGTTACTTGGAACGAAGCATTGGGATGAAGTAAACGGACACAGTTGTGCAGTGGCGGTGGTTGTTTTCTTTTCCCCTGATGGTTTACAGGGAATTCTGCTGTAGGCATGAAAAAGGAAGGGTAACTATGCAACGGAATTGCTGGGGTGGTCAACCCAACACAACTCGGCAACATTTTCTTGCAAGCCAGGCAAGCTTGCAAGCCCTCTGGAGAGTTTCAATTGATGTGGGGTTTTGCTTGGATGTTTTGTAGATTTTGATGCTTTTTCTATAGAGGAAACTGAAAAGAAACCAAACATGACTGTTTAAACTGAGTTTCCCATAGGTTTTGCACTCTTTCATACTCATATGCTAAGGTGAGATTCTTAAGTAGAAAAATAAAGTCATTTCACACTATTCTCCATACACTTGCAATAAAGAGGTGTGGATTTTTTCTCTTTGATACTTCATTACTTTTTAGAGTCTGAAAGACACAGCCTGAGGCCAGCGGCAAGACCTCTTTTATGCCCTTTCCAAAATCTTCCCTTACAAGAGCCTGAAGACAGGCTGTCACCATCTTTGTGAACCCTGGACCTTGCCCAGATCTGATGTGCCCACCTGGTGTTTGCTCTTTGGACTCTCCACCACCAGTTCAACAGCTTCTGCTATTTTGTATGGACCTATCCAATGAAGGGGCAAATCCTTTCAGCTCTGAAACTTGGAGCAGCTTCCTTGTACACGGGAGGAGAGAGGTGCAGGTGACCTCCGTACATGAGGGGAAAGAGGTGGAAGCGGGAAGGAGACGGTCGGGCGCAGCCTCCCTTCCCCTTGCTGAGGGTTTCTCACCCCCTGGGACATTTGCCATGCAAAATGGGCACCAGGTCCAGCCAATGCCCTACAATTTATGGGTGTCTCTGGGTCTGTAGAGAGCATCATATACTTTCTCTGTAGACTGAAGAGCTGAGTTTGTCTTTCGGATGACTTTGTGCCAAAATAAATCTGGAGATAGCAGTGGGAATACACCAATATTTAGGTGGGATTTTTTTTTTTAAAAGGTTAATAAAGTATGTACTGGGAATAAAATAAAATAAAAAAAATCCCCTACCAGTGGTTTGGGAAAAAATACAACTCTTTTTCTGTGTCTCTCCCATGCCGTCCCCTCAAGGAAGGTTTGGGTAGGACATTGGCCGGGACCTTATTTTCATTTCCACCAGGAATGTTTTTTAGCTGGCACACGAACTACATGTGTAAATAGCCCAGGAGTTTGGGAAGCTGCTTTACTATTTCCTCCTGTAACTAACAATGGAAACCCTTTGAGAACCGTACGAGCCTCGGTGGAAGTTCACATGTCTCCTGACACGTGGGATTAGCCGCCGTGCTCAAATATTTATCCTGACGGCGCTTCTCCCCGAGAAGCAGCTGGCTGCCTGCTCTGCAAAGCGCTGGCCAGCCGCGGGGGCAGAAAGGTAGGGGAGGCTGGAGCTGCCGGCGTCGGGGTGCCCACAGAGCTGGGCTATGAGGAGAAAAGCTGCTTTGCAAATATGGTGTGGGCTGATCTGAGTTTATTCTGTCACAGTGAATTCAGCATCAAATTAAAAAGAGAAAGCAGAGCCGATGCATTGGCCAATTCCAGCGTATAATAGGTTAGCTCAGTGCAGTTACACTTCTTTGCTTTGCTTGGTGGGTCCCCAATTTGTCTTCATTTTTATTCCTGTCTCTGCCTTCGCTCTTCCTGGCCTGTATTTTATAGCCTATGCCTCTCTGGATTGATTGCACAGTCTGCCCTACAGAGCTGGGCAGAGCGCAGGCTGATCCTGTTCCACATGTACAGGTATTTTTAAATGATCTTCTAACAAGAAAATGAAAGCTTAGCCTCTTTTTGCTGACAAATACTCAACTTAAACAATTCTGGGAGTTACTTGTTTCACATGGTTGATGACCATGGAATAACAAAACATTTCAGAGATACGTCCGTAGGAATACAGGTACTTTATGGCATCTTTTCTGTGTTTAAGGCCTGTTAGAAGAAAATAGGATATAGACAACTACCTGCATAAGTCAGTTTTGAAAATGGGACCTAGACATCTTAAATCAGCATGTGTAAATATCTTCATAAATCAGGTAGCGTGTTATGGCTCTGAGAGGCTTTATAAATTAGTTTGGAAGTAGACAACAGCTGAAATAGAAACAGCGGCACGCAGTGGGGAACATAGTATAGCTGCCCTTCCACAAAGCTTTCTACCCCTCCGACAGCGATCTCAGTGTCGCACATGGCCTTGTGGAAGTGGGTATGAAGGACAAGATGAATTTCTGTCCCGTTGGCAATACCCCTGTCATCTCGGGAGAAGTTGGTTACTCGGCTCACTGAGGAATGTGCTGTTGCTGGTGGTGTTCTGGGAGGAGAGGTACGGAACCCTTTTGAGTGCAACTCATGGCTGACGCACAATTTGAAGAGAAGCAGAAGTGGCTCAAATTTACAAAAGTTGAGCAGCTGGCCAGCCGAGAAGGGAGGCACCTCACAAGGGCTTGTCGGTGGTGGGTGGGCGGCTCGCTCCTCCGCAAAGACCGTCACAGCACCCGGCCTCGGTGACCCAGCTGGGAACTTCACGGCACGTTTGAGCACGGCTAAGCCCAGCACCTGGAGCACGTTGTGCTGCCCGGGAGCAAACTCTGCCGCTCCCAGCAGGGACCCGTGTGTGTCTCGGTGTGGCCAAGCTGCTGTCAGTAGCAAGCATACCTCTTGGTGAAGTCCCTCGGTGTTTTTGGAGCACGGTTGTTTTGAAGAAGGCAGCTTCTTTGCAAAGCCCGGGTGAGCAAACAGCATGTGAGACGGGGTGAGCCAAGGGCAATACGTTGTCATATAATGTGCCTATTTCTTTTTACTCATCTGTTTATTTTTCGGAGCAGAGACACAGACAGTAGGCTTGACTGACTGAAATAGAGGAGTCTCTTTGTAGCATCCGTGCACAAAGAGCGACAAAACAGGGCAACATGTTAAAACCGTCCTGCCAAAAGTTGAGCTCCCAGCTCTGCTGGGTTTCTGGGACTGACACTGTTATTGGGAATGACTGAACCCAACCCTGGCTTTGCTGGATTTTGTCACAATAATGCCACCAACCCAGTAGGGAGTATTGAAAATCCTGGCCCATAACAAATATCAATAATGAATACTTCTGGCATTTTGTCTAAGGCAGGGTATCCTGTTAGAATGCATGGTTATATTAATTTATGGGTTTATATCCCATACTTTTCCATCTCTTAAGACAATGGATTTACATGGCATGTTTCACCGACAGGAAGAGGATTTTTTTGGCACCAAAGGAATGTGTGCAGTACGTAGAGATCACTGACTACACAACCAAATTACTTTCCTTTCAGGGTAGTATTAGAATGGCACCAGATAACAGAGCAGGTTTAGTTCAGGAAATGAATGATGCTTTATGTAATCAAATCTGCAAGGGAGATTTGGCAAGAAGGATGCGTACAGACAAATTATTGCTGAGTCTGGACATGGCATTAAGAACATTAATTTTTAAGTTGTGGGGATCACTAAAGATCTCTAGGAGAGGAAAAGGGCACACAGCCTCCATTTATTTAAATCAGAGCCAATACTAGCAGAGGCACAGACCCTAATACTAAGTCAAAGTATTGGTGCATTATTTATGCAAAGGAGTTAGTGTTGCTGTCTTTGTGGTCTTATGGCTCCTTATTAAATACACTCAGGGTTCAGTACTGCAAGCTCCAGACAGCCTCAGTCAATGTGTTTGTTAGGGAGAGGCAATGAAGGCACATTATTGCTTTGGAGAGCTGAGTCCTGCTAGTAGGAGTGCTGCTCCTAGCAACAGGCTTTTACCGGGCTGAAGAAGCATGCTGGTTACTTTGCACACATGTGAGCAACCGTCCAGCCATGTAAAAATCACATTTTAATGTGTTATACTGTCAGAATGTCTTTCTCATGGAGGAACCTTCCTCCTACCCATCCCAAATCCAACATTTTCTATCAATCAATCAGCTTAATTATACTCAAACCCCAGTTTCAAAGTCTCACTCTCTGATCTTGAAGATACCATGCTCTCCAGGTGAACTCCAACAAAATACACTGTATAAAACAAACGGCTAATCCTACAGGAACATCTCTCTCCTGTTTCCAAAAACTGGGGACTGTCATCCACAGCAGACCAGTCTTTGCCAGCTCGCACAGAGCACTCCCAGCCCTGCACTGGCCACATGCTTTATTTCTGCGACGCAAAGAGGAGCGACACATTTCAAATGAACGCTGTGTGCTCCCCCGCAGCCCTCGGAGGAGAATGGATGTCCTAGTCCTCTGACCTTCCTCACTTCTCCCAGGCTGGCGAGTGAAAGGGGTGTCTTTGGGTCTGCAGGAGAAAACTGTACCTGGGATCTCCTCAGTCAGCCTGCATTGCTCATTATTACCACTCCGAAAAGCTGCCAGGAGAGGTTTGTCTGTCTCCACCCTTGGAGCTTTTCCAGACCCAAATAGACAGAGCCCTGAGTAACCTGGTCTGATCTCAGAGGTGACCCTGCTTGAGCACTGGTTGGACTAGAGACCTCCTGGGTCTCTTCCAACCTCAGCTGTCCTCTGATCCTATGAAACAAGCTGTGTTTTGAAAGTATGCAGAAGAGATTTTTGAGAAACCTAGGTGCTATGCTCATAAGCTTTTAATGGGAAACACAAGGCTTGAGTCAGACCTGGTCTGCACGGATGCATGTTCGGGGTAATGTCACTGAAATTAACTGATCTGCAGCATCCATTTGGTACTTAGGTATTGTTTGGACTTCACATTGAAGCATGTGACAAAGCAGATGTGCTGAAGAAGAGCAGTTTTTCAGTGATTTACAGCTGACTGCTCAAGAGTTGGAAGGGCAGTTCAGGTTTCACGTGTAACTGCAGAGGGCATGGGGTGCTCCGAGTCGGGGAGCAAACCAGAATTGCTTGGACTGGCTTTGATTCCATATTCCCACCGCCTTCATCCACACACAGCTGCTGCGGGAGCGTGGGCTTTGGCAGCCTCCCCTAGTAACTCCTGGACTTTGCAGGAGGTGACTGAGCGAGGACAACACCAAGGAGGAGCATTCACCAGGGCACCACCACCGTTGCAGGGGTGGATGGAGCTTTTATCTTATCCTGCAGACCCTCGCTCGTTAGCCTGAAATCGGGCACAGCACCTCGGTAGTATTAGGGAGGAGGAAATCTGGAGATTTGAATGGTCTTGTGTTTAAGCGGCATGGCACGGCGGTAAGACAAGGTGCATACTTCACGGAAAAGTACAGTTTGGGTTTCCCCAGTCCATGGAAAGAAGCAGTGCAGGATACGTACTAGTGTTATAACACACTATAGCATCTCTTCCCCTATTTAGAGAGCATGTACTGACAGTGTTAATTTTTACGCTATGATTCTGCTAGGCACAATACATTAGAAATTTTGAGAAACTCTGCTTTCTCTGTCTCAAAAAATACATGTGTTTGGGGCTCTGCCCTTCAGATTTCAGAAGTTCCTGTAATATGGACTTAAAGACAAGTTGAAAATAACACTACATTTCCAGCAGCAAGATTTTAAGAATCAGATGTCACCCCACCCGACCTCAATTAAGTCAGGCAGAATCTGCTGAAGCAGCTGGATGGGATCAAGCAGGGTGTGAAAATCTGTATTCTAACGCTGGGCAGAGAAGAGAAGATCAGTTGGAAATTTCAGTGTGAAGCTGGTTCTGTATGAAGTGGAGAATTTCAAGTGTGAATGCGTGTATGTGTTCGTGCATGTGCTGGGGAAAGTAGGGTTGGCAAGGGAGACAGAGGAGAGCTTTGTGTTCAGTGCTTCCTCTGACACAGCTCAGCCTGTTCCCTATCTCCCAGTTTCACTTCTGAATGTGCAGGAACATGCGGTGGCTCCTTTTTCCCACCATCTTCATCATCCCTTGTACGCAACAGGTAAGTTCATTCAAAAGAAGAAAAAGATTTCTCCCTTCTTCACCCTGTCCCGGTTTAAAGTTTTTATTTGCTTAATGACAAAATAAATTGCAGAGAAGCAAATTCCTCATAAAGAATAAGGAGCCATTCCCTACTCCTGAGTAAATTTCATTTGCAGCTTATTTACTGCATCAGTCCTGATTTTGGTATTTTTTTTCTCTCTAATCTGTACATTAATATGATTCAGTGGAAAAAAAAGTGTTAGGAAAGCTTAAATTGTCAGTGACCTTGCGCTTTTTTTTTTTTTCAAATATAAGCACAAATTATCTGATGCAGTAAGAAAGTAAATATCTTGTCCATGCTCATATTCCATATATATATATATGTATATGAATATATACACAGTGGTCTGACTTCAGGCTAGTTTTACAAATGAGAAAGGCACCTGGACTGTGTTATGCTTTGTCTCTTATGAGAAAATTTTAAGTGATAGCTTTTGGTGAAGGTATTTGTGTCAAAGGCCAATTTCATTACTTATTTACTTAATTTTTAAAATACACTTTACGTATACACAGTGCATTTTTCCTTTACAATCAAGATGAATGTTAGATGGAGAATTTTCAAATGACTGTCTTCCTCTGCTAACTTTCTGCATATTTAAATCCAGACTAAGATAACCAAACATTAGCAATAATACATTGCCTACTTTTTGCTATTTGCTTATTTATGCCATACAGACCTCGTTCAATCTTTAAAATGTAAGAAAACAAACAACAACACATGAAGGGTTCCTACACAATGGTCTCATTTTCTGATCTGCCCATAGGATCAGGAAAAGTATGCAGTGGGCTTGTGTGATGTAGATAGCTTTGGTATAGAAACTTTGGGAAGCAAGAATTAGAAAAATATCTGACCTGTAAACTTTGCAAGCAAACTTTAAATTTTCATTGTAACTTAATAGACTTTTGAAGATTTTTCAGGTAGACTGAGTTTCTCAGTAATTCCACAGTTAAAACTGTCAGATATTTGCCTGATGGTGTTTTTCTTACTGGGAAACTTTGTCACCATTCAGTTGACATCTTTCCCTAAAAAAAGGAGAGAAAAATCACTTGCTTAGGTAGAATTCTGTAGTTTTAAAGCAAGTTTTAATTTGTAATACAAATTAAACATATTGGTTGAAGCACATGGATTATTTCCTGCTACACATACCCATTTTGAAACGCGATATCTGATTTAAGCCACATAACCTCATATAGCTGGCACATGGCCACATTCCTAATAATAACAATACTCTGCTTAAAAGGAAAAAGCAGCAAGAAAGTGTTTCCTAAAGCAACCATACAATCTTGAACACTGCTAAATGTATAGGAACACCTGAGTGTCTTGTTTCCAGAACAAGCCTTTAAGAAGCTTTACACTCCAATGCACATGTTCATCAAATTAACATTATGGTTTATAGGAAAGGCTTAGCTGCCTAAAAAAAAGTATGCTTAAGTTAGTTGTTTCTATATTATTGCTGCATTTAGGTAAAAAAGGATTAGAAGAAATCCTTTATCAGCAAATGAATAACAAAATAACACGTTTATGAAACTGTCTTCTGCATGCTGCGTGGGAAACCACATGACATTGTTTAAAATTCATTTATTATATGAATTGCCTTTGTGAATTAATATCTATCTTAAAAATCATTCTGCCAAAGGAACTTGAAAGCTGCTACTTTGGAGCTTCATTAGTAGCTGTGGATTAAGATAGCGTTAAGTATAGTTGTAAATGACCATGAAAAATGGAAATTAGTGGTAGAAAAAATCCTTTTAAAAGGTCATTTACTGCTGCATGCAATTAGGCGAGCTCAATTATGCTGTGAGAGCTTTCACGGGATTTGACATATGAAATGCTGAATTCTGCAGATACTTCCAGTTTGAAAGCTGAACTGAAAGGAAACCCAGCCGAACGACCCCTTCCCCAGCTTTTCCTTAGCGTCTCTGCTGGAGGTGGTGTCTACATTGCTAGAGCCCTGCAGTTTGGAGGAACAGAGAGAAACTGGTCAGGGGGGCTTCACACGCCCAGAAAAAATATAGGCTGTATATTTTTTTTTTTCCTGCAAGCTAGATGGTGATACTGGCACCTGATGGGGAGCTGGATCTTGTCTTTCCCTCTTGCTCTTTGGGCAGTCAGAGCTGCTTGATGAAAGCAGCTCCCAAGCCTTACATTGTACTAGTGGCCAAGCACTGTGTGTGCCCCCACATAACTATGGATCCAGTCATCCGCGATGAATAACTATATCACAATCTGCATTTCTGCTGAAATCAGCAGCATGGAAAGATTTAATGCTAAGATCTAAACTTGTTACGTTTTAGATGTCGTTCTTCAAAAAAGCAGATTGAATATAGCTATCTCAAACAGATCCTTTCACACTCTGTGCTGACTTAATCTTCCCTCATGCCACAGAAAATTAAACCCATCAAGAATTACTTAGGACTTCCTTTTCTTAAAAAAAAAAAGAAGAAAAAAAAAAAGAGACATGAATTCTGCGACAGAATGTGGAAAACAGTAAATTCTGGCTAGATCTTGACTTCCTACTGCTGATACAAATCTCTCTTAGAGATACGTCTTTGCCCTGTAAGCCCTGGATTCAATGAACACTTACTCATGCAAATAGATACACTCTTAGAAAATGACCTATTAAGTTCAATGCAACTACTAGCCTCCTTTATTAGGGTGCAATTTTTGCATCTAGCACAAGAGAATTTGTAAACACTATAATGCTTCTTCCCAAACAGCTACTCAAATTTTGGAGCAAAAGTAACACTCAAAAGAGGTTTACTATTTTAAAAGGCTTTTGCCATCAGAAGTGGCACACAGGGCAGCAGCTGGCTGTCAAAGAGTGGGAGCAATCAAAAGCTAATTAATTAGATAGGAGGTTTGTGGGAAGGAATATTTGAAATAAATCCACTGTCTACTTTAAAACACTTTTTTTCCTACTTTAGCTCTACTACAGGTTTTGTTCTATTGAAGGCAAAGGAAAGACTGATGAATTTTGTTTCATACAAGCGGTAGGCCAGGCTCACTGGTGGAATGACACCTGTCCTGGTTTCAGCTGGGATGGAGTTAACTGTCTTCCTAGTAGCTGGTACGGTGCTATGTTTTGAGTTCAGTATGAGAAGAATGTTGATAACACACTGATGTTTTCAGTTGTTGCTAAGTAGTGTTTGGTCTAAAGTCAAGGATTTTTCAGCTTCTCATGCCCAGCCAGCAAGAAGACTGGAGGGGCACAAGAAGTTGGGAGGGGACACAGCCAGGGCACCTGACCCAAAGTGGCATTCCATACCATGGGACGTCATGCCCAGTATATAAACTGGGGGAAGTAGGGGCAGGGGGATCACCACTCGGGGAACTAACTGGGCATCAATCGGCGGGTGGTGAGCAATTGCACTGTGCATCATTTGTATATTCCAATCCTTTTATTATTACTGTTGCCACTTTATTAGTGTTATCATTATCATTAGTAGTTTCTTCTTTTCTGTTCTATTAAACTGTTCTTATCTCAACCCACGAGTTTTACTTTTTTTCCTGATTTTCTCCCCCACCCCACTGGCTGGGGAGGGAGTGAGCGGCTACGTGGTGCTTAGTTGCTGGCTAGGGTTAAACCACAACACACCTCAGTGCGTGACAGTGACTGATGAAATGAGTCCTCTGTCTCCTACCTAAACCTCACAGCCTCTCCTTTTTTGGATCCTGTGAGATGAGAAATGTTGCGTCTTCATGCAACTTCACAGTTTTTTT
The DNA here is from genome assembly GCF_900496995.4 of Aquila chrysaetos chrysaetos. Taxonomy (NCBI): domain Eukaryota; kingdom Metazoa; phylum Chordata; class Aves; order Accipitriformes; family Accipitridae; genus Aquila; species Aquila chrysaetos. The sequence goes on from NC_044005.1 coordinate 57,901,504, forward strand.
CCATCCCAACTTCATTTTATACTATCCCAGCTACAATAATGCATTCAGCTCTCAAAATATCCCACTGTGTGCAAGTTTTTCCACAGCCCACCAGCAAAGCCTGGAGAAAAACCTTCAGAAACTGGTGAAGTCCACCAGCGCAAGGAGGTTTGTCACTGGCCATGCAGATGCCCACCTGTGCCAACCTGCACCCCCGGGGTAAGCTTGGTGAAGGACGGTTGTGGCTGCTGTAAGGTCTGTGCCAAGCAGTCAGGAGAGACCTGCAATGAAGCAGACATCTGTGATCCCCACAAAGGCCTCTACTGCGACTACTCGGAAGATGAGCCTAGGTATGAAACAGGCGTGTGTGCATGTAAGTTGTTCTTTCACATTCCCTTCTTGAAATCCGGGAGGGTGGGACCACGCAGGTGAATCGTTTTGGAGGAAAACTCTGCTTGCTGGTGCTGCATGGCTCTGTGCTAGGCCATTTATCCTAATATAGTCCTCTGTCTGCTCAGTCGGAGAATCTGAGAGTAGGGCTGGGACTGTCTTTAAACTTACCTGTGTATCAATCAGTGAAACAAGTTCATTGTGCACAAGCCTGTTATTTGCAGAGATGTTGATGACTGATTTAAAGTTTGGTGGCTATAGTTATCACTGGGCATAAATAAAAAATATGTGCTTGGGTGGGAAGAGCTTGAAGCTGTGGGCACAGTAAAGGCTGATCGCATTTTAGCACTCTGTAAGCAGGAACCATGTGCTTCTCCTGTGTTAGTAACTGTTGTTTACCATTTGCAGATCTGGTAGCTGTAGGATGTGAGCTCAATGGAGTTTATTATCTTAATGGGCAGACCTTCCAACCTAACCCACTTTATAAGTGCCTGTGTGTCAGTGGTGCAATTGGATGTACACCTGTATTCACACCAAGATTAGCAGCAAGTCCCTGCACCAGGGTCCCAGGCAGAAAGAAGCCTGGACAATCCATCTGTGGCCCAGGACAGCACAAGCAGCTTCAATCAACAAACTACAGACTGATGTCAGGTGTGCCTGGCTACTTTTCTGGTAAACTGGTTCCTGGTAAACTTTTCCATACATAAGCCTTGCTGCATTTAGCATCCCTGGCTCCAGCAGCCAGGCAGGCAGCGTACTGGCAATTTCTCAGTTCTTCCTGAAGGCCACTGCCAAGGTGACCGGTCTGTCCCAATTACCCCTCTTACTCTTAGGTCACAGATTCTTTTCTCTAAACTTGATGAATATGAAAAGCAAAAAGCCTTTTGGCTTCTGTCACCAGGGAATTGGCCAAAGCTACCTTCAACCCATCTTTCTGCCAAGGTTTACTACTCATCAGATCAGACCAATTAGGGCTGCTGGTGGACAGCCATTTCGCAGCCTGGGAGCCGTCTCACTTCCTCCTGCTTTGTGGTAGCAGGGAGTCTTGGCCTCTTCTTTCAATAGAAAGCAGAAAATGAAAAAAATTGCCTTAGTGGCTTTCGTCAATTCATAAAATTTCAGGTCACTGCAAGGACAATGCTTCTCCCTATTTCTTCTCTATTCAGTCTAATCAAAAGCATACATGAGCTTACCCATGCAGTTATGCCAGGGTCAGTTGACATTCCCTTTAACCTCATTCTTGCTCTGCTGTTAACACTGTAGTTCTCTTTTTTACTTTAAGGAAGCACCATTGCAAGAAGCAGCTATCCTTGCCCTTCCCTGGCCACAGCTGCCTGTGCTTGTGCTGTCTCCTTCCAGGTGCACATGCAAGTTTCCATGGTGAAACTCCTCTTCGTTACAACTAATGTGGGTACCAGAAACCTGAGACATTTATTTGGTGGCAGCTTCAATTGTGGGAAAATTATGGCCCGAATCATCATCATGGATCTATAAAATAAAACTAAAAGGATCACAAAGCTTATAAGAAAACCTTCATAAAAGGCTACTGAGTATATAAGTAGATGCACATAAGTCGATCTGCAGATAAATAGACCTGCTTACAAAACCTGAAGTTCAGTTTGGACAACTTCTAACACATTAGCAGTGGTTATGCAAGTTAGCAAAAATAAAAAAAAAAGCAGCTCATCTTTACTTCAAAAGTATAAAACCTACAACTAGTATCAAAGGCTTTTTACAGAAACATACTTAATGCTGTGTATAAACACACACTCAGTATAGCAACTGACTTCAAATGAAGAGTTAATTTCTAGAGAACATCACTAATTTGATCAAAGAGAGAACATAACATGTTGAAAACAATGGCAACCAAACCATTTGACCCCATGAAATATATTAATTGGGTTTGTGGGGAGCTGTATTTCCAACACCTGGAGCACAGCATTAAGCCATTTACTTTGTAGCACTTCAGCAGCTCCAAAAGCTGAAGTCCAACCTTCAGTAACTCCTTCACTGAGTGCAACGCTGCACCTCACAGTGTTTATTCAGGAATTTGAATCAACTGCACAACATAACCTTGAGAAAACATACCCAGGTTGAAAAGCACACTTCCTATTTAACTTGGTTCAGGGACCTGACAGCCTGTCCCTGTGGTGGCTGTATGTGCTGAAGGATGCCATCCTTCAGGTGATACAAACCCTCTGAAGAAAAGCACCTTGAAATTTTTTTTTCAAAGTGAGGTCTTCCCCCTTCCCTTTCCCAGTGCAGCAGAAGTGTCAAGTCAACTTGCCATTCATGAAATTCATGCACTCAATGGACCAGTATTATATATATATAATATTATATCTATTTTGAAAAGCCTTTTTTCTGTTACTGTGGATAACAAGTGCTAAGTTTCACTTCACTGCTCTTGCTTTGTTTTCTGGCTTTCCTCATCAAATTGATTTACCTAATTCAGATACATAGGGATGTACCTAGGTCACACTTTAAAAAAATGTACCAAGTATAAACAGCCATTTAACTTGCCTTTATTTGTTGCAGATCTGTGGATCTGCAGGCTTTTAATCTGCTTGCTGCAATGAGATCTTTAAATTGCTGTCTACTTTCCAGGTATCCTTGTAATTCTGCCTGTGCTCTTGCCTAAATGCACAGATTCCATAGCATCAGGGTTTTTTTTGCAGTTTCACCATGAACTTTTGCACCGCTATTTTGTTTCTTTTTTAAAGTGTACTCCACCTAATCCAGCCCTAATCCATCAGAAAATAGGCTTTCTAGTGATATCTAGAAGTGACTGGAGAATTTTACTCCTCAACACAAACCCTAAAGCCTTCACAACACCTACAAAGAAACCAACATTAATGTTTTCAGCACCCGTTTTCAAGCTATGCTTGGCCTTAAATAATTTTCAATGTCTCTTCAATTCTGGACATTCCATAAAAATTCCACAAATAACTCTCTCCACATAAAATTTCCATCATATTAAACTGGAGGGCCATACAACACATGCAACTTCATAGCCCTTGCTAGGGTCTGAGTATCCAGTGTCACTAAAGTTTAACAGCAGCTCAGCCAGCTTTTGTATAACTTTGTTTATGCCTCATTTTGAGATTTACCTACAAAAGCACCTTCATAAACAGAAATCAAATGTTTATCCTTTTATTTTCAACTAATCCTTTTGGGGCTGTTCTGCTGCATAAATAATATATTGCTGTCTTAGCTTACAGAAGCTTACCGCTAGTTTTGAAGAAAAAGTGCCTAGTACAGGCAACTCCCTGGACACCCTGTTCCAGGACATGTGGCATAGGCATATCCAGCAGAGTGACCAACGAAAACAGAAAATGTGAAATGAAAAAAGAAAAGAGATTATGCTTCATCCAGCCTTGTCTGACCAATATACTGAAGACAATAAAGGTATTTTCTAATATAAAATGACTTCCTAATAGAAAATCAAAATATTGGAAGTAATGGAAAAATAGATATATTGGCAACTACTAATATAAAATGACTTCTTTTTCCAAGGGTTCTAAAATAACTCTTCTCTGTTTTCTACCTTCAGTCTTCAGCTTTCAATAGTGAACTACAGATGTATAATTTAAAACAAAACAATATAATGTCCTGAAATATAAGTGCTGCTAGTGCTGTCCTGGTGCTCAGTCACTCAGAAAATATTTTCTATTTATTGACTGATATACAAAAGTAAGACAGCTTTCAGAAGAAGTAATTTTCAAAATACTTCTATGTAAATGTTGCAATTTTTTTTACATGTTGAGTTTTTAATGTGTAAAAACTCAGGCTTTTCTTTGTTTTTATATTAAAGATTCCAAAAGGAAAAACATGTCAACCGACATTCCAGCTTCCTACAGCAGAGAAACTAGTTTTTTCTGGATGCTCAACTACTCAAAGCTACAGACTAACTTTCTGTGGGGTGTGCTTGGACAAGAGGTGCTGCATACCTAATAAATCCAAAATGATCACTGTACAGTTTGAGTGTCCCAATGAAGGCTTCTTTAAGTGGAAGATGATGTGGATAACATCATGCGTATGTCAGAGGATTTGCACTGCTCCAGGAGATATATTTTCTGAACTCAAAGTTGTATGACAAGTTACACCACTGACTGTAACGTACTGAGAGTGCAACAGCCCACTCACACCCTGAAGAGTTAGCATAACCCCGTGCCACAGCAATGTTATAGTGAAACTACATATGTGAATATTCATTTTTTAAATAGCACCTGGAAAACACAAGTAAGAGTGCATATTTTTAAACATAATTGTTTTTATATGTGGAAATACATTCTTGAGAAGGATGCATATAACACTAGTATTATCAAAACAAGAACTTTTAGTAATTGAAAAAGGTACAGCAAGACAGCTTCATACCCCACTCTAACAAGTTGTTGCTCACAAAGACAACTACATGTAAATTCACAGATGCTCTAACCTATTAGAAAAAAAAAATTACCCTGTAATACTTCATCTATCATTCTTGATTCTCAAATTAACATTTTTCTACTATGTATCTGCAATAGTAAAACACATCAATGCTGCTTCAAACAGAAATCGTCAATTTTAAGCTCAGATTGCTTTTTGCAGCAGATAATCTTTCTCTAGTGTTATGAATATAAACAATGCACTTGTAAAGGAACAAATAAGCGGGCACCTGCAGATAATAGATGCAAAACTTCAAGGAAATGACTATTTTTAGAATGTTTTCTTAGAAAAATGCACTCAAATGATATCACAATGTTTTCTTGAATACTTCTGGACTTACACATTGAAAACTGTGCTTATTTACTTACACACCCACTCCAACTCTGCTAGAAGGACTTCAAGCTTTAAGAACTCATTGTATTGATCCATTCTGATTTGTAACAGTTCGCTAGTCTTGCTGTTCCAAGACAGCCAAAGCTGGCAAGCAATTGGAAATAGTTGTACGTTCTGTTTTGTAAAAGTTCTTACTGTAATATAAAAATCTACTTACCCTTATTATTATAAATATTAAAACATCTATTTTACTTGCATTCTTTTAAGCATATAAACTTTCTTCTCTGAACAGTCATTATAACTTCATTATAAGTACATGTTTCGCTCAGAGGTATATTGTATTACCCCATTATCAAGTGCAACTCAGCATTCATGAATATGAATCATTAAAATAATGTTAGTTAATACTCCAAGTATAATACTTGAAACAAAATTTATTTTGTTGAATTTTCTGATATTGCCAATTTTGATATCAACTCACAATGCTCTAATACTGCTAAGTACAACATGGAAGAAGAAAAATTAAAGCTATGAACATAGCTTCGAGCATTCTGAAATGACTACTATCCTGCAAAGTTTAAGAACCCAGTTTCATTAGAGACTTACTTTCACCTTTTAAAAGACTATGGGGGCTTTTCTTCTCTTCATAGTTGCTTGTTAAAAAACAAATCTAGCAACAGTGATCCTTCTTTGAAGCAAGGCCTGCCTTTAGTTTACTGTAAGCTGAAAGTCTGAGAAAAGAACTACATTTTTGGCTGCTATAACCTCTCTTTCTTTTCTTTACAGCATATGGTATGTCAATTTACTCTACAGTAAGGAAGACTGCTCTTACTGATATCCACTATAATTAGGTGGCTTCAAATCTTTTACAGGCTGGGCCTTGTCACTTAATATGACACCTCTCAGAGCTGACGAAGCCATTGTCCCAGTCTCACTTTGGAATTACAATAGCTAGGCATGCTGCAATTCATTCTGGTTAACTGAAGTGGTTGGATGCTTGGGGGATTTTTTTTTTTTTTAAAAAAAAAAAACAAAAACCAAACCAGTTCTTCCTTCTTTAAACAGCTATCTTCAGTCTTGATGGGTCTGTTCTAGGCCCACCTTTTGTAGCATCCAGTTCATTGTACTCTTCTATTAGGTCAGACAAAGACGATATGGCTTCAGAAAAACAGCTTTGCTCCATTCCATCTATATGCAGATAATGGTGAAGGTGAGCCTATGAGAATAAAAAAAATTCAGTGTTATCCTTTTTCTTGGCACCTAATTCTTTTGGCTCAATAAGCACCATTTAGCCTGCACTGAAGAGGGGAGTGCAAGCAATGTAGAAAGTAGATTTAAAGATTTATATCATGATATCCCTTGTGCAAATAATTGGCAACTTTAGTAACAATCCCCTATGGAATCACAATCGATATTACTGATTCCTTACACATCCATCTTTTCATATGCTGTCTTCTTGGGTACAGCTGACCAAACTGTATTGAGTTTATATGGCAAGGTTTTGGTAGCAGCGGGGAACACAGGGCTGCAGCAGTGGCTTCTGTGAGAAGATACCAGGAACTGCCCCCATGTCAGACAGAGCCAGTTCCAATATGGACCTGCTGCTGGCCAAAGCTGAGCCCATCAGCGATGCTGGTAGTGCCTCTGTGATAACCTATTTAATGAGGGGTAAAAAATGCTTCACAACAGCTGAGAGAGAGAGAACGCATGCAGAGTTAGAAAAGTGTGAGAAACAGCCCTGCAGACACCAAGATCAGTGAAGGAGAAGCAGGAATGAAATTAAGCCTGGGAAGAAGGGTGTGGGGTGAGGTGAAGGTGTTTTCAGTTTTGGTTTTCTTTCTTGCTATCCTACTCTGTTATTGACTGGCAATAAATTAAATTACTATTCCCCAAGTCAAGTCTGTTTTGCCCATGACAGTAATTGGCGAGTGACATCCCTGTCCTTATCTTGACCTATGAGCCCTTCTAAGGAAAGGAAGTGAGAGAACATCTTGGTGGGCACCTGGTGGCCAGCCAAGGTCAACCCAGCACAAACTGGTAGGCAGATCTGGCAGACACTGCCTCATGGCTGAAGAAAGTAAGTATATTGCCTGGTAGGTACAGATTAATAAGGGGTTTATGCTTTTTAAGCAGCAGCTGTTGGAATGATTCCTTGATTGGTAACACAAATAAAAATCTTGGGCTGTTACTTTTAAGCAGTCCCATTGGAATACTAAGATTTGCTTCCCAATAACACAAGATAATGATTAGTGGCTACAGATGTTATAATAAGAGTTTTACCTTTTTCTTATAGAGCTTCATAAATCTGTCTTTGAGTTCAATGAAAGTTGGTTTTACACAGGTGTTGTTTGCTAAAGACAGAAGGGAATGGGAATGGCCCACAGGAGGTACTGAACACAAACCAGTTTTCCAGCCCTCTTGGTTCCAGGAGACAAAGTGCAGGGAAGGCTTCAACCTGTGATATGAAAATGTAGTTACCTAAGGAATGTAAACAACACAAAGCTGAAGTTTCCTTTCCTAAAAAACAGTCCGAAAAGGTTAACATTTAAGCTTTCAGAACTAAGCAAGCCAGTTATAACTATCATTTTGAATAAGACATTTTAGACTTCAGACTAAAACACTGTGTGTATTTTAAATTTAAATGGCAAATGCCAATTTTGTTAATTTAATGTATCAGGGTTTGAAAAGTAAACTTACACACACATTTCTATAACAGGGACTGCAAGCACTCTGAGATTTAGGAGACAGGCAGATTATTATTGTGTGGGGACAATCACAGTCTACCTGTAGTTTAGAAAAAAGTAAAGTGCTCTAGATTCTCAGAAATTTTCCCCACACACCTGTGTGCCTGTAAACTCCATTCTGTATGCGAAGCTTGCCTGCCTTTTCTGTTATAATTATGTACATCGATAGCATAAAAGGTAGAAACAGAGTGCTAACAATACAGAGTTGTTAAAATAAGGATGATTCCCTATCTACATGAAAGTAACCATGAGAGAGTGGCCTTCTGTTCAGTAAAAACAAACTTCTACTACAGAACATACTCCTCCAACATCTTTTAATGGCAGAAGACCTCTGGAAGGTCAGGCTTTGCTTTCTTTTGCATTTTTGAGAATGAAAGGAGCAGTACAGGGATATCTAGTCAGCTCCCTTTATTTGGAAATCCAAGAATGCTGCAACTTAATCTAACTCACAATGTAAATTAATTACATTTTCTTCCCTTCTGAAATGAAGAAAAATATTTGAGTAAACTGATTCAGTATTGAAATTCTTCAAATGAAAAGTGAGAGTGCTCTGGACAACTGACAACAGTTTCAATAGCAAATCCCATGACAACTTTGTGTAGTATTACCAACCTTTCAATATTTCTGCGAAGGTCTGAAACCTGCACATTTCCTCGAACGAGAAGTGCACAGGCAAGGTAGAGGCTATGCTTTGGATCTGCTTGAATTAGTTGATGTTCTCTACTAAAAGCATCTGAAAACATCTGATCCAACCTAGGTGAAAAGAAAACAGAGTTATCTACTCTTACTAAACCAGGCTACAAAAGTTCTTCAGAATGCCGACCTTCAGGGTTTAAAAGTTCATAAAATTCTGGAGATAAAGGTACATTTAACCTGGGACCATGAATGACAGGAAAAAGATTCAAACCTTTATATGTACATGTGTTGGCATTAGAAGTTTTTTAAAAACACACCAGATCCATTTTTCCTTCTCTTTTCCCTCATGTTACAAGGCACTGGTGAGTCTAAAGTCAGAGAAGTGGACAGACTAAGAGACCTTTATTATGGCAATTTTAGGTCAATGGTTACAAAGTATTAAAAATATGTAAAAGGATTTAACTACTTGAGGTTCTGGTTATATGACAATTTGAGTGGAGAACCTCACTGCTTGTGAAGCATCTGACAGGGAATACCAAAGTGCAGCTGACACTTACAGAACTGATTATTGGCCTGTTACACTTCACTATTTAAAAGGATCAATGAATCATAGATTTGTATTAATTTTGATTAATGATTTAGGAAAAGACAGACTATATATATTTGTCTACTTATTCTAATTTTATGATGTATGACTGCTTTAAAAGATGACACTGAAGATCATATTCTTTCCCTCTTCACCTCCTTAAGCAAGTTCCACTGTACTGTGGGATAGCAAAGATGGCGTCTTGAGGAGGTTTCTATAGACCCATAACATCTAAGCTATTCTTTCCATTTGTTCCAAACTCTCTGCATCTATCATCTCTTTTTTTTTTTTTTTTTTAAATCACCTCTGCCACAATCTGCCTATTAAAAAAAAATAACTAAATAAAGGAGACAAAAACATTACTGTTCCCACACCATTCTGAAACATGATTGACTGAGCATCTCCCCATAGTCTGCTACCTTCCCTCCAGCACTGTACCGTCTCCTCAGGGCATGGTTTCAAGAGATCCAACTGATTGTCAGAACTTGCTATCACAGAAAAGGGATAGTTCCTGCCCTCTTCTCCACTTTCCATACTTCCATCACTTACCCTTAGCTGCCTCTATCACTTTTTGCACCTTTTGCTGACTGGACTTAATTCACTAAAACCAGTAAAATCTATTTTAACTGATTATTTTTCTGCCATGTCAGTGGGATAAATAATCTCACAAAATTTGTCAAGTGTCATCTTACTGTTACAATAAGCTGTTAAACAGGCTCACCGCATCTCCAGACTGAAGTCAGACTGAAGATTACTTCCCAAGGAGTCTAGTTTCTAAATTCCTTGTTTGTCTTTACAGTGAGTCAAGTGTCAACTGTTACTCCAAAGAGCTTGTGGTGAGTTCTATCCAAGTAATACATTTTTCCAACAGAAACATTTCCCAGCAGAGATAACAAAAATACATTTCAAGTTTACTGGCTCAACCGTTACAGAGAAAAGGGACAAAGGATGTTCCTAAAATCAGCAGGATGAATTTCAAAATGTGGCAGACTTAAAACGTTTAGAACTTCTACCCTTAGTTTTGCTATAGAACAGATTTTTTTTTAATGAAAACTATGGAAGAATCAGAAATTAAGCTTCAAATGTAAAACTTCCATAATATTTTTTTCTTACCTTCTAGAAGGTACATTAACATCAGCTAACGTATACAGAGGAGTCAAGCTTGAAACCAAGTAATGAAGTCGAGGAAATGGAACCAAATTCATGCTGATTTCATTAAGATCCATGTTAAGCGAACCTTCAAACCTAGCAGAGCTGAAAAATTAACAAACTGTTACAAAACTGTTATAAACTAGACTAAATTACTTTTATAATGTAAACATTCATTAAATCTATTTCTCAACTGTTCTGTACGATAAAATAGTAAAACAACAGAGCATTCAAGAAACTGTTCATGTATAATTACTAAACTTTCACATTTGGCAGTAACAGTGCTATATCTTACTTATTTACACTTCTCATTATAGAACAATAAATCATGAAGAATAAGACCTTGTTTCCCAATTGTAATCTTTAGCACTATTTTTCAGTACGTGGACATAGCTGCTGAATACCAGTTTTAATAGGCTATAATAAAACATGCATGACTTAGCAGTCCTGACAAGCTGTTTAAAAGAAAAGCAGGCCGATACTCCAGAAGTATATTTCACCAATGTTTCTTGAAGCAATAGACAGTTTAGGAGCAACAATGATCTGACGTATTTATAAAACAATACAACTGGCCTAGAAAGGCAAACCTCCCTGGGCTCCATTAAGCATTAATGGAACATAATATCCTTCTGCCTATAAACCTTTTCTTACTTCAGTTCTAAGACTATCATGGCTAGAGCAATACCACTGCAATCTGAATACTTCCAAATACTTTAAGATTTAGTAGCTCATTCATAAAAAGAGGAGACTCATATAAAATGGAAACCCATTTTCTTTGAGTTGATACAGGACTGCATATTTGCAGCACACACCACCTCCAGCAATACTACTTTTACAGAATAACCTGTAACTTTACCTTGTCAGGTTCAACAGCAAGTTAGCTACGATATTATTCATTGCGTCAAACGGCTTCTCTTGTACAGTTTTTGCACTGCCTGCACTTGATGTTACCAAGCTGTTTTGCTTCACAGTTGACCCTAGCTTCCCAGAATTGATCATCTGATGAATTTTATTAACTATATCAAACAGAGACTTGAGAGAGGAAAAAAAAAAAAGCATACAAATAGTCTTGAGCAGAGCTTTCAAAATCAGTACTCCAATTTTCATTTCAATTAATCTTAAAGAAAAAGCTAAACATGGTACTGTCAGTTCAAAGATTATACCTTTGATACATGTAAGTCCAACTTTTGACCAATTCCAATTGACTGAAGTGTTTCTAAGTCTGTTCCCTACATGTCACAAACCTGTACACAGCTTGATGAGAATTTTGAATTTTATTCAACTATTCAAAGTCCTTATCTTCTAAAATTACATTTTAAATTTTCATAATTCCTGTGAAAGCAAAAATATATTCTCTAAATATATTTCACTTTCTCTTGCTTTTTTCATAAACAAACAGCAAGAGTCATCAAAGTTATATTCAAATGATCCAGTGGTTTGCGTGGTCAGGTATGCTTATGATGACTGTATCACTAATCAGTAAAGTCAAGTCTGTTGGAATTTGGAATGGTTAGTCATTTGCCTTGCAGGACTCTACTAATACTAAGCACAAATTGATTACTAAAAGATAAGACTCAGCCTCAGTAAATGGAAGCTTTTCACTGTTTACCTTGAAATAGAGATGAAAAAATTCACTCTAGACTACTATGAAGGTGCAGAGCAACTTTTTAGTGATACCCATATTAATTTCAAAAGCCTGCAAGTGACTTGGGAGTTCAATTATTACTTCAAAAAATGAAATTATGCTTTTTAAGACTTGGTACTCAAATCAATACACAGAAGGAAGAAACACTTCCTATGTGCAGTCTAATAAAAAAGAAATTGACAGTAATAGAATACTATTTCTTACTTCATTCTCTATTGGTAGCACACAGTCTGCATGTTCATTAAGCTCCTTCATAGCCAGAACAGTGTTATATGGAGAAGTAATAACATCATCTTCACCAGAGGGATAAACTGAAGTAACGCATCTATATACTTCTGGGAATTCATCCTCAAGCAAATTTAGCACAAAAGTTCCGAGACCAGATCCTGTCCCTAATTATGAATGAAGACAGAATGAGAGAAGATAAAAGGTTCCCCATGTTATCTTAAGCCTTAAGTCTCATATGTTGGAAACACAGCTTTTCAATCATATATATTAATAAATATTTTCTGAAGCATTTGGCTGACAGTAGAGTCTACTCAGATATAAGTTAAGGCAGGAAGGTTTTTCCCAGACAGGACAATAATTAAGTGATAAAAGTATTTCCCATGGTATACCAAACAGGATGAAGTATACAATCCCCAAAATTTCTGCAAACCAAGAAGTCCTATTAAGTAAACAACATTTTTCTGACCTAGTATTTTTATTTCTTATTTTAAAGTCTTTAACTTGAATTTTGAAATAACATATTTGTTTAAAAACATTGAACTGCCCCAAACAATTATTTACTTTCCTTTTGGGGTTTCTTTACAAAGTTTTCCCATTCTCCAGTCAAGAGAGAGCAACCCCTTTCCCCCAGCACACACTTTTTTCCTCTTAGCACTAAGCACATAGCATGGAGTTCAAATCAGGAAACTGAACTGTGTTTTTTCTGTCTTGGACAGCCAACAGTCTCAGCAGCAGACAATTTCATCTATGAATAAGACAACAATTTTCTGCAATACAGAAACAATATCTGCAGGGTCTCTCAAATTAAGCAAATGGCCACAAAAAAGGCCCTTGACAAAACTCTTGCTTCATATTTAGAGCTATTTTCTGTGACTTTTTCTACTTCATAACCAATTATAATACATGCTCCCCCCACGTTTTTTGGGGAGGAAGGCTTAGTGGCAATTCAGTAATGACAAAATTGTCACTGCAAGGGATTCTCCCTTCTGATTTATTAAAAAAGTAGCTAGACTGGATTCAAGAGAATTATGTGGAAGGAAAACAGAAAAACAAAGTTTTTCTAAAGTTAAGCAACATTAGAAGTCTCCTTCAAAGCCCTTTGGAAAACTCTTTCCCCACAATTAAAAACAACTTGATCAGAACAATGATGTCAGTGTTCTGAAGCCACTGTCCCTTCTTCTGATCAGTAATACCTCAGTGTTTCCTTCTATTTGGTACCTGTCTTGATCCACCCACTGCCTCATATTTAAAATTTCAGCTCTATTTTTGTTCTGGGTAGCACTTACCTTAATTCATGATTAAGGCTCCTCAGTGCTCTAATGAAACAAATAATAAATAATTACAGGTCCACTCAATTTGACTGTATTAAATCTTTTTATTCTGCATTCTGAATGATCTAGATTATTACACTGATCTTCTTTTCAAGATCCAGGTTTTTCCTCTTTCATCTGTGGCTGGTGCAATCATACTAACCATTAAAAAAAAATTACTTACCACCTCCCATAGAATGAATTATAAAAAAACACTGTAGACAGTCACAATGTTCTGCAGCTTTCCTCAGCTTTTCCACAATGTTTTCCCGGTACTGATAGCCATATAGCTTATGACCTACAGCCCTGAGGATATGAAAAGTACTTTAAAAAAAAAAAAAATCCATCAATCAATCTTTCAGTTTTTTATTTTAACCCCTCCTATTTGACATTTTAGAGTTCAGAGTCCAGAGCTGGGTGCAACACCTAATTTGTGAGAGTTGCTCAGCTGTGACTACATCATGTGAATATGGGAGTCAGGATATGGTTTCAGTTTTGAGGATGCAAGCAGCACAAAGCTCACAGCTTTGGAGCGTGCACTATTATTTTGTGCCAATAAGGAAATAAACTCATACATTGGATGATCAAATTGTAATTATGAAATGAAAGTTATACTCTCCTTAACAATAAGGATATCCCTATGTAATATGTATCCTAATCCTCATTTGAGTACTATGCGAGTCAGTTGCTACCAGTAATAAAAAAAAACCCCAAACAGCTCGTTTTCAATAAACTTTCCCGCTAGATGGTGGAGTTACAAGATGCTTTATTCCCTGTATTGCACTCTCTTTTGGTACATTTACTGATGATTTACTTTCCAGTCTGTAGTACGCTGAATATTATTATAGGCGCGTTAAGGTCTTGGTGAAAATTTGGAATTCATTATGTTAATCAATCTTTTTCTGAATTTCTTTTTTTGGTAATGTAGTTTATAAGCATGTAGCACTGTGGTGCTTAGAAATCAGGAGTGCGTTTTTTCATATATCTCATTTCCACACTAGTTGCACAGTCTCAAACTAGATTATGGCTTCAACTGAGCAATGGAAGCAGCTGAATACCAAAGAAACAAAAATAAAAAGCATGTTCTTTTGAAAAAGAAAATCAAAAAAGAGGAAGAAAAAATAGATTAAATGATGTATCAGCAGAATTATCCTTCTGTAAAAGGCTTTTCAAAGCCCTCCTCCAGGCAACAGTGACACCAAAGTTTACTGCTAATATGCTGCAGCTCCCCAGGTGCAGAAGGAACCAGAAAGCTACTGTTATAATTTCCCTTTTAAAATGCCATCTAATTAGTTGCTAAGAAGTGCTTTCTGAAGAGGTTCTCACCAGTTGTTTCCTGAACCAGAAACATCTGTGATAAGCTGCTTGCTATCAAACACATCCCTCAATGGTCCCTGCAGAATTTCATTTACCACACCCTCCTCCATGTCAATCAACAGTGCCTTTGAGAAAGGAAAGAATTAAGATTCAGTTAATAAGCAAACCACCCTTTGAAGTAATCACACAAAGAAATATAAAATTATTTACAATATAAAAGGTAAGTTGTTTCTACTGTGCTCCAGAAAAACTTTTTTTAGTTGTTAATTAGGGGACCAACTAGATTTACCTTGGCTGATTTGCTAGAATTTGTTCAATAGGGATAGCACTTCTGATAATGCAATTTTGTTAAAATCTTACAATATTCTGCCCCAATACTTAGGAATAAAGAAATTAAAGCATTTTTATGTTTCAAGTTTTCTTGCTTCTTAATCACTTAAAGTGGCTCAAGGATACCCACTCCCTAGAAAATTCAGATAAAAACTTGGTTTGTAATATCTGCAAACATTTTATTAAAATTATAATTTAAATTACTCAACAAGACTAGCAGCAAACTGCATTACTGCACTGAGAAAAAAGTTACTATTGGAAATTTTACTATTCAAAGTAGTATTTAAAAACATATGCAATTATAAGGACCTTATGAAAATTCCTACACAGTTGGACCTAAATATGCAATGTAAAAAGAATGACCTTTATAGATTGCCTTACTCGTGCTTTTAAAGAGCAGATTTTTCCTTTGTAAATATCAGGACCACCACCACTTCTGAAAAAGAAAAAAAAAATCCAAGCTCAGAATCACAATATAAAATAAGGCAATATATATTAGAATACGATTCCCTCCTTAATCTTTCACATTCAGAGGACTGTTACAATGTAAACAAAGAGAAATACCCTGAACATGCTCCTAAGAAAGACCTCATAATTGCATTACTTTAGGGAATTACAGGACACGCTCTCAATCAGAAATATCCTAAGCAGTACTTCAGGAAGCTGAAAAGATAAGTATTGAAAGTTTACTCTCTTTCTCTTTTTTTCTTAGATACAGCCTCTGCTCCGTGGTAATTCTACAAGCATTGCCAAAACTTGAAAGGATTATCTTTTATGCAGCATGTGGTATATCTGCATCATATACTGGAACACAGAGCACCAAATAGCACCACTAGCTTTTCAATGGGGGTAGCACAGCACTGTACTACTGCTCAAGGTGTGAAAGCTGTGTAACTGCACTAGCACGGCACTGTGCTTGACTTGTTTTGCCATTAAGATTTACCAATTCAGAAATCATGCTGGGCTGACATAGCTTAATTTTCCTTTTTTTCCAGGATTGGTTGTACTGAGCCAACCTCGGGGACTATGCATAGTGTACAATCACATTTTTCTGCAATGAATGCTGGTGCTTCTGCACTCAAAGGATGAGATACTCCAGTCTGGCCAAACTATATTCAACACAGGGGAAAAGGCGGGGATACTAGAAGATGGATCTAAATTTTCCCCTCAATTATTTACCTAATTTGGGGGCTGGTCAAGCCTAAATTTAAAATATCTCTTAGACTATTCTACATTCAACCACAATAATACTTCAAAAACAACAGCTGAAATTTGCTACAGCACCAAATGTTCTGACCATGCTCAGTCTCATCAGGAATGAGGGGAAGAGAGTATGTGGCTGCAGTGGATTCCTCAATGATCTTCCACCCTCTCACTCAAAGCTCTCCAGGACACTTCTCATTAGTTGAGCAGCTCACAGCAGCCTCCAGTACTCACATGATTCCTCTAGCCTACACAACTCCCTATATGAGTCCACTACAGCACCAGTAAATCCAGCTAGAGAAGTTCTATTTCTCTTCAGGGACTAACAAAACTCAAAGAGGAAAAAAAAAAACAAAACCCAAACAAAACAAACCCCACAAATCAACACTTCTTTCTCTTACTATTGTCTTTGTGGTCTTTCATACCAGCCCGTACTTTCAATCATTTTGATTCAATTGCTGAAAAAAATCCCCACATTCCCTAGAATCCCCTAGGCTTAAGAGATGCATTCCTGCATATAAAACCATACATATGCATAAGCACATTTCCCATATTACACAGTTTAATAATTGCCATAACAGAAAAAAAAAGCGTGTCTGGTTCTCCCAGAGTGTTGTTCATAGCTGTTTCTGACAGGATAACCCATCTGGATTAATTACTTTGAACAGGGGTATGGCATAGCATAGAAGACTGAAGTTTGTCACTTTTATGACATAGGATTTTATGCCTGCAATGACCTGGAAGGTCAACTAGTTCTTTATGATAAAACTAAAAAAAAAAAACCACCCCCCCCCCCCCCAAAAAAAACCACAAAAAAACCCCCAAAAAACCAACCAACCAAACAAACAAAAAAAACCAACAAAACCCCACAACAATAACAAAAAGACAAAACCTCACAGCCTGAGCAAGAGTTTGAAATGACTCTTCATAACTAAACTGTGTTTCAAGTCTCCAGTTAAAAGTGGGAATTATTTCAACAGGAAAATGAACAGCGCCTGGAAAAGATGGGATTTGAATAATCATTCTTCTGTTTCATAGGTAGGGGATTCTTCCTCGAAACTTCTGCAGTATTCAGTAAGGTAAGTCCTTCTTCTTTAGGGAGAAAACAGATGTTTCTATTGCAGCCAACCTGTCAATTATAAATTTGGTGGTTTCATCTTGTACATACAGAACCATAGACATTGTTTATAACCAAGTTTTCTTGGTTAAAAAAACCAAAGAAGATATTCTAGGAAATGCCCACATAGAAATGGCAATGATAAACTCCAATGTACTTGCACATTCTTTTGAAGAGGTAGAATTTGAGACAAAACAATTATTATTTCAATGCCATTTTAGTTAAAATTGCATGCTGTAGTGCAGCCTTGCCATGTGATGGAAGGAAACAAAGGCTAGTCAAATGCTTTTTAATTAAAATGCAACAGCAATATCCAAGTGCGCAACTATTTTATTCTTGCATACTGCCAGGATTTTTGTAACTGGGCAGGTAAGAGATGACTGAATGCTCTTTAGGTATGAATTTGTTAACTTTAAAAAAAAAAAAATGATAGCCACCACTCTTTGTGCAACAAACTAGTCAGATAAAAGGGATTTAAAAACTGACATGACCTTTTCTGATTACCTTATATACAATTCCTCTTACAACTCT
This sequence comes from Aquila chrysaetos chrysaetos, assembly GCF_900496995.4. Taxonomy (NCBI): domain Eukaryota; kingdom Metazoa; phylum Chordata; class Aves; order Accipitriformes; family Accipitridae; genus Aquila; species Aquila chrysaetos. The sequence goes on from NC_044005.1 coordinate 57,919,430, forward strand.
TCTAGAAAATTCTCGTAAGTTGGTATTCAGAGGGCTTGCAGTCTGATCATGATTCGCAATGGCAAAAGCTATTAGATCTGACTGTCCATTTTTGGGACAGAAGGAAGGGAAAACAAACCCAAACACTTTCAACAGCTTTAACTACTGATGTAAGTATAGTTAAAATGGAAAGGTAAAGAGAGTGTTTTGAGAACACAAAAAAGCAAAATCTTTTTCTAGCACAAACTAAATATGACCTGAAACAAAGAAAACTGTAACTTAGGTTAAGAGAAGATACTAGAACTGTTGATCTACTGTGTTAAGCTCATGAGCTGCTTGATAAGGAGACTTACCTTGTATCTACGTTCCTAAAGAAACTGCTTAATGCTTCATCATAAATTCCTTTCTAAAAGGAAACAACACGACATAAGATGATGTGTAACGTCATAAATTCTTGGTGCTTTTTCATAGAGTAATTTAAGTTGGAAGGGACCTCTGAAGGTCATCTGTCAAACCTCCCCACTCAAAACAGAGCAAATATCTACGTTGAATCCAACTAGCTCTAGTCAGCACTAAAAAGAACATTTCATTGAAGCATCAGCTTGATATTAAAAACTGACAGGAGGATGTAACTAAAATTAATTTTTCAGCACAAGATTGAACAACCACTCTTCCTTCATTTCTAAAGATTTAGGATTTTACTAAAGATCCCAATGCAAATATTAAATTGAGCAGCTGCTGTTTAGCTGACTCTGTTCATCAGATAAAACACTCAGTTCATCATGGGCTCCATGCCCACGATACCGACGTCCATGAAGTTCTGTGGAAAAGAAAGCACATCACACTGCATCAGCGATTCTTAAACTCCCTGCTGAGGGGTGGCGTGGAAATTACTTACCCCACCATAAAGCTAGAGAGACCTGGCAAGTTTGAATACTTTAACATAATTATTTTACAGACTGCTTACCACATTCTTAAAGACCTGATGAAGCAGAATTTGGAAGCACCTGTTCCCTACAGCACTAAAACCAAGAGACTCTCCATACACATATGACTTCATCCACTGCCTTTTTACAGCTGCTTCAACAGAAGGCATTGAGAAGGACTGCTCATCATTGTCTGTTAACATACGGTGTTTACCAGGATGTAGTATCTTTATAGTCATGGCAAGAAGAGTGCATTTTTGTTCAGGGTACTCAGCACAATCCTAGGCCCTCTTTACGCTGCTATTTTGGTCAGCAGAACCGCACAGCAAGTCACCGCACGGCATGTGCTAACACGGAAAACAAAGGCGGGCTTTGGCGGGCTGCTTTTTCGCTTTACTGCCAGTGGCAAAGAACCTGCATTGAACAACCCTCTCTTTTCACTAACTGCCTCAAACCCGGTAACGCCTGCCTGTAGGGAGACGTCCCGGGCTTTTCAAGGTAAAAAGGCTAGAGAAAGCTGATCTGAACTAGAGACGATTAGCTAAACGGCATAAAAACCTGGGGAGAGCTTTGCTCGCAACGAAGCGGCCTGGGCTTAATCAAATAAATACAGTGCTTTGCCGTCACAGTAAAGAACACGAGGGCCACGACGCGAGGGCCGCCGCGGGGAGTGCAGCGGGCGGCTGGCCCCAACCGCCGCCCCCCCCCCCCCCCCCCCCCCCCCCCCCGCCTCAGGCCAGCAACGAGGGGGGAAGCGGCGCCGTTACCTTGTTGACGGCGGCGTGCTCCCGCAGCGCCAGGTCCCAGAAGCGGCAGCCCACCTGGTTCCCGCACTGGCCCACTGCAAAGGGGAGGGAGAGAGACACGGGTCAGGCACGGGGAGAGGGCAGCGGGGAGGAGCTCTGGCCGCCACGGCCCCTTACCCTGCACCACCACCGACTGGGCCATGGCGGGCCCTCCTCTTTCGAACTCGGCGCCCGGAAGCCGCACCCCCTTAACGGCCGCGGCGGGCGGGCTTTTGTAACGGCGCGGCCTCCTCCCCCCCCCCCCCCCGCCTTCCTCCTGCGGTGGAACGTCCCATCCCTTGGCTTATCTGCGGGCGCTCGCCGCCTACGCGTCGCGAGTGGAACATTCCATTAGGGAGCAAGGGGGGGGGGGGGGGGTGAGGCTGTACCTCGCGTGCAGCGTGGCGGGCGCGTGGGCTCGCCTCAGGCCGGCGGGTCTCAACGGCCGCTAGTCTGAGGGAGCGGCGTTTGGGTGTTGGTCCTGGTGGCTGCGACTGTTTCTATAACGTTCAAGGTTTGGTGTAAGAATAAGTGTGCACGGAGAGAAGCTGAGGGAGTAGTAAGGTGTCTGTCGCCTGTTTGGCAGTACGGGAACAGCGGACATAGTGAGGTACTCAGAAACTCCGTGTAGTCTTGAGGGTGAACCCGTCAGGGGCCACGGGGTCTCTGCCAAAGCCCAAACACAGGAGACGTGGCAGAGATCTAAAATGAAGTCTTTCTGTGGGAGAACAGAAATACTTCCATGCCATGCAGTTCATTACCTTTTATGGCTAAAAATGTGTGATAACATATGTTTTATTTTCCCCAAATACATTATTCAGAGCGATGGTGTGAAATGTGCCAAATGATATGAAAATACAAATTAAAACTTAAATGAAAAAATGGTCATGTGGAAATCCTGTAATGATGTACCCTTCCATCAAGTTTGCAAATTATGTTTTTCTTTAAGCTCAGTTTCATATTTCTCATGCAAATAATTGTCCGCAGTGCAATTAGGAGGTGCTTTTGCCTATGTGTTGAACATAGCAACTTTGGGACTAAAAATGAGAAACGAGAAATATAGAGATGCTATTGTCTCAGCATGGTAAGACTGGTCCACGGCATAGCTATGCTGCAAAATGATGTAAAAAATGTGTGATGTGCAAAGCAGTCACTTGTAGAAAGCTCTCTTGTGACACAGATGGCATTTCTGCTTCCTGTGGGAGAAGAAAAGTACTTCCATGCAACCCAGTTCATTAGGTTTTATGGCTAAAACTATCCAACAAAATACACTTTTTCCAAACATATTATTTCTAGTGCTGGTGTGCAAACAAAATTTGCTAAATGAAATTCTTAGTAGAAATCTGAAGTTCAGTGTACCTTAATCCTTTATTTGCTCTGGAGAAACCATGGTGCTGACTCCTGGACAAGACCTAGGATCCTGTAGAGATCAATAGTAATTCCCCAGGAAAATAAAATTATACCAAATGACTATTTTAAAAAACTTTCCTGGAAGGATGAAGTATGTATTGCAGCAAATACAGTATTGGACAATATAATATAATATTGCATTACATATAAGAAATACATATCAAGACTAATTTTTTAAAACTTATGTCCTGGTTTCAGCTGGGATAGAGTTAATTGTGTTCCTAGTAGCTGGTAAGGTGCTATGTTTTGAGTTCAGTATGAGAATGTTGATAACATTCAGTTATTCAGATGTTTTCAGTTGTTGCTAAGTAATGTTTAGTCTAAAGTCAAGGATTTTTCAGCTTCTTATGCCCAGCCAGCAAAAAAGCTGGCGGGACACAAGAAGTTGGCACAGGACACAGCCAGGGCAGCTGACCCAAAGTGGCCAAAGGGGTATTCCAGACCATGTGATGTCATGCCCAGTATATAAACTGGGGGAAGTGGCAGCAGGGGGATCGCTGCTTGGGGAACTAACTGGGCATCAGTCGGCGGGTGGTGAGCAATTGCACTGTGCATCATTTGTATATTCCAATCCTTTTATTATTGTCATTTTATTAGTGTTATCATTATCATTAGTAGTTTCTTCTTTTCTGTTCTATTAAACTGTTCTTATCTCAACCCACGAGTTTTACTTCTTTTCCTGATTTTCTCCCCCATCCCACTGGGTGGGGAGGAAGTGAGTGAGTGGCTACGTGGTGCTTAGTTACTGGCTGGGGTTAAACCACGACAACTTAATTGAAAGAGAAGAATCCATCTACTGGAAATTCATATTGTTCTTAAGAAAAAGTATTGAGTGGCCCAAGCTTACGCAAAATTCGTGTTTGAAGTTGAAAGGACCAATGGCTTCAGTGGTATAGGCAGTTTGACTAGAGTAATAGTGCCTCAAATACTTCTTTTATAAACTAATCACCAGTGTAAAACACATGAATATTAATCAGGAAAGTAGGTAGTAATTTCTCATCTCTCTCTGGACAGACTAGATGTAACCTATAGCTTAATTTTGTTCCCTGTGGTTACCTGAACTGGTCTGAACCTCCAGGCTGTGGTCTGTTCTAGCTACTAGATGTGAAACTTTCTATACTTTTTGCCTACTGTAATGTGCTTAAAGTCTTCCCTTCACATGTCTTTTTGGCCTTACTTTGGCTAAAAGCAGTACAACATTGCTTGTAAACATTCTAAAGCTTAATTTAAAGTCTACAGAAATCTCTTAGTGTTACTATATCTGGCTTGCTTTCTTCCTGCATAGTTAGCTACACTTTCTAGTTGTTCTTTCAGTTAGCTGTTTTTGTGTTCTATGTCCCATCAAGATTCATCTTACTTAATGGGATTCGCTCCATTGAACATGAGATTGCAGCAAGAAACTCTGTGCTTTGGCTTCCAATATGCTATTAAGAGGTCTGTGATGGCAATTGTAAAGTAATTATTCTCACTGAGCTTGGAAACACTGTGAATCAGAGATGCAACTGAGATTCATATTCATGTGGGAATATTTTCTAGCTTCCAAAGGAGGTCCAAGGGCAGAAAGTGGATGCGTAATAACCAGTTTGGCTTGATGCATGTGCTCAGAGGTTTAATGAAACAGGCAGCTCAACTATGTGAAAGAAATAATCACACACTGACTTTCTCTTTTGTTATAGATGAAGCTCTACTTCATCTACCATAGTATAAATGCATGAATCTAGCCAGGTCCCCTCAGAGACTTTTGTCTATGTTAATCATTTAATCAACAGTCTTATGCTAATGTGTGTTTCTTACCCTTATTTTCTCAGTAACTTTCTGTTGTTGATGCTATACAGTAATTGTGTTCCACAGCTTTGGAACATGAATTGAATAATTGAATTGTAGGAATAACATACTATGTTATTGAGAGGAACTGAGTTGACATAGACCACTGTGAATAACCCTTAAATCCCAACCATAACAAGAGCCAAATGTACATCACAAGTTAAATACATGTGCTATGCTTTCAACATCTTTTTAATGACAGTCATTTGACTATTTAGGCCACATGCTGCTGTAGGGAGAATACACTGGAATTTGAACTAATGTTATTCCTTGATTTCTGTCAGGGCTTAGTTCACATGTGAAGGTCTGTTGTGTTTTGTGGTTTTGGCTTTGTTGTTTTTTGGTTTTTTTTTTACTTAGAATGGTTGACTTTTGGGGAATTACTGTCAGACCTGTAACCCTTCATCTTTCATTTTTCTTTTCAGGCTGTTTTCCATACTCTTGATCCTTGAAGAGACAGAAAGATTGATAAGAACCTTTAGCTATGGGAGATCTCTACAGATCTTCAGAAATAAGAGATAGAGGGGCCAGAGATCCTAATTAAATACTCTATTTTGAAGCAGTTTTTTGAGTATTTCAACTTGAAATACAATTCTTTCTTATATAGCCATGCAAATGTCAAATTTCAGAATATTCCATGATATAATAACAGTGTAGTTGTAGCCCTGATTTGGATAATGGCTATAACAACACTTATTAAAACCTTGAAGGTGGCAGAGAAAAGTTATAATCTCCTTAGGGTCAGTGCTCATTTTTTTTGTAGGCTTTCTGCAGAATTGAGATAGTTATATTGAAAATGCAAATGGACAATGTGACAATGTACCTCAGAACTTGGAGGTTTTTCCCAAATCTTTGTAGATGAAGGGTTTTGTAAGAATTTTTAAGATGGATACAGAAGACAAATTGAATTCTGGGAAGATTTCTGCTTAGGCAGTTGCCTTCTCTTAAGCACCAGGGGCTTTGAAATGGATGTGGAGGTGTGTGTAATGTAATGCATCACATACAGACTTTCTTTGGTGCATATGGAATGGTAATTTCAAGGTCTATGTGGATGTTGGGGGCAGGGAAATTTGCATTATTCACTGCTCTATCCTGAGTCTGCAAGTATCCTCCTGTTTATAGTATTTTTCTTTGGGAACCCTGTTCTGCAGAGGGAAAACCTGCATCTCTGAGGCCTAGAAAGGAAAACTGAGGAAGATATACTCGGCAAATACTGCTGTGTTTGATTAGCTGGTGATATAGTAAAGAGAAGTAAATTGAATGGTAGCAGTTTATGAATTTTAATGTGGTTTTTATTCATATACTATTTTACTGTATTTTTAGTTTTATATATATAAAATATGCAAAGGACTGATTACTCAGAAAAGTCATTCTTAAATGTAAATCCACTGAACAAAACCAAATCTTATTACAGCAAATATGGCTAAGGAAAATATTGTTTATTCACAGAGCTTGGATGTGGAAATGAGAAAATATGCTTTAGTTTGGAGTAGGTGTAAGATAGAAAAACGTTCTGAGTATGTGTGTACAGGTTAACATACAATGCTCCACTTAATACCAGCATTCACTAAACTGTGATGCTCTTAGGGGGCACAAGCATGTGCTATTCCTGGCTATCTATGCTTAGCAGCTGCAGACAACCTTGAAAGGAATTTCAGTAATCCTTGTAACAAACCTGTCTAAGCAGGAAATCTGCTGTTCTTTTCTTTCCAGCAATAGGGTCCTGGAGACCAGGGCCTGAGGAAGCTTAGCTCAGGTTGTGGTGTCATGAGATTGATTGAGCCAATCTAACAACTCACTGCCACTGGAAGGAGAGAGACTTCCTTTTTTACCCCTGCTCCCAGCTGCACAGCCTGGATACCATGCATGGCCTCTGGTACCCATTGGGAACACAACTGATTGACCTGAGGACATTCCTCCTCAACCCCAATAATAAAAAAATTCCCAAACCAAAAGCCCTAAATGTTTTCTTTTCAGAATCTGGGTAGTAGCTGGGAGCAGGAAAGAGTTGAGCAGGCATACTGGTTTTGGTATCCGAGACAAAGATGGCATTTGAAGGCAACTGGATTTGGGGGTCCATGATGTGCTTGATTCAGAGACACTGTAGAGGGGTACTCCTACTGCATGCTTCTGAAGTATGAACAGTGGGCTATGGACTGGTGAAAAGAGGGGGCTATATACCACTCCCAGAAGTAGGGAGTCTCCCTATGGGGTTGGGAAGGGAATCAGTCCTGGGAGCATATTGCCTGATAGTTGCAGGGAACAGAATGGGAGACGAAGATCTCTATTCCAGGAGAAGGCAGTTAGAACAGGCATGGGGCTGAAGGCATGAGCAGAGCTGACAAGGCTGGTGGAAAGAGGCAGTGGCTGCTGGAGCCACGCTATCTTCTCTCGTCTGCTTACCACCCAACACTGGACTCCAGAGACAAGTGGAGAGGTAGTGATGGGGTCACAGCTGCTGTAGAGTTCATGTGCCAATCTGTCCAGAGCTTGCAGTTCTTTATCCAGAGTAAGCCAAGACTCCTTCAATCTGTCAAAACCCTTTTCTTACTGAGAAAGTAGTAGGGAAGCTACTGATTAGTGCTTACCCATGTATCTTATTCTGATGGTTTCTCCAGCTGTCCATAGATTCAAGATCTTTGGATTCCAGTTGTCACTTGTGTGTTTTCCAAATGAGCTCCTATTAATTTTTAGTCTGTAGGGTGTTGTCCTTTATTTTCGCCTCTCGTACTTTCCTACTTTGCAGCTGGTCAAGTTTTGAGTTGGTTCCAACAATAATTTGCCCAGCAATCATAAAACTTTCTGTCAACAGTAGTTTATTCTTTAAAGAAAAGAAACCTAAATGGCTTTGGTGCCTTGTAGGTTATCACTAAAGAGACTAAGTTTTGCAAGTGACTCGTCTGTTTGATGGTCAAGCCTACTGTGAGCTAAAGCCTAGTATTAACTTCTATCTACCTTCTGTGGTTTTAGCATAGCTCAGATTTGCAGCCGTTTGCCTTCTGTTTACATCTTCCTGTTTCACCCCCAGTTCCTCTGCAGCAGCATGTCTTCTGGGATACATTCCACAGTTACATGTTCCTAGTTTGAGGATTACTTCTGTAAACTGAAGTCCTGCAGCAGTCTCACAAGGAAGTGATGATTTTAAGTGATAAGGGATTTGCCTGAAACTGTGACTATGATTCTGCTTTCTATGCTTCGTGTTTACTTGTGTTATATTAGTGCAAATGAGATCACAATGAGATTGTGGATTTAGTGTTTATGTGTAAGTGCATTTAAAAATCTAGAGAAAAAACTTGAAATTTTGAATTTTGTCTCTCCTCTCCCTTCCTACGTAAGGCAAGTATTTCTCTAAAATTAACCTAGTTTAGGTAAATGATCAGTTATATGAAGCATCTGTCTTAAAAGATATACATCCTATCTTCATGTTGTGCTAGAACACATCCATGAAGTCTAGAAGTGGAATAAAATTTTTAGTTTTTCGTTGTTTGTAAGGTTACATAATTGGTATGTTCTCTGCCCCTCATTTTAATTGAGGGATAGATAAATGAGTTGAATGGAAAATTAAAAAAAAAAAAATCTTTGATCCCGGTTATTTGCAATGTAAGTCTATTATCTAGCTTTATTCTTTAATGTGCATTAGCAGATCTTTTCCTGTGAAACAAAGGGTGACCTAAGGTATGGAATGAAATGATGTAGAGGATCTATCTTGAAAGTACCATATTTAATATAATTTTCATTTCTTTTATAATCCCACATTTTCATGTAACAGACTGGCCACACATAAGAAATGGTAAAGCTCACTCTTGTGGTGTAGTAAGAGAAGTGCAGAAGCAACAGCCCTTTATTCTTCAGTGACTTTTGTTTGCACATAAACATTAGAAGTGACCCTTTAACATACTGCTTTCTGTAGATGGATCCTTGATATTTACATCCTTCTCTCGATGAACATGGTTTCTTTTGTTCTGTTTTTCTTTCTGTGGTCTAAGGAACTTTATGGGATTGATGCAGTGCACTATCAGGCTGCTGGACAGGTATTGATGCTTACAGCACCACTAACCAAAGCTGCTTTACTAAAACTCACTGGTTTTTCATCAATCATGAAGTTACGAATGCATCCAATGAAGGAGTTGCGTGTAGACAGGCTGGATGTTAGCAGAGACTCTGGAAGAAGCAGATTTAAAAAAAAAATAAAATTAGAGCTCATGATGACCAAAATAATCAGCTTGGTGGCAGAATTTTTTCAATTTGCTGCTAACTGCAGCAGTAGTAACTGCTGAATTTTCTGTGGATCTTTTAAAATGTCTGGCCTACTGCCAGTGTCCTAGAGACCATTAGAGTAAGTATGAGGAGTTATCTACACCTATGTAAAACTCTTGATACTACATAGTCAATAGGGGCCCAATCTTGCATTTTTTGACAACTACATTTTCTTTTAAGTAACAGAGTAGATGAATCCCAGGGTGCATGTTTCTAATTTCTTTCAACATTACATGTATTGTCATTTGTGTCTGATTTGTTAGTTTGCATTTAGTTTACTATATTTACATGGTATTAGTTAGTATTGTATCTTGTTTGTTGTCATGAAGTTCTTTGTAACATTTTTCTGTGCCAGGGTGATAATAGCATTATAGAGCCGATATATGGCATTGCTTTTGTATTCTATAATTAATGTAGAAATAGAAGGCTCTATTATGAAGCAGAACAGCATTTGCAATTACCACTTTATATTACCTCTCTGGGATAAGTTCTGTCCTAATAAAATTCCAGTTTGGATTTAAAGAGTGAACAGGCATCTGCACATAGATTTTATTATTCCCTTTAGGCTCATTTTTTCCTCCTGGTAGTATGGGATGGATGAGAACATCACGCACTCAAGCCACTAATCCAAGATAAGCAATATAATAAATTTTGTAGTTAGAGCTGTTCATGATTGACATGCAAGGCACAGAGAAATAATGCTGCATGTTTTCAATGAGAAATGTACAGGAGATGACTTAAAAATTGAATCACGTAGTGTTGATTACAGTTTGTATATGAACCCCAACAGAGTAGCTCTGTCTGTTGAATAAGGGAAGTAAATGTAGTAATCTTGGCCCACACTACACAGATGGTCTGTGAGTCACAAATTCACATTAGCAGACATCTGTGCAATAGAAATCACTAGTCAGAAAAAGAATTTTCATGTTTTGTCTCGTGTCCAAAGACACCATTGCTTGAAGAAGAGGGAAGAAGCCTACCAGCCACAAAACCTTGAGACTTCAGTTACAGTGACAGTGAGTTTCCAACCCCATAAGTAAATAAATCACTTCTTAAAAAACAGTAAGCCCACACTGGAAAGTAAAATGGAAAAAAAGTGATTTTTTTTTTTCTAGCTGGCTGACTTCTCTACTGAGTCCATACCTGACTGTCCAGCAACTGTGAATGTTTTAATTTCAATGAAGCAGCACTTTTTTTTCTTTGAGAACTTGAGGCAGAACATTTCTGATCAGCTCTTGAGCCTTTGAATTTTACCAGGTTGTTCACATGAGATATGTTTTGTTCTTTTTTGAAATGAAAATGAAGTCTCTACGCTTTCTCTGGAAACTGTGTTGAAATTTGAGAACAACTTACCACCAAGCTGCCAAAAACTTACCTGGTACACCTCCAATAAACACTGGCTCCCTGTGGTCAGTTGCCTTTGGATTTAGTGGCCCTACAACATGGTTGACTTCAGAGTCTACATCCAGCTGCACCACATTAGCATCTCTAATAACTGAAAGGAGAACAGGGATCAAGAAGATTGTAAGAAGTAGCACATGAGTTTTCTATGACAGACAAGAGTTATCTGATCTGAGTAGTTTGATTTAGTGTTTGCTAGGTTGGGTGTGAGCCATCAGTGACAGTATGTGGGCAAATTCTGGCATAGAGCAGGGCGAATGGAAGATACAGTGTGGGAGCAAGGGTGCTTTTGAGTGGGGCTCTTGATTGCCAGCAGCTGTGTCTAGGCTGCAGGGTATGAGCATACAATGGTGTGTGGCTTAGAAAAAACGTTTGCCAAATCATTCCCAATGGGAGATGTACTAGAATGCAGTGAAGTTTCCTCCTTGCCTGTGTGCCTGGGTTTCCATCAGAAGGAAACCAGAATGCATGGGGAAAGGGTGCATACTCATATCTCTTATGGATGTGATGCTGGGAGATAGCCCACGTCAGCACCTAGACGGGAAGGTAAGGGAGTTCAAAGTACCTTACGTTTAGAAGTACTTTCTGACTTTCAGACGCAGGAAAGAAGGATGGCTGTATGGCACAGAGGCAAAATCCTGTCTGTAGACATCTCTCTGTGTGAGGCAGAGGCTCCCCAGCTCTGTCCTGTTATTTGACCTTTAAGGGCAGCATATACTTGTGCCTACTACATTCTACCAACTTATTTAACCTCTAATTGGGAAAAGAAGAATATCGCCTGGTATAGGACTTAGGAAAGGTTGCCAGCATTTCAGCTAGGCTGTCCTGTGTTCTTTGAACAAGGAGCTTCCATCTTTGCTTGTTCTTTGTAGGAACTTGTGCTTGTCCTCCCAGGAAGCTCTACAGTTCCTGTATCTGAGGGATGAATATGACTATGTCTTTCACACAAACTTATGTCTTGACAGGTGAAAAGGAAGAACTGAGAATATGACCCCATTCCCTGTGCACTAGCCCATGGAGATGGTTGTCTGGAGGGGAGAACTGGGTTCTGTCACCTTACTTAGGGGATGATCATGTCTTACTGACCTGCAATTCGGTGCCACCTCCCATCGCAGAGACTCTGTTTCAGTGTCACTGAAGTTGAAAAATCCCTGATTCCATTATTTAGTTTCACAGTAACCTGGGGGAAAATAATGTAGTTGCCACTGTAAACCCCTTCCTGTTCTCTTTTTTCCTTCTGTTGTAATAATGCTGTATTCCTCACTCAAAACATGCCTAGTATGTAAGTGAAAGAAAAACATGATTTCATGAAATTCTTTAAAATAAAGCACCTTTCTAATTCACAGATTTAGTGGTTTGGGGTTTTTTTTTTTTTTTAGATTCAATAGTTCTGCAACATTTCTGATTTGAACTCAAGGAAGAGTTCAAAAAAAGATTAAAAAATAACAGCTAATTTCACTCAAATTTTCTAGTACTGCTACTCTATAATTTCCTGTGTGGTAAATTGGTGTTTAGAGGCATCAGATGATGTTTTGGCATCTTGCTAGCCACTTAATAAGAAAAACAGTCATGAAAGACCTAAGTATAAACAAACAGACAAGATGTGAGAAAGAAATAGATAGGGAACTTAAGAATCACTTTTAAGTTACTTGTTCAAGCTTACCAGCAAATCTCTGGCAGAGCTAGAAAGTGAACCTAATTCTGGATTTTGCACCTCTGCTTTATGTGGATTACGTGGATTAACATCTTTCTGCATGGAAATGTTACAGCAGTGGCAGAGCAGTGCTGTGTCCCTGTTGCGGGGCACAAGATTGCCAGTGGTGATTGCCAGAGAACTCCAAACACTGAGTATAGCCAATTAGGCTTTTCAAGTGTCTAAGTTGTCCCTGCTAATACTGACAACTTGTTGACTGAAAATGTTGCAAGGAAACAACTTCTATTTAATTTTAGAGGATCTCTGTTTCAACATAGTTGTAACTAAGAAATTTTTAAACTTTTTTCCACAAGGGCACCAGCAAACAAAAATGAAATGATCCTCATGTTCTCTTTTATCCACCCTTGCACAGAATATATAGCAGTGATTAAAGCAAATACAGAATTGTGAGAGAAAGTGGCTCCTTAATAAATCCCCCAGACAAGCTGTACTGATAGAGAGAGATGCGTACATTTAAAAAATGAATTAAAAATGCTGATTGTTCTTATTTGTCCAGCAAAAATGTTTTCACAAAACAGTCTTTGGTAATGCATTCAAAGAGAGCAGATGGTTAATGGTAAAAAACACAGATGCTTACTAAGAAGGTAACTGGCGTACCTGTTGCATTGACAAGCAGGGAAGAGCTGCTTTTCAAGGGTGAATTTTGTTTATGAATTGCATATGCGTTATGCAGGAAGTGACGTTTGAAGCAGTAAGCGAGGCAGTATCTTTTGTTAGACCAACTGATACAGTTGGAAAACCAGGCAAGATTCTGGACATTGCAAACCTTCCATCAGATCTTTACATAAGAAATACTAGGCTGGACTAGTTGTATACAGATTCAACCTTTAAATGTGACATGAGACACAGCAATACAATGTGCTTTAGGAAGTTCTTTGTTAATTCACCAAGGACTAGCTACAGCTATAAGAATGGGCTTTATCTTACCTAATCAGCTGTCAAAAGTTAGGTGCCTAACTGAAGCACATGTTCTATCTATGGTCAATATAGAAAAATAGATTCTCTGAATGACAGCTGACTTAGTCACCTATATTAGACACCTGCCTTAGGATAGGATGAATCACCGTGTTAAACTCTCCATCCACTCAGTCGCTCTACTGTAGGTTCTTGTTCTTTTAAGAGAGGTGACAGCATGTTTCCTGAGGTGTTGCATTTCTAACTGAGGTACAGCCAGCCTCACTTAAATACCTTTCCACTTTGGTTGACAGATACTGGGTAGCGCATTGCAGTGGTCAAAGAATATCCACACTGCTTAGTCTCTTGACTATGCCCTGAGTTTCTTTTCTGCAAAAAGGAAAAAAAAAAGAAAAATTTCCCCTGCTCTAAACCTCTGCTTGTTTTGTCCACTTAGACTGCAACTTATTACTGTATGTGTGCAATGCATAGCATGAAGGGATCCAGATTTTAGCGATGAACATAACAAAAAAAATAGCAACAGCAATAACTATCTGGTAAGTTCATTTCAGACATCCCCCTTTCAAAAAAGAAAGCCTTACAAAAATCCAGAGGCTCTAGAAACCAGATCAACAATCAGAATTTTCCCTTTCTCTCTCTCCCCATCACACACATATGTTAAAGGAAGAAGAGTGAGCGCAACTCAGACTTCTCTTTTAACAAACGAGAAATAAAAATTCATCAACAGTTACCTTACTTGTAACTGTTACACACTTTTAATGTGTGGATTAAAGAGCAGCACCAAAGAGTCAGTGCTCTTGCTTCTTTTCAACTGCTCATTAAATATTTATAATTGGTATCAGTAAAGTGATCTGATTTTGTCCTAGGTGTTATTTTTTGTATTTTGAAATAAATATCTGGGTTGCCTAATCTAAGCAGTTAATATATTTAGGAGAGAAATAAGAATCAATTAAGGGCAAATTTGTAAGACAAAAGCTGCATATAGCAGAACCCAAGTAGGTAGGAGAGGAACCAGTCAAAGCAGTGGAGGAAATAGGACTTTCATTATACCTGTCCATTTCTCATGTGCATATTCAAGTACTCTCCATTCACGCTGTGACCATGCAGTAGAATTCCTGAGCTGCTTCGGGGACGTATTTCAAAAACAACTTCAAATTTCAGGCCTAAACTGAAGGATTCATCTGTGAGGTAAAAAGAATAACATTCTTTTTGTACTGAGTTAGTGATGAAATTGGACATTTATTCAAAGTCAAAACAGAAATTCAAAGCCCAGGGTGGAACTTACTTATCCTGTCGTTGAAATTATTGAAACATGTGCCAGTACACATACTTGAAGAGATGGCATGGTGTGCCGTCAATGACCCATTTCAACTTTTGTTTTGATTGTTTGCTTGGAGTACTAATAAAGGTTGCTTTATTTTCCCATTATTTAAAAAAATGTATTTTGTTTAAAAATATTTCTTAGCAATGAAATGCACAGCAGAAAGTAAATAATCTGTATTTTTTAGCAGTTTCTTATTGTGCAATTTGGTAGACATTCAGCAGTCTTTATACAGTGAGTGGGAGTTCACTTGAGCTTTGATGATTCAGTAGAAGAAACTCCCTTTTTCAATCTGGTGGCAGGCCAGGGAGCAAATTAGAAACACTGTCTAATTCTTCTTGGTGTTGCCAATGCATAGGGTTGTGCAGTTTCCTTTCCTGTTCAGATCAAAGCCTATGTGACCAAAAAACCCTCATAAAACACGTCCTGGAACATAACAGGCATAAATGACAGAAAAGATGTATTCTGTCATGCTGTTCATTATGAAGACATGCAGAAAGCCTTTCCTTAGGATTTTTGCATTACATGTTGTTTTATTAATTAAAAAACTAAGGGATGACTATTTGCTGGTGTGCTTGGTCTTGGCCACATTGACTTCTGTATGTCTGTAATAGTTTTTCCCATATTATAATCTGTTCCCCTGTGAAATTATTCTAATTATTTGAAATACATACATACATACAGATGTATTTATGTAACAACTTGTTAAGTTTCATGGTGACATTGTAACCTGTCAACATCAGCTGCTTACCACAATAATGATCTGCATCTAGTAATCCTTACAGCTCCCAGCCTCAGAAATTACCACACCCTTTAGTAAAATATGCCATTCTGAAGCACAGTGAATACTACAGTCTTATTATGGGATACATTTGTTTAGTAGTGTATTACCAAGGACGACATATCCTCCTTCTGATGAAAAGTATGTTCCTGCTTCTGATGGGCCTTCAAAGCAAGGCGTTACACTGAATGTCTGCGAAGCTGAATTAATTGATCTTCCATTGAGCTGTAAATTGCTGAGACAACCACTGAAACTGTAGACAGAGTTAATCTGAGGGGGGGAAAAAAAGCATGATTAGTAGAGAAACTCCTTGTGGAAGGAAATAAACTCTTCTGTCCTTATTTGTACTTGTTTTACAAGCTGTAAGGCTGTGGTTGTCTGGTGCTGCATCAATTTTGAATTAAAAAATAGTTTCCAGAGAAAAGAAGCAGGACAGATACTTTTCCTAGCCTCTCATATCTCTCTGATGACTTCAAGGTAACTCCAGCTTGTGTTGTTTCTCAGACAGTCCTTACTGAACTGTGAGAAATGAAGTGCAACTAGAGCAAGGCAGTGTTATACGTACCTCATACCCTCAAGGCAGGGCAGGGGTCTACTTTTTCTGAGTAGTGTATCTATCTTGTTAGGCACATAACACTAAAGATTATCTTGAAGGAGACTTGACTATGTTCATTTTTGCTTTAACACTCCTTTCCACGTAATTCAGTATCAAGATGTAGAGCAGAATCCTGACTTCTAGGTAACTCTCTTAAAACAGAGATACTAAGACAACACTAAAATCTCTCCAAAACTCATCTGTATCTCAAACCTTAGGGTGAAACTGATATCACCTAACTTCACCTGTCTCATCTAAGCTTGGATGTCACTAGGATTTCTGTTCCTCAGGGACCATTGGCTTTCCAGTTGCTGCTGCAAGTCTATGGAAGTCTAGCCCAGCTACTGCCAGCCCAGCCCTGCAGGAGCTTTGCTATTCACTTGAACTGAGCTCCGTGCTCCTCAGCATGCTGAGGATTCAGATCATACAGTCAGCTTTTGCACTAGCTGTACATAGAGGTATGGGATGATGTAATGGGTGTCTGCTTTACCTGGATATTTTTTACAGCTTTTCCGGGAGCTACACCCCCAATATAGAGTGGTTCAGTGACTTGCCAGGTATTAGCATTACTGCTGAAAGGTTCTTCCAGTACTCGGAGACCATCAATTATCAAGCGACCAATATTTTTGCCTCTAATAAATATCACCTAGAAAGGGAGGAAAACAATTTGGAAGATTACTTTAATCTGTTGAGTGAACACTCCTGTGCAGTGGAAGAAGATAAGAAATTTAGAGAAGAAAAGCTTGTGAGTGATACTCTACAAACCTGTTTCATTAACTGCCAATATTCTTTGCTGGACAACCCTCTCTTTTCATGTTCATGTAAAGGCTAGATAGTAAAACTGTTCTTTCTTACATTTTGGTGTACAAGGCAGAGGTAATCAAGGTGTCACAAGGTCTACTGGTATCTGACCATCTTATATTCACATATATGATCCATTGCTACAGTGCTATCACTTAGCATTTTCATGTTCTTCACCAGTTTTATGGTCTGGATTCATCCAGCCTGCTTTAAACACTTAAATGCCCAAGTTAGGAGCTTAGTAACTGTAGACTTCCTCTGTAGTCAGTGAGGAGGGAGAGGTACCTACAGAGGGAAATTCACCTTGACCCCTAAAATTGGCTTTTTATTTTCATAGACTACAGAGGGAGACTAAGACAGCTGTGCTCCTTGCTTAGGGACTTCAAAGAAATTTGCTGAACAAAATTATCCTAGTCCTTCCTTTCCTAGCTAACTTAACTCTTAATTGCCTCACTGTTCTGCTTGTTGCCATTGCTTCTCTTCAGCTGTTAGTGTTGGGAATTGCTGGATTTTTATAACTGACATACTTTCCTGTCCCTAGTTAATGACTTGATAAAATGCCACATGGAAGATTTAAAAACATTGGCAGAAGTTTCTCAACATATAAGTGTGGTTATGAACACATGAATGAAAACTTCCTGAGCTGTCACATCAGCAGTGACTTTACTACAGCCTTGATAGCATGTGCCATCATAATGATTGCTTTCTTTTACTTACATTGTGCCAAAGGCCATCATTGTATTTCTCCTGGCTCTTAATCCTTATCTTCTGATGACCAGCATTAAACATAAAAATGAGTCGGCCATGAGCAACGAAAAGGGCCATGAAGTTGGTCTCTTTTTGATCCGAGACGTAGAAAATCATTCCATGAGATGAGTGAGTTTTCAGACTGATAGAGAACTGAGCTCTGGCACATAAAAACACAGTATTAAAATTAGAGCAGATATAACTGACTTAAATCAAACTGCAGCAGAGGAAGACTGAGATTTTCCTCTCATCCAAAGGAATATACATCTCCTTTATGGAAGTTCTGTTTCTGAGAAACATTCTGTACTGGATTTTGGAGTAGAAGTCAAAGTTGGAGAAGAAGCTGCCTTGCAAAGAACTTGTTTTCAAAAATTAAAATCTCTGGAGTGAATAAAATCAATACAGACCACCAATAACTGACACTATACACACTACATTTCCATTCCTGTTGAACAGCAGTGTTGGGGGACTTTTTAACTGTGATAGCATGGATGCCTGACAGTTCACAATTCTATATTGTTATTCCAGACTCACTGCTAAGCTTCTCCTTCATTGTAGTTCCTTGTGAAGTCCAAGACAATGTGGCAAGTTATATCGACTTGGTTTGACGCTGTCAACAGTGAAGATTTCTTGAGTGATTGGTATTATTGCTTTGGGTCCAAAAAATGGCAAACCTGTACTGGTGTAGGACAGTGCCAGAACTGGTAACTCCTGCTTCTCATGTCAGGTGACTAGCCTAGCTTCCATTCTTAGTATTGCCTGAAGGATCTGTATGTTCCCCATTGCATGTGTGTACATTCCACACACACTTTAGGCCCTTGCCAATATCTGTTGTTTTAAAACATCACAAGTCATTGTTTTTTTGAAATGCACATTAAATGATGAAGCTGTAATAACAGTTGTAAAACAAATATGTCTTGTAGGGATGAAGAGACATATTAAAGTTTGGGTTTTCCTTCTTCATATGGGCACCATCAGGAGTGCCCTATGTGAAACACTATTGAATTAAAACAAACGTAATGCTTTTTTTATTTAAGTCAGGAAATAGCACTCTTCTTTTCTGAGTTAGTGGTCTGGTATGCTTCCAGGAAGTGCTGTGTTGTTGAATTTATAGTCTTTCATGGAAAGTATTAAACCAAAATCCTTTGTTGGTCATAACATACCATATGGCATATTCTGTGGGAGCCTGAAATTAAATGTCCACAATATCTGGACTCATTATTAATTACTTGAATTTCCATTATGGCTTGAATTGGACATGGTTTTCATAGCTTTATGTCCTACTGCACTGTGTAGATTCCTAACCATTAAATAGCTGACAAGGTCCACTCAACACGTAACTGCTTCATTTCTTGGTAAACTGTCATGCTCTTTTCCAGCTCTGCTCTAATGCCATTGCTTCTTGTGTAAAGAGACTAAAGGTGCATTGCTTGTACAGAACTAACATCCTCAAAGTCTTCATACAAATAGGCAAGGAGACACATTTTGTTAATATATGTTGCAGACGGAGACTGCACAAGAGGGTTGTAACTGGAAACACATTCTATTTATTGCTCTTACTCAACTGAAACACCTTTTAATATATCCTAACAACATGCTCTATGCAAAAATTGGCCTAAGATACAAAGGAAAAAGCCAGGGTAACAGCAGAAATGTGTCCCTTTTTTAAATTTGAAATACATCTTTCTCCTCCCCACTATATGTAATTTTTATTTCTAAGGTCCCTTTACCTTTGACTGAAATCCTTTGGTATGTGATCAAATTCTTGCCGGCTGTTTGCTGTTCCTCCAAACTGATATGCATGTTCGGTTGCCTTGGGATTCATGGGCAAGTGGCACTGAGGGTCTCTTTGCATATTCACTTCTTGATACAGGTTTTTGAGGCCAGTTGAAGGCTGTGACATCTTGTCTTTATCTCTTCCCACCTTCATAGAAAGAGAACCATTAACCAGAAATTTTAACTAAGATTGGACATAATAAAATAAGAGTATCATTTATACCTAAGCTAGTAATACATTTTTTTCCTTATAAAAATAGCAGAAATGGTTCCAAGTCAAATTTTCCTTGAACAGATCTACTATAGATGCTGATTTAGGACAGAAAAAGGGATAAACAGAATACTTGTGTAGCTAACATAATTACAATTCAATTCTTTTGCAGTTTTCCTAATTTAATCTTTTCCTCTCTGCTTTTGATGATATCAGATATACTATAGGCATAAGAGGACATGCTTGGATTAAAAGTTCTACATGCTGAAAGAAGGGGGTTCTTTCACATTTATATTAATGCATGCTAATTGTACCCAGTATGAGTGCCACACAGACGTAGCTGAGAATAGAAGCAACCTTATTGCCTTTAGGATATAGAAGAAATCAGGAAGGCTTGTTTCTGCAGTACTTTTTTGAAGATGTCATAAATTTTGTTTTACAGTTCTAGCAAGAGAGAATGATGCAAGTGTAGGCCAGATAGATCGGGTCAGCGATGCAGTGATGGAATATGTAAAGAACAGGATCCTTTCCTTCATATATGTGAAATAGTCTTCATGTGGTACATTTTGGATCCATGATTTGGAGAATTCCCAATCGTGGCACAGTATGTATCAACTTTGGAAAACTCTAGGGTGCTACTGGGGCAATTTGTAGCAAACCTTTTTATTACGGTTTCCTTTGGCTTTTGATGAGTTTTTTCCTTTCTTATGGAGAAGAGCAACTGGAGGAGATTCAACAGGGCATCCATACAAAGAAGTCTGAACTTTCTCAGAGTACTGCTGGAAATCTTCCACTTCAACCTCTCGATCCAACCTGTTTTTCAAAAAGGGGATTACAAGAACAGCTTTTTTCCAAGCGTTGGAATTGTCTTCATAAAAATCACAGAATTTTACATTTATGGTTTAAGTGATGTTTGGATGGGCTTTTTTTTTCATTCTTGGATCATGGATAAAAGTACAGATTTATCAGTCAATGTTTGGGTAATGCAGGCAACCTATACTACCTCTGCCTGTTGTATCCATGCTTACATAAACAGAGAGTATCAATCTGCAGCATCAAATTAACTTTAAAATCTTCTATATAAGAACATTTCATAAAGTGATTAAAATCAACAAGTTCTGACCATTTTCACATGACCAAACTCCTAACTTTCCCAGCTTCTGTGAGATGCCTTAATATAATTTTGTTTCAAAGGCAGAGCTGAAAGCTACATAATATAAATGTAAATTACAGCTATGCAAATTATATGTTGCAGCAGCAGCATTAGCAGGTGCAGTACTGAAAGCTGATTTACATCAAGTTATTCCCACTTTAACAATATATTAACCTAGCAGGTCTGTGCCCACAGATTCCATGGCAAGTAAGGTAAGAAACTTATTCACACATACTGTCTAGCCTCACAAAATGAGACAGGGACTTTTTTTGTGACAATAAATCAGTTCTCTTGAGCTACTATTCGAGACTGCCTGGTAATGTGTTTGGGAAGATGCTACGCACCTAGTGAAGTAAGCGTTGCTTATGCAGCCAGTGAAGTTGGCTTGCTGCGTTCTGAGGGGAGAGCCGCCAAAATAAAACTTCTTGACGCTGTCCGGGCTTTTCCCTGCTCTGTCCTTTGCTGGGTTCTTCTTGCTTTGTTTCTTGTCGTCAACAGTCAGCTCATATCTGCAAAGGCAAAGCATCCATTTTGTAGGCTAGTTTCAGAAGCATCAATGCCAGTGGTTAGACAGCATATTACATGCACCCAAAATGCTCCGTTCAGTGTATACATTACTGAATGGTGGTACTGCTCAAAGTCATGAGAAGACCTTCTCATTTCCAGCTATGCAACAGGTAGCAGTGCAATAACCCACTGGTGAAGTTGAGCCCAGAGGCCTATGGTTTTAATAATATTCTGGGGTTAATTGTGAAGTCCAAAAAAATACAGACCACTCAGTGAAGATAGATAAACTAAGGGATTGCTAATAAATGGACGGAGCCACCATTTGGGTAGAATAAGATCTAAACGCGTGCTAATCCTTCTTCTTTATGCCCCTATCCCTTTTTCCTCCTCTTTCATCACAATACATTGATGTTTGAACTTATACAATGTTTTTTACCTAATCTAATTTTGCAACACATTACTTGCTGCAGAAGTCAGGAAGGATTCTATTGCTTTAATAAGGAACTGAGTATAACTAAAGCATCAGACAGTGATTTTGTTTGGCAAGTTCAGAATTCAGCACACTCAGGGAAACATGACAGTCCCCAAGGCTATTCCAAGGCACCTTTTCGCACCTTCAAATTTTCAAACTATGTTTCTTGGAGTCAGAAGTCAAAGGTACAAACCTCCATTTCCATTAGAAAACTGAGAATGACCTGGTTGTATCTGCATAGGCAAGATTCTTGAAGAAAAATGCTTTGATTATTCGACCTTCTAAGAAAATTTTAAACATAGAAAATGACACTAAAACATACCAATAAAACAACGCTTTCAAGATTTTAAGATGAACATAGGGAGACTTATTCCCTACTGCTGTATTTAGTCTCACATTTGTGTCTGTCAGTGCTAAAAAATATTTTGAACACGTTCCACTGCATATATCCTGAAAGAATGTTTTTTGTGAAGATGCCTCAATTACTTCAGGGTCAATTTCGGATTGCTTTAACAAATCAGAATAATCAATCCTGATGAAAAATGAATCTCATGCTAGTCTTTAATTATATTAAACTGCTTTCATACCTGAGGACAAAAAAGGACTAAGCTTTTAGAAAAACTATTATTTTAGTTTTACTAAAAATTACCAGCATCTCGTGCTCAGGCCAAGCTGGCCAGTTTTCAATCACATAGATTTTTGGCTTTGTATTTTCTTAACTGAATAGATCAGTTAAAAATATCACTTAAAAAATCCCACTTAAAAATCACTTTGGAAGTGAATATTAAATGATAACATGCTTTACAAGAAATATTTATATGCTAAAGGTAGGGAATAAAAGATGCTGGACAGCTTTACCTTTCTGGTGTGACAGAAGTGATGATGAAGTGGGTTTTTCCATCATTGTAATTTCGGTCTGGTGATTGAATTTTGGTTCCACTTGCATTTAAAACCACAGCACCTCTGTCCATAGAGATGGATAATACATCTGACTGAAATATAGACAAAAACATCTTCATAAGCAAGTGTAGCACAGAAAAATTAACAGTTCTGTGCATTTTCATGTTGTATTTATTTTCCTTCCTGCTGTTTTCCCCATTTGTGCTTTATTTGCAGAAAGGTATACTGAGAAGCAAAACAGGGGATGATCTCATTAGAATTGATATTCTTGCTGGTTTTTAAGCCTGAATTCTGGGAATTCTGGTGCTGATTATGTCTCAAGTATGTCACATGAGCTCCTTCCATCTAACATGGGTGCATGATGTTTACATTTCATTTGTGTTTCTGGTACTCCTGGTACTGTATAGAGCAGCTGTTACTGCAAGATTCCTGCTGTCGTAAGACCAATACATTTTTTTTTTTTTCCTAATTCGCTCTGATCAGACCAGTTCAATCACTCAAAATTATCTCAGAGATAAGATCTGCTATCTGGGTCAGGCATAGGGGATCACTATGCCACATAGCAGGAATATTGTCTGTTCCATTAGAGCAAGCACTGCCACTGTGCACTGGTAGGAATCATCCTGTCTCCTACTGTCAAGTACTAAGTAGCTGAACCTCCATTTGTTAAGTAGGGCACTTGGCACCTCATAGGATCAGAGCTTTTGATTTAACACCAGAAGTGGTGTGTGTAAGGCTTCATTTATGCAAATGATGTGGATAACTGACATGGTTACTGATTTCAATTTAAGGTAATACTCCAGGCTGTAAAATGTAAAAGTTCAGGAGTGGTTATCAGTGTCATACAGCCTTCCCTGCTGCACTGCTGATGATCTTCTGCAAGTACATCAGAACAGACACTCGGGGGTGGTTGCAAATGTTCTGTCATCTAAGCTCATGCTTGCTGCACATATCAGTCTGAGCCTGCAGGATCTTGGAATCGCTTTGGCTCACACAACATTTTGGGAGTGCAAGTCCATGTTTCTGCCCATGTCACACCTCTGAGGGGGCATTTAGAACAAGGAGCCATTCTCCAGTGCAGCTTTTCCCAGTCACACATGGAGGTCTAAGTACCATCTGGGAATACAGGCAGCTTTCTTACTGATTTCTGTCAACTCAGCAATGCTCAAAATACCATCCCACTAATTCAAACAAACTTTATCTTTTCTTCTAGGGGATTGTGTCTGGATGGAAAATGTCAGGCCCTTAATACTATTTGTACTTTGGTAGCACCTACAGGCCCAAATAGGGATTGCAGTACTGCTGAGCACAGCAAGACCCACTGTGCATTTCTGCTCTAAGGACTTTATTGAGCACAAATGGATGCATATTAATTCTAGGCATATGATCAAATCCTCTTCTCAACATCAAAATAATGCCTAAGCATTGCTGTTTTTCATCTGTAGATCAAATGTGAACTGTGAAAATGAGGTCGTCAATGAATGCTTCTATACTGGAGACCGCTTTCTCTATTATGAAACCATGAAGTGAGAAATTGTATTATTCCCCTAGTATTCTCCTGGGAAACAATGTGAGGATAAAATAAAACCAACTGTAAAGAAATATATACTTACTCCTTCAGAATAGTAAAACAGCAGCCCGTTGGGCTGCAATGTCCGGAAATTAAAGCCTCCTTCAAATTCACTAAAGAGGGATTCTTTTTGGCTTGATGCAATGAAGCTCTCTCCATTGAAATATGCTTTGCGGGACATCTGTGTATTAAATGAAACAAAATTACAAGTAAACCTCAAGAAAACATTCAAATCATAAAAAGAATGAGGCTATTTCTTTTTTTTTTAAAGATTCAGCCAGCTCAGTTCTATAAAACCTTCATTTTTTCATGCATGTCAATGTAATTTATATAGGCTTTCCCTTGCACGCTGTGAAAATATTAAGAAAGTGTAGCCATTTTAGACAGTGTAAGCCAAATTGTTCTCAGTTTCCTGGGATTCTTGGCCTCATCCTAAGTCTGCTGATATTAGTGGGCCTGAAGACCAGAAGCAGAGGGGGCTCAAGCCCCTGTCTATGCTGTGTGGCACTGATTCACCATCCCAACATATTATATATTAGTTTGTGTGCTGCACTGAGTGCTGGGATGGGATGGGGGGGATGTTGGACATGGTAGTCTATAACCCTCAGAGTCTCAGGAGTAAAACTGGGTCTGAGGTAGGACAAATTGCAGCTAGCTTCATTGTTCACTGAGGGTGAGATTGTGTGATGAGTTCTACAAGTGTTGGGCTCCATCTTCACAGATTTGCAGCATGGCTTTGGATAGACATGGCCACAGCATAAAGACCACAAACACCGTTTAGATTTACCAGCCTTGCATTGTAATGGACAAATGATGAATGATGGAAGGGATTGGAAACAAAATGGCAATTTTCTTGGTGGTAATGCTGGTGCAGTTGGTTTGTGTATCACAGAGGAATAGCTGGCCTGACTTAAGGGGAGAACTTATTTGAAGGGTGAATATCGTGCTCGCTTTTTAATTTCATACATCTGTATTAGGATGCATGTGAGGATAATTCTCCTTGTTTCTTTAAGAAAAAACAAATTGCGTTGGAATATTTCCTTTCAGAATACAGCACACAATTTATTTCAGATCCAGCTTTCACATTGCAATCTCACATATGATAAGAACATCAAGTGAAACAGCTTGTGCTGTAATTCAGGGTGAAAATTGGGTGTATGTCAGCAGACTTAACACACACACGCACCACCCCCACCAGTCAGTCTGTGCATTGTCATTTCCTTGGTTGAAGACTTTCTTTCTGTTGTTTGGAGTAAAACTCAAGCTCACAGCTGTATTCATTGCCAAAATTTTGTTGTTATCTCACAAAAATGATGTTACACTTACCAGTGAATCCTCTGGGCACCCGTAGCTGATTCCCAGGGTTCCTGGTTCCTCTAACAAGTTGAAATCCTTCTTTTGGAACTGGAAACCCTTCATGCAGCCTTTAAACCCGATACTTCCTGCCAGATGTGAGCTAATGCTGTTGGAAAACAATGCCAAACAAGCTGCAGTTAGATAGCCCTTGCCTTTCTGAACAGACTTTTATCACCAAGGTGTTCTAAAAAACTTGGAAGAGCCTCAATCATTTGCCTCACTAGTGCCCAATTCCTGCATCTTTATATAAAACATCTAATTAACCACATTATGTGTTTTGAAAAGTCAAGATGCACCAGATGTAATAAATGTTATGGGGGGAAATATATGAGAGTTCAGAGAGGAGATCCATATAGAGTAACTTTAAAAAAATAAAAATTGCTGCTGAAATGAAAAGATTTTAAAATGTATTTCTACCTACTTACAGTGGGTTTCTATCTCCATTTTTTAATCATTTTGGAAAAGTTCTGGTTTAGTTTTCCTGTATTGCCTTTAGTAGCAAGCTCCGTTCTTGCCTTTGGAAGCAAATGGACCTCTGTTTCTTAACAAACAATAATAACAGAGGTCAGGGAAGTAAGAGCAAATTCTGCTTGCTGATGAGTGGGTTTATGTGATCATAAATGAGAGCAGTAGGTGGGCTTCCAGGATCCTTTTTAGGTCAGATTTGAGGTAGATAGCACAGCAGTGTATCCCAACTGCTCCTACTCAATGCTCTAAGTTTTTCAACTCCACCCTTCACTAAGATATCACAGCATTACAGCACAGGGCAAATATAATTGAATTTATCCTCACAATACTCGAGGTGCATGAAGAGGAAGTAATTTGCTTAAAATTGCAGAAAGTCTGTGACAGGGCAAGGAAATTGCATGGGATCTACTGGGTTCCAGTCCCGGAGACAACTAGGGAACAAATATACTGAAGGAGCGAATGTGAAATCTGGAGCTTTGACCTGGCTACCTGTAAATGGTCTTTGTTCTTTCAACAGGGTGTACCTTAGCAGTGGGATTCTTCTCACCTCACATGAGATGATATTGACAGTGTTGATATCTGCTTCTGCGCTAGTTGTCTATGAGTTATCTCATTGTAAGGTAGACATTGGAAACATGATAGATGAATAAGGCTCTGGAAATGCTTATTTTTCTACATTGGCAAAAATGGACTATCAGGTGAAGTAGCGCAGATGTACATGTACATATCTGAAATAAGGTGAGGGGAGGAGCACTGTAGGGGCTTAATCTGCTCCTCAGTGAAATCGGCACGAAGGCAAAGTCAACAGGAAGGCTCCTGCCATCCTCACTGGGATTTGGATCAAAGTGTGGGGTATCAGTCAACCAGTTTAATCTCTACTCTGATTGACCATGTGACTGGCTGGATGCCACAAATATGCCTTTCTGTTAAATGCCATTAACTTAACATTTTCTAGGAGGAACAGGAACTAGAGAAGATAGGCTTTAACCTCAAGAAAGGCTTCGGAGTTTGTTTCTTAATGGTTCCCAGCACCCAGTGCTCATACCTCCCCTTAGCTTTCTGCTTTATGCAGTGACTGAGGTTGGAGAAAAATAACATATAGTGGTACTTCCAGATTCATTTATTTGGGAAAAAAGGCAATTGACAGAGGAAAGAGCTGTTGAAGTGAATGAAAATACACTGCTTTGAAAGAATATTAAACTCCCTCTCTAAGACTAGAGCTAATTTCCTGCCCCTGCTGCTGCCCTCCACTGTCAGTTATATGTAAGTCTGTCTAGAAAAAGGAAGCATAATTATAAATAGTAGCTAGTAGTAGTAGTAGAGAGATAGTAGTAGGTCATCAGTAGATGATATAATTCTAATACTGACTTATGCTCTGATGAAAATGGAATGCTGTCACCACATTTGGACCGTACTTTTTGCTGTCTACCTTTGTCATGAGAACCAAAGCTGAGTACAATAGCAAAGGTGTAGCTCTGCTTAAATAATTTCTGTATACATTTTTCAATATTGATCATATTTTTGCAATGCCTATGGATTTTTTCTGACACAACTTGTTTATTGAGATACTATTTTTCCTGCTTTGACAGTACCTTCCGGGTGTTTTGCAGAATAACCACAATTCACTCAGAAAACTGCAGGCATAATTCATGTGATTCATCTTGTATCCTACATTTGTGAACAAGTCTCATCTGCCATTGAGCTGCACAATTGCCTAGATTTCTAGGTCCTTCTGGGCTTTTTCAGGGTTCTCTAGGCTTGATTAACCAAAGTAATTTTCACCATCCTTTTGTCCTTTGTTTCTAGATTGTTAATGTATTTAATACCAGCCCTAAGAGAGATCCTTTGGGCAGGTGGTGTAGACTTTTTATACTGTGAGAATTGAAGGGTTACTACTATGTCCTATTTTCTCTTTCCCAGCTGCTCTCTAATCCACTGCAGCCTTTCCCCTCTCCACACTACTAGTTTTCTTAATAGCCCTTTATGACAGACCTTTGTAAAGAACTATTTGAAAGGCCAGATAAATTATATACTCTGTTTCTTCCTTGCCCACCATTTTGTTTGCATGTTCAAATAATTACATGGGATTGAAAGGCATTGTTTTCCTTTACGTGAAGATTGTCCCTATTTTAAAAGCTTAATCTGTAAGTATTTTATACCTCAGACATTATTTATCGATTCAACAGGCTCTCCTGACAACAAAATAAGGTTTCAGGAGATTTACCACTAATTCCTAGAAACTATTGTGCAACATTTTCTATCATCTTCCCTTTTTTTTTTACACAGAGGGTATTTTAAGGAGAGATGGTATTTCTGTTAGCAGTTGTGACACTTAAAACAGCAGCTGGAGCCCTTCTGAAAATGCTGGCCTCACTGTTTGACCCCGGGAATGAATACTGCCTGTCAGAAGAGCATACCCTCCTTCAAGCAGCCAGTTGGCTCTCCCAGAGCATGACCCTGGTCCGGCAGATTCCCACTGCAGGAAATGAGAGTAACACAGTCTACTGAGATTAAACCTGGCTTCTGTCAAATGGTAAGATGGGAAAATGAGACTTTTTCTTTTCTTCCCACGCCTACACAGAGCCAGCTGACTTGGGTCTAGAGAGAACCTGAGATGGATCAG
The DNA here is from genome assembly GCF_900496995.4 of Aquila chrysaetos chrysaetos. Lineage (NCBI taxonomy): Eukaryota > Metazoa > Chordata > Aves > Accipitriformes > Accipitridae > Aquila > Aquila chrysaetos. The sequence goes on from NC_044005.1 coordinate 57,947,922, forward strand.
AACTGAAGTGCATAGAAGGAAAAATATCGTCTTTAGATTTGAAATGCAGTTGGTAGAAGGTTTTGATTCTTCAGCTAGTGCATTGCTATTTTACAAAGATCACTTTTTGCAGAGCAAGGAGGAACAGCGATTCTGTACATTCATGTGTTCTTCAAAAATGCTGTTTAGTTTTAAGAAGACATCAATTTCTGTTACCCTTACTAAAACTCGACCAGTTTCAGCAGAATTTACCTGTGCTGGATCAAGCCTAATCCTTGGTACTTCAGAGCTCTGAGAGACACTTAGAAGAGTGTCTCAGGGGTTGTTTTACATAAAGTGTTGAGGCTCGGAAAAATGTTTTATTGTAAGCCCTTCAGCGCAGATCATACAACGTAACTTAAATATGGTGATTACTTGAAGATAATGATTGAATCCCAGTAGTAAACCAACCTGGAGTGCAAGATCTCAGCAGGCGCTCCTCCAATGTAGATGTCTGTGAATGGCATTGCTGTTCTTTCATTGTCCACACTTTTTATATGTCGTCTGTCTACTACCAAGATCATCTTCTTAGAATTGTGATATATAATAGAAATCTGAAAAGAGAAACATGTGCTTAGAAGTGTCCAAAATGTCATCTTTTGTAAGTTGTCATGGTGATTTTGCAAAATTGATTGCATCTTTATATCTTTTTGTTTGAGAAGTTCCTCCCATTTATCAAAAAAATTGTTTGTAAATCAGGAGAGGCTGACAAAAATTACTAGTAGGGAGCTTATTTTGATGTCACAATTTATCTGATGACTGAAAACTCAGGATACTTCGCTTATAAATAAATCCACATGAAACTACCCCATGTCAAATTCTACACTGTGGCAAACAGATAAGTTCCATTAACTTCAGAGTGCTTTCTTCATTTATCCAAGAAGCTAGGCCATACTTCTTAAAAAACTTATTTCATTTTCAAAGCATAAAAGGCTTAATTGTGTTCTGCTTAAACAGTTTGAACAGAACTTTAGCTGTAGTTGTGGATCAGGAATCAGACTTTGAATTTACATCAAGTAAATGGCAGGAGAAGCAAGCCACTAAGCATGATTTGCTAGTGTCACTGTCACAGCTTAAAGCAAATTCTCTTAAACCAAATACAAATAGATATTTTAGATCTGCCAAAGTCCCTAAAATATTATGCATATATAAAAGACTGCTACCAAATTAATTCTCTCTTCAAATGAAATGGGAAATGCAATATTTCTTGTAATACAATGCATAACAACTAGAGGTGGTCCAGTTAACATAATGACACGTTTTTAGTTGAGGAAAGTTGTATATTTGAAGGACATAGTTGTCGTGGATATAATTTCATTTTGAATTAATAACAATTTTTCTCCCACGTGAACTGTCCTGTCCTTGGCTAGTAATATGCAGAATCTGTCCACAAGCACTGATTTACCAAGAGGCAGGGAGAGCCTTCCCTTTCCACTGCTCAGTAGTGGTGGGACTTGCATGTCCTCTTTCACATCCAAGGCAGGCATGCTCTCTACTCTTCTGCCCACTCTACTGCATCACCACCTGACACCTCATCCCTTTGCTCCTCTCATTGGTGTTGGAGTAAATTATTGCTGCTTTGGAGCTGCTGGGATAGTTGGTCAAATGGCTGTGATTAATTGATTGTAACTGCATCTCTACCTCATGAAATTTAGCATCGTTAATCTGAGCCTTCTTCATGGAGTCCTCTAGCAGCACAGGGCCGGTGCTGAAGCCAAAGTCATAGCGAAGGTACAAGAAACCATTGTGCATCTCTAGACTGAAGAACATACTCTGTGTAAAACAAAACAGCAGTCAGAAAAGCACAATGATTGTGGGAGCAATTAAAAAAAAGTAATAAACAATGTTATGAGAGTGTCTGATATTGTGAAAAGCATGCTGGGAAAAGGTCTTTTTATTTGCAAAACTAAGTTTCTGGATTATTTATATGTATATAAAATATATGTATATATATACATAGACACATAATTGATAAACAGCACTTGTTTTAAGACTTGATGAACTGTTTCCCTGTAGGAAGAGTATTTGGTAGCACAGTGATGTCAATATTCTTTACCAGCAAATTATTCCTAATGCAAACACATCTATTTACTGTCAAAGTAATACCACATGCCCCAAATGAAAGATGTTATACTGCTAAAAGCAATGTTGTGCTAGAATGACTGTATCTGCATTAGCAGCTTCTGCCACGATGCCTGTAATAGCTCAGGATTATATCTTTCCACAGCCCTGATCAGCACTGATGTATTTCCTGAAGGCTGAGCAATAGGTAGAGAGTATTTACTGTGTATTTGATTTCTGGATTTCCTGACTATTCCTGCTTCATGGTTTGGCTTCTGTTCTGTGGCAGGGTGACCTAAAGTTTATAAACAGGATCTCTACTTTAGAAATCTTTAGGGAGTGCTTGAAATGAAGATCTGTACCATAGAATTAGTCTTGTTCCAAAACTGAATATAAAGAAGCAGAAAGGACAGTTTACAGCAACTGTACATCTGGGTTAATGCTTTTAATGCTGATGTTTGTCTTCTCTCCTAGTGTTTGTGCTGTTGTTCCCATGCCTAATGGAAACATGGGAACAATAATTCTCAAAAAACTACTGCAGGGCAAGAACTGCTGTCTCTAACACAAATGAGTCCACCTTCAGAAATCATTACTTAAAGTAGTAAAAGTAGGTCTTAATCTAGCACTTTTAAATGAAACTGCAGCTTGGGTTTGTTTTGAACAGCTTAAACTTGAAAATGAAACAGGGATTACATTCAGAATATTTATGAGCTGTCTTTGCAGAGCTGAATAATGGACCAGCTTACTCAGTCTTTCTAAAAGTGCCTGTGAGTAGGCATGGTCTTCCACAGCTAAGATCCAACTTGATTGCAGTTTCCACCCTAACACACAAAGTGCATACATGTCCAACAAACCTCTGGGCACTTTGGAAGAAAAATGTCTGATCTGCCATAGAGGCTGTTAAACTTTTAACAGCAGTTGCTTAGTCCAAAACCTCCTAAGAGCGAAGGTTAGTGGTGGCATGCTATGCTGCAGAGCAAATCACTCCCCACAACTCTCCTCTGGAAGTAACCCTAAAGGTAAACACTAGAGAGTAGCTCTTCTAATGAGAATGGATTTTTTTCTCTTCTGAATGCTCAATGCAGTGGTACATGTAGGTGTCTAGACAAGTGTATGTCTGTGGACTGCATCTACACAGTAGAATGTTTTCTGTAGCTTTACCAAGTTGTAATCCACACAGGACTTGGGAGCTTGATGTGGAGATCCTCAAACCAAAAAAATCCGAGTTGTTTGTCTTCAGAAGATATTTGCATGTGGAGTCTACTTTCTTCAAACCCTTACAGAGTTTGTGTCACCCTCAAACTTCTGAAAAGCTGGTGATATTTGCATCAAGCCTTTTTATTTGGACTACTTTCTGTTTTCAGTAACTTAAATAAATATTTAGTACACCCTGAGACACAGTTATAAAGTGGCAGCTACCACAAAGTGGCTGCTTTATGGGAGTTACTTCACAGAAATTTCCTATTGCTTTGATTGTGTGTTCACATTTAAATAAAGGTGCAACTACTGGTCTTAACTGGAATCTCTCTCAAAGTGTTGTTGCAAAGGTATGACCGGTCTGAAGTCCTGACTATCTGGATGAGACCAGAGTCCATCTCAGGGCCTCGGCTTCCTGGGGCCTTTGCAGAGCAAGTTCCAGTTCCCTCCTAATGTATACATGCACCAGACGAACACAAAGTATTTCCTCCTTCTGGAAGTTAAATGTATGAACATAAGCATTTTGGATTTTTCATGATATTGTAAGTACGGGGGAACTTGTGGCACTCATAGATAAAGGGTAACAGCAGGATTTGGTACTCACCCCATTAATCATCAGCAGGATCAATCCATTGTCTGTAGGTGTTCGAACTTCTATGTCAAACCGAGTCACCTGGCTGAATCTTCCCCTTCTCTCAATGTTTCTTGCCAGGGCATAGCCAGAGCCATCAAAGAAATAGCTCACAGCCCGGCTCTGAGTGAAAGCCAACTTATTTCTATGAAAAAACAAGCAGGGAAGTAGTATTTGGCATATCCCCATTTTAATTTGGGGAAATTTAAAGGCCTTTACAATTAACATACTTTCTTGAAATAATTGTTCTGTACTGCTGCTTCTTCCTGGCAGCAGTGAGACAGATGACTTTCTTTCAAATTCTTTCTGGGAATTTTTTCTGAAAAACAGTGTGTAGCTTTGAAGGTGTATCCTCCTTCATCATTACATTGTGCTTTTATTCTGTGTAGTATGTAGAGGACAGAAAAACTCTTTGCTCATCCTTGTAATGTGGCAGGCCCACAACACCTCCTCATTATAAGGATACACATACATTCCTATTAAGAGCTTGCCCAGTTTGTGCAGAAACCCATTGGAATTCTCTGAGGGATTTAGCCGAGCATGGCCTCTGCTGGGGAGCCCAGGAGCGGCCGCATGCTCTGTCCTGGAGAGCAGCTGCTTGCGTTCCCTGCTTGTGGGAATGGTATGGGAAGCAATCATTTGCTCTGTCCCAACACATCCTGCATTTCTTCCCAGTGAGAGCAGCACGTTTCTCTCCGGTTCTTTGTATGGAGAGATTCTACTGTTGCTGCCTGTTGTATGAACAAAATGCCTGCTAATGTCTGTGCTAAATGAACGCTGCAGTTGATGTTGACTTCTACTTTAGGGGCTGCATTTCCCAGTTTGTGAATGGCTTTTCTGAGGAATTTCTGTTGTGGGTTTAAGAGTGTGTGGCAGAAAGATAACTTTGGTATGGGCTTTGCTAGCTGGGGGTGGGACTGCACTCAAGCTTACCAGGCCCACTGGAGCAGTATTGCTTGCAGTGACAGGGTTCAAGTCAGGAGCAGTCCTGTCCTAGGCAAGCAGTGGGGTTAAGGAGGCAGCCTGGACCATGGCCCAGATAACACATCAGTTTCCCTTTCGAAGGCACGAGCAAGGTTGTGAGAGGGTTAATGGAGACAGCAGCAAATCATAGAATGTCTTGAGTTGGGAGGGACCCATAAGGATCATCGAGTCCAACTCCCATGTATATGTAAGTTTAACTTGTTGACACAACTAGGAGTTAAAAGTGACCAAGTTCCTTCTGGACAATTCAGTATCACCTTCACGTTTATAATGTAAAACAGGAATAGAACCACCAGGACTGGCACTTGCAACAAACCAGAGCAGCAGAGTGACGGTGGGACTGTCCCCTACCTGGCACAAGGTGGCGATGTGGTGGTGTCGATGTTATAGACGTGCTTGAAGTTGTACAGGCTGATCACATCATCGTTCAGGGTAGCCAGTTCCAGGCAGCCGATGAAGCCAGGTAGGTTTAAGCTAGGAGGGAGCTGTGCAGAGGGCAAGGAAAAGTAAAAGGAGAAAGGTCACACTCTTTGTTTTGGTATCACGACAGCTTTTGTGCCTGGGGTTAGTTTTGTCTCTGTGCTCTTCGTGTTTTGAAACAAATGGGATGATGCTACCTTGGAATAGTCTTTGCAGTCCTTATCATGATATGGCCATTGTGCTGTAAGTTAAAATGGAGCACATGAATGGTCTCACAGTGAGAACAATAGGCCAGGTAAGGCAACTGCAAACAAAAACTTCTTTTGTAGTTTTGAAGGGAGCACACTTGGAAAAGGGGAAAAGGGTTAAGATTTGACTAATCACAAATCTTGCTCAGCGTATTTGAATCTCTCAGTAGATATTTCATATCTAATGTATTGACATCCTTCACTGCCAGAAGAATAACTTCATACTGTGATGAAAGAGAGAGAAATGAGAGAGGTCTTTAAGCCCACGAGACTTGGTTTCAAAGTCTGTACCAGTGGCTAATCCTCACTAGGTATTATTTTGAACAGTTAGCATGATATAAAAACTCCTTCTTTTAACAACGGTCACTGCAAATGGAATTTAAATAGCCGCATTGGTGAGGGGAAAAATACAAAAGAATAAAGCTGATAGAGCTAGTGAATCATTCTTTTAATATTAAAATACTCTGCCCTGTGGAACAGGTGTGATATTAATAACACCCCTTGTACTTCAGAGTCTGATCACTGCCAGTAACTTTTCTTTGGCTTCTCATTATTTCCATTTTGCTTATGGTGTAATAATAATGGTAATACAGCAATGCAGAATATGTGTAGCTGTAAGAGAAAATGAGATTCTTATCTGCAGCACAGATACATTTGGTAAATGATCATGTTTCCTTTTTTTCCTTTGTTTCTTCTATTCTTTTAAATTATGTTAAGTATGAGACTTCTAATGGTTAAGTGGTACATTTCATATTTACAATGTAACAGGGAAGAAAAGGCAAAAGCTTTTAGCAAATAAGACTGTATGTTAATAAATGAAAATGTGAGGTGTCCATTCCTAAGGGATAAGAGACCCATATGCTTATCAAATAATTCCATGAATCCTTTTCTTCCCATTCTCCTTCCAATTTTTCTTCACTTTTCTCTTTTCCTTTTCCTCTGCCCTGCTCTGGAACAGACCTGGAGGGTTCATTTGCTGGATTTTTTTTTTGTGTGTGTGTGCAACTATTATTCAGTCCTCAGTCCTATTTGCAGGCAATTTGCACCCAGGGTTCAGTAATCAAAAATTCAAATCATGGCATATAGCTGGCAGTCACAGCAATGCAAAAGCTCAGGAATATGTAAGTGCTTTGAGTTAATCTTTGTTTTTATATTGTTAGGAGGGCTGCTTGTAGAACAGTGGTTGGATGTTTTTAGCACCTACTACAGTTAGCTTAAAGAACTTAGCATTCTCTAAAGTCTTTCTAAGTATGTTTTCATTCAGTCATGGAATTTTCATAGCCAAGATCATTCATAACAATTTCTAAATCCAAAAAGAGGACCTGGTATGTTCACAGAAGCAGGTTAAGTGAGGTGCTAATTCATGCTGACTACTAGGGACTAGACTGAAGCAACTGTCTCACACAGATCTTCAGACATGTCTTGCACAGGCAAGTCTTCGTGCTGTTCTAAGGCTGGATTTAAACCAATGATAATTTAAATTCAAACAAATCACTGTATTACTAGTTTCCCACATTGTCCTAATATTAACAATACATTACTTGTCATTTTTGTGACAGTTGTAAAAAAGAAACTGTAAGCATCAAGATATCATTAGCATTGAAAAACCTGGTAGCCTACAAACTTTGTGTAAGCTGGGCTAATAGGCCTGAATTTATGCATACTACTTAACAGCCAGCAAGCTTTTTTCTTATTACATTTCAGACAACTTGAATGACAGCTAACAGGAATCTAATCATCTTACTGTATGACATGATATGCTTGAGAAAACAGTAGTTTTCACCATGGCTAGAAGATGGAGTCCTAAGACGACAAATGACTAAATAAGGACATTTTATTTATTAACCAATTCTGTGTTTAAAGGGAAGCCCAACAAGATAGGTTTGCGTTATTTAGTTTTGAATACAGAGTATTTATCTGACCAACCTGAAAGTCTGGAGGCACTCCACCAACGTAGAAAACAGTGTTTTCAGGTTCCAAATTCAGGAGAGAGCCAGGACCAAGAACCTCTCCCTTTTTGATGAATTTTTCTTCAGCTGTGCTGCTAAGACTGGGCACAGTTAAAAACATTTTGCCATGTCTTCCAATCCTGTAGAAGGGAATTGTAAGAGAAGAGAGTTTCGTGTTGGCTAAACTTAAAAAAGAAGAAGCAAGCCTCCAACTCCTGGAGGGGTTTTTATTTCCTCACTAGAAGACTGGTACTCTGGGGGAAAAGAAGGAGAGAAACTACAGACACTTTCTCTTCCCCCCTGTGGCCCCTTGGGTCCTGGCTCTCTAAAAGCAAAGAAAATTTCCATTTATTTCAGAAGGAGTAGAACCAGGCACTGAAGACTCCTGATGAGCAGTTCTGACCCAGCCTTATCTGTTTGATTTTTTTTTCTATTAACTGATTTTGGGGAAATGCACATTATCACTTTACCTCTCAATTTTGATGATGCTGAAGTAAGAAGGCCAGGTGCTGACTGGCTTGGCATCCAGAGGTATCTCCACGTCTTGGCCCCCCAGATTATAAATGTACACAAGGTTGTCATTTTTAATTGCAAGACCAATGTAATTTTTTGCCTAAAACACCAATGGAGAAGGGCGTCAGGGCTACAACATTGAAAGAGATTTAATGCAGAACATTAGTAAAGGGTGGGCTTTATAGACTAAATGACACCTTTAAATCTAACTAATAAACAAAAGATTCATTCTCTAACTGCTTGCTTTCACCATATAAAACTGTACAGAAAAGGTCTCTGATATTTTACTTTATATCCATTTTGACTGAGGTAAATACAAGGTCATGAGATGTCATCTGACCATAAATCAGTCATGTTCAGTGGGAAGCTGTTCATCAGTATTTAGCGTGCAGTGTCATATGCAGGAAATAGGAAGAAACATTTGTCTAAAGCCTAGGATTTATGCTGCAATTAAATATTCTGCCAAGAGGGGCTTCACTTGATTTATATTCAGTAGACACTGTTTTTAGAAAAGCTTAAAAAGAAAAGCCTGCCTCTTTACCCTTCCCAAGTAACAGCTTGCCAGGATTATACCTGGCTTGTGAGGTGTGATTTTTTTCTTTTAGGAACCACAATTTAAAGAACAATTATTTCACAACACTTACAGATCGTGAGAGTATATGCCCTTTATAGGTGTTCCAAAATAGTGATGCACAGAGTGTACAACAGCAGCACAAGCCACAGGCAAAGAAACCTGCTTATCTTGTGGGCCTGTAACCTCAGAGATTTGGAATTGACACTGTCAGCAACATAAACCTGATTAAAATGTGGCCCACAAAAAACAGGCAGGTGATATTAACTACTTCAGAGCACCTCAGTACCAGCACTGGAGATAGCAAGTGTGGCTCACAGCAGTGACAATCACAACAGCATGCTGCATAGGCAGTCTAATTTGCTTCTTAGCGAGAATCCTTTACTGTTTGGAGTGAGAAGTTTCAAGGACAGGCATCTCGGGAACCCGTGCTCTTTGCTTGTCACAAAATCAGTGACAGTCATATAGCAGACACCTCTTATTTTGAAACAAAGAAATAGTGAGAGGAAAAACCAAGGGCAAATAAACTTCAAACCTATTTCAATTTTCTTTTTTTTTTTTATATATAGAAAAATTAACTGGCTTATACTCTTACATTTTTGTTTCCAAGGTACAAAATAAATCTGTCTGGAGATGCTGCCAGTTGTGGATTGTCTTTCTGAAGCTTTATGAACAAGCTCATGGAAGTAAAAGATTTCAGTTCCTCCACGTTGATCTTTGGATTGACTTCAACAGCTGATTGGCCTCCAAACATCATAGAAACTTGGACCTGCAGTTGCAAGTATGCTAAGTGAGACACATTATTGCTGTCTGGAGACATTACTTAAGGTAAATGTGCAAGAATACTTAGCCAGCAGCCTTGCTTATTGCAAGAGCGAAGTTGGCACCTATATATTGGCTATGCAAAATTGTATGTTTATATCAGTCAATTCTGGAAGACACTGTAAAGAAGATGGAGGGAATTAATTTTAAAATTAATTAAAGCTTCTAATTAACTGCACTTAAGCATATTCATAAAGTAAATTAAATTTCAGTGGGACATAGATGTGTGCTTAGTTGAATCAGGGCTACATCATTATGTATGTCACATAATGAAATTCTTCCATAGCTATAAAACTTCTACACATAATTTATTTCTTTGCTTTGGGAGTAGTATGACCAGTTTTCTGTTCACAAGTAATCCTCTTATATTACTGAAGTTAAAGTGATGAGATGCTAATAAAATTTTAAAACATGTTCATTTTAGTTCAAAATGCCTTCAACATTAACTGAAATAATGTTTTCAAGTTTAAGCACTATATGCCTGAATGACAAAATAGATTTAAAGAACAGCCAAGCACTGCACACATACTAACTGATTTTTCCTTTTCTTTTTTAAGTAATGTACGTGGACAGCATATTCCAGCAATGTGAATGTACAATAATGCACTGAATTTTTTATTTATCTGAATGAATTCAAATATACTGTTTTAATTTTTGACCTTGGTGTTCTTGTTACAGAAAAATACCTCATAATTAATGTATGATAATGAAAATGTTTTCTCTGTTAAATGTGTGAGCCAAATTTTCTCTTACCCTGCAGAAAATTAATTCAAAAGAAAAAAAAGAAATACTGTCATCTCAGAAAAGTTTGTGTTAAATTGACATAATTACTACTGCTTGTAACTAATGTTGCCAGCTGAGTAATGACCTATTAGTTTTAGCTTTAAATGGTTTTGCTATTGTGGCCATCTCTAACACTTAGGCCAATTAGGTAATTAAAGTTGCTACCGCAGTAGCAGTAGTCTACCATGAATACCATGGTAATGTTAATTGCTTGCAAATAGCCACTGTAAAGATTTTAATGACTTCCACAGTACTTTGTTTATCCAGTTGTCAGGCAGTGATAATGTCAATGTTTGGGCTTCTAACATAGCCCCGGAAAATGGAGCTCCTAATAAGATGCATTTGATTATTAGCACTAGTAACCAAAAGTCCCATCCGAAAGTTTTACCTTGCTTGCTACACTCCTGGTTTGAGCAATTAACTCTCTGATCCGCTGAATGCTGGAAGAAATATTGTTTGCTGGTGCCTTCTGTTCTACTCTGCGCAGTTTGTCCAGGAGTTGAGGGAAGACTTCCGTAAGTTTCTTCACTGCAGTTAGAAAAGATGTGACAGCTTGGTTTTTTTCCTCATTGTAATACTGGTTTTGCACCAGGAAAATTCCTCTTTACCCTCTTAGGTTAACTCACCTATCTCCTTCTGCTTTAAGAACAAGTCCTAACTTTGGTGTGTGAGAGGCAGTGATTTCAGAAAGGGTAGAGATTTATCAGAATCTAGTATTGCAAAAGTTTTTAGAAAGAAGTTTGCACAAAGGAGACTACTTTTTTCATGGGACTCCTAGGTACTACCATGGTGTTGTACCTCTGTAATACTTTCCTCAACGAGCTTTGCAAACGTTAATCATTCTAACCTTTTCATCTTCCTTCAAGGCAAATAAATGTTAAACCCAATTTTACAGATATGGCAACTGGAGCAGAAGGATTATTTGTTCAGCATCTCACTGGATATCTGTGGCTGACCTGGGAACTGCATCTAAGAGCTATGGTTCATGAGCTCTTCAAATTCATTTTAGGGGAGATGAATAGGTTGTTTCCCTCAGGTCTCAGCTGTGCATGTCTCTCAAAGGTTATCACCCAGATAGCAGCAACAGCTGCACAGGTGATGTGTCTGCGTGTGGTTCACAGTCCACTCTGCTAACAGAAACACTGCTGCTTTCGGACTGTGGTAACAGGCCTGTACTGTACAACGGTACAAAGCCTTAGCTGATGATGCATGTGCACCTAAACTGAGAGTGGTAATCTCTTCAGCTTTCCTGCCTACATCTGCCAGGGGTCATGAATCAGAGTCCTGGACCTTTGGTCTTTCACTGCTGTGTCTTCTGGTACATGTGCAAGTAGGATTGTTATCAAAGGGAAATGCAGGTGCTTTGTTGTGTTTAAAGGGAGAGAAGTCCTTTCCCAGAAAGATAAGCAGACAGAAAAATTACCAAGAAAGAAAAATAACTACCCCTAATTATAATCCAATTTCATCACATCAGATTCCAATGACATGCTGCCCTTTGAAGTATATTTACACATCACATCAGTTTTCATCTTTAATTAGATGTAGGTACAAGTAGCTGAGTATAATGAAATGCGATTTTAGCCACAAGCTACATGCATATAAGAAAGAACCAGTAGTCATAGTTAATTTTTAATGACATGGATTCACTATAAAGGTTAAGACCAGATTTGTAGGGTTTGCAGTTATATTTTAGGGGTTGTCAATTTGTGTCCACCTGCTCTTGTATTCTTCCTCTCATATTTTTACTCATCTGAGAAGACAGCGGAGAGACAGAGGAGCTAATCCTCAGATGTACTGCCACTGTATAGAAGGGAAAGAAGGAAGAGTAGGCTCCAATCACTTTTCTGTGCTTCCAGTTCTGTGTTGTCTAAAGATTGAAGCTGCTCTCAGCCTCATTCAGAGCAATCCAGAGTATGAGAAGATCCCATGGAGTCCTACCAGTCCTGCTTCTCTTTGGATAGATTGAAACGTTTTATTTGCCACAGTCCTGCCCTTTCTCTGCTTGGCTCTTTTCACTTGTGTTTTACTTTCCAGTCCAGTGTAGGAGTCGGCCATATAGAGCTTTAGACTCTCCAGTTATTCCCATTAAGTCCTGAAAGACCTTATGTGCCAGGGGTCAGTAATCAGATATTCTATATAAGGCTTACTGTACATTAAAATGCCATTAGTTTAGCAAATCCTCAAAGAACTACAATGAATTTTGGACAACAAATTAATTCCATAATGCATCAAAATTTCTACTTAAAAAAACTAACTAGTATAATAATCAACTTACAGAAAGTTTTCTCTGCCTTTTGAAATCAATGTTCCATTGCATTGGAAAAAAACCCACATTATTCTCAAAGTAAAAAAATTGCAAGCTGAGAAAATGATTTAGCAAATTTCAACCACTTTTTTTTTTTAATAGTCAGCAACAGAATTGGAATTGTGTCTGATCTAATATCTTAAAAAAATGGCTTTTCATCTGTTTGAAATTTGAGGTATTAAACTTTAAACACAACCGTAACATGAAAACACAAAACTAACATCTGCTACTACCGGTACTATTGTAAAATCTCACCATAAATCCCTTCCCCTTGTCCTTTATAATGGCATTCTATAACACAGAAGAATATTGATTTTTGATTTTAGTTTTTGAGGTGATGGTGAGAGTGAAAAAGGAAAACTAGTCTAACCCAGTGATAAAATACAAAAAAGAATACAAGGGAAACTGTCAAGGACGAAATACCTTAACTATAACCTTCCAGACACTTTCTCCTTTTGTGTTTTCCTTCCCAGACTGTCCTTCATCCTCTCTGCTGAAGCCTACCTGTTCCCTGCACCATGGTGGCATAGGGAGTATTCTCAGACAAACTGCACAGCCAAGACATGCTCTCACCTTTCCAAAAATCAAGTGCAAGCTTTATTCAAAGGCAATCCAGACACGCCAGCTTAGAGGCTTCAGCTGCCATGGTAGTGTTATTGGCATGATGATCAGGTGTTTTGGTGTTTCAGGCACCTGTCTGAACATTTTTTGTGACTGTCTTTTGGACTTTGATGGGCATTCCTCCTGCCACATCAACCTCTCCTGGCAACATACACAGCTGATCTGAGAACACTCCACCATGCCCTGGCATGTCTACATCTGTCTTCCCAGGCTGTGAATCACAGTCACATCTGACTGGAGCATTACCCATGCCAGCCTCCTTTCTAGCACTGATCTGTCTTCTCAGCTATTTCCACCTGATCTTTCTGGCAAAAAAATCATCATGGCTTAAAACAAAAAAATAAATGCCTTTAGATGAACAATGCCATGGAAAAGCTGTTTCCACAAATGTAGTAGGGCACACATTGCTGTAGTTTGCATATTAGCATCTCTCAGTTAGTTTGTGGTCAGCAGGCCCTCCAGGTGCTCTGATATGATCAGAATACTTTCAAGGTGACTCCCTACCTGCAAACCCACTATCACAGAGAAGACGTTTTTGCCAGGCACATCACATAGGAGCTGACCTGTTCTTTACAACCTGTGGTGCGTGTACCATGCATGCCTTTTTGGGAACATAACCAACTAGGAGAGCTGGGCCATCTTAGGTCTATCCATTCTTACAGAGCCTCTCAAATGTTACTGGAAATATTTCTTACAGTATAACAGCTAGCATGAGCAGATTTTTTGAATCCTGAATATCTGCTGACATTTTGAGCATGAAGAACCAAAGGCAGCTTGTGTTGCTGCTCTATATACTAAGCTGGCACTGGTAAATGTTAAATGTAAATCCAGTGTAAAGGTGAATAAAAACAAAAACCTTCATGTGTAAGCTATAGCAGACTGTTTCTCTTAGATGTTTTTCCTCATACCATTCCCTCCCTGGATGCCAATCATATCCACATTTACATTGTCTTAAATGGGAGTTGGAGCCCATAGCCCACAGTCTAAACTGTGCTCTGTGGTGATCAAAAACATTTTACAGCAATGCAATACAACTACTGTTATATCAATTACACCCTTATGGAACTCTGTGCAGTGACCAACAGTGAGCTTACCCATTCCCGGAGGGAGTGGCTCAATGTTTCCTTGATGAAAAGCTAGAGAAATGTGAGTTGCTTCCAGTTCTGGAGCCAAAGGTTGGGCTATTGAATAGTACTGAATTTCCTCTTGCGGAGGGAACCAGTTTTATACCAGTTATTGGGAGCACTCACTTAACCAAAAATATCAGTGCGAGTGTCTTTTATCCATTACTGAATTCTGGAAATAGCATGACCCTTGGGTTTCCCCAGTCTAGAGGGAAGAGTGTGGCTTTGGGGCACTAAAAGCAATGCTGGGTTTGGTACTCATAAGACCTTTTGCAGTAAAATGACACTCAAGTTGCAAAGCTCCTGACAGAAGGAGAAGGGATTTGGGGCAGTAGATCTGAGATTCAGACTCAACGGAGTTATGGACCTTCTCTGAGGCACTTTCAGGAGGGAAGACATCACTGGACAGTGCTGCAGGTAATGGTACATATCATCAAACATACGCAGGAAATTTCTTGTTCTGGATTTCCAGCTTCCCTAGCCGTGAATACCTTGGGACCTTTGTAAGCCTCCTGAACAGAGCCAGGAATACATTGAGCAATAAGTAGGGGTGCTTGTCAGCAATTTTTTATTCTGAATATTCTCACTTCTAGGCTGATTCTTTTCTTTCCTAATTTTTCTTTTCCTTCTTTCACCAGTCACTTCATTTCAGCTTCACTCTCTCTGCCTCTTTTTCCACTCTTCCCTATCACCTTCATTTTAATTTTGTAGCCTGCCTCCATTTTTCTTTTGTCTTTTTATTTACCTTAAATTTTTCATAACAAGTCTTCCGGTTTTTACTCTACTCTTCCTCCTCCCCCTGACAATAAAAGTGGAATTAATGTGATGTTTACAAGCTTTTCCAGCAATCACCCTGCTTAAATACTATATTTCCTCCCTAATCCTCTTTGCCTCCTTTGTTTAGACTACAAGCTCATCAAGTCAGGGACCTCTTCTCCTCCACGTTTGTACTACTGAGGGCAAAAGGGCCCTGTTTTCAAATGCCTCCCAATGTTAAAAAAAAAAAAAGTAAACCACTAATCATAATAGCAAGAAGTATTTAAACAAGCTGTCTACCATTCATTGTGACCTTGGTACACTGATAGAAATGACTTAGAAGCCAATAAGACTTCAGCCCTTAAGTGTTTAAGTCACTTTTGGAAATGCTCAAGTATCCAAAAGTTTTAAAGTATAGTCAAGTCTCCAGAAAACTGCTGATTTTTGAAATGTTTTCATGGAGGTAAGATGCTAGAGGATTATATGCAATGAACATGCAATGTAAACAATTCATATAACATGATGTTGCGATGATTCACTGACCTTGTAATGCTAAGGAATGGCAAAATTCAGGTCACCCTACCTGCATCCCCAGCTGAATGCACAGCACTGTCGTATGCTGCTGAATTGTGCTGGAAGTCTTGCAGGTTTTGAGACCACAACCTCACGTTCTCATCCATGGGGGTTGTAGCCTGCGTTACTGTCATGGTAGCACTTACAGCGTCTGCAGTCTTCATTTTAGCTTGCTCCAAACGCTCTCTGGCCTCCACTACAAAATAAATAGGGGATGAGAAGAAATGAACTCTTTCAAAGATTCAAGCAAGCTATAACCAGTATTTAGAAAGTGGTGAGGCTAAGGGGATTTTACCTTCCACAGAACAGGGACCCAGCCTTGCTTGGCTGGTTTTCTCTTTACTTCTACAGGGAATATTAAAAAATTCCTGTGGTTGTTCTACAATCATATTAATTCTTAAAATTTAAGAAATTCTCATTACCATTCTAGATTGTTAGAAATTTTCAATGTCCTTGGATTTTGATGGCTGTTACATAGCCAAGGAAGTTGGAACACAGATGAAAAAATACATTGTTTTTCATCAAGATTTTAAAAGAAAATGCACATATTTATTGAATATTTTTCATGAAAGTTATTTTGAAGGAGAGAAACCCAAGACACCGAAGTGGTTTTGTTTTTTCATACCTGGCATTTTGGGGGTTTTATTTTTTTGGAGTTACCAGCTACTGTATTTATAAAACCTGTGACATTTTGCATATGATAATGTCTTGGCAGTAAAACCCAGCCATTTTTAGTTGAAGTTAATGAAGAAATCTTGACCATGTCAGTTTTGAACACCTTCAGGTATATTTGCTGGATGGTCTATGATGTCTCTTTTCTGAAAAACTAAGGTGAGGTTTTGTCAATCAAGACTGCCAGTAATTACCTCCCAAATACTCTACTTGGCAGGTGTGATGTATACGTGAATTAGATTTGGACTATCAATACAGTAAAACCATAGACTTGTAGATTCTCCACGCCCTGAAAAGATCAAGAGTAACATGGGAGAGGACAATTGTAGTAAGGAGGATCAAGAAGAATGTTTGTAATTTCATGTGGCAAAACATGTAATTTCATTATGAATGTGTTAAAGCTGGATGTTTGCTATCTAGGTCTTGTAAATTCGTTTAGGCCGCCCTGGGACTGAAATTTTAATACCAACTTCATAGGTGATATGCAAAGATAAAATATGCTCTTAAATATATGAAGATAAAGCATCATAAAATGAAGTTCCTCTTACAACCTGGCTCTGCTGATTGCATTTTTGTGATGGCTCTCATCAGTTGGCTTCGCAGAACATTCATTCTAGCAAGAGTGCCATTAACATGCCGGCCAGTGTCTGCAATGGTTAAATCATTACCTGCAGGGAGAAAATAGGAGGTATAGTTGAGTGGCATCAAAGTGGCATTTAAAAAGGTATATTTTATCCTGTGGAAGTATGTTATTAAGCATTTAATACACCATAGGCAGTATACTATGGCCTCTTTTAGTATAGGTCATATTAACACTCTTGACTTCACATAATCTAAAGGAAAAAGCAACCTTGCAGGTCCCAGCCATTATTTGCTTGCCACAGGCTGTCTTAGAAAAATCCGGAGACCTGTATCTCAGCCAGTACTATCTCTCTCTGCTTTACCAGAACTGCTGAGAATAGCTGCAACAAGTATACAGGAAAAGTTTTAAGGAACTCAAAAAGGTCCTGCAAAATTGAAGAGGTCATTTCTGTAATTTGACTTTTCTTTCATTTTCAGTGAAAAAAGGCCAAAATACCTTAACAATTATTATTATCCTTCACTGGTGAAATCCAGCTTTCTGAACACTTAAACTGTTGTGAATTAATTTCAGTTGTACTACTTGATTGAGTATATTTACCTGTGAACAACTCTTTGCAGGATCACATTTAAACAGTGGTTGTATCTGAAATGGTCCTTTTGTGAATGAAATAAACTTTCAGCATCTGGCAGGATGACAACACATGAACTACTCATACTGTGCCTGTGGCCATTTCAAGTACTTTGTGTGGTAACTTCAATCAATACACTATTCTGTTACAGCAGTAGTTCTGCCTTAGTGATGTGCCTTTGAAATTTATTTTAACATGCATGCTTATAAACTGACTGGGAAGGTAGAAAGGATGTATATTTACTGTCATCTGCTGTCCGTTGTAGCTCCATGGCTTGGTTGAGGAGTTCTTCACTTTTACCTTTATGGTAAATGATCTGAGTATCAATTCCAACTGCAGCCTACAAGTATGTTCCAAAAAAGAAAGTCAGAATAATGCTTGTCAAATATTCCTCTTTATTGTGTTTAATTGTGGACAACATATTACTTCATATAAATGCAACTGCAAAGTCACTGCTGTTTCATTTCATTTGAAGATTGGCAGTTGGATTGGAAAAAAAAGTCTGAAAAACAAAATTTTCTGTAGATTGCGATTAAAGTTTAGAGAAATGTATGCTTTTCCAGGCAACAACACTGAATAACAAAGATGGAGAAAGCACAGAAGTCCTCTTAATTTATCAACTCTAGTATGGTCAACGTGATACTCATGTTAGTTAGGCACTGTGACTGTTCATTTCTACTGTCATCTCTCATGGGTGATAAACACTTGCACTGCGTGGGGAGCTGCCTTGCAGTCCCCAGTAGTGTGCTGGAAGCAGAGGGCTGGACTCGAAATCACACAGCTCCCTGGGGTTCAGGGCCCTGTAATCTAACCAAGTCCTCTTGCTATCCCACTAATAAATTGCTGGTAAGTAGCATGTATATCAATTGGAAACTACATATGTAAAAAAATACATATAAAATATTTCAGAACAGTGAGGCCAGAGACAAAATTAGCATCCTCATCCCTGCACTGAGTGTGTGAGTGGGCTCTTTGCCCCATTTTAACTTGACTTTCTATGAGAAACAGTGATGTTCCTGTTAGATGTCTTGACCACCTTTCTTGCCATATGGTGCTGTGTGGAGTAGGAGGGCTTGAGCACTAATCCCAGCTCAGGTTCCTACAGGGCCAGGGAGTTGCCTGGAATTCCACAGAGCAGCCTCAATTTGAGTGACAACACAGAGCAGCATCACCCTATACTTAGGGATGGAAGAGCCTGTTGCATCTTTTCATATACCAGGGGACTTTAGGCTGGCAGAATAATTAACTACCTAGGATTTAATTCAGGAAATAGTAGATGAAGCAAAATGTGCAGTGAGAAGTTCAGTGCTGACAGTTAACCTAAATCTTGTTTTTTTCTTTATACTTAGGTGTCTGAAGTCCCTGAAGCATTGCAAGATAAAAGCTGATATTATGAAAATTACTTACATCGTTGACCCGGTTTGTTGTGTTCAGTGCCAGCAATGCAGCTTTATTAGCTTCTTCAATATAACCAGCAATGTTTTCATAAACATTTGAAGCATTTATTGCCCTTTGTACCAAACCATTTGTATCAACACCATACAAATTCCTGTTAAAAAGAGAGTAAAAGGAGGAAGAAGCCAAACTGAATCAAAGTAGTTTCAGATTGATTAATTTTCCTAACATTCTGTGAATTCTGACTACATAATTACACAGATAAATATAGTTGGCCTAAGTAGTATTCTCTTCATTGTGTATGACCATTTATGTCAATCTGAAGCAGGTGAAAACTATGTGGATAGAAGGTAATTCCCAGTGGTGTAACTTTGGGAATTTTGCCTTCAACATCTATGTAAGCAGCAGCAAATGACTACTGAGCTTTTTTTCTTTTTAGTCTAGATTAGATATTCCATGAATTAACAGAATAACAGATCCATCAGTTGTCCTTCTTTAGGGTTAACTTCTGGCCACGAATGGAAAGACTTGCGTGTGCCAGTGATCAGGACAGCTGTATCACTGGGCTGTTTATATTTTCCAAAAGTAGGTGGGAAAAGTGGGAGGATCAGATGAAGGACTGCCCATGGTGATGATACTTTGCAAAAAGTTAGATTTAAAAAACACAAGATAGCTTTTCTGGCATAGTAGATCTTGATTTGCATATGAGGCGATAACTGGTCTTCAGGGGAGATTCCAAACAGCAGTTGGTTCAGGGCTCAACGTTCAGCTGTTAGCAACTTTGAATAAATATTATTTTTTAAAGATTTTTGTGATAAACAGATTTCAGAGTATATGTTAAATATAGACTAAATATATATATATTTACATGTGTGTGTATTCACTTCAAAGTGTTTGCACACTGAGAGATTATTAAGTTTCCAGATTCGGTGTTGTTGCAAGAATTTTCTGCTATATTCCCCTAAGACAAAAGAAGAAACTCTACCAAATAAAAGCCTGACAGGCTTATAAAGCAAACCCATAAAAACAAAATTATTTGAAAAAAGGCTAAATGTTTTGAAGGATTAAAGTTTCACTGCAGGATAATCTCAACAAATAAAAGAGTCAGCACATTTCCATCTGGATCTTTCATAATTATTTCTGTTTGCTTTCTGTTAACTTCCTAATGTGTTGGACTTGGTAGTAATTTTTAAATTATTTTGGTAAGGGATGAAGGCTAGCCATATGGGGTATTTTCTTTCAAGTGATTCTGCTGCCCCCAGTTAGCTGATCTCAGACTGAACATATTGTTTGGTTTTTAGGCTGTCTGTAGTTTGTGTGGTGTTACAGAACAGAGTTTCAGATGTCAGCTTTATACAATTGTATAAAAGACAACCATCTGTTATTTTTTTCTCTATTTTAATCTCCTATCTAGGGCATACTAATATTAAGAAACAATTGGTATTTAGATAATATACTTGAAGAGTAGTTCTAATTTTATCTTCCAAAAGCATATGTCCATGATGTTACTTAAGGTAGAATTTGGTGAAATATTTTATTTAAGAATTCATTTGCAGCAGTGATTTTTCCATGGGTAGTCCCAATTGCAAATAAAGTCAAATTTCAAATCTGTCTAGAAGTGACTTGTTAGTAAATTGGGGAATGTTGATGAATTTAGTATCTTCCAGCAAAATAGGAAGACTTACAGTAAGTTTTTGGTGTTACAGTGGGCTAGTTTCACTGGGACACAACCTATTGAGTATCAGAACTACTCCATCTGTAAACCAGTTCTTGAACAAAAATGATCCCAAAGCCCATTTCGTGGCCCATAATGCTGAACATTTTTAATGTGAATGAACTTACTGGCATGAGCTGTTTCTGCAAACCCCATTTAATCTGACTGTATTATTTTACTTTTCAGTGATCTACCTTTCCTATTCTCTTGCTATGGGAAGAGAAAAACATGCCAAATTAGAAAAGGCAGAATGTCATGCAAGATATATGTTTATTCTTTGAAAAGATTGAGAGATTTTGCTTAGCTCAACTTCAGCTGTTCCCTCTGGACCATGACAAGTCCTTCCATACATGACATAACAGTGATTTGTTTAGTGCCTATTTACAGACAGCATATTTAATGTCACCGTGTTTCTGCTTGTCTTTTAGTTCATTCAGGTGTTCAATCAGTAGCACTTGTATGAACAGAGTCTGCTGAAGTTAAATTTTACCGGTCCAGCTCATCAGCAAGTCTTCTTAGGTTGTGTGCATGATGCATAGCCTTTTCTACCAAATCATCATCAAACAGAGACAGATTGGCTAGTTTTTCTTGCAATTCCTTTTTTGCTCCATCTATTTCTGCGTAGAACCCTGACACATTCTGAAAAAAATATGGAAGGAAGGAAAGAAGATGAAAATTGTAAAAAATCAGGTCTGTATTTTTATTATTATGTTTTATTTTACTGTTTATATTATTATAATGTTGTTGTTTTCTGTTATATTTATTTTATGTTATATTTTTAACAGATCAAAAAGAGGAAAGATCTAAAAGAGTCTGTCCCATGAATGTCAGTATGGCAAGACAAATGCAGGAAGATAAAAATCAACCAAAAATTCTAGGAATCCCTTAAAAAGTTATTAGAGATATATGTGTAAAATACAAAAGAAAGACAGTTGAGAAATGTCTCACTATCTTTTATGTTTGCTCCAGAATGGTGACAATGACAAGTCTTGCAGAGTGAAGCACTAATAGGTGAAGTAATTAAACCAGATCTTTGCAAAAATCCCCTTATTGTGGTTCTTCTTAAATTGGGAAGTGGAACCAATAATTTTTTTTTTTTTTTTACCCCTTCTCTGTGAAGTCTGCAGGCCAGAAATTATTTTTTAGAACTTTTAAATGATACCTATACAAGTAAACTAAATAGTGCTGTAGTGGTTGGGCTAACACATCATCCCGTTACTGCATGGGCCCTGGCACTGTTTTGGCCCTGGCCAGCTGCCACTCTCCCAAACCTGCCTCCTTGGGGAATAGCATGGGGCAGTGCCTGGGGCCTGGGGACAATTTGGCAATTGCTGGAGGGGGGCAGAGAGTTTAACTGTACTGCTGTGAGCTGTGCCACGTCGTGGAAAACGGGCCCTGGCCCCTTTCTACCTCCTTGCACAGAGACATCCCTCATGCTAAGAAATCTTGGGTTAGTCTAATTTGTAAATTAGTCACCTAAATACTACCTATACGTATTTGTAAGCAAGGAGAAGTAGTATCCCTTTGCCTTAGCCATACTTCTTCCTTATATGAAATACTTGTGGGGAAGACCAAATGGGCCTGCAGTCACCTTCTCTCCAATACACAACCTTGCTGATATGTTTGAGGATTATAAATGCGGCCTCAAAATACACAAAAAAAGGATGAAACAGAGGGAGAGAAAAAGGACGAATGAGCGAAGCGTGAAAATAATTATTGCTGATGAGGATGGAAGATGTATGATGTTTGCATACTACTTCTTTCCCTGCAGTGTGAATGTCCCCTCTGTGTAAACTTATCCACAAGAGTGGGGGACCTGAAATGATAAACTGCAGCAATTTGTTTTGCACAAAACACAGGGGAAAAAAAAATCATACTGCTTGATCACCTAGGGAGGGTTATAAAGCAAGCTGTCTTCCTTCTGTTTTCTCCAATAACTTTTTCAAAGAAAAATTAATGACTTCTGATATTTATTTTTGTGTTAAAAAAAGAAGTGGGCAACTATGACCAAAGTCAGTGTCTGTGGAGAATTTTCATTTGTCTTAAATTGCCTCAAAATGTTAAAATAAAACATGAAAAAAATAAAAAGCTTTGGTAAGTCCAAAATCCTAAAATTTCTAGAAGTTTCCTGCAATAACTTGTCTCATTCAAAACACTGTATACTAGTCTACAGTTCCAGAAGAGGAGTTCTGTAAGACAATCTGTTTATGTATGTTTTACAGCCTGACAGTGGCTGGTTTTAACACTGATATCTGGGACCTGTAGCCTTCTTCTATGCTCACTTGCAGGTACAAGAAAAGGAATTTAGCATATAGTGCAGTCTTTTACCAGAGCATCTTTTGGCAGCTGCTTGTAATTAAATGATTGAGAACTCTGCAGCAAAATCCTTCATTCAGCTCTGCCTACAGTTAGGTGTCCTTAGAATATGATTATATTTCTGATGCAGTAAAATGTAATTACAGAGCTTTTCATCCAGGAAGATTTATACTTTTTTGGGGGAATATTCATCAACATTTCATTGAAGCAGTATAAAAAAGGAGAGTTTTTTATTTAGTAGTCTAAACACATGACTTAAAAGTTCAAAAAATCAGGACATATCATTTAAACAAGTCACTGAGACACCTACCTTTATTACCTCGCTTAACTCAGAGTTGATCTTTTGTGGTCCTGCCAAAATAGTTGTGGCACTTAGCAGAATGTCGTTCACTTCATCTATTTGCTCTTTTATTTTCTCATGTTGTTTCTACAAAAAATAAAATAAAATAAAATCACATCCAAACCCATCTGTGCATTGCTAAAATACAGTGTTACCATTTTTGTTGAATTTATTAAAGTTAATTAAAAAGATGAAGTGATGAACTAAATAGGTTTTAGACAAATTTGAAGTCTAAGTTTTTCCCAGACATCTGTAACAGCTGCATATTATAATGTGATTGTGCATTTTCTTGTCTTTGTGAAAGAAATGTTGGGTTTTTTTAAATTTATTAATTTCATTTTTTATTACAGCATGAGCACTTATTGGAATGAAGCATTATTCAGTGCACTGCCAGCAGAGACAAATTAAACACGGATTTTTCATAGTGGTCTGGAGACTAGTTTTTTTCTGGAGGTTTTTTAAATCTACAGTACAGAGATCTCTTTTCCTTGTCAATAGCAAAGCTAATGTGAACAATCTCTTTTGTACAGCATCTGCCTTCATTGTGAGTAATAATGAAGATCCAACTGGTTAAAAACAGTGAACAAATGCGACTACACACTTCAGGCTTTGCTTCATAAATGTGAGATGAGCTGCAGCTTGGCACTGTAATTATGAAACAATGGAACAACAGAAGAGGCTTTGTACATAAGGATCCCAAGCTGCTTGTAGAAGAATTCACAAGAGCAGCACGCCTGATTTCTCTATTGAATTATTAGACCTTCCGCATCAACATGAACTTCTAGCGCTGCAAATTTCAAGAACTCAAAACTTAGCCACTGATGCTACAAAACCCAGAGGTTGGCCTGAATTTGCAAGATCGTTCTTCAAATCACAAAATTGCTCCCCAAACCCCTCTCCTCCAGAATCCAAACAATTTCAGACATTGAAATGAAAACAGTTCGCTTCAAATGGTCCCAAATTGTTCTCTGTCGTTTTCTTCCTTGCTGAAAAAATGAATGAAGAGAAAAGTTTTAGGTGGGACATTCTGGTTTTGCATCCCTTAAAGGAAACTAAAGAAAATGGAGAAAGAGTCACAAAACTGCTGGGAGGAGAAAAAATAGTCTTTTTGTATGGCTGATGGATTGGGTACTTTTCTGGGATAAGAGACCTGAAAATTCAATTTCCTCATCAGCCAGATGGGATTTGAACCTAATACCACCACTTACAGGCAAACATGCCCCCTTTCCGTGCTGCAGGGGACAGGTCTCCTCTGAGCTCTCCTCTGGAGTGATTACTTTGTTCAAAATACTGAAACTATTCATTTGAACAGAGCATAAGGGAAAACTGCTGTAGCCTTACAGCTAGGCTGTTCACTCAGCAAGTAGGAAACTCAGTTTCAAGGTATCTGTTGTGGAGCAGTTAGAGAATGGATTTGTGCTTGAAGATGCAAGGACAATTGTCTGCTCTTCCTGAAAAAATGGGGATGCATTTTGTTTAAAGAGGACCAGGGAGAAAGTTTGGACAAGACAGCATGAATGCACTCAGCCCAGGGCAAAAAATGCAGTGCAGAGTCTTTATAAATAATTATTTTAATAGAATTTAATTACTTTTGTGAGCATGAAGTCCTTCCACATTATAAATCAGTATGTAATAGGTGAAACAATCCCACCACAATATTTATAACAGCCATGCTATGTGGAATTTTAAGCTTCTTGGGTTTTATTGTAATGTCTTCCTAGTTTAGGCATCAGTATCCATCTCTTCCTTGGCTTGCAGAGACATGCCATGCCAAAACTTGTCATTTATTGTCACTCCATGAATAAATAATAGTACCTTGCACTTCCACAACTTGTTTCTTAGAATTGGAGAGTCAAACTCATCCTGCTGAGTGGTCCAAGAAATTATTTTTTGGTGTGGTGATTCCTGAATCTAAATTGTTTGCAATCTACTATTTTAAGCACCGGCAGAGATGGAGTGTTCAGAGACAACAGTTATGATAAATGTACTGCGTAGTACCTCACGCCTTTGAAGATTGGCTGTGTTTTCCTTATTTATATCTTCTGTTTGTATAACATAGTCAAGTGCCTGGTCTAATGCCTCCTCCAGGTCTGACAGTTTCACATCCTGTTCGCTGAGCTGCTCCAGCACATCAGACACTAGAGATCTAGTGTCGTTGTACCTCTCGTGAAACTCTTCAACTTGCTGTAGCACTGGGAGAAAAATCAGAGGCCACTGATTAATTCAAACCTTGGATTTCTGACAAAACTTACCTATGCAACAATTTCTGTTGCTGTTACTCAGGGGACAGTAAAACACAGTTGTTAAGAGCTCACTTGAGAGGTCATATACCTAGATTTTAATTTCCCCATCTCTTTTGAAAAGGAAAGATACCTCTCATTTTAGTATCTCATTTTAATCCCATTGATTCCCCCTCTCAAGTAGCTTTTCCTAAAAGAAACTAGGTTTGGCTTTCCTTGCTCTTCATTTGTTTTTCATTGTCACATCTAACCAGGCTATTCTGGAGAAGGCAGTCCTTATTGTGCTGGGGCTCTGACTCATGTTCACCAAGCAGTGAGAATTCGGCTGCCACTCTTTCCCATACCAGCAGTTTTTCTCTCTCTGTTGGAGTTCACTGTCCCCATGGCAGAGCTGGCAGGAGGGAAGGAAGACGTTCACACGAGCAGTTCTAGCCCTGGCACGAACCTTCCTAAGCAGCTATCGCTGAGGTGCTGCAGTGCACAGGCACACACAGACACACACGTATTTTTCTGCCCATTCTGCCATGGGGGCAGCAAGCGCCAGCAGAGACCTGGGGCCGGCATTTGGAAGTAGCAGCATCTTCAGTACGCCGGTCGGTGCTTGCCAAGTGCCTGCTGGTCCTTCCCAGGGGCTCAGCAGTACATCCAGAACTGCTTGGCCTGTGCCAGCTGCACATCAACATGTGGGTGAACGGAAAACAGTTTTAAAACTCACACTTCTCTGCTGCGTTTTCCTCTTCATCTGCAAGTTGCCTCTGATTAGTGAAAGGCTTACGGCGTTTGATCTCCTTCAGCATCTCCTCAGCCATACTCAGCTTCTGGGAAATTTCTTCAGGGCTGAGCTCTTGTTGAATTGCATAGTATTTCATCTTGCTGCTGATCTCTGTGGGAAAAAGGAACAGATGGTCAATCCAGCATGGCTACAGAAAAGTAAATACTGTGGAGTACTTTTACTTTTGTGAATCCAGATCATGCTGATGGCAAAAGAAAGTTTTAATTATCTTCCAACTTTATAGTAGGTAATTATGTTTAATCCAGTC
Source organism: Aquila chrysaetos chrysaetos (assembly GCF_900496995.4). Classification (NCBI taxonomy): domain Eukaryota; kingdom Metazoa; phylum Chordata; class Aves; order Accipitriformes; family Accipitridae; genus Aquila; species Aquila chrysaetos. The sequence continues at coordinate 57,974,426 of NC_044005.1, forward strand.
TTAAAATTAAATCTGTAAATAAATCACACTTTCTGGCATGTGTGGGGGTCTCATCAGAAGAGGATGAGATCAAGCAGGCATGGGTTGTGTGCATTATTTGGCTTGGCATTTCTTATAGGCTGGGATCGTCATTTTATTCTGAGTTCTGTGGCATGCAGCAGGCTGGGGCTTTCATCCAGGATCATGGTTTTTCAGTACTGCTGCAAAAATGGTATGTTTATTAAATAACAGCAACGGCAAGGAGACTGAAGTAACCTCTTTTTCCATCTGAAGAAGTTTGTGGCACCCTGAAGAGGTAACATATGGCTTCTGGCCTGGCACTGCCTAGCTGGTTTGGAGATAGATACTATTTCAAGGCTTTGGTCTCAGTTCAAAAAACACTGTTGGATCCCTGCAGCTGAAATTGAGTTTACCCATCCCCAGTGTAGGCATTACAAAGTTTACCCACTTCTCACTCCCTGGCCTCAAATACCAGTCACCTCCTCTTTTACGCCCTATGATGTGAGTAGCTTTGGCTTGCGTTCATCACCACTTTTGTGAATAACCAGAGCTGGCAAAGCCAGCACTATGCATCTGTAAGGTCTTTATAAAAAATAGATGTGTAGTTGTGGCACAACTGATTCTTTGGCAGAGTGTCTTTGTATGCAGTTTCTTGCTGGCTCCTGAGCTCATTAATGAAGCTTTAAAGGCTCATACTGAGCAGTAACAGATCACAACCAGCAGCTCCATGGACTTCTTTTTCCTTCTCACGCTGGCACACACATGTGCATGTGTGCACACATACACCTTCCCTTCAGTAAAGAGCGGCTTGCCTTCTACAGGGGTGATGCCCCTGTAGAACAACAGTTTTCAGCATGGTGGAAATAATTTTCATCTACTTGTCTCCAGCTGCTTTGTGGGTGAACAAGCTCTCTCTTTTTATTCACAGCCATGGGTGTTGCTTCTTCTATGATAGCTCAACCTGCTTGTGCTATTTGTGTGCCAAACTAGATACATGTCTGCCTTCTGTGGTTCCTGTTCTGCCCCAAACCAATTAATAATACAAAAGGATGATCCACAGAAATCAACCAGTGATTGTTAGTGACATACAATGAGGCTTATGCTGACAATTCTGCTTAATAATTGTAGAAATAAAATGTGACGGATGGCCAGACAGTGAAAGGTGGTTTAGAATTACAGGTGTAAGAAGGTACTACAAACGTAACACCCTATGAACCTGGTCTCACCCTGCCTCTTTTGTGTGAAGGGATATGTTAACTTAACTGTGTTTGTGGAAATAAAGTAATGGTTGAAGCACCCATGGAGATAAGGATAAACAAGGATAACAGTTGATATGTAACCACTCTTCCTTACACAAGTTGCCACAGAGCTTGCGATAATTGCTCTAAGACAGAACTACTCAGGTCTGTTCATCAAGTATTTCTATTGAAAAAGGGCTGTTTAACCTCAGCTGCCAGTCAGCCTTTCCATTCTGATGGCATATACAGCTTTTGTATACTGTTGGCTTTGCCAGAGATTGGGGGAAATCAGTGTGCTCTACGGCAGGATGGAGGCTTTCATGATGCAGGTGTACAGGTGACAGGGATGTTTCTGAGTACATTCCCTTGGGGTTTTATTGCTTTCTGTAAGTACCAAATAAGAGGCTGCAATTGGTTTAATCTCAGTTTTATATGTCAGCATGATAATGATATGCCGTAGGTATTCCAGATGAAGATAATCTTCTCTGACTAGGAAACCTTTTTTAAGTGCAGTTGTGCTTGGGAAGGTGTTAACTGTTGTCATTTATCCTTTGATATATAGGACAGTAAAAATTCTTGAAGATGCAAGAGGTTTCACAGGCTCTAAATAAAAAAAAAAATCTTAATCTGAGAAGCTGTAAAATATATACATTTACAGTCAGAAGAGAAGTTATATTTTGAAATTTACGCTAGTTCTAGAGATGCTTTTATTGCTCTAGCATGTTGCCCAAGGATGAACTTTATAAGTTTTATCTTCATCCCCTCACATCATATGGACAGATGAACAGGACACTGAGACAATAGGTGACAGTTTGTCCCAACATTTTAACGTGAAAAAGCGCTTGGTTTCACTCTTTTCCTAATTTTGGGAGATCTTCATCATCATGTTTACCTCTCCTACTGTGAAACAACATCACTATAACCACTTCTGATGGTCTGCTCTAGCCACACGGTTTACAATTCTGCCATTCACTTTTACTAGAGGCAGCGCTTTCTTTGTGGAAAAAGAAGGCAATGAGAATGCAGTTTTCCAATTCTATTTCTGTATTTCAGAAAAAAAAAAAGAACAAGAGGACAACAGCTAGTCTGTAGTGCTCTGTAGATGTGTCTGGACCCAAACTTAGTTGGAAATTCTGGTCAGATGAAGCAATAAGCAGCTTTTAGTATCTTATTTCTAAAAGAAAATCACCACCGCCTCCTACACTGAGCTTGGAGAAGCAGTAAGCTCACTAAATTATTTACTATTGAGCATCCTTTTCTTTTTAGAAGCATCTGCATGAAGTTTTATAAACCAGCACAATCCTCAGCAACAGTTTGCTAAAAGGCAAAAACTGGATTTAAAGTAACACTTACTGGTGTGATCACCAGAGTTAGTCAGACCTAACTGACTGCCATGGGTTCAAAAGGGAAAGCACAATTTTAAAAAAAATCTGTCTAGCTATTAATATGGCCTCCATTACTTATCAGCCAGAGGGGAAAAGTGCACTTGTGTGAATCTGCTGACAAGTAAGACACAGCACTCTCATTGCCCATCCTGTGCTTGTGTCTGTGGCTCCATCCAGCCCCAATCTGATGCTGACTCCTTTTTTTTACCACAAGTGTATATAAATACGTTGAGCAGCTATTCAAACAAACAAAGGCTACAAGCTGAATTAGCTTCAAGTATTTCATGTAACCCTATTTGCTATTATTTGGCTCCGCCAACAAGAGAAAGAAGAAACAGAAGCTCTTGTTCTGGGTGTCAGACCAAGACAACCCGTGGTGTCAGTTGTCTTAAGAGAGACAAGTTTTTGTCATAGCATTGCAGGCTGCAAAAGCCTTATGTGCGGGTTGCTTTGTGAGAGTGCCCAGGTACTACGACATTGTTTTGCTGAAGGTTTCATTAATACATGCTTGACACTGAGCTGAACCAGAAAGAAATCTATTTACCTTGAATGTTATCCCTCATATTACTGAGCTGCTGCACAAGCTGAGTAGCACGGTTGTTGGTCTCCATGGTTTCCTTCTGTACTAGTAGGCCTTTGCGGGATGCTTCATTTCCCTATGAATAAACCATGTGAGCTAGACATTAGATTTCTTTTCAGATCCATATGCATGTGTGAGGATGAGCAGTGTAAACACACATTTTGCTTTCTCCTGATGAGCATGCGAAAGTCCATTTATCATATGAAGTGGTATTTACAGAGATGTTTGAAGTGAAGGGCTGTCTTGGTATTTTCAGAATTGCAGAGTGAGAGATTAAAATCTGTCCCATATTTATCCATCATTTGCTGCAATCAAATTGCCATAAATTATGTACAGTTGTAAAACTCCCATCTGCTGAGTCTCCTAGACATTCAGCGGGGCTGGCTCATTTTGCTGGGTATGGCGTTTCTGAGTAAACCTATAGACTGAAGAACAAGGTGTCGCGCTCACAACCATTTTTAGATTGGTGTCTCCCTCAAGTGAAGTCCCCAGCTCTGCAACTTGTTAAAATTAAGAAGCACGAGGATTCAAAATACTCTGAAGAGCATAGCCACCCTCTTATACTATATTACGTTGGAGGCTGTACTCTGCATTATGTTCCCTTACATGTAAGGGAAACGAAGAGTTACTGTGTCATCGTAGTTACCATCTTTCCGAGAAGGTCACTGACTTTGGGCGTCCTTAGATTTAATTTTCAGTAGTATTTCCCAGGAAAGAGAAAAAAATATGACTGCTGTGCCATCAACGTTTCGTGGACCCTCTGTGTGTGTGTGTGCGCGTGCACATGCACGAGTAAGTCCGCACCGCACGCTCGCCGGTGGCAAAGTGTTTGATTCATGGTCCCCGTTGGGGCTGCATCAGTAAAAATTCCCACTATAAAATTAATTTCTGGGTTTGGGGCGCTGCAGCTGCGACCCCCCGAGGCTGGCTGGCTTCTTGCTGGGGGTTTGGGGAGGCACCAGGTGGCGCTTGAAGGCAAGGCCAGGGACCGAACAGCAGGCTTTCTAGAAAGGTCTTAGTCTTATTTCTCTTTACTTGGGTTTTTAGTCTGTGAAGGGCAAGCACTATGCTTTTTAGTCTTATTCCTTTACGGAATCAGGGTTTCTTTCTGTTGCTCAGCATCGCCACTTCATGCTTATTTTAAGCAACTTGTTACTGTTTTTACACACGCTTGCCTTGACATAATACTCTTTCCTTGCCAGATTGTTCTTTAATTACTGAACACATGGGGAATTGCTGCAACAGGGAAACACAGCTGCGTGAGTGAGGGGTGCTCTTGGGGACCCTCAGATTCCCACTGATGTACAGAGGTTCATCCTGGAATTTGCTAAGAGCAAGCCCAGGAAGGAAAAGGTGCTCTGCTTCCCCGAGTCTCTGCCAAACGTTCGGGACTGAGCTACGTGCTGTTTTACTCTAAGATCACCCCAAGCAGACTCGGAGTTACAGGTCACATTTATTCTTCTCATTTAGCAGGAGGATTTGCCTACAGTTGGTGCATTCATCCTGCCTTTGGGGTTTTGGTCAGAATCTGCAGCAACCCCTCAGACACGGGGACGTGCACGTGAAATGCTCTGGATGGAAGATGCAGCATATCTCTGCAAAACCCACACAAGGCCCTAGTACCCGTTTTCCATAAAAGTGCCTTGGAAGAGCAAAAAGTTCAATATATTCAGAGTTATTACTGTGGTCTTCCTTCCACTGTGGGAGTTTGGGGCCATTATTTCCCTGCCTTTACAAGCAATCACAAGTATTCATGTGGAACAAGCATTAGAAATAACCAGGGAGAAAAGACCAGAGGAAACGCTGAATTTATTGGTTCAGGGAGAGTCAAACTGAGGAATGAGCTAAGAAATCCCCAAGTAGTACTGAAGATGACAAAAACGTTATTATCTAAAATTCACTAAATATTCCTGAAAATCCTACAGCCTTAATCATCCTGCCTAACAGCTACATAGAGGGACACCGAGGCGTGTGAGCTCTGCTGGATTTTCACAGTTGCAGAGGTGTGTGTGGGGGAGCTGATTTAATCAAACCTCTCTTGAACACAGGCATAGTCCATGTAATTCTGCAGTGCCCTTTCTGCTAAGTAAGTGCTGCTTAAATACACCCAAACCCAAATTTTCTCTTTGTACAGTCCTTTCTCCTCTTCCTTGGTGGTTTTTTTTCTCTTGCCTGCTGCTGTATTTGAGTTTTAGTCTGAGGTATAATTTCAGTTTGTCTTGTGAAGGAATTGGTAAGTGAATATAAGGTCTGGCATTTTGCAATAAGCATGAAATATACTCTAGTCCTAGTACAGCTGTGGTTATTTCTGAGAATAACATAGAGTGATGTATCTCACTAATATATATATATCTTAGCAACAGAAAGATGTTTAATAATATCTCTTTAAAATGGAGGAGAAGCAATTTTGAGCCCTATTTCTCCTCTTAACATATATCATATCAGTATTCTTCCAGGGTGCAATGAAAGTGTTATGTGAGCTGAGAGCAGATAACCTTAATTTTATAGCCTGGCAATTGCATGTGGATGCAACATTTATGATTACAATTGTGTTAAAATATACCTTGAGTGCTGATCAGGCTCCCATCTCAGTGGGTACATGAAAAACCTTTTAAACTGGCAGTTTTGTAATGTATTTTGAAGTGTCTAATCGGGGCTAATTTAATTTTATGAGGACATCCATGTAAAATAGATATAGTACAAGTACTCCCAAAGTCAATCTGAATTAGTTTAGTGTTGGTTACTTGGCTTAATTAGAAATCAAAATGTGAAAGAGAAAGGCAGTGTGTCTATCTCAGATCAAACGTGTAGATCCTGCTGGAAGGCTTTTTGTGATTGGTGACAAACCTTCAACCACATTCAACAGACTTCGGCCCTATATCCTTCCTGTTCTGGGAAGAAGACTTGATAGGTCTTTTATGCTTTTAATTCAGAGCTAAAGTAAAATAGAAAGTTTAGAAAAAGAAAATAAAAAGTTCTCCCAACTATCTTTCAGGGCACTCCCACTCTTGTTTGGTGAACCTAGAGGTTCAGGCTAGATGTTAGGAAAAATTTCTTTATCAAGACAGTGGTCAAACACTGGAACAGGCTTCCTAGACAGGTGGTCGATGCCCCATGTCTGTCAGTGTTTAAGAGGCGTTTGGACAATGCCCTTAATAACATGCTTTAACTTCTGGTCAGCCCTGCAGTGGTCAGGCAGTTGGACTAGGTGATCGTTGTAGGTCCCTTCCAACTGGAACTATTCTACACTAACCTCTTACGCCAGCATGCGAATATGACAAACCGCAAACCCTCAGAGCTGTGGCAGGGGGCTATAAACAAACCTGTTCATCAAGTGTTGCTGCCTCTCTCAGGAGATCATTCATTTCATCTGCAGCATCATCAACCTGGATGGTCCAAAGCACAGCATGGTTCTTTTTTTTGGCCGTTGCCGCCTGTGTGTTGCGGAAAAAAAGTTAGTGCATCTGAAAACAAATTATTTCTCTAGTGAGGGTAGGGATTGAAATTTACAGGAATGGAGTGGAAGTTCATAGATTAAAATTACATTGAAAAATAAAATATCATCGTTTGTACCTGGAGATGGGTAGTAGTGAGGTTCAGGTCATTCAAGCGCTTTTGAGCTGCAACACCTGTAGAAATGCTCAGTAAAGTTGATTTGCTTTCATCGATAGCCAGAACTGCTAATCGGATGTCATCTGTCAAATCCCAAATACATTTATCGCAGCCTGATAAGAAAATAAAAGAGTATAATTTTTCTTTAGTGTTTGTGTCAGTTAGCAGCAAGTATCTTAAATTCACATTATAGTGCTCTTGCCCCATAGTGTTCTCTGTCATTGATGGATCCTGATGGATACTCATTTTTCTTTCACTTTCATCCACCCTCTTCCAAGGTCCAATAATACAGTCATGATGCTTCCAGCTGAGCAGCACCAGATGGGATTGCTCTAAGTGGCTGCCACAGCAGTTCCATAATCAGTAGGGAAGGAGACAGAAGAGGTATTTCCTGGCTATTCCCTAGAGGTTCTGCATATTTGTGTCCCAAAGAACAACAGACAAGGGTCAAAAATAAAACTTCATTTTGTCAGAACCCAAACCTCTGTATTTAAAATGTAGTGGTATGAGGAGTGAGGACGTCCAGCAGATGGGCTCTTGGCTGCCTATTTGATTAGGAACGCAACTTCTAATTACACAGTTATAACACGTTTGGAATACGCTTGCGCAGAATGCTTGCAATACCACCTTGTTTTTAGTGACATTGGTGCCACGACTAAATGCAAGAAACTTCGGTGACTGTGAAACACAGATTCCTACAGAAACTTTCGCTTGATTGATATTGTATAGTCTGTAGTCTTGATGGCAGCAGCTCCCAAATGTTTTCCTTCTGGTTGCACTTCCAGGCACACGACCCCTCTTCTTGGGAGTTGGTTTAGGGACACATGTGTGCTACACGGTCTGCCTTATACCACAGGCATAGTTATACTAACATTTAAAAAAATTCAGTGGCTGCCAATAGTTACAATGTAGTGCTTCTGGAAACTCCCCAGGCTTCCTATCATTAGAAGAGGGGAGATGACAGTGGAAAAGCAACTGACTGATGGATATATGTCAAATTGTCAACAGCAGCAATTTGTATTAGATGTACAACTAGAAAACTGGAAAATACATGCAAGGTGGCACAGATAAAGTTGTGATGGCAGTTTTTAGGGCCAGAATATTATTTTGCATGCACTGTGTCTCAAAGTCTATAGAAGTGGCTTTGGTGATACTTCCCTACTGCTCCGCAGTTTGTACCTAAACATTCAGTCTGTCACAGAGTTGGACATATGCATGTACTCAGTCAAGCAAGTGAGAACATGTTTAAATATTCAGTCAGTGGGGCATTGTGCATATTCACATGTTTAAGTAAGTGCCCTGTCAAAGTGCTGAGCCCACTGGAGAACTGAGCTCTTAAGTTAGTATTTGTAAGCATCTGAATAGAAGAACAATATTAATTTTTGGTGTTCTCATGATAATTATCTTACTGATGGTTGGGCAGTCTGTGCCAGTAGAAACTTCAGGGCTGTCTGCGAGGCATTCTCCAGTCTGGCTGTCACACATTCTCCCTCCACAGTTACATTCTGCGGGAAAAAGAAAGGATTTTTGAAAGAAGAGCTTCAAAATGTACAACTAACTCATCTTTCCCCTCCCAAGACTACTGAAATAATTATACGCAGGATTGTGCATGGATAGTCAAACCAAAATCAAGAACCTCTTGGACTGAATTTTCCTTCAGTATGTAGAAAAAAGCTGTTTTTTGCACTGGAGGGACCAGATAAAAGAAAAGATAGGAAACAGAACCAGAAAGCCTCTGCTGAAATTATTTGTTCAAAGCTTCCCAGCTGGTCACAAGCAGAGACAGAGAGGCCAGAGTTGCCCAGCTGGGCCATTGTGCATCACTGTCTAGAGAGGGTGATGCTTAGGAGGTGGGCTAAGAAAAGTGGTACAACTAAAGTCAATTATTAGTTACAAATCTCTCCACAGCTCTGTGGAATTTATCAACGCTATGTCAGGCTGCCACTAAATAAGATTTCTAGCTATCAGGGATTGATAGTGGACTCCAATTCCATCATCAGCATGAGCATATTAAAAAGTAAATATCTCCTACCACTTACAATGAAGAATAAATGAGGTTTTACATTTTTTTAAACTTGAGTAAGCTGCATTTTAATTACCAGCACAAGTGGCTTTTTAAAAAGTATAATTTTAAATCTAAAGTGTCTCTTTCAAGGTTTAATTGGCCTTTTAAAATATATTATTTTAAAGATTAAAATATTCTTGAAACACTTTGATAGAATAACAAAAACTCAAGCAGAACATAAGAACAGCATCAACTTCTGTGGAATTCATTTTGTTTTTGTCTTTCATGGTTTCAGCAGAATCTCATGTAGCAAAATTGTTTACTGCCATTTTATTGCAGCCCATTCATAGTTCTCTATGAATTACCCTTGTATTTACATTCAACATTACACTGTCGAGGAGTTATCAGGGAAAATGTGTAATACAGCTTCAAAGTCAACACGATGCACTAACGTTGGAATAATTTTGTGTAAGTGAACCAATGTTAGTAGAACTACTCAGTTTTTGTACTAATGTAAGAATAGAATTTGATTATTAATTTTGTGGGGCAATCAATATTTTGACCTCATCACAATCTGTATGAACTGGGTGCCTCCCAGATTTTGGAACTACATTTTTTTAAAATTTGTTATTTCTTTTGTTAAGAAGTGAAAGAAAAGTCTCAGTTGAAAGCAGAGATTTCTCTTTACCTGTATCACAGGATGTAGGCTATCCCCAGGTGGCAAGATTACAGTTACAAGATTAGAATTTGGATGAGATTGGTGCTCAAGAAAATCAAATTGTGTCTTATTTAAATGGATAACTCTTAATTTGCTACACAAATGCTTATAGTAAATTAATTTCAAAAGTGGTCCTGACAATTTGTCATCTACTTGTTTAGGAGGTACCACATTTTCAGTAGGGAATTAAGACTTTCAGTGCTCCTGTGCCTTGCTGGTGGAGAAAACTTCTAAATTTCTCTTTATTTCTGAGGGACATTTGTGGAAAGCTTTGAAGTGTGGATAAAGGACATGTGGTTAAAAAATTTATGGAAAAAAAGCTGAAAACTACTGTCCACAGCTACACAGATTTTGTCTTTTGCTCAAAAAAAAAAAAAAAAAAGAGGTGATCTTTGCTGGATAGAGCTTTTTGCTCATTGAGTTCTCGTGCATTTTTTTTGTTCTGTATAACCTTTGAGGTGCTCTGTGGAAACCATGTACACAGACTCTCTTGTTTCTTACACTAGCTTCTTTTCTGTATTTTTGTATTTTAAAGAAGGTATTTGTCTTATTTCAGAGTCAATATTTTTCTAAATAAGACATCCTAATTGCTCAAAAATGCCAAAGTATAAGCTTGCCTTGTAAACTACCCAAATAGTTTGGATACTGTGGATGTCTTGAGTGGTGCATGCAATCTACGCAGTACTGTCAGGTACAGCACATTGTGTTGTTCAGCAGAAATGAAGATGAAATGAGAAGTGTGTAATTCTCTGAAACATGATACTTCAAAATCAGGATTTGCTAGAGTCAACTACAAGATTAAATTCACTCCTAAACAGAGAAAAGCTGTACTTCTCACAACACATTCAAGTGCCCAGGCACTTTTTATTTTTAGCAAAGATCAAACACTACAAGGAAATCTGCTAACGAAGAGAATTACCAAGCTGATTTATGGTCTGCATGAAAAACCTCTATAGAGAAGTCCTGTGCACCATGAAATCCCACTTAAACTGTACCTCAGAAATGTAAATGACACTGAGGCATTCTGCCTCTGATTCCTGCAACTCCTTAAGGGTGCAAACCAAAACTATACTGAGGTGAGAGAAGTTTGACTTACTTAACTTCAGTTTAGAAACTCTATGTTCAGAGATCCCTTCCAAAATTATGTGTTGCAGAATCTGCTCAGACACTTGGAATGCCCTGTAATCCTCAAATTCTGGCACAGCTACTCTTAGTTGTTTGAAGCTCTGCTTTTGCACATGGCCGGGGCACGACTGCTGCAGTTTGCTGAGTTGAAGTGCTGGGTGCGTTTCTCCTGCCTCATGGCATTCAGGAGCCGCAAACTCGATCCTGTCATTCCTTACGGGAGAACTACAATTAAATCATCTCCGGTGAACTGAATTAGGCAATGAAGTGCATAAACAAGGTTTGCTTTTGCAACCTCAAGATCACAGAAATGTTGAATTTCAGGCAGGTCTTGGGTGCCTAAATCCAGGCAGGAGGTGAGTTTTTGGGCACGCTCTTCCCTACAGCCGCTGTCTTTTTGGCTGGTTTGGATACCTGGGAAGGGTTTTGAAGTTGCTGTGTGTGAGCATCATCTCTCTCTGTTCAGCGTCAATGGAATTTAAGCACATTATTGACTTAGCAATGTGAATTATGTCCTGGAGATGGACACTCAACTTCTAGCTGTCACCGGAACACAAAACCAGAAGGGACCACTAGTGGCATCATACGCGGTCCCCTACAAATGAAGACAGCAGCACAAAGGCCGCTTGTGTACAGAGCATCCTCACAACCTTCATCCCGCAGGTCCCAAAACACACCTTAGCACTGTATAGTAAGCAAAAAGCAAAGTCCAAGTGTACAGTGAGTTGCAAGAAGGATGGAGGTTTGATCAAGACATTGCTAAGCCCTCGAGGCTTGTAGCTCTGTACCTTGAGACCCCAGAGCACTTCAGAGGTCTGGGTTGGGTGCGTGCTTTGGCTGTGTCTTACCTTCGAGTCAGGCTGAGAGCTAGGAGTGATCTATCTCCCCCATTTTTGTTCTGGTCCTTGAGGGAAGGACCCTGGCAAAGAGGTTGGGAGGGAGCCCCAAGGTCCTTGCTCCGAGCACCTGCATTTTGCCTTTAGCAGTGGCTATTCCTCAGTGCTTTGAAAGAGGATGTAATCTTGTGTCTCAGAGCCAAAGCAAGGACAAAGGGCACGAATCCAAAGTCCTATTTGTATTGAACTCCATGTAAATTAGGAGAATAATTACATTAGAGGATGTAAACCTCTGTGACCCCTCTGTGTAGGTATGTCTTGGTAAGATCCTCTGGGTAGCACTTTACTAGACCCTGGAAGTACAGTCGTCTCTGGTGTGGAAATACAGTAACCAGCAAGATTACACAGACACATGGGAAATGCAGAATACATTTACCGGTGTGAAAACTAGCAGAAACTGAGCAGGGATTGGGTCAGGACAGGAAGGACAATCCTGTTCCCATAAAAAATGCTTTCAAGTCTTTAAGCGCCATCAGTCTGAGTGGTCTTGTTGGGCAGCATGTGGTGTGAACAAACACAAAGGTGAAGTCTCTGCCCGAAGAAATCTTAGACACCCTTATTTAAAACAAGGTGCAGGACACAACAGTGCCTACATTCATCCTGCCCAGGCATTTGAGATGTTGGAGTCTGGGGTCTGAGACTTCCTTGTGGGCAATGGAAAGAGTGCTAGTGCCCGGGATGATTCAACTGGGCAGGCATCCCACTTATCCCACCAGGTAGGTGGCTGGGAGCACCCCTGCCTCCCTTGGCCGCAGGTGTCTGATGACTGATTCAGGCATCTCCGATTTCTGGGAGGGCATCCACAGACCACGCTGTGCTGCGTTTTGCTCGGCTCTGCTATGCTAAACTATAGATAATACCTGTACAGTTTTTAGCAAATCTGGCATCCCCGTAGTAACCCGGAGCGCATCGTTCGCACTTGAACCCGGTGGTGTGGCTCAGGCAGTTGCGGCACTGGCCGGTCACTTCATCACAGTCTTCAAAAATCAGGTTTGGGTCCGAGTTGCCACTGCAGTCGCATTTTTTACAAGTACTTCCAATTAGCAAGGGGTTCCCATAGTAACCGGGGGCACACCTGAAAGGAAGAGCAAGCACAGCAATGACGAGCAATGACATTCCCATCTGCGGTACTGTTTTTTCTCTGACCCTATTTATGTCACCAGGAATTGATGTCGGCCTGCAGCTACTAATGAACAGAAGGCAAATTAGGAGCTGTATTCCTGCAGAGGCTGTTTTGTGCTCTAATCTCAATCTGTACAGTTATGTATTTTTCCCTTCTTGAACACTCCTGATATCTCAATCACACCAGTCTGCATTTTTGTGTGTGTGTGTGTGTTTTTAGCAGTAAAATTACTTGTTCTCCATTGTTTTAAAATCTATGACAGAATGACCTTGGCAGAGAGGCAGCTCTAGTGTTTATTTTGGTCTCTTTCAGCTTTGGATCTCACCAACTATATTGTGTTATATAGGAAACTGGGGTAAAGAGACTGCATTTCGTGATGCTGAAACTCAAGAGGAATTTCAGACCTTATTTCCATTATAATGCATATAAAAAAGTACTGACCAGAAAAGGTGTCAATAAATACTTCTATGGTGAGGCATTGGGATGGTTTCTGTTTTTTGCGAAACAGAACAGGCACTGAACCAGCCTCCATTTTTCAGATTTGTTCAATCTTAGCCTGCTGGCTGAGGGCGAAAGGCTGAGAGCAGCCACCAGCCCAGGAGGGGAGCGTTCCTCTGTTGGTTTGCAGAGGGAGAGCGGGAGGTGGGTAACGAGCACCACAAGGAAGGCCTGAAATGGGTCCAAATTGCTTTGCATGTCTTGTCACATTTGGGAAGCATTTCAGTTGAAAACTTGCTACATCTTAAAATGGAAGAGATGTTGAAACTAGTGGTTTTTGAAAGTGTAGAGAAACCAGTGATACATAACATTCCTGGGTGATCAGTGGCCCTAAGCTAAGACAACAGGTAATAGATTTGGTGCCATCCTTTGGAAAGAAAGGAGAGGGTCTCAGTTAAAGGAGTTTCTGCTGGTAGCAGGGAGCGTGCCTAATCCTACAAGCTAGAGGAACTTTTGCAAAACAACCACTGAGGCGAACAGAGCCAGCACCGGAGTAGGCATGGAGCAGCTTGCGGGAGCAAATCCTGGAGCAAGGGCTTTGCTGGAGAAGCTGGCGGCTAGAGCAGCGTGGAGCAGTGGCTGACGGACTGGAGGGGTCAGCTGGCAGGACAGGAGCAACCCACGCCGTTCACGGTGTCGCTGCAGAGTGGCAGGAGGGTCCATGACCCAGCAGCCTGGGATGCAGAGATCAGGGACTCATACCCCCAAACTGGGAATGAAGAATTGCTGCAGGGAGGGAGATAACTAGCTGGTGTAGCAATTGCTGACTGAAGACATTGGAGGACTGAATAGTTGTTGCAGTGATTTAGGGAAGGAGTAGTTACTGTATTTCATCCTGTTTTATCACCCTGTTGTCCTTGTCTTTTCGCCCATCCACGAAGTCCTGTTTTAAGATGCTGTTTATTCTGCTGTTTGTGGGCAGGGAGGTCGAGCTCAGGCACTTCAGTTTAATTTTCCCAGGTTCTGGCTGGGGACCTGAGCCGAGGTTCGTTGTCTCCTAAAAACTGAACATAGTCAAATCCAGGTTCTGCTATGTCTGAATGATAAAAATGTGGGAGATCTGATAAGAGCTTCCAGTTTTGATCTGTTCCTACATTTGCTGATTTTTTTTTTAATAAAGAAAGTAATTTCCTCAACGCTGCTTTGTTCATGTTCCAGTCCTGAACCCCCACAGTAAAAACACATAAAATTTTAAGCGTCTTAATATAAACCACTTGGCTGCCTCAGATACTGCTTTTGCCAATGACAAAGACTCTGTTTGTCTCTTTGCAGCATAGCCAGAATCTTTGGTGCAGATCTTATCATTTGGGTGACTCAGATGTAAAGAATAAAATTGTGACCTGGAGTTCTCCGCACCCCTTGAAGAACTGTGAATGCGACACTGAGCAGAGAGTGTGATTTAACTGACTTTGGTGGAGACACTCCCCATTCTTATGGGAGTTACAGCAGGCAGTGATGGCTAATGCTGCTATTCAGTCATGCCAAAAGTCTTGCTATAATTTTGTAATATTTCAGTCAATGTGAGATTGTAGTATTTTCCTGAATTTCAGAATTTCAGTATGTTTATGAAGTTTGAACAAGAAAAAACACCCTCTGTGTTTTAAAAAAAATAAATCTGTAGAACTGTTTGATTTATTGTGAACTCTCAAAATCTTGGAGAGTTGCTTTTTAATTTTCTGTAGTTAGGTATTTTCCAAAAGATCATCTGCCTAATGTGGCCACCAGGTCACAGAAGCCACTGAGCAGTGCTGGGGCCAGACCAGCATTTTGCTTATCACTATTGAGCTCTGGCTTTCAGCCAGCATCTGCTGAAGACTGCATGCTATTCCCATCAGGCCCACAACCTCTGCCCTCTCATCAGGACAAGGTGATTTTTTTTTCTTCTTTTCTGAAATATACCATTCAGTTCACTTGCCAGAAACGTAGTGGACAGTTCTTCACATCCTCACAGATATATTTTGTAAGTAAGTGCTGCTTTTTATGACCGTCTGACTCACTTTTATTAGCCATATCTCCTCATCTGGACTAGCTGTCTAAAACAAATAGAAACTTTTAGAGCTGAAAATACATGTGTCACCTTCACTTTCCCCTTCACCACTCAGTGCATCTCAAAGGGCTGAACTGTATTTGGCCTCTTTTGAATAGTTGGTAGCACGTGAGAAGAGCAGAGGCCGCTGATGGAAACATACTGCTCCATCTCTGCACTTTATGGCCTGAAAAAGTAGAGGCCCGCGGTTAATGTCTTTTCCTCCGTTGTTTCAATAAATGGCTCTTTGTTGCTAACAAAGAATATTTCCTCTCCCATAATAAAGCTGCTAAGTTATCTTTGTTTAGTTTTGCAGCCATGTTTGCTTCCTGTAATTATTGGTGAGTAAGAAATTAACTTCCTCTTCCCTGGCAATGCCAAAAGAACCTTTTTCGTCTCTTCACTTTGGACACTAAAGAATCATCTGTTCAGTTATCTTTTTTAACATTGGGGCATTAACAAAACGTGGATTTCATCCGCTACCACCTTAATGCCTTATTGCTGAAGCGCAGGAGCAAAATGATTCATCCCTACACTTCAAACTGGGAAGCTGTTTTTCTCAGTTCCTAGCAAAGGCCTCCGTGACTCCCCAACGCCGGTTGCTGGCAAACATACACTGGATAGGTTTGTGCCAAGCCCCTGGAGCAGCACAAGAAAGCCTCCGACAGGAATGCCGGAGGAAACGGAGCAGATTGCCTCCCGGCGCGCTGCTCTGCAGATCCCACGCGCTGCCCGCGGACGGGGCGTCCGGCGGCTCGCTGCCCCGTCGCCGACCGCTGCGGAGAGCTGGGAGGGAGAGCGGTGAGCAGGACGTAGCCTTCCTCTCCCTGCGGACACCAGCTGCTCCTCGGGCTGCGGGGAGGGACGGGGCAATGCCCCTTCTGGCTCGGGATCCCCCAGAACTCTAGCTGCCAGCGGGAGCAGGGACTGGTGGCGGTGCCCAGCCGCAGCGCACGCGAGGCAGGGACTTGCTCTTTGGCAAGTGGACAGGGACGAGCGATGCATTTCTCAGCCTTTGAAATGCTTTTCGCCGTTTCTGACACAAATGGGAGTGGGACCGGGAGCCTACCAGAAGGAAAGTCCCGTTTGTCACTGCTCACCACTTACCCAAGTCGTTAGTCGAGGACTTAACACGGTGACCAGGACAGGCTGATTTCTTTCTGTAGCTTTTTCTAAGCCATCTACCCAGCTTTGCCTTCCTTGAGACAGATGCACTGTGTCAGGCTGGGTAGTGGCTATTAGAAAACAAAGCTGATGCTATTTTCTGCTGTTTCTATGCATCTGCTACTCATTTCATAGGATTTAAATTGCTTGTAGTCTAGGCTGACATTTTAATAACCATTAAGAAACCTCACTGACCTTTTAATTGTCTGCATTATCCTTTGTGTATAAATCTGACATTTTGGAAGAACAAAAGAATACAGCCATAGGCCTGGAAACAAGGGTGGGTTTTTTTTTTTATTTTTGTGTCATCTGTCTAAAGGGCTTCCACTACTGCTGTCACCGTGTTAGTGATGCGGAGATAATATGCTGATGTTTTTGCATCAGCTGTAAGGGCAAAAGCCTTCACTCTTTTTTTTATCTTACCTTTTTCATATTGATTTCTCTTTGCATCTTAATCATCCCCTTTCTCCCTTCTCTGATAGTTACATTAAGTATCGTTTGAATTCAAGGCTTGCCCATTAATGACAGTGGACTGTAATCTTAAATACTTCAGGGGCTTTAAGGAAAAACAAAATGACATGTTCAGGAAGCCAGTGTCTGAGACATCCTATACCCCACAGTCTTTGTGTTAGAGCTGTTTTAATTTATTGGCTGCTCAAGGAGAATTTCCGCATTATAATGGGGCCTCTGACATTCATTGAAACATCATCTATGTGTGTTCATAGCAAGCAAGGTGGCCCTTTACAAGATAGGAAAGTTAGCTATATTTCTGCTCTATAGCTCCATTTATTTGTGTACTTTGTTATTTAGAGGATATTTACTGGAAATTGTTTATGGGCATAAGGGAAAGTTGAAAAGCAGCACTGGTCTGTGGTTGTTTGCTTGCCTTTATTGAATTATGTCTGCGAAGTACATTTAAAATTTAACTAAAAAAGCTGCATCTGCTCATTAAGAATTTGACCAGATAATGGATTTTCTCCTTTGCTTTTGAAAAATTTATTTTGTAGAAGCCTGCTATATGTTTTAGAGTGCTGAATTGCAAGAGGCATCTATGCGGTGGTTATTTTTCACTTCAGCTGCTGTTTCAGATTTGCATTTTGTATTTTGATTTGTATATTGTACCCCTTTCAGGAAGATCACCACATGAAGGTACACGAAATGCAAGAACTCAATCAAAATACATCAGAGGTAAATGTCTGTCTTACCCTGACATGTCTCCACAGCAAGTTGTTACGGTTTTTACTAGGAACTGAATGAGATCCTTTAACGGACGTGATTCAACCTGATGAAAACACATGCACAAGATTTCTCCCCCATATGGGAAGATTCCCTCAAAGACTCCTGCACTTCAGTATTGTTGACTAGTAATTAATCCTATTAGTTTCTTACCTTTCACAGTTGGGTCCTGCATAGTTTTCCTTACAGACACAGCGCACGCTTCCACTTTTTCTGTAACAGGAGACTGCAAAGCTGGAATGTCATTAGAATGCATAGTTAGAATAGCACGCGATGGCAAACACTTGGGAGTATTTCTTTATTACATTATGGACATTTGCTGTCGTGTGAGCTCTGGCTCTTGGTTACTCATTGCTAAATAGGTATTCTTAAGCTCTGTATGTTATTCACATTATACCCCTTGTTTAGTCTTTTTAATTAGTGTAGAAAGCACTAGTTAGTATATAGCACTACGGAGCTATATAAATACAGACATATGTAAGTTCTTGTCTTGCACTGTAGATCAGACACAGCTGCAGGTTTTGATACACACATTTTAGATAAGGGACTTACTTAGGATAAATGTGTATGTCATGTGAACATAATTGCTTCATGTCTCTTACTCTAAAGGGTAAAATATTGCTTATGAAAGACACTGCAGGAAGCACTTCAGGAACCGGGATTCTGGAATGGGTGCAGTAGTTTCCTATGCAAATCCTACAGTTTTCCTCAAATCCAGTCTGGAAGTACTGAGTAGTGAAAACTGACCTCAGTGATGCCATCCTCATTTACAGTAACCGAGGCTTCTCTATTGTCTCTCTGAGTTAGCTGGAAAGAGTCTGGGGCCTCTTCTGAGACCAACGTGCCAAGCAGTGATACTGATTGCAGTAATGGCTTGGGCTGCAGTTTTCTCTGCCGGGATTCTAAATCGTGGATTCCTTTGCTTTCTTACATTTTCAGGATTTAACAGATGTTTAACTAAATATGAGACCCAAAGAACAGCAGCAGCCAGATGTGGAAAGTGCAAATTGTATACACTCCAAACACAGTGATAGACGTGGCTTAAACACATTTGCAGGAAAAAGACACACAGTCCTAAAGATGTTTCCAGTTAGTTTGCAATCTGTGTGAGTAAATTCCTGCCAGCACTGGAATGCAACCAGAGCAGCGAGTGGCAGCAGTTGCCAGCTGCAGGCCCACGGTTGCTAAAACGCGGGTCCCGAGTTGTACAGTGCTGGGCAGCTGCGGCCAGGTTGTATCCCTTTCACACAGAAGAACAAAAGACTCGGAGAGATGGGAAAGAGCATGATCCACGCACTGCTTTTTCCAGGAATGAGCAGCATTGAAAGGTGACAAGAATTCCCGCATATTTCTGTTCCCACCAGCATTTCTCAGCTGGTTGGAGAACCAGTGTCAAATAAATCTGTGCCTGGATCTCTGCTACCTCAAAATATTTCATATAACCAGAGAGAACATAAAATGAGATTCTGCTCACAGAATTCACAAATTAACTTCTGTAAAGCTTTTATGAGAACATACTGAGAAAATCCTAACAGTTTGGCAGTCTTCCTCTTCTTTTACAGAGGCTAATTCCTTCATGTAGTTGAAAAAACCACATTGTGGATTTAAGTTATGAAATAAGACTGAAGCCTTCCTGAAGTTTTATGGTTTTTGTGATCTTTTAGGGAAAAGAAGTTCATATAAATCCCTCAGGTTTGAAAAGAAGTAACATCTGCTGGACTGTGAAGCAATCTCCATCCTCCTTTTTTATTCCAAAGAGATGACATTACACTTCATGTGTAATGTCCAAAAGTTATTCCAAAAGTTTCCAGGACAGCAGATATGAAGACAGCCTGGTCAGAAAATCTAGATACACACAGATGAATCCCAAGAAAAAAAATATGTCAGTTTACATATTTTGTCACTTTGTTTAACTGTTATGAATTCACTGGCTATTTCCAAAGTAAAACAGAGTACAAAGCAACATCCTTTGGATGTTCTTTATTTAAGGCTTTTACTGCTTCTCTGCTTTCTGGTAGAGTTACTGTTTTGCCTTAATATAAATGGAGTAGGGTTAATGGAAGAAAAATGAAAAAAAAAAAAAAGAAAGAATGGTTGTTCTTTGAATTTAGTTATGCAAGGCTGAATGTTGCTCAATCATTATTATTTGCCTGTTCCAGCCCCAGCTGAAGGCTATTGCTGTGGTCAGGTCTCTCTCATGCAAAAGCTGAACAGGCAGTATCTGCATGTTATTTAAATAGGGGTAAGAGGCAAATTGGGATTAGAAGTCCTTTAACTATTGCCTTCAGGACTTTTCTGAGTGAAAAACCCTGAAAAATCAAAATGCATTTTTACTGAGGTAAAGGGGTGACATATCACAGAACGTAGACTATCCTGAGATAGAAGGGACCACGAGGATCATCAAATCCAACTTCTATATTGCTGCTAATGTCAAAGCCTCTGCGTTCAGGTTCCCTGCAACCTTTTTTCTCCCTTCCCAATCCCGTGCTGCTGTCCTTTTGGGTTTGGGGCTTCCTTATCTCTAGCGGTCTGGAACAGGAGCGGTGTTATGTCCCCTAGCAGAAGGGCTAAAGGAGCACGTTGAAGCAGGGAAAGCTGCTTGTCCTCTGCCCCCATCTCCCACAGCACTGGCAGAGATAGCTCAGGTCCCCGCTGGTCCCACCACACCAAGCCCTGCTGGGCTGGTGGGCTGTCCGGCTCCCTGCTCTCGGGGACCAGTGCTGCAGAGCCCGGTGGGCCGCAGGACTGGGTGAATGCAGACCATGCTCCATCAAATCGCGCTGTAGGGAGGACAGACTAGACCTTGCTCGGTTGACCGTGCTTCGTAGAGACTGGGTCTTGTGCGGTGGTGCCTCAGGGACGTGCAGCCCAGGTTGTGGTTGAGAGAACAGCTCCTTACACCAAAGTGGCTGCTCTGGGCCCAACAGGTTAAAAAAAAATATCACTTTCCTTTGCTGAGGAAAAAACACTGCTTCCGACTTTGTATTTCTATTTCTGGCATTACAGCCGCTACTGAAACTGGAGGAAGCGGTCTGCTGCTTTGTCTGTGAGCTCGCTCACTCCTAAGCCTTTCTACATGTGAGCAAAGCCATGTTCTTCCCCTGTCTCTAGAGGAATTTCTCTCTAATCCAGGCAAAGCTGCAGTTTTTCAACAATAGCCGTTCTCCACCCCACGGCCCTCCTCACATGTCTGCAGCTCACTGCGAAAGCCAAGAGGTGATCTGCGGAAGTTTGGCCAGAGTGATTTTTCTCCGTTGCCATTTTGAGCCTGTGCCACTGAGCAGCTGAGCAGAACGCAGCTCAAGCTCATCCCACCTTAAGGCTGTAGGAGTAACCCTATAGCAACGGCAAACAAATACGGTGAGGAAATTCCCCTTTGCTGAGAAGCCCTGCTGAAAGCAGAATGGGAAACAACGCAAGGGGAGTATGTAGCTCGTTAAAAAATAGCTTCAACCCATTGGCAAATATTTACTAGCACCTCCTCTGTGCACTGGAGTGGGATTTGCATGGATGCCTCTCTCCCAGAGCACGGACCTCAAGCAAGACGAAGTTGATAATTTCTTTCAGCTGCATTACTGACATGCCACTAACAGTTTCTAATAGCTGGTCGTGGTTTGTAGTTATTTGTTTCTTCTGAAGGCACAAAGCGGATAATAGCTGGAGCTCTTTAGCTTGGTCTTCGTTTTCTGCCAGGCTTCAGAGTTTCTTACCCGAAGGTAGCTGGGCATCAGCTGAAGGGGTATTGTACCTGGCATAGGGTTGTCCAGCCCTTTCAACTGTTACTGTACTAACCAGATCCAGCTGCTGCTGACTCAGGAGACTGCCAGGCTGTGCTTTTTTTGTGGTTCGTTTTATCCTCCAGAGGTCATAGACCGATCTTTCTGTCTGTCTGTCTGTCTCAGCCACATACATCCCTGACGCCACCTTCCTCGGGAGTTAGTCTTTATGGGATTCTTAAAAGTAACCAGACAACTGAATAACCTCTCCTACATAAAAAAGGATGAGCTTGAATTTGCTAAAATATTTTCACCTCCCTCCTGGTAAGAACTGATATGAGCACTTAAGGATATTTTACACCTTCTAAATGAAATGCTGTTTTCTGTGGTTATAAATGTGAGCAGCTGGTAGTCCTCTTATTTTCCCCCGGTTGGCAAGGGCAGCAGCCTTTGTATCCTGCATCCAGGAAGGGATGCTGACCCCACCTTGGAAAGGGCCAGAGCCAGCCCAAATCAAAGAGGAGCAAAGACTCGTTACGTACTTGGCAAGTGCTGGCAGGGGGCAGGGGCAGGGCTGGCAGAACGTGGGCACTCCTCTGACAACGTCACCGATGAAGCCGTCTGGACATTGCTCGCAGTGCTGTCCCGTTGTGTTTCTCTGGCAGTCCTTCAGTGGAAAGAGAGAGAGCGGTGAAAGTTAAACGGAGGTGCTGCCTAATTCAGAAAGAAATCATTTAGCTGAAGACCTGGCCAGACAGAATAGGGGCTGATGCCAGACCCCAACCCTTCAAGGCATTGACAGATGCAGCCAAACCGGCTAGCACTGCTGCAAATAAAAACGCTATAAATGATTACACTGGCCAGCCAGCAAGTGTTGGCAAGGTGTGGTACAGGACAAAACAGACATATGTGCCTGCCAGGTGCTGGAGCAGAAGCAGCACTGCCTGTCAGCAGAGATGTCAGTGGTACTCAGGTGTAGCTGGCAGCCCTCTTTTGAATTGCATGTGCCAGCAGGAAAAAATCCCTTTTACTGACAGCAAAACAAAATGAAAAATATCTGCTGGTAAATACTATCAACAGATTTCAGCCTAGATACAAGTTTCGGCGAGGCTGCTTCTTGGACTTGATAACTGGAAAAGAGCATCAGGGGAATCTGCCTGCAAATGGTGGCTAATATACCAGTGGCTCTGATGTTTTTCTCCTGAGATGAAAAGCGTTACAGCATGAAGGGATGTGTTATCACTACACCTTGTTCTCAGCCTTAAAGGAGGTCCACTTAATGGAGGGAAGAGGCAGGAGTCTTCTATAAGTGGCCTTTCTGTAAAATACAGATCAACTGTGCAAAATGGCAGTCACTTTATAAGCAAGTTTCATCTCCACAGTCTATTGTTTGTGAGGAAATAGGCTTCCTCGTGCAGAGACAAATTGGCCATCAGCTGATACTGTTGGGGCTCCGTGGAAGTAAATCAAGCTGTGGTAATTCATATACAAAATATTTGTTGCAGAATATTTCATGTTGCTAGGTACAAAATTGTGCCTCTCAGATAACATTTTCAATCACGAAAAAAAATAAGGTTTGCTATAAACAATTCCAAATAGAATTTGTAAGTCCTGCAAGCTTAAGTAAGCATAGTTATATCTTTTGGTTTGCAAATGGACACACTTAGTTGCCACAGGTTATGTGGTCTTTCCTCTAGGCACACGGCAAGGCAGCGGGTGACTGGTGCAGAGTGCATGAACAGTGCTCCTGCAGACTCCTGTCCCCGTTTCCACTTCGGCAAAATACCCACAAGTTGTCAACAAAACCCCACAACCCTCCAAATTCTAGCTGTCTCACCCAAATTACTTTAGAAGAGTAGGAAGGGTGCAGAATTACTTTTCTTTCTTGCAACTGTGCAATGAGTTTTGCAATGTCCCTGATTCAGAACTCTCCAGTTACACCACTTTGTACTGATGCAGTCCAGATGCAAACAGCTGTGCAAGGGTCGAGGCAGCAAGGAGTCAGCTTCACGTCAGAAGTATGTGGAGAACTACTCTGTCAGTGCATATTTGCTGTGGTTTTGGGTTAGCGTGCTTGATTCTTTCCTCTTCTGACCTACAAACAGTGGATCATGGGAACTGCAGACTGATGGATATGATTTCCATCCTTGGTAAGATGACAGTGTCTATAATAAAGAAGAAGATCTCTGAATACATGACTAAGAATGATTCAGGAGCTCCTGCTTCACTAACCTGCTGTATAATGGTGCAAATAAGCAAGTGTATGAAGGGGAACCAGAGGACATAACATATCTGGACTTCCAAAAAAGCCAACTATGTTGTCAGGGGACTTCAAAAAAGTTCCTTTTACGAACGGAAAGCTGATAAAGGCTAGGAAGCGAAGGGTAGGATGTAACAGTCACTTTTCAGTATGGAGAAGAGTCACTGTTCGGATCACCTAGGTCTTGGGGCCAAGATCAGTTTTGTTCAGCGTTCACCAGTATCTTACAAACAGAGACCAAAAATGCTAGGGCTGCTCAGCTGGGAGAGTGTTGTGGTTTAGGCTCAGTCAGCAACAAAGCACCACGAGACCGCTCGCTCCCTCCTCCCCCACCCCCGGTGGGATGGGGAGGAGAATCAGAAGAAAAAGGTAAAAACTTGTGGGTTGAGACAAGGACAGTTTAATAGGACAATACAAGGATGATGATAATAATAACAACAAAACCAATACTGATAAAAGAATATATAAAGCGAGTGATGCACAGTGCAATTGCTCACCACCTGGAACCTGACGCTCAGCCTGTTCCCGAGCCTAGATTCCCACCCCCATCCAGCTCCCCCCGTTTATATACGGAGCATGACATCATATGGTATCGAATATCCCCTTGGCTAGTTCGGGTCAGCTATCCTGGCTGTGTCCCTTCCCAGTTGCTTGTGAAAATTAACTCTATCCTAGCTGAACCCAGAACAAAGACAAAGGCTGACAAGAGTTTGGGTTATGTGAAATTACGAAGTTGGTAAATAAGCTGAATGCAGGACCATAGTTCACCCAAATCCTGCAATACAAGAGCTGAGGGGCACTGACTTGAAAAGGCATTTCTGTACGCAGAAGGTAAGAAGCTTCTGCAACTTGCTGCTGGGAGGTGACGGTATTTGCAGGGACAAAAAGGGGTTTCCTAGAGAAATTCATGGGCAACAGATTCATAAATGGATGTTAAAAGGACTCAAGGAGGTATGTTCCCTCTAACTTACCCTAATACAGCAGTTGTGGATGCTGGGGGAGTACGAAGCAGAGACTTCAGGAACAGGCCAGGCTAGGTCCCTGCCCCACAGAGCATCTCCTACTGCCACCGCTGGAGATCCAATATGGGCTGCAGAGACCTTTGGTCGAGCCCCGGAGGAGACCTCTTGTGCTACATTCAGAGATCGTGCAGGTGCTAGGAAATGACCGCGGTGCCCCGGTTTATTTTCTAGCAGTCATTTAATCCCATTACAGAACTCGCTGTGCTGTCAGCAGCTGGCAGTCCCCGGAATAACAGGGAAGCTGGGTGCGGGATTTTAGGAGCGCCCACAGCGAGAGGGAGCTCCCCAGCACGGGGCAAGGGGCACCTTGGCCTCTCTGCGGTCGGAGCTTCTTCAGCAGCGCCGGGCTGCGGGTGGGTGAGCTCACCTTACTGATTTTTCCTCTGAGCCAGTCCCTACAGATTTGAAACTCACTTTCTACTCCACACATGGTGTGTTCTTTCAAGAAAAGAGTGTGAGGAGAGAGGAATGTGGTTAGGGAAGACATTTAATGAAAACAAATGGTCAAGTTTCACTTTCACAGGCATTGCTAAATGAGTTTTGTATCCAAGTATTGTAACTTTGATTCAGTGGCAGAATTTTGTCCTGGCAACATTGATGTGTGGTGGTGTGGTTTTTTTTTTTTCCCCTAAGCCTGTGTCCATTTATCATCAATCTGCATTGAAAAGTATAATTTTAGTCAAGGACACTCACCCTTGTGAAAATACATCTCATGGTTTTTTAGCCAGTGTTCCTTATTTGAAACCAATTACAGCTTCCCAGTTAGGACTCGCTAGTTTAGCTCAGACCCTTATTGATTCTAGAAGACTTTGCTTGTCTTGCTGCATGTTTTGTAGTCATACAGAATCCATTGCACAGCAATTATTTATTTCTACAAGGCTGTGATTTGGCCAGAGAACTCTACAGCAAGTAGAATAAGATAAGGAAAGGAAAAAAGTAAATTTCTTTTTCCATGGATCTTTAAATAGATTAGACACCAGTAATTGTAGAGCTAAAGGTGTTTTTTCATAGTAGTATTTGCTGTAAAGAAAAGAGTATTTAGTATACAGAAAAGCAGAAGGTTATTTTTAACTAAAAGGCTCTAAAATGAGAGAATACGGAAAGCTTGACTAGGAGGAAGAGGAGGAGGAGCAAAGAA
The DNA here is from genome assembly GCF_900496995.4 of Aquila chrysaetos chrysaetos. Taxonomy (NCBI): domain Eukaryota; kingdom Metazoa; phylum Chordata; class Aves; order Accipitriformes; family Accipitridae; genus Aquila; species Aquila chrysaetos. Next base: position 58,000,168 of record NC_044005.1, read on the forward strand.
ACTTGGTGAGAGCAGAGAAACTGAGAGCAAATGAGGGCAGAGCGGCAGGCAGCTGCTGGGGAGATATCCAGATCTCGCGCTCCTCTCTGGCGAGAAAGCACTAACCGCAAGGGACACGGTGTGAGCCAGAAGGCACTGGAAGGCTAATACTGTTTCAAAAATAGTTTGCATTTGTCATTATTCAATGAAAAAGTAATGTTAACGTACCACAAGGGAGAGATGAGAGCGTGGGCACTGAGCGCTGGAAGGGAAGGAGCGCTCCTGTATCTGAAGCACTGGCGGAGGGCTCAGGTAGGCTCCATTCAGTTGTAGCCTTCATCACGCTCTTCGTTTGTGCTCCGAGCAATTCCCTTCACCTCTCTTGTCCTCAGCTCTCCAAACGACACGTGGGTATTATCGGAATAAATCTGTTATTGGTTTCCAAAGCTCAGATACTATTGTGATGAACAGAGCAGGGCAGCAAATGTTGCTCCTTAAGTGTGCAGTGTTTTTCATCTTCTAAACTGAAGGGAAGTGCTAAAAGGCCCTTTTACCCCAAAGACTCTGTTAGCTGAGTGCTTGAGGCACTTTTGTAGTTTTTCTCTGGTTAGTGATTATGTAAAAGAGGCTTTATCTTGCTTAACAAGTCAGAACTCCTGTGGGTATTTAGAATCATATCTTTACAGTGATAAAAAAAGCATCCTTATATTTTATGTTCCATTAGCTTGCATCTCCAACAAAATTGCTGACTGCAATAAGCCTGTGAGACATCTCTGAAGGCAGGGAGGACACCGTCCCTGCAGCTCATGGGTAATTCTCAGTGCCGGGTGACACTGGCTTGGTAGTTGGAGAAAAGTGTTTTGCTTCTAAATGGATCACTTTTGACAGAGAAATAATGATGAGGAAAAAAATGGAATTCCATTTATGGTGATTTTTGTGAAATTGGATTTTAAAAAGAAGTGCTTTGCTATAAGAGTTACAAGGGCTACTCTTGGTCCCGGTATTCATACATGCTTTAGAACCAAAGCCATCATTTATGGTTGATGTTATAAATCAGACTATGTACGGGATTGCTCATGGCCTGTCTCAGCGGTTCTTTCAAATGTACTCACAAAATTGTAGAAATATGTTTACTGATATTGGTGTCTACTTTTTCAAATAAAGAAACTCAGTATATAGGTTTTGTTTTGATTTCTTTTGAAAAACAAGGAAGACTGAAGTAAAAATCTCCAGAAAATATGCAGTGATAATCTATCTTAGGACATCAAACACTGAAGCTTAGCAGAAGTTTGCTGCCTTTGTACAGAACAGAGTGAGACATGGTAAAGGTCATGAAAACAGGTACAACCATGCAGTTAGAAGTATTGCAACTAGGCTCTATAATACTCTGCTTTTTGTAAACTGTTTCAAATTACAATAAGTTAAAACTAAGCTCAATTCTTTCCATATGCCTGTGTTAATACAACCTTTATTTTCATAAAGCAAAGGTCAAGACAGAGATGCCCCTTCCTCGTGGACACTTCAGCTTCAGAGGAAGTAATCCAATATAATAGCAGCCTGGCTTCTAAAAGCTTCTATACGAGGCTAGAGCACATAACCATTCATCCATCAGTACATCATCAGCAGTCTGTCAGGTAAGAGAGTGGCTGGAGTGTATATTCCTATGTCAGAAAATGCCTTCGCTGGTCCTACTACTCTGCTCTTACTAAGTACCACAAATCAGAGCATTTCTACTTGGCCCTTACTGTAACTATCTATAGTTTACACACATGAAAAGCGCATGAAAAGGTGCTGGGGGGTGTTACTTAGGAATGCTTGTCAGCACTGAGCTCCTGAACTCATTTCCTTGGAAAGTAAAGCTAGAACCACTGTTCTGAGACCATAGAACACTTCATGTGATGCAGTTCTGCTCAGAAAATACCCTTGTGCACAAATAATAATGAAAAGTCTGTTGATTCTCTTCAGGCAATGGTACTAGGACAAGTTTCCCAGCACAAGAGAAACATGCTTTTCCGTAAATGAATACAACTGGAAAGCTGAGAGGTGGGAATCTGCCCCACCTTAATTTGGGAGCCTGAACTTAGGAGAGAATAGCTCTTTCTAATGATCTTCAAAGGCACCAGCTTCATTAAATGTGCCAATTAGGCAGTTTTATGGAAATTATTTCATCAGATGGCTAACACCTAGTGCAATTTAGGCAGGCTGGACCTCCTCAATAGGAAACATATAGCAGACTGTTTTTCTGTGTACGCTCTAAACTTAAAGAAAGATAGGACCTGCCACAGAGTGGTGCAGAGCACCTGTGTTAGGCACCTAATGCTGGATGGTATGGGGACTCTCCAGGGGCAACCAAAAGTTAATACTCATCCCTACCTCTAGTGAAGTTAGTATGACCAAAAAAAAAACCCCAAATCCTAGTGTGTGTGTGTGTGTGTGTGTGTGTTCACATATTATTTGTGAAATCCAGAAGTGACATCAAACCCTGGTTGGAAATTCTGAATATTACTTTGCAGCTGAAAACAGTCATTGTTACAATATAGTAGGAACTGTTGGGTTTTGTTTGTTTTTTTTTTTCTCCCTTATTTCTTGTTCTTCTAAAAGATAGTCTTATAACAACTGTTAATGCAGAAAGATTGCACAAGGATAAATAAATTATACAGGTAAAGAGATGCAAATGGTTTACATTGCTGTGCAATTAGTCTGTATCTATTGTTGGGCCAGTGGAGGTTGGCCTGAGGTATAATACCTGGATGTAGATTTAGACTTCCCCAAATTTGGGAGATGCACTCATATCTGAAGTTACAGAACTGCATAGCATTGCCCATGCCAGCACGCCAGGACTCATTGCTGTCCCCAAATAATAATAGTACTATATATAATAATAGTATAAAAAATAAGAGTACTTCAGCATAATAACTTGAAAGTCAGGAGATGTACATGTTTTATCCTTTTACTCTTTGAGGTTTATGATTTCAAGCTTTCTCTCTCCAGCCAGTGTGGATGAGATGCAGTGTTAAATTTCAGAATTTCCTATGGAAGAAGGAGATGAGGCACTAAAAGGAAACACTAAGTATTGCACAACTTTTACTGAAGTAAAGACAAGTGTCTACATAAAATAATGAGAATAGCAACAAAACTCAGTTCCTGGTCCAGTTTGGGTCAACATACCCCCTCCATGTCAAAGTTTTGGTTTGTAGAACTTGTCCCGTAGTAATGAACAAAGTGGGAGCTGATGTTTTGCCAAAACCTGGCCCTCTACTTTCTTAATCCATCACTTGTCTTAGCTACCTGTGGGAAATGCAGCTGAGCAGGCATGAGAGCAACAGCAGCCCTTCCTCGCAGTCTTGGCCTGAATTCCTACGTGCCTCTTATACAGGCTGCACGGGGAATGGAAATGAAGTGGTCGCATGTTGGGGGTCACTGTTGCAAGTTTTCAATAGCAAACCAGTTAGGACAACAAATACTAAGTTTAAACACAGCTAAGAGAGAGGGAAATATCTATACCTGAGAAAATGACTCTATTAACAGAAATGCTTTTGACAACTACTGCATACTAAAACACTCTGGAGAAGAGAAGGGCTGCACTTCAGCACCAGACTGTTGTAGTTCTGGTTAGCTTTCCAAACATGTATCACCAAGGTCACTATAGATAGATGTAGTCCATCTTCATAGAAAGAAACAGTGAGCTGTAAGCTGCAAGGTTCTTCATGAAGCCAGAAATACCTAATAAGCTGGAGAATTTTACTAGCTCCCTGCTGCTTTTTGCTCATGCTTGATGGATGGTTGTAGATCCACTGGCGATTCTCCAGACCTGCCTTGGCAATCATGTGGAACATATTATCCTCTCGGGCAGAACTGCCAAATCCATTCCAACCTTTCCACTCAGCTGTAAACCCAAACGCTTAAACACAAATCACTTACACGACAATACGCTCTATTGTAAAAAATTCCATAAAAGGCTGGAAAGGATACCAGTGAATTTATCCTCTCCACTGTTATGATCCTTTGGTCTTTCTTCTTCCCCAAAGGTCATATTTATTTATTTATTTATTTATTTATCTGAGTAATCTTTGTATGCCTTATATTTGTACTGATCAAATATATGGCACTGAGGTGATAACAAAGCACGCACTTAGAGATTTTTTGGGTAGACACCAACAAATTTACCCTTCACCTTCTGCTATAATGCTGTCTCCAGACTTACTTCTTCTGCTTCATGTGTTTTCATGCATTTGTGAAGATCTAACCTCCATTAACAGCAGAAACCTCAGAAAGGACACTGATAACTCAGTGCAACAAAAATTTTGTCTGGATATCCAGCTTTGTAATTTTTATATCCTTTCAACCTTTCAATCCATTTTACTGTGTTTGTCTGGAGTCATTGCCATAGCACATTGCAGTCACCTCAAGCAACTTCCTTCCCTAGTGTATGCAATCACATTTTTTAGTATGGTGAAGCCCTGCCCATTATATTAGTTGCATATGATATGAGAGCTCATTGCTTTAGACAAGCTGTTTCACCTCCATATGCCACTCATTTCAGAGTTGACCATCACTGACGTTCTACTCAGCTGTCAAGTCATTTGAAGCCCACTCCCATGTCTGAATTTTCAAATGCTGAACCCTCAGTGGAGGTGCTGTAAAGGAATAGCTCAGCTGTAGGTTGCTGGTGGGGTAGACTCTGGGGGATGGTGAAGGAGGCAAAACATTCGCTTCATTTCTTCATATCTTGTTAGCAGCAAAACCCAATGGGCTTTATGGAGGAGAAATGCACATCACTGTCTGCAGACTGCCACTTGCAGGTGTTACAGTTTCACCCAGTTAACATCACATATATGCGTGTTTCCAAAATCAAAAGCTAGAGGGTCCTACAAGTGACTTCCTTTCCTTGTCTTAGCTAGGATTGAGAAAGTTACATTAAAAGTCCAAAGCCTAAAATCAGTACAAAATATTGGTGTTTCTTCCTCTACTAGCCTTTCATGTATCACCAGATAATGGCTTTGAAATGAGGCATTATTTGACATCTCTATTATATTATATCATAAATGGAGCTTACACTCTGCTGGCTGCTTTTCTTCTAACACTTGGGTGATTTTCTATACTAATGAAGTGAACTGAGTGGCTCTTCGGTTTTAATCACGAGACAATGTGATTGATTTCTGCAGTTTTATGTAGACTTCTATGCAAGAAAGGCTCTGTCTGCAATAATTTCTTCTGTCTGGTTACCTAATGAGTTTGTTGATTCATTGATTGTGTCACTCAATAAGCTTTTAAAGACTTGTGGATTTGATTTACACTCTATGAATAAGCTGAGAGAAGTTTTGAAAGAGAAACCTAAGATAGATACTTATGTCAGCAGAAATTAAAGATGTGAGTACTTTACCCTAAGGCATTGTTAACAGCGGTTTAATTTTACTTGATTTCAAATTCAGGGCAGAGGCCAATGAAAATTTCATTAATTTGTATGCTGTGGGAACTACGTTCGCCAAATTGATTTGGGGGATTTGCATAATATGATGGTCTTAGAGCACTGTATAGAGTCTGACCCTTGTATTTCATCCCTTTTGAAGTAGAGTACTTCTTCATTTTCATACTGCCTTATTCATTTATTCAGCTCTTGTAGCATAGTTATTACTTAAACTACAAAAAATAATTATCTACCAACTGAACACAGTGTTATTATTACTTTCATGTTGTCTTCTGTCATTGTTAGCAGAGTTAACTTTAAAAAATGTTTTTTTTTCATGTTTAAATCATTCCATTGTGTGAATAAACATGCAGACATAGAAACTTTTAACTCTGGGAAACATCAGTTCTTCTAAAGATCTTCTGCTAAAGACATTCCGTAACACCTCTGACTCATGGTTAGGGTAACATGTGGTGCCAGTAGAGAGTCCATAAGTGATAGAACTTTAGAACACTGTTGCATATCAGAAGCAGGGAGATAGCAGGTTTATACTGGTAGAAACAGAGGACGACAACAATAATAATATGGGATAAATACAGAATATCTCTATTTGCAGACATTCTTATGGCTTACTATCAGGTGTGGTGGTTACCACCGCAAGAATTATTGGAGTAATTTGCCTAAAAATTTGAGGACAGAGAAAATAGTGAGCTCTCCATACCTTGTGGTCCCATTTCTTCACAGAAACTCCCAGCCATATAGGTACCTACTCCTTTCTGCCCCAGTCTCAGCCCCAGCAGGCTTTGGCCAGATCCGTTCCTGTGCTTCTCCAGAACGGTCCTTAGGGAAGGCTGCTTTGTCCACTGATTCTAATACAAATCACATTATCAACCATCAAGTCTCCTTTTCCCAAATTACTTGCATTCATTCTTCTAACATGCTTCTTTCTGCTGTACTTCAAGTTGCATCTTTCTTTCTCTAAGCTGTTCTTCTCCCAGGCTTTCTGTGTCACATTTTGTAGTTTACTGATTTCTTCAGTCTTCCCTGGAAATTTCCACATCCTCAGGAAAGTCCTGTTAGTGCAGTCCCCATGGGCATCTCTGGTTCTGTTTTATGCTATCAAACTTTCAAAAACTCTTTTCATTCTGCTCTTTCCTTGCACCACACTCTTTCCCTCTCTCTTTCACTCTTATTTCACGTAAGCCTTTTTTCTGTTCCTCTTTATTCAGAAGTAAATGGCCTGAGATTAATGGCTTCTTAAATCATTCAGATAAGCCATCAAATGGCTTATTTGAACTCAAGTAGTAAACTGGGGTTTAGCTCTTAGTTTTGTTCTTTACTACCTGGCTGGTTCCAAGAATTTAGTATCCCAGAGAAACGCCAGTCAGGAATGCACATATACTTTCAGATTATTTCCTGCTGATACAGTAACTTTGGGTTTGTGTTTGGTTTTTTTTTTTTTTCCCCTGAACCCTTGACATTGGCCTTATTTTTGTAGAAGTTAGGAGACAAGTCTTCTGCGTGTTTGTAAACTGAGGAGATAATCACTTCCCTACCTCATATATTCCACTCCAGAAACTCTCTGGTCACCAGAGTCATCAGCAGCAGACATTTGTCAAGCTCTCTCTCTTGTTCCCAAATCTTCCATCAGAAATTTCCTCTTGGCATCATTGTCACTTGACACGAAGGGGACAATCATCCAGAGAGCAAAAGCCTTGTGCATGCGAAAGAGAATAGCTGGGAATGCCTGGCAGTGTAAAACCACTTTTAAAAATTTAATATTAAAACACTAAGCCAAAATGTGTTCTGCAGAAACCAGCCAATCCTAAGCACGCTACAGTGGCCAAGCCATGATAATTGTTCCTGGGCTGAACAGCTGCACTGTCTTTCTCCCACAGAAATAAAAATGGTAGGAAATATGCCATGGAGCATGGCTTTATGTATTTGTATAACTGAAAACATGATAGAGGCTGCAACGACGCAAAGTATGTGAATATTATCAGGCTGTTTTATGAAGAGACAAACTGAGGGCAAAGGTTTATGACTTGTCAAAAGCAACACATGGCAGAGCAAGGAGCTCTGGGCTCTACTCCTGCTTTACAAGCCTGTAAAAAGTACACTAGTGCCTAGCTCTTGCTATGTGGTTTAGATACATTACATTATTAACTTCCATCCCTTTTTTAGTGTATTACTGCTCTGATTGCCCACTAGTAATTTGGGGTAGTTTTACTGGACTGATTTTTGCTCTGGAACTACAAGTGATCAACTACTAATCCTAACTCACAGCTTTCTGTATAAACTGATACTGAGTGAGATCGAACATACGGGAAATTGTAATACTACCCTAGAGTTCAACACACTCTTCCCTTGGTGTATTATTTCAACCTCCTCATGTTGTTCCTTCACAGCAGGAGGCTGCCATGCAGCAGAATTACTATGGATAACACATGTATATACACTCACAGGGGTCACTCACCATTGTAAATTGTTTATACAATCTACAGCACTGTATTCATAAAGGGGAGAATGAAATGTCTTTGAATTTATACATTTTTTCTCCAGAGGTATTCAAAATTCTTTCCATATTTCTGATGGACTAAAAATTTTCCCCAGCGTACTGACTCTCACAAATACTGCAAGCAGGAACTGTTTTGAATCTGCAGATATAATTTAAGTAAGTGAGAATGAAATTTGGCTAGGATAATCTTATTAATATATTGCTTTTGGCCCTACTTACGATGGCTCTTCAGCAAAAAGCTCCTGTGGTAGACACTGCTTTTGCTGTGTATTGAAATTGAGCATTGGTGTTAATAGAAGAGTCAGACCATGGTTTCTTGGGTTTGCCTGGGAAATATTTCCTTCATGTGAAGCCTCATGCAAGAGTTAAAGAAGGTGAAATGGTTCATGTTATCTTTTTTTAAAAAAGAAAAGGTACTGTTATTCAGTGAGGGACCAGCACTGAAGACAGGAATTCCTTACCACACAGATTCCAGATCCATCAAGGCATCTGTTTGCATTACCATTACAGTTGCAAGGAGAGCATTTTCCTGAGCTGGTACGGTAAAATCCTTCTTGGCACCCCTGCAACGAAAAAATAAAAATAAAGTGTTTCCTATGCATATGTGTTCGGAGAGTTAGGTTCGGCTGAGAGGCAGGGGAAAGCAAGAATTACAACCGTCAGGTCTCCCCGGAGCACACTGCACAACCCCATCATAGCAGACCACACACACGCTGCTGAAATCAAGTCTGTTCTTTCACTCCCTGCCCCGGTGCTGGCTTTTTTGCCTTACAGTATTTAAGCTGTCAGCATTCCTGCCTGTCTCCTGCCCCTGGCCAGCGGCGGTTCCCTGCCCGTGGGTGAGATGCTGGCAGATTCTTACTGCGTTTTGTACTAGAGGATGAGTTAACTAGAAATGGTGATCCTTCTTCAGTTAAAGAAGGTGTATTTATAGGAAAGGAATACCTTTTCCTTAAAAAAGAAAAGCTTTAGAAAGTTTGCTTTACATCAAAGCTTTGATGAGCTTTGGATGAAGAGCCTAGAGGAGACAGAAACATATCTACAAAGATAACGCCCTTCTGAATGACAGCTGGCTGGCTGCTGTGGGAGGCTACCAAAGCCGGTCTGTCTGTGGGACTGGTGAGATGTGCCAGCAATAACCTGTTGTCATTGCAGGAAGTAATCTGTCCCAGGGAGATACCGCAGTTCTCCCATCATTCTTCATATGGCATAAGAAATAAATGGGGGGGGAGATTGTATGAAAGGTACATTTTTCTTGTTATTTCTTAAATGTGTGGCTATGCCTGGTGTATATAATTTAGTACTGTTGATAACTTACTAAAGCTTACCAAAATTAAACAGAAGATTGTAAATATCTAAATCAACTTCTTTTAAATACTAATTAAAGCAATAACATAAGGAATCAGAAACACAAACGAAGCTATTAGGATGCCCCTTTAAGACTGGAAAATAAAAAGAAAATGAAAGAGGATAGCTTTCATTTGATATGTTATGTGTAAATTCTTGTTCTCCGCTGAGGAACTTCTACCTCATTATGCAAAGCTGGTGAGACACACAGGAGCACAGGTTGACCTCAGGAGCAACCTCTGCTACTCAGGCAGCACCTGCTCACCCTATGCAGTCTCCTTGTGTCACGTGTATTATGTCAGATCCATGCAAAATCATGAATTTTTGGATCCTAAATCTCTTACCCTTGCCTAACTCTTGCAATGATGTTGCAGAGCTGATGTGAAGGCCCTAGCATGTAATTTAGATCTCCAGAAATTTACCACACCCTGTTTCTGCTAGCATTTACAAACACCGTCCCTGAGGTGGCTGTCAGAGCCTGAGATATGCCAGGCTCTCCTGGAATATTTTTTTGTGACTGCCTCTACAGCACTTTGTGTATTCTGTGGCTCCTGAGGTCACTTACCCTTGCAAAAAAGTGGGAAAAGTGGGAAGTTCAAGCGAATCAGAAGGGTATGATCCTTCTGGCACTTGTATGAGCTATGAGGCTTCTTATTATATTGTACTGATCTAATTAGGATTAGATTTCCTTTGCGTCTCCCTCTTTTTCCTGGGTTGCCCTGAAATAAAGGATGATTTCTTTTCTGCACTGAGCTAACCATCGCTTCTCACGCCCGCTGTAAGCTTTGACACGAACAGCAGGTCTACAATATCAAATGCAGCACTGCTCAGCGATACCTCCACCAGCTGCAAAAACTAGCCTGCGAGTAGTCTTGCCGAATAGCCTTGTTGGTGGCTGTGGCTAATTAACCCTGGCACAGTGCTATGGCCAAATTGCTTCTGGGACCTGAACTTGTACATCTGCACGTCGCTGTCGTTAGAGCTGTGTGAGCAAGAGTGAGCAATCCCGAGATTCATCTGCATGTCAGCTTCCATTCTCAAGGGTGGCTAGATACTTTTATCCAGCCAGATAAGCTGCTTGTTTAGAAAATAATGTATCTTACGAGATGACTAACAACAAGCTTTGAAAATGAGGTTTACAAATGAATCATGAATCCAATCTTATCCCAGGGAGCCGTGAGAAGCTGAGATGAACATAAATGGAAAACTCAGTTGCCTTTAAGATTCTTACACACAATATTTTATCTGGTTTGCTTTGGAAACACTTTCTTAGATAAAAGCTCCTAGGAGGAAAAACCTTCATACCATAGCCACTTTGGGACAGCAGGAATACTATCTATTTGTACTGCTTGTTTCTTTCAGTTGTTTAGTCTTAAACACAGAGCTGTAGGACTGGCTTCCACCAGACTAAGGATTTCAGCTGAACGATTACGCCACACACTGTGGAAGGGAGACAGTTAGTTTCTCAATTGAAAACAGATTCTTATCCCAGTGTCTGTCTTGGCAATACTTCTCTCCACCCATACAGATCTGAGCCATGTTATATTCTCTGATGCCCCTCAACTGGTGGGTGGCCCTAGCTGGTCCATTAGTGTCTGCCCAAAAGCTTTCTTGGTTTTGCAGGTCTAAGCAGAATAATTTTTTACTTACAATGGTGAATATGAGCAATGGAAATGTAGGAGTGCGTGTAAAGGTGACTATGCAAATCCTTCAGTCAGCCATAAAGATCATCTCCTCTGTACTTCAACTAAGGGTATGCCTGCATTGCAGCCGTGAGTGAGCTTTCATCTAGTCCACTCACCCAGCAGTAACAAGGTAGGTGCAGTTCAGTGCAACGTCATGGTTCCAGCTGTATGGGCAGGGTTGTACAGTCTTTGCTGAAGTCCACTGGGAACCAGTTTACCTCCTATTATGAGCAGACACATTTCTCAGTTCCTCAAGACTTCTGCCTCAGTTTTGGGTGCCTTTGCTATTCTCGCTGTCAGAGCCCATCTTGAAAATGAGACACAGGGTCCTAAGTCACCTGGGTATTTTTTGGCAACATTTTTTCCCCACATTATTCAATTCATCACAAAAACTTGGAAGGTCCTGATGCTCACTATTTTAATACAGTATTTTAAACTGTGGGTTGTATCAATTTAAACCAGTAATGAGGTATTGACAATCAGTGCTATGAGGGAGGTGGGAATGAGGGGAAAATGGGATCCAGATTGTTTCCTTTGGGTTCAGAAGTTTTCTGAGGCATTCTCAATTATTCTGATATGTTTTTGTTGCTCCTTGCCCTACTAGTGATAATGGAGTGATTGGTTAGTTGTTCCAGGGTGTAAGCCAACATCGTATTTATAAAAAGAAGTGTCAGAGTGTTGAGCTAATTGAGGGATTCAAATGGCTGAATGTTCTGGGAGCACAAAATAATTGCACACAAAGCACAAACAGGTCTGGAACAAAATGGAAATATCCTGCCTGAAAAATCGTTATGTAGGCAATTGAGTGAGGAACATTTCCGTCCACTGTCTGTTTCTGAATGGTGAAGACAATTAGTAGGCCAAAATGCTAGGTCTGCATTAGCAATTATGTCTTCACAGTTATTAGATTTTTTTTGCCCGAGGGACAACGTTTGTTCCAGTTGAAGCTGAAAAGTCCAATCTAATGTGGATCTTGCTGAGCTCTTGAAAATCTTTTCCACTCATAGTGCCTTTATTTCCCCAGTTATTTTATTTGCATCTGGATTTAATTATTACATTCCTTAAAAACAAGAACCAGCTGCAGTGCTGAAAGCGCTGTGGAGCCTGTAGTCATATTCTGTTTCTTCAGCCCATTCTGCTGGTATGGGTGCAAGATGGGACTGAAGATGGAAGACAATCCACATATACAGGGTATGAGTTTACTCCCATATTATATTCAACCAGTTCCACCGATTTCATTGCAGCTGCTCCTGATCTGTGCCTCCATAACTGAGGGCAGAATCTGGTCCCCGTTTCTTCCCTGCTGCCAGCTAGTGGTAGCGGTGCAGCCGTGCCAGGGTAGCTATGTTTGCTGTGACCCTGCCTCTTCTGGCTTGCTTTTCCCAAAAGAAGAGTGTTGTGCTGGTAGCGTGCACGGAGTGTTCTCTGTGGTTACATCTGCACCAGCCAACTGAAGAAGGGCAAGGCAGGGTTTCAGGCACTGGCTTATGATCATCCATACTGACTGATGGTTAATTTTCTGCCTTGATTTTGCTGTTTGACAGGTTGTGATGTTCCTGACAATGTCCAGGAACAGCTCAGAGCATGGCATCTCTGTTAGGATGTGTTCCCACAGGGGAGTCTGTATGGGACTGTTTTTTTCTGGGCAAACACAGAGAGAGCTTTGGCATGTGAACACGAGCTGTGTTGTGCTACTTGACTAGGAGGTCCTCACACTGCTTTATTTGGTAATACAGATGAAGCCATTGACTCATCTAATGGTAAGAAAACATGGCATGTTCCTTCAGCTACTATTGGAACTTGTGACTTTCCCGTGAAGATATAAAAGCACAAAGGGTCTCTTCCTTCCACAATAAAAGGCTCCCTTGGATCCACACCAGTGTTTGTTATTTCGAGTTTTCTCTTGAGTGCTGGGGTACATGAAAGGATGTGATTCAGGGTTAAACGGTCTACGTTAAGACATTTCAGCCTTTGTAATATTCATTATACTCAAGTCTACCAGTCTTGGGCCAGGAATCTCATTACATTTGATTCAAAGCAAACCCAGAAGAAAAAGATGGTGCTTGTCTCCAGGACCATTGTAAAAGAGGAGACAGCTGGTGCGCTTGGGGAACTGAAGCTGAAGAACAGCACTCAAAGTAGCAGTCATGGCACATGAGCTGCCAAGTCACTGCTAAGTTTAGTGTCAGCTGGGACTTGGTTGTAGCTGGCCAGCAGTCTTATGCTCTTTGCTGCTAGAGATAGAGTCAAAAGGTGTGCTTCTTTCCAGGTCTGAGAAGGATCCTCGGTGGGCTGCATGGATGTTCAGACATGAAGGCAAAGATCAAACATTATTACTTAGTAGATTCTCACTTCAAAGGTCTGTTCAGGATAGTAAAAGTGAGTGCAGGCTGGGCACAGTTGAATCCTATAAACTCATGGGCTTGTGATGAAATGAAAATTAACCTAATATCCAAATCTACCTGCAAAAATACAAAGAAGTTCTACCCTGTGCCATAAACACCTGTATTTTGTGTAGAAGGGTGATATTTGATGCCAAGAGGCAGAAGTGCACATTTTTTTTAGTTTCTGGCAGCCCCCTCAAATTACTTCTTCATAGGCCAAGAGGATAGGCAAATGACTGTAGCGTAATTTATGGTATGCTACCCAAGTCATAGTAACTGTTCCTGATCATGCTCTTTTATTCTTCAGTGGAAGAGAATCAAATTAATTCTCATTACCTGTCATCTGGTGATGGTCAAGCACATACATCGATAGTTACCTCTGGCTAAGCTGGCATACCACAGCTTGTTTGCCTGCTTTAACTTGATGGTGTAGCAAGTTCATTGGACATATAGTTTCATTTTGAAAAGATTTTTGTGCATTCAAGTTTCCATTTTTCTGCAGTCTGACCTGTTCTGTAAAGGTGGTAAAAATATTGTCAGAAGAGATATTCTTAAGGGAGTCTTAGTCTGAGAACTGTGAAGTCTGGTGTGATAGGCTGTCTCTCAATCGAAACATCTATGGAGAATTGTGACATACTGGAATTATTTGCATAATAATATTTATCACTTGAATGATTGATCAACAGTTTCAGAACTGTGGGACCCTCAAAAGTCCTCACTGTCTGTTACGGAGTGAAAGAAGAAGAAAAGAAAACAAACTCTACTTAAACATTATCAAGTTTCGCCACAAAGCCCAGGGAAATGAAAAGAGAAAAATGTTGCTCCTTTGTCTGGTATAACAGGCACAATATCAGCCATAGATACCTGTCAAACTAGGACACATGAGTAAATAAAGCCCAGGTTTTTAATGCATTGGTGAAAACAGTCAGACAAATTGAGCGGAGCAGTGGATTCTTCCCTTCTTGACAGTTTCCCATCAAGGTTTAATGTTTGTCTGGAAGGAACAGTTTAGCCAAACAGAAGTTTAGGACTTGACATAATACTCTAACCCTGAAACTCTCCATCTTTTGCTATACAGGGGTGAATGAATACTCTAAACATCCTCCACCCATTTTAAAATCCATGTGTCTAAAAGAGAGACCAGTCTGCTGGAAGTGCATGGCATTGCCATGGAAACAACAGCCCTCTGCTCCTTGGGGACATTTCCAAACCCAACCCAAACATGCTTGCTTTTGTTTATTTTTTTATGAGCAGTATTTGGAATTGGCAGCCACAGTTCTGAGGCCTTTTTGAAGATTGTTTGCTTAGGTCAACTTGAGATAAACAGCCTACTGCCCTTCCTAAAATTAAAGAAGTTTTCCTGCTTGAATATCTCCCAGTACTTTCATTTACATGATTATTTATTAGAAATAAGAACATTAGAGAAACAAGTCTGAGAAAGAAGTCCTCTACTGTATGTTTGATGCTATTCCAATTTCTCTGGTCTCCTCAGAATGGGTAGGACTCTCTTCCGAAGAGATTCCTGGTCTTTCTCACCTACAATAGGGTCTTCACGTTCAGAAATACCCAACCCCCAGCCAAGCGCTCACAGAAAGCGAGCCAAATTTTCAGCATTCAGCAGATCCCCCCCGGCGTGCCTATGTCAGCCCCGAAGACAGTCCCAGGCTGACGCCCAGAGGAGCTCCGTGCCCCAGGTGCTGTGCCGTGCTAACACAGCTGTGGCCGTGCAAGTGCGGGGGTGTCCTGGCCAGCAGCCTCTGCAGCTGGGCGGCGGGTCTGCCTGTGTAAAGCCCAAACCACAGCAGGCTGGGAGTCTTCAACGTGGAGACATCCACATGGGAAGAAGCCAGCTAGACACGCTTTGTACGGTTTAGTTTCTTCTATGCTAAAATGCATCTAAAGTAGGTCAGCTGTGCTGGTTGCTCTCTGCTGACTGTGAAGGGGGACTTGGAGGGCTAGCTCACGTGTAGGTGCCTGTACTGCGTACAAAGTCCGGGGAGATAAAACATATTGCACATGTCAGATGTGCTGTGCTGTGTAGAAGTGTCCAGGTTACGACTGCTGTGCCATAGATCTGGCCAAACTGCTGGACACCCTGTACCTTTGGAGAAGTGCAAAGGCTCCTGACAGTCTGTTCCACCAGTCAGTATCTTCAGGTAGAGAAAGTGGATGCATCTAAAGGAAACCTTGGGGTCTGACAGGTCTGAGCGATTCTCTTTCTACATTTGAGTTAGGCTGATTCTGGCAAGTTCAGAGCATGATCATGGGGTGTTTCCCTTTGTCCAGACAGCGTCTCCTCTGATATTTACAGGTAGGTCTCCAAGGAAGCCGTATTATATCACTCTGCACTGGTGCCACCTTCACCACTGAATACTTGTGCATTCAAAAATCTGCAAACAGAATCTTTTCAGCCCATCTCTGAGATATGTTTGTTTTTCTTTGGAAGGCTGAAAGCATACATATATGCTAGCACCTCTAGTAAAGCTATAATTCTTAGGAAGAGTTTTAAAACACCACTGGACATTTACTATCTGGAAATTGATTTTATTGCTGTTAGTAGCTCAGTTCTGCTTCAACTTGATGGCTTTGGACAGCATAGAACATGTTTAGGAAAGAAATCTGTAAGAAATTATTAAGACTTTGTATCGTCATCCAAAATACTTGGTGCTCACTGCAATGACTTTAGTTCTAATAAGTGCCTGTGAGATTCAAGATTATCCCATTTTACAGACAGCAAAACTTATCCCTGCCATCATGTTAGTGCTGCTGTGTTCATTCCTGGCTCAAGGTGGGGTTAAGCACTGTAGATACAGCTGGGAAGAAGAGCTCTCATGCTGTGAGTGGCTTTGACAATCTCCAGAACTAGTGAGTACTAGTCCCAAATAACTACACAGCAAAGCTCTAGCACAGAAAGGAGCACAGCCCCATTCTGAGGACACCTTCTGGTTCCCTCCAAAAGGCACACTTTTTGCTGCACAAAAAATACTGCTTTGCCAAATTGGGATGTAAATAAACAAAGTGTTTGACTCCACGGACATCCTAGCTTAAAACCACTCTGGGCAGGGACAAATTGTATGGCTTATCGTGCTTGGAAATCATTAACTACAAAACAATCTTCTTTAACTTGGACAGATATACAAGTCTACTTCTGGTGTTTCATTCAGCAAGAAAGTACTGAGGGCACCAACAAGACTTCTACATCTGCTTTTCAGCTCAGGACAAAATTGACTTTCAGTGCATTTAAACATGGACTTCTAAAATCCAGACTGCCAGTTGTAGACTGATGGACGTTTGACCATTTCTTGCTCCCTGGGTCCAAAGTAACAGACGGTTCAAATTCCTCAGGTCAAAGACATGTATTTCATAAGCATAGACACAAAGATTTAGTTCTTTGTCAGTCTGCTGGGGAAACTATGCAAACAAAAAGAGCTGTGATAACACTGCACCCCACTGTCCCTTTGGACACCCCACTGTCGCCTTTGGCGACCTGTGGGAGAAACCTCTCTCCATTTGTTGCCAAAACATAAAATCCAGCAGATGTACAGTATGCACTGTGTGCAACTCCAGCTCGGAGCTGGCCCATGCTACTGGTGCGCAGCACACTCAGGAGCCCCGCGCTCTTTGCCCTCTTACACAGCCACCACGCACTTCACTGACCATGGAAAAGGTGCTTAACTGCTGGAGGTTAAATTTTGGCTTGAGCGTTCAGCATATGTAGTATTTAGGAGTGTCTTGTGACTGCAGGGGGTCTCAAAAGTGTGTGTGTACATGGGGATGGACAAGGGTTAAGTGGGGGGAAAGCATATAGCTATATTTGCTCTGCAGGACCCTGCTGCTGACTCAGCAATGCTCATTGCTGCCTTGGTCTCAGAGGACTGGATGGACTCCCACGTTCACTAGAAAACCTATGAACTGCACTTGCTGTATATGGTCAGCAGACAGGAGAACCTGCATGCATTTCCCCCTTTTCTGAATGCATAGGCAGCTGCACTGGGTCCATCAGACACTGCGTTTACCAGACTGAAGTGTGTTTATTAATTAATGCTCTGATTTGAACGGTCTACATGGACATGTCTTTAAGTTACGGAGATGGAGCTCTATTTCTGGCAGGGGATGAACTGCCAAAAGCTTTTATCCCCATCTCACGTCTTGTCCAGCCAATGTTCTGCCCATCCAGGCAGCGTATGATGCTCCGGTGCACTTCACGCCTAGACTTTTCCACTTTTGTGCATGAGGAACTCATGGGTGCTAGCTCACCAGCTCTTGCTGGAAACGCTTTTGCAGCAAATATTGACTACCGCTGAGAAACATTGTTAAAGTAAGTTTTGGGATGAATTTAACTGGTAAAGGTTAGAGCTATGCTGGTTTTGTCTGTCCCCAGGAGACAGTACATATTTTACAGGTACATGTAAGATATCTGAGCACTGTGCCTCAGCAGGTGATCTGCCTTTGCTATTTGGCCTAGCTAACCATGAAAGACTGTCTTGCCACACTTCGTAACTCGGAGATAACAAATCACTGAACCCAACATCAGGTGCTGTGAGACACCTCTGTATGATCAGATTCCTGATTCCTGTTTTCCAAAAGGGTAGGACTGTCAGTGATAATGGCATGCAAACAGAGCTTGTAATATTATTTGCTGCTTTGAATATTATTTGGCATTGCTCCTCTTCTTCACAGCTTTTATTCTCATCTGTTCCACACATGAACACTAGACTGTTCACAAGATTGCCAGTAATGTGTAATCAAGAAATGCAGAGCAAAGCTCTGCATTTTTCCCTGTAATAGCTACTATGGGAGAAGCTTAAGAGGGTGGTCTCTGTCTCTCAACAGCTGAAATGGTTGAGTTAACAGATGGCTGTATTTACAGACTTGGATTTTGTTACTCCTCCAACCTGCCAAAAGGATCCACCTCTACAACTATGTTTGATCTAACTACGGTAGGCCATGTAGACAAAGGATCTCATGATCTGATGGATCCTATGTGAGGTGTATGACTTGGGGTAAAATTTGTCTTATTAAATTCTCTCTGCTTCGTTTTGTTCTGATTTTTTGAGGCAGGAGAGAGAAAATATTTCTAGGAGGTGTCCTTGGGCTCTTTATATACAAGTGTTTGATGACAGCTCTGGTATTGTCCTATCTGTTATTCATATCCCTGCCACTTCTTTACAATCCTAACTATATAGTTGCAAATAATTTGTTTATCAATTTCTTCTAGCTCTTGTGTTCCCCAAATTTGGATGGATTTTAATTTGCCAAAGGAGAAAGAATAATCATATGGATAGAGATTTATGCAGTTACAGTTTCCTCAAAAGCATAGCGAGTACTTGTAGCAATGAGGGGTTTGCTGCAGACAGCCTGTTCCAATAGGTCAGTTTATATACAGTGAGGCATTGATTAAATTCATGGCTCCCCAGTTTATATTTATAGCACACATTCACTCTAGTTTTTATTTATAGGTTACCTTTTAGTCTTGTCTATATTATATGTCTCTCTTGTTGGCAATGAGGCTTGAATGTCATTTAAATGGTCTTACAGTAAATGCCAACCGGATGAGATGGTCGTTCATTGGCCCTTCTTGGGGGAGGCCTCTGTACTTCTCTTGGGCTGTTTCTATTAATGGAGCATCTGACCATTATGCTGATGGGTTGTGGATCTCCACCTGCCCCCATTGGCTCCCACAGCCCTTCTGCTGTTGCCTTGTCCTCCCTCTACTCATGCTCGTGTCCTGCCTGTCCTGGTTTCCATTTGTCCTCCTACTCCTCTTCTCCACTTTGCCTTTCCCTGCACCTGGTTCTAGTCACTCACCCACTTCATGACATACCCTTCACCTCTAATCTACTAACATCCTCACAGCAACAGTTTCATTACGTTGTTTGAAATTAACATAAGGAAAAATATTCTTTCTCACTGAACAGATGAGAAACTCATCACCTTGTTTCTGTGCATGAGTTCCTCTGTCCCTAACTATGTTCATAAGGGTATTGGGACTCAAGAAAACACATTCTTCTGCTCATCAGTTGTGTGACCATGAACATTACTTTCAGTGTTTCTTTATCTGTAAAATGGAATAATGACCACAGTCACTCAGAATCTCAGTAATCACAGAATGGTTGAGGTTGCCAGGGACCTCTGGAGTTCATCTGGTCCAACCCCCCCCCGCTCAAGCAGGGCCACCTAGAGCTGGTTGCCTGGGACTGTGTCCAGATATACCCAATGTAATCCACAGCAGTGTACTCAATGTAATCCCAGATTACAGTGTCCCACACAGACCCAGTGTAACCCACAGCAGTGACATCAGTCAACAACTTCATGTCTTTTAAGAGAAGTAGTCAGAACTGCCAGGAATAATGAATATCCCCACATGGGCAGACATTTTTGGTAGTCATGATCTGCTTGTTTCAGATGCCTGCGGTGAATATAAAGCCGTTGCTGGACCCAAGAGTTCCAGTCTTTTTAATCCAGTGCTGACAGAATTTTTTCGGCTTCCAGCTAAACAAACAGCCATGTTTTAAAGCCAATTGCATATTTACCCAGCACTGCTTGGCATTGTGCTGTCTTTTCTTTTTTTTTCTCCATACTTTCTAAGGGATAGACCACACTCCGGTATTTGAGGGCAACTTTTATGAGTGACCTGCAAGGATTTACTGCCAAGGCATACCAGATATATGAAAAGGATTTGTCAAAAAGGGTAGGGAGAAAGAGAAAGAATTACATTTCAGTGTTAAAATTTCACATGAAAAGTTGAAACTAACTTTGTAGGAGAGCTTTTAAGATATTTAAGGAAAATCTGTTTTCTTCATAAGAGGAAGGAAATATGAATATGGAAAAATCTATTTGATAGAGAAGTTGTTTTTGTTAAACTGTCTTTCAGGGCATTTGTTTTTGTTAGATACAATGATTAAAACATTTTCCTTTTCCCCAAAAAAACAAATGAAGAACTGGAGCTCCTACTGAAGGTACAAATAACATTAGTTCTGCTGGTAGTTTCCCCTTAACCTGTCCTGTTCATTTCTCTTAGTTTGCTACATGCATCTTCCTAGACCAGGTCTTGGCTATGGAGGAGGTTGCTGTAAGTTCTTCCAACCACTCAGTTAAACTATAATTAATTTAAAAAATAAAATGCCCTGGTGATGCCCTTTCTAAGAGCGGTCATACTTCACTCTAGCTTAAGTTATCATTTCAAGAAATAAACGAATTTCAAATTCCCAGACCTTGAGTAATAGCAAATTCAAGACTGTCTTTGTAGTTGAACCTATAAATCCCTATGAAGTGACATTTCAGAGGGATCTTTGTCTGTCTTTGGAGAATGAGACTCTCAGAAGTTAATAACTGACCTGTTGGCCAGACATGATCTACCATTAAAGTCATCATAAAGAGAGATAAACAGAAGTCCTGCTTTACACCGTGAGATACTCCACAACATGCAGACAAAAGCAGAGATCTCTGCAATTTTATTTCTTCTCCGTTGTTTTTTGCTAAATTTACCTGAGCTTTGAAGCCCCACAAACCTAGAGAATTAAAAATAAACAAGCTTGCTCACCACCTTCCCCTTAGGCCTCCAAGCTCTATTTATAATTTCTATAAGCCTTCATCACCTCTGGTCTACAGTATCAAATTCTTCTGAACTAGAAAGGTCACATTCTAACTATTATTACTGGAGAAATTAATTCAGTGTGTGATGTCATAGCTAGACAGTTAATTACTCCATTTAATACGACACTACAGCTGCTAGAGAACTGTCTGCATGCAAAAAGCCACTCTATAGTATTTACCATTTCAAGGGCAGAAACCTAATGCAAATTAGCCATTTGCAATTTCAAATTTATTTTTAAAATTGTAAACATTACTGAGAGGAACACATTCTTTAGCTTAGTCTCCAAATCAATATTCATGATAGTTTTATAATAAGCACCCTGGTGTAGTACATTAAATTCCTGTATTGTTCTCTTAAATTTCTGACATTGTTAACTGTGAACTATTTATTACTTCCAGTGTTCCACTGATGTTGTAAATTAGGAATTAACCAGAAGTTGGTGAAGAATTTTGGGCACAATGCTGGTAATCTTTTTTTATCCACTTATCTTGACAGGTATCTCAGTTCTAATTGCATTTAATAAGATTACAAACTAAAGCAATTATGTGAATTACACAATAACAAGCTTTCTGTTTTGTTATTTAGCTTGCAAATGTAAAAGCAAATTCTTTCTTGCTAAAATAGTCATTCAGTGAAAACTCCCAATATTGTTGCATATTCTTATTTTTTAAATTAAATTCTAAGATGTGATAGGTTCAGTGAAAATTAAAGCCTCACTGGGTGCATTTGCCATAGATCTGGGCAAATTAATTTAATAAAGGGGTTTTCTAGGTAAGTGATATGAAATGCTCATTAAAGCTGCAGTGGTGTGTTTTTCTGAAGCTGAGTAATTTGAATCTTCAAACATAAAAAAATAAATAAAGCAGTGACTCTGGTTTTGAATCTGTAGTCTTTTTCAGTAAATGAACTGTTCAATGAATGATGAAACAAATGAAGCCTTATTTTCTGTTACTAGCATCCTTTCTGTCATCCCCTGTGTGTGGATTTCAATATTATCCCTTTTTGTCTGCATCCCCAGTGATGCTCCCAGCTGAGAGCACGGGGCTGCGTCTGGCCAGTCTGCAGCTGCTAAAGAATATATCTGATGACTGAAATGAGCCTGATTTTCCAACTGTTGCTGCATTAAGCAACAGCTTAACACTGTAAGATCTTCATCATTACAGAGGGTTTGAGCTCTCCTCAGAATTTACTGAAAAAATTGTGATTGCCTTAAGGGAGACAGGACAAGGCCCTAACAGTAACAGCCTCATTTGAAAGCTTCACTTGCTGACTTATCCCTGACAATTGGGAATATTTATGTATCACCTGAGGAGTTATCAACTCATCAGCTTCCAAAACAGAAGTTTATTTTTGATGAAAATTAAGAACAGATTATGATGTTGATGGAAACCATCTTCCCAAAGTTTTAGACAAGGAGCTCAGAGATTGCTAAAACTAAAACTAGCAAGACTGAAACTAGTTGCTCCAGTTCTAGGTAAAATCCTGCTGGCAGGGGAGATACAGAACAAAAGTTACCTCTATTTCTCCCTGTTGCATAGTAGGGCTAGCACTCAGAGAAAGAGTGAATATGTCTAATTGCACATGGGTAATCCCCAAACCAATAGGCAAAGCAGAGCATGGGCAACATGGAAAAATGACAAGGAACCCTGTCCCCAGTCCACTGTCACTCTATGTTCTTGTTCCTTGAGTGGGCTTGTGCGTACCTCTGTTGTAGTAGGGACAGACTAACATCGACTCTCACAAAAACAAGCAATAGCTGAAAGCCAGATGGCTTTTTGCAGAGCAACATTATCTATTACCTTGACTAAGTAATTGTATTTAATTTAAAAAAATTTTCCTGTGTTGAAAATGTTTCCAGACTGTTACTCCTTCCCCAGTCCAAGTGGAAAACAAAATGCCATTCAGCGACAGAGATGGGGTTGGATCCAATATAAACATTTCTCAGCTAGGCATTCTCCATAGAAGTGCACAGTCATTTTTTCCATATACAGTGGGAAAGACAAAGCCTCTGCTTAAAAGGCATGCTTTTCCAAAAAGGGGGAGGGCTAAAATGTTTTAGCTGTCTGCAAGCTGGTTAAGGATTAGAGATTAATACCAGCCTCTGCTCTAATGTACTTAGTACTACAGCCACTAAGTAAAAAACTTACTCTTACAGATGCTCACTGTTGGAAATAGAAAATCTGCAGTTGGAAAGGTAGCTATTTGATTTTCCTCTTTCAAACAAAATGCCAAGTTTATTCAAGGAGAACAATTTACAGGAAAAGGGATGAATAATTCTGTGTTGTTTCCTCATTAACCACCCTCCACCCAGTCCCTACAAAACATTCACATGAAATGTGCATTCTGAGTCATACTTTATCCTCTTCAGTCCCCCGGATAAGTGGGCCATAATCAGTTGACAAACTACAGCACTCCCTGAGAGATTTCCAGATAGAGACAAAAATTTGCAACGGATAAAGAAGAAAAGTGGCCTTTAAAGCAGGTACAACTGTGCTCGTGGGACACTGTTAAAACTGAGGGAGTAAATCTGAAGCTTCCTTTGATTTCCCCTTTTGCAGCAATTTTCCCCACCCCAGATTTCTAGTATTTCCTGCTATAATTCTGCAGCTCTTTGAAATGTTGGAATCACAGTAGAGACATACAATGATCTACTTGACCAATGGCCATGGCTTCAATTTAAAAGCCTGTTAGCATGAAACACAAACCAATGTGAAAATCTTGAAAGATCAAGAGAAAGAGCTTCCATCCATCTCTCCCCCCCAAGGGTGGCCCAGCTGTGGACAAAACAGGCAGCTGCTGGGGATGGCTGGCGGGCGGGTGCTGTGTTTCTGGGCTGTTCTCAGAAATAGGGCTTCCCCCTTCACCGTCCCAGCACTTTTTAAATGTGTGGGAAGGAAGTGAGGCAGCTCGGCATGGTTAACTACATGCCTTACATCCAGCGCGGAGGTGGGCAGAGGCTGTGCTCTGAAAGGAGAGAGGAAAAGCCAGGGCTTGGGAGAAGGGATAACCTGCCCTGATCTCTCACTGCCTCTCGGCCCCTGGCTTGTTTCATCATAGACATAGTCTGATAATGAAGAAATTAGTTTCTTCTTGTCTCAAAGAGGGGGAAGAATAGACGCATCAAGAGAAAAAACCCGCAATTTCTTTCCTCATCCCTCACAAAAATCCATCTCCCAAACCCCTGTTTCCAGCTGACCTTAAAGGGAATTAGCTGGTGCCTTAGAGACTCTGCTGAGTCTCCGAAGACAATCCTTGCCATTGATGGGAAGTAGGGAGCCACAGAAAACCACAAACCTGCAAAAAGCTGAGTAGGTCACACAAATTCCCTCTGACCTTACTCCATGTCTAGACCTTCCCCCTGAACCTGCCCACCTCCCCCCCGAATGGATCTGTGCCGAGCACTGGTGCTCCGGAGACCTTGCCGACCCTCAATGGGCTGGGCTGTGTTAGCTTTTCTGGGGCATGTAGGATTTTAATAGCTGGGGTAGGGAGGGCTGTGCCGTGTTTTGCCCTGTCAGCTTTTTTTTTTTTTTTTTTTTTTTTTTTTTTTTTGGATACTGGAGCAGATTTTCTCTGGATAAGTGCTTGCTTCCACAGAGTGCTTTCAAGGAAAGGTCCCTGGAGCCAGGAGTGGGGAGCACAGCATAAGGGAGTCGTGAACGGTAGGCTGTCTGTGGCTGTCCATGGGCTATCATCCAGGATCAGAGGTGGAAAACCACAGTGGGAAACCCTAGGACATATTGGCCTTACAGTCACCTTGGCAGAAAAGAAGTCTGCTCATCTCTTGCCGCTCAGAAAGCCTTTTCATACAACAGTAACAGGATGCATCGTAGGGTGGTAACAAGGTACCACACAGCCCAGAAACGGTCTGGTTTAGGTGCTGGTTCCATGTAACTTTTTCTTCCACTTTACACCAATGGTGAAAGGCTGAAGGAGTTCATTTTCATTCATTTTTGTCGGGAAGACAGAGTCAAACAATGATTCAAAGCCTTACAGTTTTAGCTAAAATGACTATTTTTACAGGTCATATTGGAAGTTGTTCATGCAAGTAGAGTCTTTTTATTCAGTAATTATTAAATTAAGTTTCACATTAACATTCAAGTGTGCCAGTTCTTCCCATGCTCCCTGGCTTCCATGTGTCATGACTTAAAAAATAACATTTTAGTTCTTCTTACAGTCTTGTAAACTTGCAAGGGTAATTTCTAAAATACTTTTCACAACCCTCTATTATTCTTTGGCTCCTATTAGGTAACTTAGTAACTCTTGAATGCTGGGGTTTTAGCACTGTTTCTTGCTGGTTTGTCTTAAAAGAAAAAAAGGGAGTTCTAGTTTCCTGAAATATTTATTTTAAGAAAATAACCATCTAAAAAATTGCACAATACAGCTAAACAGGAACGACAAAGCCAGACAGTATTTACTGCATTTTAGTCAATCTCTGTGTGCATTGCCAAATACACACTGTATGTATCCTGACTGATAGTTAGGAAAATCTCTTTGAGATCATTTAATGACAAAAAATTAGATTTCATAAACTGTGGAGATCTAACAGCTTTGTATACAATACTATTCAGCAATTGTTGAATCTTGCATTAGGATGCATAACCCAAACATCCCCAGCTCATGGTGGTGTCTGAAAATGAACTGGGATCAGATCCAAGCATTCAAGAGGACCAATTAAAATATAAAAACCAAGGGTGTCTGTATTTTGGTGTTTGAAATGTAAGTCCAGAAGCAAATTTTAAGTTATCAATGGCTGGTTATATATTACTCAGAAACTAGACCTATTTTACACAGCTCTTGAACACTAGGAACTCTAATTGTTATCAGTTTAAATCAGGACAAGTACTCCTTCAGAAACCAATTCTTTTATTTCTTCTCATGCCCCCTGGAAAAACTGGACTTCTAACTCCTTCCTTGCTTCCCATGTCATGAATAAGAGTGGGCATGAAATGCCTGTTACTGGTTTTCACAGCCCTGAATAAGCTTTGGGGCACTTTGCTGGTACTTGCCCAAAACTTTGTGGGAACTCACTGCAGCGGAGTTTAAATTGCATTGTTCTGGTGAGTGCTTTATGCACCTTCTTGAAATGAAGAACATTTCCCACTATCCATCTGCTCTGTCCTGTGCTTCCATTTCCTTCAGCTTCCTATGATTTAAAAGGTTTGGGGTCTGGTGGCTGTACTCCAAGCAGCTGACTTTCATTAAAGCTTTGATGAGAAACTTAAGCTGGAATCACAAACATCTGCAGTAAAACTTCCTCCCCACTAATAGATGTTTCTCAGAACATAACCTTGTTGTACCAGAAAAAAACAGCAGCTAGAACTCCAAATTGCCCATTTTGGGAGTTAACCTAACATAACCTCAAGGGTCTGAAATGAATTCATTTAAAGATCGGCTTTTTTAAAGGTAGATGCAGTTCCCATCAGTTTAAAAGAATATAAAGTTTTCTGTCAAGCTAAAACCCTTTTTGGCTCACACCTCAGGGTTAGGTCTTCTGCTGCTTCTTTGACTGCTAGTTTGTTTTGAACAGATTAATGTCACAAGTAAGAATCAAATTGTGGTTTCTGTAAACAGTCTGCAAGACTTTCTGTTCCAACCTTTATGGAGGAAAGGGTGAAGGCAATTTGGTGATAGTTTGAGTCTTTGTTAACAAGTGGTTGGGACTTATGATTGCTCTCTTTTTATATACCTAATGTGAGCCATTTTAGAGGGTGAGTTTGTCACAGGTCCTGTGCTAAGTATTGCTTATCGCTTTAAAGAACCAGAAACAAAGCACCTCAAATACTCTTTCTTGCTTTTGAAAATTTAGATCAGCAGCTGCTCTTGAAGTCAGGTGGGAAAAAAATGATTGTCAAACATATAATTTTAACATGCAAGCTCCAACAGATAACTTCTGCCTCTTACTTTCTCCTATAGTAAATGGCTAATTTTGACTTGACTATGATAATAGTTTCCTTTAAAGGACTTCTTTTGCCTCTCTGCCTTTCCCCTGAGCCAAAACCGCTGATGCTGGAAACAGTTTTCCTCTTCCATCCGTCCAACAATATCATGCCTTCCTTCACTCTGGGAATTGGCTTCCTGCCCTGTCCCAGCTACTTCATTTTTTTCTTTACTCTTAAGGCTCTTGATTATCTCATTCTTGCTCTAATTTTTTTCCTCTCTTTTGTCTTCTTCTTGCTTTAGTTTGCTTCCTTTCCCACTATTTGCTTCTTTTCTTTCCATAGAGGACATTTGAAATTATCTTTTCTTGCTTGGCAAGTGTCTCCACAGAATGTTTGTCTTCCCTTTCTTCCACTAATCCTTCCCACACTCATCTCCTATAGCTCTCTTGGCTATTTTCTTGAGCTCAAGTAGTCATTTACATCAGAATGAAATAAGTCTTTTTCTCAGTGTCACCTTATACTCATTTTACATTAAAGTGAGTGACTGCACAACGTGAATCACAAAGAAACATTTGCCATACTTTCTAGTATTTGAAGTCTTGTACTATTGTTTGTTCTTACCTTAGACTCTGTAAGGAACTTTATTCCTACTGGGGAATAAAATCTACACCTATATAATTAAAACCATCATGTCAGTGGAATTTACAAACACAAATGTTGACAGTGGCAGGCTTCAGACCCAAGAGGTAATGTATGACCTGCCTCTTATTTTAAAGGCATGTGTTTGACATGACAGTGGGATATAACTATTCTCAGAAGGTACTTCTGGTTTTCAGTTTTAACTCTGTGCCTCACCAAAACTGGAGTGTCTCACCACCCACTTTCCTTCTGCTGTGTCCAAGCAAATGAGTGGAACCCTAAACCAAAGATTTCTGATGTTTGCCACTCACTTGTTTGCTTTCATTTGATATCTGCCTGTCAGTTTTAAATCCTTTGCTTCCATCTCTGATGAATCTTCCTTGTAGAATATTTTCGTCTATCCTTATTTGGAAAAATCAATCTCTGACTTAATGCCGCCAACTGCGGTTGGGTTATACCGATGAGCTGGATCTAGTGCTTTGTGCTCACTCTCTTTCTCACTGTCTCCTCATACACATCAGGATTCGGCACTGTAACATCTCCCCCACGTCCTCTTATTGTCTTTGTGAGCCAAGGAACTTAATCATCCTAAATAGCACACAGACAACTGAGTACTTGAGAGTGCTTTTCATATTGATCTGCCTCTTGATAGACAATCCAACACAACTGGATAAAGTCTCCAGTGCTTAATTACCTTTGAAATTAAAATTTGTAAGTAACTTGTAGCCTGAACTGGGTCACCTTCAGTTTCCAGTTGTTGCATGTGATGATACCTTCGTTTGTTAGGCTAGCAAGCCTATTATTAATTTTTTTTTTGCCTGTGTATGCGCTTACACAATAAGTCCAAAGTTTTTTCTTAACCTCCCTCTTAGCTAAGCAGATTGTATTATAGAATCTCTCAGCTATCTTCCAATTCCTAACACTGTAACCCTTCTCATGATACTTTTCTGAATAATTTCCATCAATTTACAAGCATTTTTCTTGAAACAGGCAGAGAGGTAGCTACCTTATTCCATGATGGTCACTACCAGTGCTCCTTCTGTAGGTAACATGACATTTCATTGGGTGGAATCCAGTCCATTTAACTTAAACATCTACCTTTTGTGCCCCAGACTTTAGCTGGTTAATAAAGCTGTCCTGAAGCGAGTACCCAACACAGTTCTTACAGAGGAAGAGGCTCCTTTGAGGGCCTCCAGGGAAGACCACTAGGAGTTAGAGGCTTTAAACACCTAGTGTCTCCAGTACTGTATGGGGAAGTACTGTAGTGTCTCCAGTGCTGTATACTTGAAGACAGTGCCTGATTCTGATTGAAAAATTCTGGGAACAGTTTATGTGCCTGATTTAGGTGTACTGTATTGCATATTGATTAACAACCAGGGCACCAAGCTACTACATGTTGCCTGAAGTCCGACTCAAACCCATGGTCCACTCTGTAAGTGGGTACAGCATATTAGCATAGCATTGAAAATGTAGTTAGTCCTCTTCTCTCTGCTGTTAAGAGTCTTTCATTCAAATCCAAGGCACAGAGAAGCTCCACATTAACATTAACTCTGAATTTTTAAACCACTTCTCCAAGCTCCTTTGAGTTTAGGGCTGCCAAACATGGGAAAAGAAGAGGAGTGGACAACTGAGAAATATTCACTAATATGTATTTACATTAATTGGGATCTCGTGTTCTTCTCTAGGTTCATAATATCAAACTCTTAGAAGGATTTTGGAGCATCCCACCAGTTACAGCTTGGAAACTCCCACCAGCACTGTCTCAGACCTTAGAGTTTTCTGAAGATGTTGTGTAGAGCAGAATCATGTGTAGGGCAAATTCTGTCCAGCACATTGAAACACCACGGTCTCTGTCTGCCCTGATCTGTCCTCCAGCTTTACAGCGGCGTGTTTCACGTCACGGTTGACTGGCACCACAGTCCACAATGAAGCCCCATCCACAGCTCCATAACTCTGCCTTGCAAATCTGCCCCCTTTGTATAATTTGGCACTATTCAATGTGACTAACAACCTCTGTCTGCTCCGGAGAGCTGTAGGCCTGAGTCAATATTTAGACGAAGGAGCTGAATCAAACCGCGCTGTGTATGGGAGTTTATTCTGCGGTTCACTGTGAGCTGCGGGTTAAGAACTCAGGCTTCGAAAGAGGCTAATGCAAACCTGCTGGGATAAACCCTGTTCCCGGGGCCGAGGGAGGGGAGGTGGGCTGTGGGAGGGGGAAACTCTCTGAGGACAAAACGTGATGTTCCTTCCTTGGGTGAGAGACTACCAGACCATCACTCTCTGGCCCCTACATCAACCTCTGGGCTTAGAGCTGGATCCCCAGCTCCTGATACCAACTACGTACATGGATCAATGGGTAAGCAGGTTCTCACTGTTGCAGAGCCATCAGCCCTATCCCAAAAGGACATCCTACTTGGGCCTCCTTGCAAATTGCCATAGAGCTGGGCCCTGAAATGCAATAGCAAGGTGAACCCGCAGCTAGCAAAGGGACCTGAAATCCTGGCTCCTTCCACCTGGAATCATAACATCCTACAGCCAACGGCCCTGGTGTGAAGATAGCAGGCAGCATTGTTCATTTGTAACATGGGATCCAGAGTCTAAATGCTGCCGTTGCAGGGACTGAAGTAAACTGCCAGACTAAATGCCAGTTAGTGAGTCTATTGGATTGGACCATACAAGTGAAACTTTAGGTAGGATTGAAATGGGTGAAGGACACTAAAGTGTCATTCCCCTGAGGCGTTCAATACATCTCACAGCACTTTCCCAAGGTGTAGTATAAGATATTAAAGTGAAGCAATGTGAACTGCGTCTTTAGCAAAACCATACTACACAATCATATCAAGAAAGGCTAATAATCACTTATGCACATTACCCTCTGAAAAGCAGCTACAAAACCCATCCAGCTCTTAAATCAGGCATTTCATTGAGGGACTTTCCATGTTGTAAGGAACAGGTGGCAACGTGGCTTCCCGGGGCTGATCCCAGGCCAGAGGAGAAGAGCTGTACATCCCATGGCACGGAGCCCATCCAAGCCCGGGACGGCTCCCGAGAGCCCCTATGCTGAGCAGAGCAGGGTTTAGCCTCCAATTTTCTCACACAGGTCATGTTTCGCGCCGAGCCCCTGGCAGGGTGGGCAGGCAGTTCCTGAGGCTGCCCAGCTGCTTGGAGCCGCTGCGGGGGGGGACGAGCTCTGCCCAGCCCCATGTAACCGCGGCTGTCTGAAGGGCTTGTGCACTTATTTCCATGGCTGTTAGTTCTGGCAATTGGAGCGTGGGGGGGGGGATTAGCCTTGTGATATCAGAGATTGTGATCTTGATATTGTCCTAGTGACACGGCTGTGTTAATCTCACCTCATTTTTGGATGTTATGCTAGAAGAACTACTCTTTCCCTTCCCATGACCTCATGTAACTCAATTTACCTCCTACTTTGCATCTCCCACACATGACACATTATTGTCTCCCCCCTCCCAGTGTATGCTGGAGTAATTTATTGTTTTCTCAAGCTGTATTTTTGAGTAGTCCATTCCTGACGCAGCTTTCCTAGAATGAGAAGTATCAACCAAT
Organism: Aquila chrysaetos chrysaetos; assembly: GCF_900496995.4. Lineage (NCBI taxonomy): Eukaryota > Metazoa > Chordata > Aves > Accipitriformes > Accipitridae > Aquila > Aquila chrysaetos. The sequence goes on from NC_044005.1 coordinate 58,031,170, forward strand.
CCCAAAACACAGGGGTTGCAGGAAAATTTTCCACTGTAAATTGCTTCTCAGGTCTTTCTAATTTCATTTGTCACTAATCCCAACCTCATACTTTTTGGAAGTCTTAAAATGTCTGCAGGTGTTTTCTCTGCAGGCAGTTTCCTACACGAGTTTGATGTATTATCCCCGCTCTCATCGTGAAAAAGAACTTCAGATTGTGGCATTCAAAGACAAAAGCACAAACTTCTACAGTACAGTGTTTGCCACCAAAAGACAGACCTTTTCTGGAAGTTTAAGTGAATCACAATCGCAGGAACTACAACAAGACAAGCAGAAAAGTGTAGTGACAATTAACCCTTGTAAAATAGCTCTGTTTGGACAGGCCTGTTTAGTTACGTTGGCAGGAAAGTCAGAGACGTGCTAAGCCAGCCTCACTGCAAAGTACAGCAGCTGTCTGCTCACAGCAGGCAGGGCATGTGTACATTTTGAAGTCTGAACTGTATCTCTCCAGTCCCGAAATGCAACGTCTCAGACCTCCCCCCCGCAAAAAATCCTCCGGTATCGCTTTAAGGATCGAATGATTAAGCTAACGTTAACCAGATGGGAGCTTCAACACAGACAGATGAAAGCAGAAAAGCACAGACACTAGAGAGAGAAGGGAGTTACTGTACCTCAGCAAAAGGCACCCAACTTCCAGTAGCTACTGCCTGCTGCTGCCCTCTGATAACAGTGGCTTCTTGCGCGCTGACCGCTGAGCTACCTTCAATGTCAAACTGAAAAATGCCTCCCTCACTCGAGGCTGTGCTGGAGGAGAAGCATCTCAAAAAGAATAATATAGGAGAAATGAGGGGCCAGGCGGAGATCAAAGCCATTTCCTCCCCTTACATCCAGCAGTGGTCTTCTAGCGTCTCAGTAATTGTTTACCCTCTTCTGCAATCAGCCCCCCTTGGCTTAGTGGTGCCTCAGTTATTTTAACTTTCTTTCAGCATTCAGTTTCCAGATGTGGCACTTCAAGGCAGTCTAACCAGATCCCGATTTAAAGAGGAAAAAAGAAAAAAAAAGAAAAAAAAAGGAAAAGAAGGGAAGAAAAGCGCTTTTGCTGCCTCCCTTGTTCACTCTCTGTGCCTGTGGCTCCTCTTTTTCCCCAGAGGCTCCAGCTCAATAACATACAGATGGGCAGTGCTTAAGCAGAGAGTGTCAAACAGAGATTGTATTCCAGGAAAGCACCGCTGGCTCCCCAGCCACCTTATCTCCCCCTGTCAGGATACAGACTGACGCTTTGCTCGGTGCTCTGGCTTCCTTCACATGTTCACATCATTCCCTTTTTTACCTTTCGTGTCGAGACCCTCCCACTCAAACTTTGCCGTTCAGAAAGTGAGGTCACACTTTTCTCCCCCCCCCCCCCCCCCCCCCCAACTCCATCCAACCACTCCACATCAAGCATTGACTCTCGCGACTGTTTATTTTTTAACATGTCCAGTTTATTAAGTGGAAGGCAGAAAGGTGCCAAATTTATGAAAAAAAACTGCTACACCAACCTTTTCTTTTGCATGGGGGAGGGGAGGCTGTGGGCGGGAGGAGGAGGAGGAGGAGGAGGAGGAGGAGGAGGAAGAGGAGGAGGAGGAGGAGGAGGGAAACAGCCTGGCTGTGCCATGGGCTAATAGGGCTAAGTGATTTCTCTAACATGCTTCATTCAGATCCTTTCCCTCAAGCCCACCTCTCAGCTTCTCGTCGGCTTGTGAAAAAGAATATCGTTCACTGCGATTTTGGAAAATGACTTCATTCCTCAGACTCATGAACTTTTATTTACAAAGAGCATCTTGTATTCCTTTTTCAAGAGATGCTTTGTGAGGCCCTGGTAACAAGGCTTGCAGTGTGTGTATGAAAACGAGCTGAATATAGTGCCCACAGCTGACAATTTTATGACTACAATCTCAAAAAGACAACGCAGTAACCCTTGCTAGGTTCTGGGATGAAGTCAGGGTATAATTATACTGATGCGCACTGTTCCAGCCCAGGGATGAGCACCCTGTCCCTCAGCTGTCCCGCGTGCAGGGGTTTGTAGAACCATCGGACTGTCGGCTTTCATTCTTAAATCTTAATAGAAATTGTCTTATTGGGCTTCATTCTGAGAGTGGATTCCTTCTTTCTCCCTCCCTCCCCCCTTTCCTGTCTGATTGAAGATATTATGAACCAACGAAGCAGTCAGGAGAGAATTAAGGGTAAAATAAAGTGTTTTGGTGATCTGTTAACTTCTACACACCTGTAGGCAGAGCTTCGGGCCCATAAATTCTGTACAGATGTCATATAGAAGTTAACCACCAAGAACTTCTGCCTGATTCAGAACCGGTGCCACAGAACTGGCAAAGCCACTCAAGCTTGTGAGACTAAGTATCACACTGGCAGAGAAGAAAAAGCTGTGTGACTCGAGGCTATGAGCTTCAGGACCGAGATTTGCAGGAGGAAATAAAAGATGGCGATGGTGGTTGCAGGTAATTCTGTCTTGAGAGTCATGGAAACATCTCTCCGTTACCTGGACCCGATATGGTGGCAAGCACGCTGCCTTCCAGGAGCCTGCCAGGACTTTTCTGTCCCCTTCTGCGGATGGCAGTCCTGGGAATGGCCTGGAGCAGGTCTGAAGGCTCAGGGAGCAGAAGACCAGGGAGGCCCCAGGCAGGGACCCCATGGGGTTCCCGTTAGGCCTCCTTGCTATGGGGACAAGTTTGAGGTGTAAAGATGACGTTAAAGCAGGGGCAAGAAAGAGAATAAAACATCTTGGCAGTAAGCGACAGAATCACCACTCCTGTGGCGGCAATGGAGATTTTTAACTACCTGGTGAACTGTGCAGCAAATTACTGGAATATGTGTGAGACAATTTTTTAGATACTTTTTTTTTTGGAAAAAGCAACCACAAGAGAATCTTCTACATCTGTTCCCAGGCATTAGGGAGGAACTGTTGACAAAACAACACAGAAAGATAAGTTGGGGAACAGTTACTTAAGATTTGTAAATCTTTGGATCGGAAGAACAGGAAAATTAAATCTACGTATTCCTGGCAGTCAGCCTTCAACAAATTCAGACACTTGCGAGGGAAGTTCTCTTGCCTAGTAGAAAAAGAAATTGAAGAAAGTAAGCAGACTATAAAGAAATGACATGAAGCAGAAAGACAGGAAAGACAAGAAGATTTGGCCAAGCTGTGAGCTCTTTCTGAACCTGAAACTCAAGAAAGAAACATGTGGGAAGTGAACACTGAGACTGCATCTGAGCACAGGAAGAACATACCAAGATGAAAGCTGAAAGGTAAAAGCAGAAGATGAAATGTAATTTTAAAGACAATAGGTGTGAGAGAAAGATATGGGAGATCCTTGGTTCAATATCCATCAAAGAGAGAAAGTTATGAAAGGGTAAATCTGAGAAGGGAAATTGTTTAAGGTGAAGGACTGTGTTAAATGGCTTCTTGAAGGTTTTCCTAGCTCTGTGAGCTTTAGTTTTCCTAGGAAGTCATTAGCTGTTATGGTTTTGGCTCTGGAGAACAAGACTTCTTAATTATAGTGGGTCAAAAATAAGGTGTGGTGCTGTTTTTCTACAATTGATTGTGCCTTCATTTTTTTTTTTTTTTTTGCTGGATTGCATTGCAACAATGAAGGAAAAGATTCTTTCTAGAACATTTTAGGAGAATTTCAGCAAATAAAATTTCAGAATAGAAGACTTTTAAAAGAGCTCCTTTCAAAAAGGTAATTTGCAGAGTGGATAAGGTTTTTTTGTGTCTTTTCATCTGCCTAGTGACATAGTTTGGGTACAGTTTAGGACTGGGAGTATTTCACAAGAAGTATCATTATGTGAGAGGTATTTGATACCAGCAGTAGGTACTAGTCATTATGTTGAGTGATTTGTAGTTTTGACAATTTAATTAATTCAGGGAATTAAAATTAATTGAATTATTAAATGCAGACAATTTAATTGTGGGGTTTTTTTTTTGAGTCTTTTTATTGCAGGGATGGTGAAAGGAAGTTGAACAGTGTATTCATGCATACTTAATTTAGGTCAAGGTCCTGCAATTGTGTATATAAGTCACATAATGACTTTGAAGAGTTCAGGGCTTAAATGTTTTGCACAACTGCGCTTGACTAAGTAGCTGCATTGGGAACCAATAGCAGTGTTTGGGGGGTAGCAGCTGCAGGGTGCCCTGGGCTGGTCCAGCTGGCTCGGCAACAGATGGAAACAGCCCACAGTGCCCCAAAACATGGTTCCTTTGCTCAAACAGGTGCTAAAAAGGGCAGCAGCTGCTGGGGCAGGAGATACTGGAGGAGCGGCATGAGGGCACACTGAGGACGCACAGAAAAGAAAGATATGAGAATGCAAAACGGGGACTCATGAGGAGAAATGCGAAGAGAAGCATTTTGAGAAATGAAATGGAGGAGATGTGGTAGTGGACGTGGCTGGGGAGGTGGCTGGTGATGCAGCCTTGGAAGGAGGACATACTTATTGCTGGGTAGGGTGCCCACCTAAAGGGTGGCCCACACCAGGGCAGGGACACCCTGCGGGAGTGCAGCCCGTGTGTGACCCGTGGGGGTCAGGGATGCCCCTGAAAGTGCAGATGAAGAAGGGGCTAGGAAGGTGTTGGACAGAAGTTGAGCCTGGAGAAAGGGAAGGAAGGTATTTCTCTGAGTGTTTTTTAATAATTTGTTTTCTTGCTCTTTTCTCAATACCTAACGAGTGATTAAACATTTCTGTTTATTTATTTCCAATAAATTAAATTATGTGAAATGCCCTGAGTCGAGACTGTTTTGCCTGTGACAGTAGTGAATACGGAAGTCTTGTGAATGAGGTGCTGAATGAGATATATTCAGCCAGAGCAACTGTGAGCTTCATGAGCCTGGCTCAGTGCAGCAAACTGGCCATCTGCACCCTGGGCATTCTGTTGAGGGACTTTCTTCTTCAAGTATTCATCTGCTTTACCAGAGCAAGAAATACCATTAGAAATATCATTAAGGCCGCTTAGATTACAAGTTCTTCAAGTAAAGCCTGATTTTATTGCACATATGTAGCAGGTAACAAAATGAACCTCAGTGTGTGATTAAGGTGTCCCACCTAGTAGGTTATTAATAATGCAAAAACCCTGAAACACATTTATAGAAAACAGAAAATACCATTCTTGAAATGGGCAAAAGTTGCCAAGTGAATACAACATTGCTACCCATCACATCTCTTTATGTAAAATCAGAACAAAGATATTCATATCCCTGTAAAAGAGTTCACAATGCTAATTTACAGCACTTTGAGAGAAGTAAAATTGTAATTATTCTCAAGGTCAAAGTCTTAAAAGGAAGATGTCTGCTTAATATCTTTGGGAAAATCAGATCCTTTAAAAAAAAATCTCAGACTGTCCCAAAGCATTAGAACTCTGGAAAATCTCATGGTATGAATCTATATAGGGAAGGAAATAGAGGTAACTTCAAATGGTAGAATTATTAAATAATTTATTCTTATGAAATATAAGAAATCAAGAAAGACACAGTTCATTACAGCTCAGAAGATCTAAATATCTACACAAATACATTAGTCCCATACTACAAAAATTGTAACTAAAATCTTTTGAGCAGAATACATTATAAATATAATTTCCCTAAATATTGCTATACAGTGGAATGGCTTGCTAACCAATAACTGCTTATAAAAGCTGTTTCCTGCATTTAATTTTAAATCTTTTAAAATACTGTATTACTTTTCAAAAACTGCATATTTGTGTAGAAATTTAAAAAAATTAAAATGGTGCATGGGGTGCTTATAAAAACACAAGCGTCTGAATGTAAATTTATGCTGTGACGGACTTCCAGTTTCTTTATCCTTGGCAGAGATGATGTGCGTGTGTTACGTGAGCAGTCTCAGATTTGGAACGGGACTTCTTCAATATGGCAGGGTACAGAAACAGGAGTTTTTCCTTCTGTTTTCACAGTATCATCTTCTGTTCTTTTTATGAGTTCTTTCCCCCATCTTTCACACTTGGTTTTGATTCACTGTGATAGACAGTAGGATTAGTGAAAGACAAAAGGAAGAATCCAGTGGAAGGCTTATTACAAATAACATATTCCAAATCAACCAATCTCAAGCTGTTGTGTGTGGGCCACTGGTGGTTTGTCAGGTCTCAGTGGGAGATCTGCAAGCAGTCTGTCAAGCTCTAGTGCCAAGTGTTACCAGTTAAACATTTGATAATTTTGCATGATTGTCCAATGGAAATGTTGACAGATGACTGATGTTTGTGGTCCAAAATGTTTTGGAACCAGTGTTCAAAGTACCTTTGAAAAGGTTAGAAGATGTTGGCAGCATATCTATGTATCATCAAATGAATTACCAATCTACAATCTGCACTAGAAACCTGTGTCAATTGAGGGGCAACAAGCAATAATTTATCTGTCACAGTTTGTGCCAGAGAGAGATGCTAATAAAATCTCAGTTATGCAAGAAAAAAAGCACTTTTGCTAACTTATTTCATGTGTTTTGTATTATGTCATACTAGGAAAAGTCTAAGTTTGCAGGTAGAAGATAGAATTTATGCTGTAGGGTTCAAGGACAGCGTACCTTCAAAGCCTTCAAGTTGTAGGTCTGGTGCAAGGAAGCGCAAGCATGTTCTTTGCTTCTTTGCCGTACTAGTTAAGAGCATCATATAATGAATTTCCCACACGACAACACTTTAAAGCCAACAACGCTCATCCTTCATGTTATTAGTTACTGGCAACAATGGGATCTGGCTGATTCCAAGCTGATTTCAACTAACCTCAGTGTTTCTTTTCTGCCTTGATACTTGTTACTGACTGATTTTTTCCTCTGTAAAACTCTTCAAATTCAATTAAGCATGCCAAAATCTTACAAGTGTGATGAAAATACCATTATTCTTTAGTACTACAGTATTAAAGGCAAGCTTGTTTACTGAGAAAGATTTCTCAAGGTTTCCACCTTCAGAGTGCAACAGGGAAACAGCTGCCTGTCTTTCTGGCTAAAAGCATTGTCCTTGGGAACCGTATGGGCCTTGTAAGACTAGAAATGAACCACAGCATCATGTAATACTGGATAACTTGAAAAATCCAGCCTACGCTGGTTGCTAAAAATCAGTCAGATTTAGAATAGTCGTTTTCCCAATCCAGTATCCTCTCCCCAGTGGTAACCAATAAGCAATAACACCATTTTAATAGCTTTTTAATATGAAAGTCTTTCAGTACTTCTGGTCATTTTTGTCACCCATAGCTGAACTCCCTGGTACTCTTCATATATCATTATTCCTGCTGAATGGCCTGAACTATAGAGGTGCTATACTACCATTAATGATATCTACTTCATTCCTTATGGATCCTAAGGTTCTGTCTGCTTCTGAGACAGCTTCTTTACACAAATTACTCAGAGTGCTATAGGAGGTGTTAGCCCAACTTCCACTGAAGAAAGGTGCTTGAGAAAAAAAAACACCATCACACGTAGCGTTGCATAAATAGCAAAGACTCGGTGATCTTAATAAGTGAACTAGAGTGAACTAGAAGAGGTGGGACTGGAGAGATGAGGGTGAAGGGGTATTTGCAGCGATGGAGACCATGCTCCCTGTCTTCTGTGGATAAACAGTTGAATCTTTTCATTTCCTGTGACAATTCTCACACCATCTCGGCTGTGGCAAGAAGACCAATGTAATATTCCAATTGTTCAGTTTCTTGTGACCTGGTGTTTGGCTCTGACACCTTGGCTTGCACATCCAGCACCTAATACTTCCAGATGGTCTCTCATATAAATTCTGGGCATGTCTGCTTATCTTTTAAGATAAAATAAGCCAAGGCAAATCAATTCAGTCTGTTATAGCCAGGAAAGTGATACCTTCTGCTAGAACAAAATAAAATGTTAAGTGAGAAATTAAAAAAAAATAAGGTGTTATTTCTACAATAGGAAAGTCCCTGATTTTATCAAAAATACTCGTAGGTTTGTGTGAGTCTGGAGGGAATTTGATTAGGATGGAATAGGACAACTATATTTTGCTCATAGATGATGACGATGCTTAATATCAGTAGATACATTGATGGAGAAAGACGTGGCATTGTAGCATGGCAAGAACATGGTTTTGGGGTTATTGATAGATCTTATTGATAACAGCAACACATCATACAGAAGAGAGTGGATAGCTCTGACTAACAAAGTGTCAACAGCTTCTTTTGAAATCAATAGGAATGAGCTTTGAAGTCAGACTCATAGGGTAGAGATTAATTGTTAGATACATATTTTGACCTTATTTATAGGCAGATAGGGAAACTGATGTCTTGTTATCATTAGTGAAGTTGCACTGGGTATTAGTGAAGACAGAAATCATCACTGGGCACTCCAGCATAATGCAGAAAGTCTAGGACGTGAATGATGGATTCTTTTCTGCTGTTAATTGTGTACTCATCTACTTTTGAAAAAGATTACACAGGGAGAGAGAAACGATTTTGCACATTTTAACCACATCAGACTAATGATAGGTGAATAGTGATCCAGTTCAGATAAATCCTTCTCTTAAAGCGGAGGCCGGCCCCAAACTCAAATTTCCTTATAATTTTCCTTTTGGTCTTCTCCTTACAAATCTTCTCCAAATCTCCAGAAAGATACTTCTTAATTTGTTAATCCTTCATGATTTCACTCGTGTCCTTACTGCCTCTGAAAATTTTTGCATTGGAGAGTCCTCAAAGCTACAACAGTTCCTTAGTGAGGTTGCCTTCTAGGTCTAATGATTCCTCTCCTTGATTTTAGCTTGGGTCCTTCACTGCAACGCTGGGCACAAGGGGCTAGCTGCTTTCCTGGTCAAGTCAGGAGGAGTCTACTCTAACAACAACAACAACAAAGACGATTAAAGTAAAAAAAGCCTGATCGCTTTATTTCTAATCACTCATTCTCAACCTGGTTTTGGTACTCACACCCTGATAAACTGGCATATTTGGTTGTTGCATTCCTACACAGTGCAGCACTTCCCGTTGCATTATGCTTTGACCTACACTGACCGCTTTCTTCTCTGGAGTCTTCAGGTATTTCCCTTTCTCTCCCAACTTGTTTGTCTAATTCAAGTTGCATATCTCTATTTTTTTTTAATTCTCCATTCTCCCTCCAGGGAAGCTTCCCCACCCTTCCTCATCAGTCGTTGTTTGATCATAATAACGGAACTTTGGCTAAAGAAAACGAGTTTCATAAAAATCCACACTGAACTTTACATCCCCTCTAGAAGTGCCCATAAAACAGCTTTCCAAAACTGAAAAAAACCCCACCCAAAACCCCAGACCCTGGAAAACTGGCTAACAACTCTCCCGAATCCAACAGTGCTTTACTTGGATATGAAGTCACACAGAAGTGGATATTCCAGCTCACTGCCAAAATGCTTCCCATGGATCCTGCGTGGTCAGCACAAAGAAGAAATTGTCTCATATCCCTTCAAGTTTATCCTACTCACTCCAAAGGCGTGCTGGTGGCCAGAAAGGAGTATGTCACCTACAGCTGACAGCAAAAATGCAATCTAACAGAGCTAACTGAAGTAATACTGAGAACACTAGCAGACTAACCATGGCAGTGAAGCACTCACAGCTTGTTTTCTGGCAAGTTAGGTGGGTTTTATAGCCTCCACTGATCTGAGAACCTTACCCTGAGGTGTACCCTGTGCTAGATGTAGCAGAGAGGTAGCAGTCTGGACTTGCAAGGACAATCTTTTCCAACCCTGCATGTCCCATAGTAGGGCATCCCAACACCAGCCAGCTCTGTCTGCTCAGTCATTCCCTTTTTAAGCATTGCACCGGTTTTGAAATTGCTCTGTGCCAGCAGTGCTTGAAAACAGCCTTAGCTGGCTTGCAGAGCAAGCCTAAAATGCAGTCACAAACTTCTCTAATGTGATGGGAGAGAGAATATATGCCCTGCAACATAAAGAGTTCAGCAAGGCAGATTCAGAACATTTATAAGTCTAGATTTTTGTACCACACCTATTGCCGTATGATCTGATGGGGAATTCTTCAAATCCTTGGTTTCTCTAATGCTGATTTATGTTCTTTTAAGCGGAGGGAACTATGAATGTGCTCTGTCTTAGCTTATTGGTTTTGGATGCTAATATTACTTCTCCTGAATGGCTCAGTAAACAAGAAGGAGGAATAAATTTAGATTGCACTATGCCACCTGTATTCCTGACAGCTTAATTTGTTAATGTCAAGTCTGCAGGCACTAAACGAATGCTCATGAAAGTCTTGACTATCTGCTGAAGGGCACTGGCTAGTATGATGCAATTAGCTGAGCTCATCGATTATGATGGACAGCTGGAGCTCTCTGGGTTTTTCTGAAAGAGCTTAATCAAAGGCATCAGAATAATAGAAGCTCTCTAAATGAGAAACGCAGTGAACTAAGACAGTTAATTAGATTTTTTTTTTAAATTGTTGTGTTTATTATACTTCTCATTTTTCCTTGACGTTTAAGTCTCCACCGCAAATGAGCATAACTGTACTGTTGATTTCACGTCAATCAAAAAGAGTTTTAATTTGCATAATAAGCTGAAAGTATTTGTATGAAACTAAGACCTGTAATAAGGTGAAAAAAAAAAAAGAATTCTTACAGTTTTGCAGGATTTTCATGTCCTGTCTTAACAGCAAGGGTGTTTGAAAGTCACTTTCACATACAGTAAGCACTGGTTTTCAGGTTTTTTTTTTGTTTCTTTTTTTGTACTTTTTTGTGATTTTCACCCTGGCCAACTGATGGATTCAGTAGAATAACAAAGCAATTCCCTTTGACAGGAGGCACAATACCAGCTAACCCAGCTTGTCTGTTAGCAACAGGGCTGGCTGAGCAGCTGGCCCCTGTCCCACTGCCAGGAAACGCTGACAGCAACAGCTACACCATTTCAGCTGCTGACCGGCTCCATAGCAAGTCTTGATGGCTAATGAATTGCGTAAGTGCTACCCAGATCTGTCCAGATCTGAGGAAAAAGAGCAGCAGCTTTGGGATGTCAGCCGCTTTGAGAGAGAGACCCTGCACCACGGAAAGTTTCATTACAAATGTGTGGGTCACGCTCTGTCCGCGGTGACTTTCCCCAGTGCGATAACACACATCAACCATGCGGCGTTTTGCGGTAAAGCAGAATGAAAAAGAGTTTAGGAGACACCGGCATCTTTCAGCTGGCACAAAGTGTTTTGCTACAACAGCAGCCAGCCACGACGGAGCCAACAGACAGAGCGGTGTGCATGCATGTTGAAAATTGGCTGATTTAGTTGCCTACCCACACGTACAAACGAATCCTGGTAGCTCCCTAACTGCCAAGCTGTTAGCTATGCAGTCAGGCAGCTCCAGATTAAGCCAGTCCCTTCAATTTTAGACGCTTGCTTTCATAGCTGTGAGGAAATCCATGTTGCTTTGTCCACTTTTATTAAGCTATTGGAGACCTGAATGTGTATGCATGTGGACAGGCATTGTGTAAAACTCCAAACAGATCAGTGCTACAAGGCAACTGCCCTTAGGTACACACGCTGTGTGGATGACCAGAGGCAGCTGTTTCTTCTCTGGTGTCTTAGGCAGACTTTATCTGAAACAGGAAAAGTCGTCTGCCTTTAACAAGAATCAGAAGCTTTGCTTGGTGGCTTCTTCTAAGTAGTAAAAAGTTATTAACTTCAACCGGGATGATCACAAACATGATGTGGTGAGTTTTAAAGGCACATCTGCTGCATGTTGCTGATCGTACAAGCTATTGCTTTGGGGGAAAACTGTCCCTGTGATGTCTCCTCAGTTGTTCGTTGGAAGTTCAGGCCTCCTGGGAAGATCTCACTGCTAGATACCTGACATTTGGAGAAAGAGTGGACTGTTTAGATGCCTTTGGAAATGTTTCCTTGGATTTCTCTAAGCTTTGCACTAAGCTCGGATGATTCTTCTGGCTAAGCTGAGAATAGCTTTTTGAGAAACTGCTCTTCATAATTAAGGTGAAGGATGTAACAAGACTCGGTTTCTGAGCTGAAAGTGTTTAACAGCCCTAATAAATGGGTCAAGCATGTGGGTCTGTAACTGCAGGCTACCTGGCTGGGATAACAGCCTTATACCCTATGATGAGTGCGGATGGATGCCATGTGGACTCCAGCTTCAGTGCTCCCCTTCCTTTCCCACAGAGCTCGTTGCCGTGTGAATGGAGCAATCCAGTCAAGCTGTCATCTGCAGCATACATGCAGTCAGGACCAGTTGACTCACCCACACAGAGGCAAGGAAATAACAAACCAGTCATTTCACCAGTCATTTAATTCTACACAGTGAGGTATACTCAGACTTTTCAGGATATATATTTATTTTAAAACCAATGCCAGTGGATGTATCCCAGTCCTCCTGACAGCCTGCTATATCATTCCAGCATACATACTGTGTCTCCATAGCATCACCCATTACCCTCGTAATGCATGGGAAGTCCAAATGAGGCTTGTGTAGACAGTATCATTCTGATAACTCCTGGCAAAGCTGCAGGATACAAAGCACTTTATATATTTTTCTTACCACTAATCTCATGGTAAAAAACACACCCTGTCGAAGTTCCTGGTACAGAGACAACAGTAAACCCACTAACACTTTGACACCATTCCCATTGTGGTTCCCGAAAAAAACAACCACTTTCTTTAGTGACTATCACTAGTTTCCATAGCTGAGAAATTACTGCTAGCTGCCAGAAAGTTTTCTTCATGTCCCATTTAGGTTTTATTCTTACTTACAGCTGTAAAAGCTGTCTTTAAGGTCCTATTTTCTATTCTCTGTTTTCCTCAGTTGACGAGCACAGGTAGAAGTTTAGATTGCTTTCTGTTGTGACAATCTTTCACGATGTTCTTTCCCTAGCTCCAGACCTTATCGGGGTTGGCAAATGCTTGAATCAGACGACACAGTGGTCTCTTAAATTTTATTTGTGTGATGGGAGAATTCATGGCTGCTGCAGTGACTGCACTTACTGTATCCATAGCAGCCAATATCACACTTGACTGCTTTGGAAACAGTCCCTGATGAACACTGGATTTGCATGAAAGGCTCAATTGTTCATACAGACCATCAAATTAAACAAAGGAAATTTCCCTTTTGGTTGCATTTGCAGAAAGACAAAAGTAATTGCTGTGGGCCTCATACTGTGAGTCCTGGGTGCCTGCTGGGCCAGAGCAGGTTTTTCCTGTGGATCAAATCAAGGTAGCTGAAAATCTTTTGTTTGCCAGATTCCAGGGCTGACACACTCCAGCCTGACTCCTCTCTCAGAGCAGATGATTTTAACATTGTTCATCATACAAGGTATCCTTTCATTTCTGATTCTTTTGCCTTCTTGTGATGCCAGTGATACCTGTCCTCTCACCTCCTCACATATCACCATGTGACTGCTTTGATCTGAGGTTATTATTCTGTGCTATGATGCTCCCTTAGCTCTCTTTCTTTGATGCAGCAAAACCAGAAAGTTTAAATATTTTAAGATTTTAAGCTCATGGAGTTAGGTCTGTCGTTATCTGGTATGAGCTGTCCAATTTTCTAGGCTAGATTTCTAGGCTGGATGTTTTAGGCTAGATGCACATTTTTTGGACTTGTGGGTTAGCACTGGAAGCTCAGCTCTGGAACCTCTTACTTGTTGCCCACCTGTTGTTGGTTCATGGTTAATTTAGGTTATCCTGGGTTTGGTTGTGGGAGTCTGAAGTTATTGTTCTAGGCAGCAGAAAAAAAGGAAGAAAACTCAAACCAACAAGCTTTTAAAGTTTCATTGCAAATTTGCCATGTAGTTTTAATGGTACCATCAGGGATAGAAAATGGTGTAATGAAAGAAAAAAAGAACCTTTCCATAGACTTCTTTAGAACCTCTTAAAGAATGATGTATAGAATTGTACCTCATTTATAGAATTACATGGGATAGTAAAAGTCCCTGAAACTGTTAAAAAGAAAGGGAAATTGCTCTGGCAAGTCTTTTCATGAGTAATTTCTGGACAAACCTACTACATAGTTACGTATGCTTATTGACAATTTCATGCTGTTTTACTCCAGTAGTGCTGTCCAAAACAATGAATGTGGTAAGTAGGAAACATTGAACGCAGTCATCAAATGTGAATTTAGTCAGACTCTTACTGTGCTGCTCTCACTCTTCTACCTAACTGCCTTTAAGCCTTATTTTCCAACTCCCTGACAATTTATGCTGATCTAAGTCCATGTGCTGGCACTGGCATTTTTCTGATCCTGTGGTAAGCCAGTTCAGGGAGCTGAAGAGGAAGAAAACTAACCTTACAAAACCAACCAAATTGTTTTCAGTCAGTTTGTCTCCCTGAACTTGACTGCTAAGAGACCAGCAAGCACCAGTGCTAGTGCAAGTTTAATGAATACTCTAGGAAAAAAGCTATACTTCAGGAGCTGAGTATCCTAAATCTTACCTGATCCCTGGCTTCTGAATGGAGTTTCAACGTAAATCAGGATTCATCAATTTCCTTGTTAGGATAGCTTGCTTTTCTCTTTCCCAAACACAGAGTTTGTTGTGACTCATTAGGACACACCTTGATGAAATAAAATACAAACCAAATAACTGAATGGACTTAATGGATCTAGGAGTTGTCCACATGCCAGCAAGAAAATGTAGGTAGAATATTTCAAAATATAACAAGATTGCAATCTGTTAACCAGGTCATTTGTGTCATTTCATAGTTCTGCCAATCAAGCAGATCAGGTGAAGTCTTGACCCCTCTGGAATCCATGGGAGTTTTTTGATTTACTTGAACAAGGATTTGACCGCCAAGATTTTTCTCTTATAACAGAAAGCAGAAAACCAAAATTTACTCTCTTTGCATCTACAGTGGCCACATATTTGAATATATAAGTATATTTGTTTGTATAAAAGAGAGCTCACAGATGCAGAAATGCAATGTAGATTTAGAACAGAAAAGGGGATAATCCTCTGGAATCAAATCTGAAACTATTAAATTGTCCATATATACATTTATCATTGCAATAAAGTCTAAGAAAACAATTGATGTTTAGGAGGAAAGGAATGCTATAGCAAGCATCTAATTAATCTTAATAAATCTTAATACATTTAATTTAATAAATCTTAATTTTTCAGTGTAGTGCCTTGATACCACATGCTGTAGTGGGATATCTGCAGTTGTGACACCTTGAAATGTCCAATGTTACTCTTTACCTGCTAAATCAATTGTCTGTTTTAGTGGAAGACTTTACTAGGTGATTTGTTGGAATACAATACAATACAGGTGACAAGGCCCAGAAGTTGCATTCTTGTATTCTTACATTTATTTGTTTGCAAAAATCACTGAAAGATTCAAAGATGTGTAACAAGATTACGAGACGATAGCGCAGATATTGTGGCTGATCCCTTCCTCAGATGGGACATTGTCAAGGTCAGGCTATTATTGGGCATAGCATTGATTGTTTGGGCAGAAGGAAAACAACCTTTTCAGCATAACTATGTCAATTTGAATGTGAATAATATTTCTCAACACTTAATCTGGGAAAAGCTGTCAAAGGTCAAAGCTATAACCTGAAATAAAAGAGGAATATTCAGAGCTACGAGATGTTTGGCAGTCAAGACTGAAAAGTAGGGCACAACTGAGCCTCAGAATACATGTAATTCTACTAAAAAAACCCCAAACAAAACCCAAACGGAAAGAAAAGAGAAAGACGGTGTTTAACACTGGCTGTACTTAGCAGAGGGTATTGTTGGCTTCCACCCTGCATTAATCCACTCCAGAGACTGTGCCAGTACACAACACTGCAGTTTTAAAAGGCTTAGTGTTTGGCAGCTGTTTTTCTTGTACAGTAGGCTCCATCTACAGAATCATGGGATTACATCTTTTCTCCCCCTCCACCTGAATGTGCTCACTTCCTTTCAACAGTATTGCGACTTAATTCCCCCAGAAAAGGGAGGAGGGGAAAGGAAGAGGAGGAAGAAGTCAACACATAAAAATGCTATGGATTTAATTTGGACTAGAAAAAGACTGCACATGTCTGGAAGCTCAATAGCTCTTTCAAGGCCAAAATTATCCCCTTATGATGACCTTTGAAACATTCTTTAAAATTTTTTAAGAGGGATCACGTCATGGCTTGAAATTTGGATGCATTTTCAAGTGCAGTGATAACTTCATTGTTAGGAGTTTTTCTGCCACTCCTCTCTGGTCCCTGATGAATTCAGAGAAAGTAGGTCTGGCAAGAAACTGGAACTGACCACCTTTTAGTGAAGGTCTCCTCATCAGCAGCCATCATTAAATCCATATGGGTTGCTGGGATATGGGACGATGGGCTTCACTGCAGCCAGTGGAGCTGCAATCCTTTATACCAGTAACAAGTGGCAGTAACTGGCTGGAAACATCTTTCTCACATCTCTCAGGCAAAAGTGATTCCATCACACTCCCTAGATCATGGGAAATACAGAGATTACTCCTCCTAAACCATCATCCTTCTACATATTTCTGAATTCATTCCCTGCTGTTGAGTGGAGATGTGGAAGGGAAACATGTTGACCCATTCACAGAGACTACCGGTGTGCTAAAATAACCTGGAAGTGATTGTATTGTAGGTAGTGTAAATATTTTTGAGCTCCAAGATGATTCAATTCCAGACTGGCTTTTAGATGCTGAGTGTAGTTTGGCTCTTTCTTGTCTCTGCTTGGTAAAGGTCTCTTAATATCCTTTACAAGATCCCCATTTCAAATGGTCTATAATAAGAAGAGCGAAATGAGGAATGTGTTGACAAGTATTTCCTTAATTATTGTGAGGAAGAGGAAAACCAACATAAATTTACAGGGTGTTCTCTAATACGTTGGTTTATATATCCTACTAAAGGATACAAAAGTTCTTTTTTTTGCAATGTAAGAAGCCAGCTTTGGAATCTTTGGACTCAAATATACTGACTGTAGACATCTTTGACTAAATGTTTGCTAAAATACTGTATTATTTCATGCCTGAGCTATATAGGCAGGGAAGGAAAGAAGTCCCCACATATACAAAGATAGCATGTACTCGCTACTTTGTTTCCTGGTGTAATGCAGATCTCATTGCTTTGTCTAACTCTGACAGTAGAAAGTGCTGGCAGCATCAGGAGTTCGGTTTAGATATCTTGTGTTTCCTCTTAAAATTAAAAACCACATCCATTTTAGAATTTACCCAGAATAGCCCCAAGGCTACTGATTACCTTTAACAGGCAAGTTTCCCTGATTTTGTGCACTGAGTCTGCCTAAAACACAAAAAAGGGCTGTATAAAAGAAGTGAAGACTTTTATTTGGAGACAAAAGAAGTATGGCATCACCTTTGGAAAAAGCTCTGCTGGCACAAATGGACTCTATATAAAGCACTCTCGCTTCAGCGTCTTTGGCTAAAGTCTTTTTCCTGCCTGGCTATGAAATGTTTGGAGGGTGAATGACCCTCTTAACCAGCACACTACCACCTCTGTAACACTTTCCCAGTTGGAGAAATGCACGTGAATGAATTCTGAGCATCCACACTTTCCCTTGTTCACCCAAAGGTAGTGACAAAGGTATTCTCATGCTAAATTTGTGTCTCTCTTTTCTAGGTTAGCAGGTTTTGATTTGGCTCTTCGCTTCTCTTTCCTATGTTGGTAGAGAGATCCTTACTCACTCAGCTGGTAGACGTTCAGACCCCAGGGATTACGTGCACAAAGGCTCCCTCAGACTCACACGAAAAGGACGCTTTGGCACTGAGATGCCTTTCTGCTCCCAGACGAAGGGCTGCCTGCAACTGTGGGGCCTGGGGAAAAGCCATCAAGGGGGTGGGCAGAGGTCAGACCCAAACAGACGAAGGGTACATTCCTTTTGTGGATGCGATGTGCTCCTAGTCAAAGGGCAAATACTTCCCGACGAACTGAAAGCTGCCACTTTGTGGTTTCTCTCACATTTTGACTACCAGGATATATGTAACAATGTGAAAGGATTGCACTGGCCTCACAACGGTGCTTGCAGGTCGCTGCTGTGAGGTACCCGAGGTGCCTACGCCCGTGTGATGCGTTCGTGCCGCGAAGGCCATTTGCTAGTGCAACAGCCACGGTGACTGCTCGACCAAGGATGGTGACTGCTCGACCAAGGATGCTGCTGCTCAGCTCACACCACTGTGCAGCTGGCTGTGGAGCTGCTGCATCTGCAAGGCTATGTGCCCCGTGACAAACATACCTCTGTGAAAGATCACCAAGATTCACCCCCTGCATTACTGCTCAACGGGTGCAGACAAGGTGACCCTATCCCCTCAGCAGACAGCCTGAGAGGACTTCAGCCACAGCACCGCTGGCTCGGTCCTGGCTGCGTGGCAGCCTGCGCCCTGGCTGCGTACAAACCCGCCCCAGCTGTTAGACACCCTGATCTCTGACACCAAGGGGTTTATGTACCGCTGTGGAACGGAACGGATTCAGTTCCTGAATGTCTCAGAAACTCTCTGTTTGTAGTACTCGAAACTAAGTTTAGTACTTTATTTTTTAGTAATTTATTCAGTACTTTAGAAACTCTCCAAAAAGTACGAACCATACGCCTCTGGAAAGTAGGATGATACTACTTTCTTCTTCCTGCTCTTGCCTTGTGGTCCTAATGAGGAAATGAATTTTTCAAAGTCAGGAATAGCTCTTATTCTGTATATGCAGTGTCCTGAAACGATGGGGTTGACTCTGAATTGGTGACATTATTGTCATAACTGGTCAACATTCCTGGTCTACTGGTCAGCAAGTAGTATTCAAGACTTAGAGAGAAAAGCTCTAAAAGATATTATAGCTGACTTGTTTGTTCTTCATACTTTCCCCCTTCTTTATTTAGTTTGTTAGAAAGTCTAGAAAGGGGCCTCGGGTGACTTACTATATTAACATTCTGTTGAGGAAGGTGAGTGCTCAATGGGCCAGACAATACCAAAGCTGCAGTGAAATGAATATTGTGAAGCATCTCGTGTGTGCCTTTCAACTCAAGAATTTTCAGTGATTGGTTAGTGCTGATAATTCAAGTTGCACAGAAGTCAGAAGCTATAAAAAAAGATTGATTTGAGACAGGAAAAGAGAAATGGAAGTAGGATCTGCATTAAGATATGAGCATTACAAGCTGCTGTTTCTGTTCACCTTCTCCAGGTTTGGAGGCAGAGATAAGAGAAGATTTTTAGTTTTATTATTTCTGGAGGATAAATCAAAGAATGTCAATGAGAAAAAAAGATAAGAAAAAACCTTGTCCCCTTGACCTTTCTATCAGCATATACAACCGTTTCTCCCAAGGAACAAAGCAGGTCACGAAACACAGAAGAGGAAACTTGGTGGAAGGGAAGGAAAAGGATTTGGGAGGAAGGATGGTGCAGTGGTTAGCACATGGGCTTGCACTGGTTCAGTTCTTTGTCCTTTCTAGTCTTGTGTAGCTTCAGATGCATTATTTCAGCTGTGTCTTCTCTCCCTTCTAGTGCAATAGCATTTCTTTGATTATTGCAGGTATAAGCAAATTGAAACTAATTGTGCCTTAGGGTGGGAAACCTATATGGGTCTTACTTTGGGGGCAGTAGGTTCCTTCCCTGGTAGAACTTACTACTCTCAGTAAAATCTTTCTCGGTCTTATTTCCCTCTTGTGTTTAGCATGGCTAGTGCACATGCTAACAGCAAGTCCGGCAGCACTGCACATTGGAAATGGAAGTTTACAGTGTAGGGATTTTCCTGGCTATTCCCAAGCTTGCACAGATGGGCATGTGGCAGCTTGGGCTGAGCACAAAAAGGAAGTATCAGAGCAAGTCTTAAGTCCTCTACAAGGCAATGCCCTTTCTTCTGTTTTCCAATATATCACAATTAAATACGCTCATCTTGCTAGTAGTATATTGCTAATAACTTATGTTGTTCTTGTTTTGTTTGACATTGTTTTCTTAAACCTGTGTTGCATTACAAATGTGTGCGTGCGCACAAAGACGCAGTCACACGTGCACGCATCTGCTACAAAATAGTCTATTGACATCCTCATCACCTAAAAAGTGTCAGAGACATCAGTGCTGAAAAGTGTCAGCTTCTTCATATGGATTTGGTCAGCTCCCACCCCTAAGACCTCTGGATTCTGGGAAGCAGGTCCCTCCTGCATGGATCTGAGGACCTCCTAGCTCAGTGCTAGGAAATGTTTTTACCAGGTCTTCCCGTGGTCTTCCAACTTTCTCTGTAAAGCACTATGATCTTCTACAGAAGGAGACATTTTCTGGCTTCTCCTGTGATATAGCTTATGGTGCAAGGGGAAGGGGAACACATCTTTCAGCTTGGCCCTACTCCCCAGGTCAGTCACTCAAACCTCCAGCAACATCAAGAAATGCTGAGCTTTTCGTGGAGCTGCAAGGAGGTGGGACTGCAGCTTACTGGCTGGAAAGCAGCTTTGCAGCGAAAGACCTTGGGGTCCTGGTGGACAAGAAGTTGAACATGAGTCAGCCTTTGTGGCGATGAAGGCTGTCTGCATTTTGGGCTACATTACCCCAGACTGTAGATTGAGTGGAATGACTTACTCACCCTTCTCCACTATTTGACATTTGTGGGACCGCATGTGGAATACTGTGTCCAGTTTTGGGCTCCCAGTACAAGAAAGATGCTGTCAAACTGGAGCAAGTCTAGCTGAGGAAGATGTTTAGGAGGAGTATGTGGCATGAGAAGAGAGATTGAGGGAACAGGTTTTGTTTTGCCAGGGAAAGCAAGCTGCTGCTTTCAGCTGCCAAATGAGGTTATGAAGATGGCAGATCCTGACTCTTCCCAAAGGTGCACAGTGCCGGGAGTGAGAGGGATTGGGCACCAGCTGCAGCAAGGGAAATTCCATTATAGGTAAGCAAAATGTTCTTCAACACGAGGATGTTCGAGCAGTGGGAGGTGTTGCCAGGGTAAGTTGTGGAATCTCCATCCTTGGGGATATTACATACTCAACTGGGCATGGCCCGTAGCTGTCTGATCTAACTTTGTAGGTAACCCAGCGTTGAGCAGAGGTTGGACCACATGGCCTCCAGGGGTCCCTTCAAGACCTAATTATTCTGTGATTATGTGATTCTACAGTATTGTTGTGAAAGTAAGCACCTGAATACACACGCACACACAGAAAAAGGGTATAGGGAGGGTGCTTACAATGGTCAGATTCAGGACCTGGCCTTTATTTTAGGAAATTTACATAGCAATATGACTGTAAGTACACTCCCAGCAGGGCAGTGATCGTAACAGGTGCAGAACAGAAAAAAAGAGTTACAGACACTTAAGTAAACATTTCCTTCCACTGTTCCTCTTGAAAAGAGGTGGCTGGGCAACAGCTACCATTTCTCTCTTCTGAACAGCAAGGCCCTCTTCATTCACAACATCGCCCACTCAGAGATAATGAATGGGTTCTTATTTTATATCTGCTGCATTACTTGCATATATTTTGCAATAAGCAGAAGTCTCTGTCACCGATGGGTTACGTTACTAAGAAAAGGGATAAAGCCATAGAGATCAGCTTTTAAGTTTAAGGTTATATATCATTAAATGGTGTTCTTCCTCTGAGGCCAATGTCTGTAGCTGCTCACCCCAGAGAACCTGCAACTGAGATCCTTGACAAAGAAAGAGAAAAGTATAGGTGGGAAAGCAGATGGCAAAAGGACAATTAGTGAACAATAAAATAAATGTGTTTTTACATAACTACCAAGACCAAGCTTTCTCAGATGCTTACATCTACACCTCTATGGTGCAGAACTAGCTTGATTTATTTCTGAAATGTGGTGGTTAACATCTTGTAAAAATGAGATTACATGAGACTTTCAGGAAAACAGAATTTCATAGAGTGATGGCATTACTGTGTGTTTCCACAAGCTTGACGTAACTCAGAAATTAAGAAGATTGTCAGCTTGTCAAAATAACTTCCAAAAATGAAAGGGAGGCAATTTGCCAAAGCTTAATAAAAACAGATGACATCTGCTCTTTCAGAGTTGGACTGATACTGCTAGCTACCTTAGATTGTACCTTATTCTCAATCCTACAAAAGCTTTTGCCTGGGCTCAGCTTGATTACTATTGATTTCAATAGCACTATTGATAATAAAGAAATAAGATAAGCACATATATTTAAGCTCTGCAGGATCAAAGTCTTATTCTGCTGAATTTTCTTATTGCTCCAAATGAAATTTATTGGAGACAGGGATACCACTGACACAAATAATTTGACTTTTTTTTTTTTTATTGGAGAGTCACCATTTCAGTAAATTCTCAATTTGTAAAACAAGTCAGCATCATCTACTCTTTGTTTCTTTACACTGATACAGTGGCAGAGTTACTGGCATAAAATACTGTCACTAAAAAAATGTCAGAATGACTATTTTCTCTACACAGTTCTGTTTATGATATTTTACAGCAGGAAGATATTCCACTGACATTATCTCTTCAATTAGACAAGCCTGCTGTGCTGCTGGTAATTGCGAAGTGGATTATTGTACCAACACAAAGAAAGCTCTTCTCCAACATGTGTGTGAGAGTATAGTAGGTGAGGGAATTATGCCCACAGTTTGGCTCTTCAGAGTTTATGAATGTAGGGATATTCAGACTATGTTCAAGTGTCAGGATAAGCTGAGGAAGAATGACCATAGGGCTCATAAGCAGAGCTGTAACATACTCCATTTTAGCAATCCACTCTGGTCTCTAATGTGGGCAGAAAATTAAATGATTGCCTGACAGTGTCTGGTCATAACGTAACAGCACTGGGCTCCAGCACCAATAAAGATTCACTGTTGTAGACAGTAGAAGTGGGGCATTAACACATTTATGTTGCCCTGACTTAGACTTGCCTTTGCACCAGCTCTGGGTGCACTAATCCCATGCTGCCCGCTCCGGGAGGGAGCGCTTGTGAAACCCCCTTGAATTCAGGCTCAACATGGCATGCTGCAACGCAAATGTTGTGACTGCAGGACATTTGAAATGAAGCCACGGGCTGTATGTGCGTAGGCTCCCTGGCTTGGTCAGGGAATTTATCTTCACAGCAGATCCAAGGTTAAATCTTTCCCATGCCTGATGGGACTCATATCTGAAGGTCCCACTTTGCAGGAGAATGCCTTAACTATCAGATGGTGCAGAGATTTTAGTACTTTGTAGGCCAACTGTTCCCCCTCACCCCAAATCACATGGGTCATGGACTATCTCTAGACAAAAAAGAACAGTCCTCAGCTTAGTCCACTCCCTAAAGCAAAGTAGTACAATAAAGAGTTTGTATTCACAGACTTGTCTTTTCCCTTTAAATAAGGAGACTGCATAAAAACTGCTTATTGAAAACAGTCCCTATCTTGTGCTATCCTCCAAACAGTACCAAGTGAGCCAAAATTTGACCAGAAACCATTATAATCACTTAAGGGAATGAATGATCATGCTTCAGAGGCTGGGGTCATGCCCTGGTCACTCTACTGGTACAGATGAGTCCCTGGGGATTTGTGTGCCCAGCTGAGGAGATCTGGTTTCTTGCTTTGGTTCAAAACCTGCTTACATGAAACAGTTGCTGGCTATAACATGAGAAGGTGAGACTCTTCCTACTGGTGGAGAAAGGCACGTCTCCATCAGTTCTTTCAGGTGGAAATTATGTGAAAGATACTAGGCTGGGTTATAATTTGTTTCAAAACCTGACCCAAATGAATGTGTGTACCCATGCATCAGAACTCCAGGCAAGAAAAAGAGGTTTCTGTTTGCATAAACCTGCGTGGAGCTGCCATGTCGTGCTGGACCCCAGGAGGGAAGGGGAAATCTGGCAGAAGGGAAGCCAGCGGAAGGAAGGATGCTTCTCTCATCTTGCAGGACTTCTGTGGTTTCTGGATGTTTGCCATTCAGAGGAACAATGAAACAGAAACAGTTCAGAGGCTTTCAAAAGTTAAAAGAAATCAACTCTTCCCAAACCCCTTTCCCCCAAAACTCTCCCTTACTCAGATTAACCCAAGCAAGCAACAAGTTGCTGGTCATAACACTCCTCTGGGACACCTAAATGCCAGGTTTAGGCCCTCATTCTAGCTTTGCCCTTTGTGATCAGGAACTGGGACTTGCTACGGGTTCTCCAGGTTGGAACCAGCAAGCTCTAAATGTCTGTCTCCTCAGCCCCATACTTATTTCACGATTTTTTCAGTACGGAGCTGCTGTAAGGAGGGAAGTCTCCTTAGGCAGTAATCACATCCAAGGTCTTACCCAGGGATATGGGATCCTTCCTGTTCTTAATCCTTATTGTCTTTACCATCTCTTTACTGTCCTTTCCTCACTCCCAGGAGACCGTTATTCTGGGATGGAGACTTCTCAGACCCGAAATCCCATTCTAAATCTTACAAACTTTTTCCGACTAACTTTTTTTTCAAAGCCAGCAAGTCCTTCATCAACATGCTTTTGACAGTGCTGTTTCCCAGCAGCGTCAGAAACAACATCGAGTCATTAGATAATCACTTTTATTACGTTGTACTTATAAATCTGCACAGAGTAGAGAGCTATTTATGGAAAATTTTCCTGATGTCCTTATTTTTCAAAGCCTCTAAGGATGTATGACAAAGAAATGCACAGATGCTTTTCCCTAATATATATGCTTCAAAGTGGACTAAGAGATTTAGCATCAAAATCATCTCTCCCTAAACACAAGGTAACACACTGACATTCAAAGAGAATGGCAACAGATCACTCTGCCAGTATGTGGTGATGGATTCTCAGTTCCTTGTGTGATTCATGCTGATAGCTAGATGTCAAGTCTTTGCTGCATACAAATGAAGAAATAAAAAATAATAACAATAGAAAGAATCCAATGACTTCTGACAGGAAAAATCTGAGATAGGGATGACCTATCTAAAAGAAGCTACATATGTTAGATCCATTAATTTTATTTTCTTAGGAGTACTGAAAAGGTGTGTCAGGTAGCATGAAGAGTTGCTGACATTTCCATGTATCTCTTTTTTGCTTTCACTTTCCAGTTACGTGATTGAAAGCTACTGCATTTTAATGGGATTTTGTAGGAAGCCAAAGGCTAATATTTTCAAAAGCAGAGATGTCACTGAGGAAACTGAGCAACTCTGAAAGTCAAAGTCTGTTAGCCACCTACATCGTTTAGGCCAAAACCTTAACAACCAGAAGTATTTGTCTGCCTCTTTTAATTCCAGTGACATCTCAAAACACACCATCCACCTTTTGCCAAACATATTGCTACTGAGTATGCTAAAACCCCCCTAAAGGTTGATACTGCTCTACGGAGTCACACGGAGTCTTAGGCCAAACTTAGAACTGTTGTTAATGCAGGTTTTATTTAAGAGCAGACATAGGAATGGCTGTGCCAGACCGGCACCAATAATCCATCTCCCCCGTATCCTGTCTCTGACAGTGTCCAGGAGCAGGCATGTTGGAAAGCGTATAGGAACAAGACTGCCACGTAGTAATACCTCTCTGTGGTATTTGCCCAGTCTCCAAAAATGAGTGTTCAACAGTCTGAGTCAGCATTGTCACCCTTGTATCAAATGGTCCTCAATGGATTCTTCTTCCTTCAGTTTTTCTGGTCAGATTTTGAACTTGTCTAAGTGTTTTGCTTCCACAGTGCCCTGTGCCAAAGGACTGCTCTCACAAGCCAGAGACATTTGATGCCCCCTGATTCTTAGGGGATTTCTTCATTAAAAATTTACTACCTTCCAATCACAAAATTGGCAAAATTAGCAGGTACTTTTCCTGTGGATCTCTCTCTGTTTCAGCTTCCTTTTTGTAAAATACAGCCACGTTTCCACAACATGTAAGGATGCTGCTTGTGAATCACTGAGATGCTGTGCCAAGTTCATGGAAAAACCCAGTGGGAAAATGAACAGCTGAACAGCATGCTGTACATGAAACTGAGGCCCAGATAGCGAATAATGAGGAGAAAACAAATTATCAGTGGGATGCTCATTAAATGAACACCATCCTCTAGTATACTGGATAAGCATAGACAAGCTTGTTTACCCACTTCTGTAATTAGAAGCAATGTCCTAATAGATATGCAGAAATGTGCCCAATTCAGGTGACTCACGTTTGACTTTACAGTCTTAAAAAGTTTTCAGTGTAGCTTGTGCATGTGCATGTCCCATGTCAGAGATAACACCTTTCATTTAAAGTGACACAGATGCTTACTAAAAATGGATATTGCATTACTTCTTTTGAACTTCTAAACTGCACAAGAGGTTCAGTTTTGAGAACAGTTGAGTTGGTTTTTCTGAGAATTTCATTTCACATCCTACCCATTGCATTATGGATAGGCCGGTGCAAATATTATTTCTGTAAATGAAAAAGACTGTTGATAACTACTGTGACCTGTATAGATCACACGTGCCAGGGTTAACTGGAGTGTTTATCAGGCTCATGTTGGTAATGAAAACCAGATGCTCTTCAGTCACACTGAGTTGTTCATAGCTAGCAGTTCCCCTATACAACTAAATTGTGTTCTGTATAGGGAAAGGTGTTTGCAAAACGTCCCAGGCTGGTAAAAACAAAAGGGATGGATTTAATAACATCTCTGAAAGCAGTATCCTATGACATTTATAATCAAGAAATATTTTTGTAACTATTGAGGAAAGGGTCAAATACCTATGCCAGCTGTCCAGCTGTCTTAGCAAGGAGCCAGGAGTGAACAGATCCAGAAAAGGTCTAAGTGGATTTCTAAAGTAAACTCTCCTTGTTCTGTCAGCTGTTTTACCTCTGGGTTAAGCTGACATAAGCTTCCTGGTGATGTTTGAAAGATTGCCTTTTTCCTCCCCAAATCTTGCTTTCCTGCAGGTAAAGCAAGGTATTACTGTTCCACAGCTGTCAGTGGTCCATGGGACCTGGCAAAAGAGAAGCAGTAGTGGAAGTCAGTATTAGTGAAGGTGGAAGCTAAATGCATAGAGAGATGAAAATTCAATAGTCCTGTGTTCTATAATACATATCTTGTGGCAACTAACTGGGGCAATATTCCGCCATGGTGTGCTGTGACCACACTGAAAAGGTCGGGAAATAAATACTTTTGAGTTTCAAATTAAAAAAAACAGGGAATATAAATACAAAAAGTAAATGAGTGAGGCAAACAAGTAAATATAAAGCATGAAAAATTCAGTTGCTTCAATTTTTCTGGTTATAAAGCAGTCTGTGGACCTACTTCCCAGCACAGGCATAGAAAGATGTGCTAGCCATATGTCTAGAATGGCAGAATTAAAGAATAGGAGGTATTGGGATAGATGTGGCTTTTTGACATTAAATTTGCATCACAGCCAAAGTAATTACAGTGGTTACTCTTAGGCCACAACCTGGAGCTGAAGATGTGGTATAGTTAATTTCTTAGTGACAGAAGCTGACCCTCTCTGCAACAAGGGAACACGTTGAGGAAAACCTGATGTGAGCCGAAGCAAAGTCTCACAGCTTTGTTTTTTTAGCTGTCAATACAAATAGCCATTACTCCATAACTTCTTTCTTGCAGAAGGTATAATCTTCTGCACATGCTGAAGGAGACAGAAGCAAGGTGCAGGGTAAGTGGTAAGGTCATATATCCACGCTGTGGCATTACTGATGCATGGCGTTGCAGGTCTGCGCTTCACATCCAAATACGCTGTATGATTATACAGAAGGCAAGGGAGGATGCCTGAAGCCAAAAGGAGAAATCACTGACAGTGTATGACTTTGGGGGCCCGGTGGGAAAGGGACTCTGCTGTGTGGTCACTTTGTGGTCTGTAGCCTCTGATTCCCCTCGCCTCTTTGCTCGTTTACCCCGAGACAGTTGAATGCAAACCTCATGTACAGCCCTTGGGTAGGCACCCTCTCCAGGCAGGGGCACTTAGGTTTTTGGGGCTGCCCTTCTGAGATGCCTAATTCCACAAGGTGGCAGAAAATGGAGACTACGTTACCAATCCTAGATATTAGGCACCCGAATTTTGGCACCAAAGCGTGTAAAACGTTGCCTCCCTCAGCAGTTTCCACTGCTCAGCTTCGGCTGCAGCAGTCCGTGAGGCTCTGGTTTTGGCAGCGCGTTAGTACTAATTTTGCTGTGGGTATCTGGAGGTGGAGGAAGGCTGAGGGCTGATGGTAACTGCAGAACTTTGGAATCACCAGTGACT
This sequence comes from Aquila chrysaetos chrysaetos, assembly GCF_900496995.4. NCBI lineage: Eukaryota > Metazoa > Chordata > Aves > Accipitriformes > Accipitridae > Aquila > Aquila chrysaetos. The sequence continues at coordinate 58,059,170 of NC_044005.1, forward strand.
GGCGGTTTCTCCAAATGAGGCTATGAAACCCCTCCTGGGCTGGCCTGGGGCTGCACAGCCATAATTCGCAGCAATGGTCTAGCTTTCTGCAGTGAGCGTGCGAGAGCAAAGCCATGGAGCCAGCGTTGGCTGCCGACCGGCAGAGTCATCTGGAGGGGACGGTTCGTACGCCTGCTACCGCACAGCGGGGAAATGTCTCCTTCTTCACCTGCAACCTGCTTCAGAGTAAAATGGTAACTTGGGCGGGGTGTGTGTGCTTGTAATGAGAGATCTTGCTTGGCATCGAGACAGAAAATGTCAAAGATGGGTGGTAAGAATAATATTAAAAGAAATTATGGACGACCCTGTCGCTCTGCCGGCAGCTTTGTGTGCATGATGCTGTAGGAGCGGCCTTTGGCAGCTGAGCTTTGGGCGTTTTTGAGTTGCTAAAAAATTGCTCAAGAGGGACCATTCATGGGCACAAGGTGTACACAGTGCACTGTGGGACTCACTGGCAGCGTGGTCACAGACCTTGCTGAGAGGGCAATCAAACCTGTAGCAAAGAGGCGGCTAACTCCCAACGCTTGCAGAGCTTCTCAAATTCTTTGATTTGTTGTAGTTACCAAAGGTTTCAGCTGCTCTTCCATCATCACAGTAATCCCATCTAGCACACGCTGTGCAGAAGGCTATTTGGTATCTAGCACTTCTTTTTCATTCGTTTTTGGTTCCTCAATGATATTAAATGTGAGATCCTTGAGAAGATAAGAAATGAAAATCAAGTTCTAGAGGTGCTTTACCAGTGTATTATTTGGTATCAAAATCCATCTGGGTATATGTGATTAACATTTAGATTTAAACAGCTTGAAAATCATTTAACATTTCCCCATCTTTCATTCGTTTCTCCTTCTCTCCCTTCCCAAAATACTGAGCACTTTGAAGAATTATCTAATAAAAAATGAAAGCATATCTACTTGCTTTAATATGCCCGTGTCGCTTTTTAACATCAAGGCAGAAGCTTATGTATGAAAAAAAATTTTAAATTCAGCATTCTTTTTATTCACTTAGGGAAAAGAAAGGAAGAAATGTTAGCTTATTTATTTCCAGGAAACATAAAAAATTTCCTACCCTACCCTGCAGTGTGTTCTGTTTTGTTTTACTTTGTTAATAGTCTGTATTCTGATTGCTGCTTGGTAAAGAATAAAAGAGGATTCTTTAGTCATGGGAATGCAGAGATGTTTATTTCCACTTTGGGAGTATAACGTACTTTTAAAAAAATTCAGCTGTTTCCAGAGTTAGTAACTGAAGCACCTGGTATCCCACGCTCCACCCAAGATTATAAAAATATTTGAAACTGCAGAAAGGCAATACAGCTGTGCAAGCTTATATGGGGACTTGTTGATTTAATTAACTTCAGAAAAAGCAACCATACCAAGAAATTTGTTGTTACTTGAAAAAGAGATGCCATTTGCTAAAATAAATTTTTCTCCCTTAATTATCCAGTATCTAGTTAACATTAGTCTCCCATCATTTCTCTGGCAGTGTGGTGCAACCAAATTCTGTTCTCCTTGAAATCACGTGTTAGATGATTATTTTTTAAGGGTGAAAAAATGACACAGTAAGGAGAAATTCAGATTCAGCTCTTGCTGTTGATGTTTATGGCAGTACAACCTGGTTAAAAAAACCACACCAAAACAAGCTAAATTTTCTGCCTTTGTGAGTGATTCTCCTTGGCAATAAATACAGTCTCTTGTAGGAAGACCCTTCTTGCCTTGATTTACTAGAGAGATATATAGTTACAGGAGAGAGCCCTGGCTGGAGGATGCCATACATATGGGGCAAAGAGCAGCGAGTGTTTCAGTGGATGGGATTCAATTCCCGGAAGGGCTGGATGCATCAGCTCCTGTTCGACCAGCTGGGGGAAAACTTCCGCAGTCATCCTGGAAGTAGGAACAGTGGCACCATGCAGCCTTGCTCATATTAACGAGGAAGGTGCTAAAGTGATGTTCAACATTCAGGGATAAATGAGGGTGTAGAAAAAGGTATCACATGTAAAAATGGGTCTACCTCTGAAAGACAAAACCGAAATCCAAAAGAAAAGCTATTTGTTACAAATGAGATTTTTCTGCAAAACCTTGGTGTGTGGGGATAAATAGGGAATTTTCCGCTTTCCCCAAACTCAAGGATCCCAAACTATTTGGAAGAATAGCGACAAATCTATATGGGAAGCTGTTTGTAATTTTCTGGGTTACATACTATATGTGGCAAGTTTCTGACATTTAAGTGTAACAACCATAAATCAGTATGTGATTAGTTAGCAGAACATGTATTGGTATAAGGATGGTAAATCAGTATTAAATGCACATGTGGAACAAATATCATCAGTTCACTCACTGGTCTTCAGTTTCTCGCTTGAAAATCAATTGATCATTTGGTTACATAAAGCATTGATAGATGGGAAATTGTTTTCACATTTTGCGCTGCATCCTGTTTGATTTTGAAGTGTTCGTGGGTAAACTCACTGGCAGTGTTTTCATGTGGTAATACTGTATTTGCATATTGTCAGGGGAGGACTCTGAAACTTGAGAAATCTTCTAAGTAAGTGAGGTTTTAATATAAAAGCAGAGTGACAGAATTTTTGAAACAGAAAACACCAATGACTGAAAGAAATGGCAGCATTTAGGATATGCAAACGGAGAGGAAAGATGGAGTATCACCATCCTTTTGTTATATGTTGTTGCTTACTAGAGACGAATTTATACTTTGCATGTGCTGAATCACATTTGACTGGGTAATCAATGAGGCTGATGCTTCAGAAAGACAGTTCACCTTAACTTCTCTGCTGGAAAGCATATAGCACGGATGAATACAAACCACTCTCTGGACTCAGGCATGATATATGTGAGTGTTGAGGACGTCACTGACACATATTCTAGAAACTGTGTAATATCACTCCAACTCTTTGCATGTTTCTTCTCTCTCTCTCCAGTGATATGAAACAAAAAGAAAGTTAAACCGATTTGTAACTATTTCACGTTCAAGTACATAAAAGCATCCTTGCTAAAGGTGGTTTTCTCAGCTAGTTTGTCTCTATCAAAAGCTGCTGCAAAGTTTGGTATAATCAGTACCTGTGATCCAGAAGCACCTCATCATAGACCCTGCGCTTGAAAACACAGGTATGCAATTTCATGTGTGAAACTACTTCTCAGGACTGGGTCTGTGCACTTTGCCAAGGTAGGCATAAATGTGTCTGAAGGGGCTGGGACAGCATTTTGTTAGGGAATCAGCTGACGATCAGTTTATAAAGTGACATACTATACCTTGAAATGAAAATAGGACTAGGATATGAGATATGAGAAGTGCAAACATGATACCAATAGGGAAGTCTTCTGACTTTTAATATTACAAGGGGAAAAAAAAGAAAACATAAGCATATGTTTTTGTATGGCATACTTTGCTAAATATGATAACAGATCACGGCCTTAAAGTAGTAAGAAATTATAAATACACATTTTATCATGTAAACTTAGTACTGTTTAGTGACAGGATGACCGAATCAATAGATAAAGTGAATGAAAGAGATGAAATGTAATTGGATTTTGGTAAGTATTAGATAATAGTTCACAGTCGGTTCAAACCAGCTGTGGTGTGAACAGCACCATGTGGATCAAAATCTGGCTAGCTGGCGATAGAAAGTCTGTAAAAAGAACAATGTGTTAAATGGGAAAAGATATCTTAGCTGTGTGATGTCAGGATCAGCTCCTCACTTCTAAATTTCCTGGCCTGGAAAGCAGTGAATAACATCCTTATGAAATTTACAGCTGTCAGGGCAGTGTTTTCGAGAGCAGTGAAGACACGAGGAAAAGAGGCCTAGAAACAGAAATGAGAATTGCTAAATAAAAGATCACCTGCACACCCAGAAAGGGGCACAGAGAGGCGGTGGGGGGGGGGGGGGGGGGGTGGAGCCCAAATAACATAGCACCAGCCTGCCTCTGTGTGCCCAGAGGAGCCCAGGGGCGAAGGCAGGTGGGAGGCCAAGCTGCAGCTCCGAGGAGGGGACGCCCTGTCCCGGGACAGCCGCAGCCCCCCCGTCCAGGTCTGACACCCAGCGGGACGAGTCAACGCCGGGGCACTTCCAGAACTTTGAGGGGAATTGCTGCCTTGGGGCAAGGGGCACGCTGCGGCATGCTGGGGCAGGGAGGAGAGGGAGGAGAGCGTTTCGGGATTGCACGGAACTTACTGTGAGATGTTCAGGGGCAGGGATTTAGGTGATCTGGGGAGGAACAAGGGATAAGAGGGTAAAAAGGGTTGGTCACATGTAAACAGTTTGCTGGTTGGTATGCTTGTCTGGCCATGCTCTACACCTGATCAGCACAGCCTGTCCTGTCTGCTTGCTAAATTCGTTTCTGACCTCGTCCTGGGCAAGAGACTCTCCATCTGTGTGCGTGTGTGTGTGCATCTGGGTGTGAGTATACATATGTGTGTGTATGTATGTATTCTCACTGGCGGACCTCCATCCTGCTCAACCAGAGAGGGGAGCAGAATGCGGCCATTGGTTTTGTCTGTGTTCATGTGAGTGCTCTGTGTGTCGGATCTGTGTCCAGCCATGTACACATGCACAGATGTGCTCTGTGTAAGCATGCCTACTGGCAATACATTTTCAGCCTCACTACTGGTTGGAACTGGGGGCAATGATGAGCATAAGCCTGGCCTTTTTCAGGCTGTCACATGTGGCCCAATATTTTAGCCCGAACAAGAACTACAGAAGAAGATGTGACACTCTGCTAAAAATAGCTAGAATTATCTGTGTGGCTGAACTTTGCCTGAAACACATTTGAATATGAAAGGAGATGTGGCCTTATAAAAGAAGGTATTAGCACACAGAGGAGCTCTGCTCCAAATTTCCAGCCTGACCATTGGTTGACTCTTAATATGTGGTTTACAGTGATAAAAAGTAGCTGATGAGCAACTTGTAAAGATTAACTGGGTTTTGAAGCATGCAGCTTTGGTAGTGGGGTTGATGCAGCTGTAGCACCAAGATCAGATTTAGTAGGAAAGGCTGAGAGCTGTACCTTCTTGCAACGTGCCATTACCAGCAGCCAAGGTAGCTGCCTTTCCAGGCCATGTGAGAACCACTGCCTTTCTTCAGCATGCTGTGGGTGCTTCTAGCTCCCCAAAGCCCATAGCCGTGCATGAACTGTTTATTCAGGTTCCTAGTAGGGGCCGGCCACGTGTGCTTAACTGCTGGTTAATACACCTCATTGCGATCTGTACCCGCCTGGGTGGTATGAATCTGCCTTATGCATTTCTACACTGCGCTGCAGTTGCAATAGTAGTAGGAGGACATACGTTACCTGTTTTCCACTTTTAAAGATGGTTATGATAGTAAATTTTTTTCGTATTCTCTAGAAAAACACGAAGGGAGGTCACTACTTCATCTAACATGAATGATCACAAAGTTGAGCCTGAAGTTTAAACCAAGTGTCTCAGGCGGGAGGTAGCAGCCCCTGGGTGACTCTGTTGACTGCAATGGGAAAAGCTGATTGGTTTTTTCTGGGTACCTGATGCTTATGTGAGGTGACAAAATGTACACAAAAGACTTGTCAGAGTGTTTCTCCAGAGCTGGATTCAGCTCACCTGCATTAGGTGTCGAAGAGATGGTTGTCTGATTTAAGGTAGTTCCCTGAGGCTATTTCTGTAGGCAAGAGAGTGAGGCAGGCACCTTCAGGGAGTGATTCCTCCTGTGTGAGGTAGAACAGATGAATCACCACCTGGAAGTGCCTATTTCTTTCCATTGACTCTACAGGGATTCCAGCCTAGCTTTGGGTGGGTGCCTAAGGCAGGGATAACCCCAGCTGGGAGCGGGGATCCCACCCACAGCACTCAGCACAATGCAGCTCTGCTCCTAGTTAGCCCTTCAGAGCACCACCACAATAGAAATCACTGCACACAAAACCACGACATTGAAATGCATGCTGTACGTTTATTAAGCATTTGATTTCTCCGGGGCTTTCTGTAGCACTCATCACTCAAGAAGCTGGGTTTTTCAGAGTTAATGACTTTATTTTTATAAACAAGCTGGCTAGATGAACCAGATTATCTATAAATGGGAAACAGCTACAGAGGCTGAGATGGAAATGTCTTTGATTTTGAGTGGCCAGTCAGAGGTACCGATATCTCTGTTCAATTTTCCAGTGTCCTTGCTGGTAGGATTTACTCTCTGATCCTTCCACAGCAAACATTTTCCTCAGGATGCCTTTGCATCATGGAGTTAAGCATTTTCTTCTGCTCTGCTTATACCCAGCAAGGGGCCCAATGAACATATATAGAAATCTGGCTCTCAGATGAGGTGCCTGGACCAAGCCTAGAGCAGCTCAAAAGTGCAGTTTTGGGCCCATGGTGCAGAGTCTTCAGATGTTTTAGCTGCAAAAGTCAACATGGCTTCTATTGAACATCCACAAACTGTACTTTTGAAGGGTCTGTAATTTGGCTGAATTTATTCAGATTTTCACTGGGTAGGAAAAAGAATGATGGACAGACAAGCTGTGCTATCAGTTCCAGCTATGAAGTGTGTGTTCTGAAGTTCAGGATTTTGAAGAAAGAGTTGCCAGGATTTACCAGGACCAAGTGTTTCTTTTCTTTCCTTGGCCGAGTAAAGACTGAGAGGGATAAATCCTAAGGCCATACCACCCAGCAGGTAAAATTTGAACCTCAAATGGTGATGGTTTGGCAAAGCCATGAAGTAAAATGCAGGCTGCAGAATGTGAAGCGCTGCAGGCTGGCAAGATGCTGGGCTTCCACCCTGCTGACATAATTTTGTTATGCACTTCTACTAAGTTATTTTCTTGAATTTTCTGTACTTTACTACACTTACACACTTTTATGCCAGGAATGTCCTTACTTATATATGTTTTTCCATGAAAAAGTGCTCTATCTGCATATACGTGCAATGCAGACGGATGGAATATAACCTAGTCTATGTAGTACCAACTAAGATATGCTCTTTTTTCTCCCTTTACATTTAACTTAAAGTACTTTTTGAATGCCACCATCTGCACAGCAGTATGCCTCACCAAGGCCCACTGTCCCTAAAAGCTATTAACTGGAAAACTCTGACTACTCTGAAGCAAAACCATTCTACTTACCCACCTTTTTTTCAAGTGCCCAAGGTAAAAAAGAAACTTATAGGTGTCATAAGGTGTTTTTGTGTTATTTTAGAGGAGTGTAGCTGTGAATTCTAAAGCTGCAAATTCTTTACATCCACCCCTGTCAATTAATAAAATTGCTTAAATGTAAGTTAGGTATCCATGTAAATGTTTTCTGAATAAGTTTAAGGATGGGCCCGAGAGGATGACGAGAGCAGTCCTTCCCCACACGCTTCCCGAGCTCCAGCTCAGACTCGCTGCCTGACCTTTGCTGCAGAGACGTGTGGGCTGGGGACAGCTTTACAGTGCCCATATTCTATTCAGTTCAAAGGAGATGGATTTAATTACAAGTGCTATAATTTGAAAAGATTTTGTAATTCAGAAAAGCTTTTAAAATTCCTTGCTGGCAAACTAAATAAATGATCCTTTATTGCATTTCCTCATCTTTGCGTGGCAGCAGGGAGTTTAACAAGGACCTCTGCTGTTCGTTTAATTTATTACACCACCTTATGCTTTACATTCCTGTAAGTTCTCTTTTTACGAGTTCTCGTTTTGTTGGTCTTTCACAACATTTTTTCATGCCCCTTGTGTGCTTGCATGCACCAATTATATGTCACATAAAAAATCGTAAATCCTCCAATACCAGCTGGTGTAGTTAATAAACTTGTAACTTTAGCCTTGTTGAACTATGTCAAATCCCGGTAACATCTGGCATGTTTTAATTTCTATGCTATTGAGGGTTGAGTTTTCATTTAAGGGCTCCCAGATATGGACCTGTCAAGAATTTCTTTGCACTGTAGCTTCTTTAAGCTCCTTAAACTGCGTCTGTAAGTGTGAATGAAGACTTTCAACTGACAACTGCTAAATATTTATGGATTTTTTTATTTGTTTCACTTGTGTTAAGGATATTTTTTCCTTTCTTATCTTCCCTCTTGCTTTCTGATCTGGTGAGTAGCCCAACCAAATGAATAATGGATTACAATTTCTCCCTGTTGAGCTGGTCTTTCTACCTGTACTACTGGCTCTGTAACTACACCCTCTCCTTGAAAGAGGAGATGGGCGGCTTTGGACAGGGCGAACATGCAAGTGATGGTGGTTAGGTTAGAAATGCAGTTTTGTCTCTCCTGCTCTGTCACATGAGATTTTCGTAGCACGCCTATTCTGAATATTTCTTAATAACACTGAATTTATGCCCTTTGCTACTCAACGGCACTATAGTTAATACAACTGGATTTCACTATTTCTTTTCCACCCTTTGTACTGGGCTGGACACGCAGGTCAGAATAAACCCTCCAGAGGTTTTGCTCGTATCACATTTAGTCTCAAACTCCTGCCCTCCCACCCGCTCTCTCACCCTCCCACCTGCTTCCTTATTTTTTAAACAAAAGTCTTGTTGAGGAAGGTTTGCTGGAGTCTGTCAAAGGGTTAATACATTCCTCTTTCACTGCGATTTAATGGATTATCCGTGTCTTCCATATTAGCTCATCTGAGGCTACCCCAAATGATATATGATCTGTGTAGGCACTTTCAGGCAAACCATACCATTAGCAATGCTTCCACAGCATCCCCTCAGCTGTGTGAAAAAACGCGTTGAAAAGACAGGCTAAAGCATGTTACTGGTTTCACAAAAGGGATGAATGAGGGGAGAGAGAAATAAAACAGAGCGATGCTCAGCTGGGGCCTCACCGTCACCATCTTTTCACCTTGGTTCAAGGTTACGGGTCTGCACACCAGCTCACATTTAAAGTCTGTCACATATCCTTCTCTTTTGTCTAGACAGCTATGGTATTAATATGAAAGAAATCACTTTGCTTGGTGGACTCAGTGGAAACCCTTTGCTAGGAACGGGTATGACTCTAAACAGGCTTAGAATGTAATAAAGCAATAGGTCCAGCGACATGCTAGAAAGAGCCAATAAAGCATTTGTTAATCTGTGCAGACTGCAGGACCTGCTGAAAATAAGCTAGTGTGTAGCTTTGTGAAAGACCCAGCCAGACACTGCAGCCCGAGGGCTATCTGGCAGCTGGAGAGATGCTCGGCTTCTTGGAAACATCCCTCTGGGCAGAGTGAGAGGGAGTTTTCAGCATGTGCGTGATTTACCATCTGCAGCGTAACTCACACCAAAGCACGGCTTTACTGGGGGGAGAGGGGCATGACTACAGTTACCTCTGTCTAGGCAGAAGGTTACGCGGTGCGGCACATGTACAGTCAACGTGAAACTTTGAGAGAGTGCGAGAGTTACAGGTCATGCAACATAAGCGCATCAACCTGCTTCGTGGGAGCGACCGTGCAGCACCATCCAGAAAATTCAGTACTTTGTGGCTGCTGTACACGTACCATAAACCACCTGATATTTCTGGATGACCAACCGCCCAGTCTAAGCTGCGTATGCCTGGGGCTGCAAGTTGTCAAGAAATCCCAGGCTCAGGTATGCCATCTCCTCTCACCTTGCTGAAGGAAATCGGGACATGTGGTAATCTCTGCAGAGGTCAGGCATGTGCTCCCACGAGGTGCTCCCACAGTGCGATAACCCTGTCCCGCTCTAGTTGAGAGCAAAGGCTGTGTCTGCATTGCCCTGTGAGCTGGATTAGGTTATTTGCCCCTCCACAAACTCTGAAGGAAGGACACTGTGGTCTACAAACATAGTTGCTTACTAAAATACCTATTAGTAGGTATTATAAATTAACAGCATCTTTCATTTGTTTTATAAGATGCAATGAAACACTGCCTTTTTCCTCACTGTCATGCTTATTATCAGATGTGCCAGCATGCTTTGGGAATGGCAGTGGACCTGGAAAAGGTTATTTATGAGGCTGAACTCCCCCTGCATGACCTACACATGCATGTCCCAGCTGTACAAAGGACCGAGAAATGAGACTCTTGTGAAAAGGGAGGGAAAAGGAATAAAACCACTCACTGTTCCTAATTGGAATTTGAATTTAGCAAAAGAACCCCTTGCACCATGCTGAAGTGTTAGCACACCAGGGTAAGTGGTCATGCAGCTACTAGAGCTAACCAGTAACGACTGTGCAAAACAATTTCTCTTCCATGTGGAAACCTTTCAGCTGGTTATCTGACTTTGTATTTTACATCAGTCATACAACTTTTCAGACATTAAAATGAACTATACATTACATAATTCCTAAAGCAAATGGCATAGTTCCACTCTAATGTGTTTAATTAACTTATTAGCGCTAATTAAAACTGTGGAAATCACTAATACGATTCAGAATTTGCTACTCTCTTTCTCCACGTTTTTCTTCTTGTCTGCACACACTGAAGTCTGAACTAGGAATAAAACATGGACATCCTAAACCTACAAGCTCCATACACCAAGTGTTTGGTGTCTTTATGACCCTCAGACCACACATCTCTCTTAGGGAACACTTAGGAGACCGGTCATGAGCCATGAAGCCTTGTACGTTCAGCTTATCAATCTAAAGCCAACTCAGGCTTACAATGGCTGAACGGTTTGTATATGACTTGTAGATGGATTTATGTGTGTGACCGTGCAGGCTGGACTATATTTGCCTCCTATTTTGACGGTTCCTCAGTTTTCTGCTAAGGCAGGGAGGCAGGGCAGTGAGAGGAGCATTGCCCTTTCTGTGTTCGCCCTGTGGACAAAGCATAAACATGAATATCCTCATTTCTGTCAAGATCCCCGCTATACTTTCTGTTTCACATTACCATCTAGTGCTTTAAAAGTCTGTAGCACTAGTATGGTGGGGGTTTGCAGGTAGGAGGAGACCCTCTTCTCTACCTGCACGGGCACCCTGGCATGGTGCACGCTTCTGTATCGCCTTTGCCAGTGGGCTCGGAAGAGTGCCCTTTGGTTCGGCAGGAGCACATTTCACATTCAGCCCCCCCTTACATACAGGTAGGTTATTGTCACCGGGAGGGTCATTCTTTCTGGTGCGTGCTTATATGAGGCTCATGTACAGCTGAATGGTACAACACCTCTATCGCCTTTTGTAAGAGGAAGCCAAACATTACCGTGCCACGATGACTTATCAGCTCTGCATCAGCATCATTTTAAGTTCACTGGTTAGTTTATATTATGACTTTACCTTTTGGTGCATATTCATGTACACATAAGCAGTTGTGGAATTACAATGTGGCTCTGACTCTGTGCAATACTATACTTCACCAAACCTTCAGCTGGTACCAGTGTATTACAAATCAAGTACAGCATTGCCTGAATCGACTGGATAACTATGTCACTTTATGTCTATAATCCTTCATGAAGCTTGTATGACACTCTGTTTTTGGGGCATAAAAGACTATTTGGTATAACATTTGAGGAACAGGAGAAAGCTGTATCAAGGCATTATTTTACAAGCAAATGATGCTTTGTCTTATGCCTTGGCAACTGCATGGTATTAATTTTCTAATTGTTGAATTTTCTATCTCCAAGTAAATGTTACCTTGAGTGCTTGCTAAATTAATTAACCTTTTGTTTGCATATATGAATGAAGTTCCTATCTAAATAGTTCTAGCTTATTTGGAGACTCTGTCAAAAGGAAGAGAAAATTACACAGTGAATATACTTTTCCCTGTGCCTGGTACTGAGACTCAGCATACTTTTACATTTTTTTCAAATTGTGGCAGTTCCAGAGGGTAGCCAGTCTTGATTTGAAGATATGAAAGGATGGAGAGTCTTCCCTAAAAACATTTTGTATCTAACTGAAATTTTTATCATCTAATATCCAGTTATTATTTCTTGCCATTCCTTCCTTTCTGTTGGTTCATGGGGCCCTTCAATATGCTATTTGTCATCATGAAAGTGCTTGCTGTGGCCAAGCTAGCTCAGTCTTCTGGGGCAATTTTTTTAGCTCCATAGACTCAACATATTAGGTTTCTTACTAGAAATGATTTTTAGTTCTTAGATTATTCTATTAGTTTTTCATTTTTAGCTGTCTCCCTTCTTCTCCATCCTTTGTAAAATATGGACGTCAGCATTATGTGCAACATTTCTGTACATGCTGTGTGTAAACGTAAAATCACTACATTATTCACTGCTCTTTACACAAAGGGATCACAAGAATCACATCCATCCTTTTTGTCAGTTTCATACTGAGAATTCATGTTCTGTTGCTTTTCACAGTTTGGTCTTGAAAAATTTATATCAGCTTGATAGTGATCCCCCTATCACCTCAGAAAGATTGTTTATATTTTCCAGTATTTATCCTTGCATGGCATTTACGTCAGTCATTCTACAATATTTCTTTTTGTGGTGTCCTTCCCCCATTCTCAAAGATGGGCACTAAAATGGGCCTTTTGCATCGTTCTGGAACTTCTCTTTTTCTCCACAAATTTTGAAAGGTGTAAAGATTAGTTCATTCAGGTCCCTAAGTACACTAGAGATGGTGGGAGTGGGACCAGGTGTTTGTGTAACATAGGTAAGTAATCCTAACTCATCGTTGTTCTAGCCTGAGCCGTTACCACTTTATCACTGATGTTAATTGTGTCAGCCATCTGAGCCCAGTTTACTTTCTTAATGAAGATGGAAGCAGAAAGACTGAAGCAAAAAAAAGGTCTAAATGAATTGCCCTTCCCAAAGCCATCTGCCACCAGCTTTCTTTTTCATTTAGCAGAGGACCAGGTCATCCAGTTTGTTCTGATTTATCATATTTAATCCACTGTAACCCTTCCTTTCTCTGCCTCAAATCAGCAAATGTTTTCCAAATGTGTTGTTTTTATAATAGTGTTCCCTCCGTGTTACACCATCTTTTCCTCATTGTGAGGAGCCTCTCAAATGATTCCTATTTCTGGGTGAAAACCCATTCTTTCATTTTTGCAGTGTAGAGTTTTTTTCAGTGAATTATGGTTTATGGCCATTCCTCTCAGGTGAACTGCCCACAGCAGTGCTTTAGGAGTGCAGTCAGATGTCACTCATGTGGTGCAAAATGGTCTCATTTGATTTGAATCTGATATTGAATCTTCCTTCTTTATTTGCCTCTGATGAAATGCCCTCAAACTTCTACAATCAAATTACTTCCTCACTAATTGAAATTCCTAATGACCTTTTATAGATGTCTCAATATACCAGCATCTCATTTTTCCTGCATATCTTACACAAATTCACAAATGTAGTTGTTGCCCTTCAGAAAGATTTCAGAGTCTTAATAAAATTTGTTATAAAGTGACCTCTTATATAAAGTCAGCTTTGCCAACTCAGTACACATCTCAATGTTGCAGCTATCAGCAAATCTGGACAGTCAATGTCAGTGTTAACCTAGCAGGCAAGTCACTAGCTGGCAATGAGAGTTGGGATAAACCTCTGAGCTATCCCAGCCCAAGCTAACTTGGCTGGAATCTTACAAAATAGGATGAATGGGAACAGTAGCAACATCGTATAAACTGAGATCAGTTTCCTGTGACTTATTTTGCAAGAGGTCTGACTTGTCTCCCCTGATTTAATGTGTGGCTGATATCAGATCAGCTCTAGGTCTCAGTGCTCAGCCTGAAGCTCTGCAACCCTGAATGTGATGCTCCAGAATAATGCCTAGTGTTACAAGTACAAACCTCCCAAGCCTCAACAATAGAACTTCCAATGTAACTTTTTAAGTCGTCCCCAATTCTACTGCTACTTGAGTTTTGCTCCTGGTTTCAAAGGATACGTCACATGGGTTTTACTCTTTAAAATACTGGAGCACAGCTTTGCATGTCTCCTTGGCGTGCAATCATAGTCTTCTACAGAACGGTTTGATCTTTTAAGAAAATCTTCCTCCTTTACCTGTGGGATTAAAGAACCCATCTATGACACTGTATGAGTTCAAGTTCCTTCTCTGCCTGATTAGGAACAGGATTTATTACTTCACATGAGACCTTTCTTAAGCAGGGTTTGGCTGCATATCCCAAGGTGACCTACTGCACTGTCTTCAGCTGAGGGTGTTCCATCTTTACAAAAAGTTCATTGCTGAATCAAATGTAAGCCAAGACTCTGATAAACATATTCCCCACTGAGCTCTAGATTTCCATGCTTGTAGCCCTGTGGATATTCAATAAGCAAGACTGAGAGGCATTATGAACAGCTAGTAGATAACTAGCAGATAATAATCTGATAGTTTGGGAAGAATAACATAAGGAAACAGAGTTTTTTATTAAAATCCCTACTGCAAAAGAGGCATTAGAATTTTATTTGACTTGTGTCAGTATTTTATCAACAGGACTGCTCAGTGGAAAGAATGGTCAACAGCGCCTGCTGTGTGTTGTGGGCATGTCCCAAACGGCTGGTCATACTCTGAAAATGCTTTGCAGATTGGACCCCGGGAAAGAGAAGAGGGATCACGAACACTGAAAACCTTTCTGGGGGTCAGGTACAAAACACACCAGCAGCAGTTAGCGTCAAGCATTTATCCTCCACGAACAAAACTTGAGGGAACGTGTTGTGTAGGGAAGCTACTGAGAGGGCAGTTTCAATATCTCAATGGTTTGGCAGTAGCTAAGTGTATCTATGAATTCTTGGATTTGGACAACTAAAACTTCATTAGGATTGTAATCTGGCTTGTGGATCCTGCCTAAGATCAGGAGAAACAATGTGCATACTTTGCAGAGAGCACAGGAGCATAGATCTCCAAACATGGCAAATGCTCTTGTACTTCCAACAGTTCTGAAAAGCCTGTTAGAAAGTTTGTTCTTTTCTTTTTCCCAGAGCTCAGAATGCCTCTAGCAAGGATTTAGTCTCCCTTGAAAAGGGTCTTCAGGGACTTAGCCTTTTTTCCCCAGAAAAAATAAGGATAAATAAATTAATAAAAATAAATTTTACAAAATTTTGTTGATTCATTAGCTTCAGCAGGGTGCCAGATCTAACGTCCACATGGAAACAGCCTTCCAGGGCTCTGACCTGCATTGCAAATTGTCTGTAATTTAATAGTGAGTGAAGCTAGTAGGAGCAATTTCTTTCAAATGTTTGCTGCCATTAGCTTAGGGGAGAGGAAATTAGAGGAATCCAGAAGTTTTCATTTCCAAGCAAAGCAAGTCACACAGCACAGCACAAGACCTTTTTAAATTGCAATATGGCATCATATTAAACAGAAGCCATCTGTGTTTCCTTTGGCTTTCTATCAGTTTACATTTTTTTTTTAGATGTAGTAGTAGCAAATGTCAGAGCTTTTTCACCCTGTCCCATAATGCAAAATTAGTATCTGACTGTCTGTAGGTCTATAGCTCTCAGCTAACCCATTGCTGCAAACCCCGAGTTGTACGAGCTGCTCGTCTTCACAGAAGTACCACCAGTGAACTTAAATGGTGCTTCACATGAATTGTGACCTAGTTCCTGCACAGTATTAAAACACTTGTTTAATTAGCTTGCTAGAGGGGAGTTTTGAATTAGTTGTTTTTTTTCGGAACGCAGTTACAATAATACGTGTGGTTCCTGAGTATCTTCTAAAATGACATTGTAGTTTTCTACATTGTTGTCTTCCAGGGCAGCTGTGCTAAATCTGGCTGTGTTGTTTAAAAATGCTGTGGTCCCCAACTGTTTTCCTGCCTCTCTGCTGGAAGATACTGCCTCTATAGGAGGATAGGCAGCCATCCTGCTACATGCCAGCTGCTCAACTTGTGCAGTTTGCAGCCTGGGCTATTAGCTTTTACTGCAGCTGGAGATGAGCTGGTCTCTGAACAGCGTTGCCTTGAGGTGTAATGCCATAGTGGTCTGCTATAACAGCAATAAGCACCAGCAGAAAGGCAAAGGCAGTCACTGGGAGGTGAGGAAATATTACTTTCCGCGACATGAATTGCTAATGCTTGTGAACCTTTAATGACTTTTGTTTCTTCAGGGTTTTGCCAAAACAGACACTGTGTGAAGTGACTTTATCAAAGGCTTTTACTGCTGTTAATGAAATAAGAGAATAGTAATTAATGTGAAATGATGCCTGAAAATGAATGGAAAGCACTAGCAGATACTGTTGGGCTAGACAGTCTTGTGGGTCACTAGCAAGGTATGTGGATAGACCTCGGTACTAGCGGGGTGTATGGGCTGTACCTCTGCAGTGTCATCGCTCCATCTGCGCGAGGGAGGAGGCTGCGGCTGTGCTGCCCGAGCAGGGATGGATGCTGCCAGGGGCTGAGCTCGGCCCTGAGGTCTGATCCTGCCTCTGTGGGGCAGGAGAAGGGGCAGGTTGTGTCTGCTGAGCTGGTGGCAGGGCAGGAGGTGTGGGGAAGGGAAGGGGTCTTGCTGGGGATAGCGTTAACCATCAGCTAAGAAAGAGTCCGTGACTTTAACTGATGATTCCCAAGCACTTGTGGTTTCTTATTCTTGGGGGTAAGGGGTGAGCATTTAAAGAAAAATTGCAGGGGATTTCTGACAGCAGGGATGAGACATTGATGTGCTGCTGCAAGGGCACCAAGGGATGAGGCCATGCGTGTCTGGAAGTGAGCTCCTTGGATGTAGCCTATGGCCTTCAGTGCTGCCATCCCTCGTCTCCCTGAGGGCTGGCAGCTCCTGGGGCTGGCAGGGAAGCTGAACTTAGATGGGCTGTCAAAGCTGCCCAGGCAGATGACGCCGTCAGGAACGGGCCTTTGAACCGGACCCTGCGGGGAGATAGCACAGAGAGACGAGCTCTGGAAATATGAGATTTTGATGATTCCTGCTACTTAATGGACTGCCTGTTGGGTTTGCAGTGAGTGGGCCTTTGTTTTGAAGGGTTTTGATGCCAGAGAGAGGGGAGGTGGGTGCCTCTGATAGCCAGGGGTGGTATGGCTAGAGATGATCCCACTCCTAGCATTACTCCATCAAGCTTAGCTTGAATCTGGCAATGAGAAAACCAGGGGAAGGTGTCCATGAAGTGCAAAATGCTGTTTGTGTGTCAAAGAGTGGTGTCCTGGCTGGGGTGGTTCAAGGGTTGCTGGGATCTTCTACCAGCTCACCGGGTACAGCAAGGGAAAGAGTGCGAGTTTTGAGGTGTATGGAGTGGGGTTGGTCTTACCAAACTGCAGCAACTCTTCTCATCCTAAGGCCAGCATGTAAACTGGTTCAGGTTAGTTCCTCTCTGGAGGTACCTAGCTGTTTTTCAGGTTATGACTCTTAATGACTGGATGTAGATGTTGGTATTCTGTGTGTTCAGAGCTAGGGGAGCTGACTGCCGCCAGCAGCAGCCTGTGGAAAGGACATGTTGAGTCTGTCTGCATCTTGTTGCTGTAGCTGTATCAAATATGCTGGTGAAATACAGCACTCTCTTTTACAAGATTTTTCTCCTCTGTTGATCCCAAGTCTACAGCTTATCACGCACAGGCACCGAAGTGGTACCTATCAGTAGCTTAAAGAGTAACATGGAGGTTGTTGCAGTTGACCCAGTCTGCTAATGCACTGTGTAGACAAACACAGAGAAATACTGGATCACTGGGTTGTGTGGCACTTGCTTCAAGAGCAGAATAAGAGTGACATTTCAGTAGAGAATCAGCAGTGACTCTGACAAAACCAAGCTAAAAAAATGGGGAGCACGTCATTCAGGTCACCTGAAGACTTACATGTAAGTCTCTATTTTGCCCTCATGGAAGCTGTGGAACATCAAAGGGTAGAAGAGATGCATTGCATTTGTTTGTTTTTTATAAACTTTCAGCAGTTTTGCTTTTCATAATTAATTTTCTGTGTCACTTTCTGGTCCTTCTAGTTTGTTATAATACATGCTTGTCACAATCATGGGAGCTTTGTATTGATTACAGTAAGTGTGTTCAATTAGATTAGGCTCTTTTTTTAGGTATAGGTGTACAAAAATCGTGATGGATCAGAGGCCACCTGAAAAATTGCAGTTAGTCTTTTAATTAAGCGTTTTAACTTATCTATCTAATATTATATCCTGTCTTTTGAAGCAACTAAGATTGCTTGTGAGGGATTTTTTCCTAGGTTGAGCCCCCCAAAAGCCAAGTAGATGCATGAACTGAATAACCATGAGAACAGGCAACCTTTCTGTTTTTTTAAACTTATTTTTGAAAGCTTTTCTATTTTCTTGCTCTGTTCCTGGGTCTTGAGGTTTTCTGAAAGTGTAAAGTCCTGTGCAGCCTGAAGAGATGCAATGAAAGGTTAAGAAAAAATGGTGGTGGTGCTTTCTAATATCTGCTTAATGATGTAATGCAATGCAGATTAATGCCTCTCCTCCGGCTGGCTAACTCCAGTGGAAGTCATTCACACACTCACATATACATGTACATACACATACTCATGCTTTTTCCCTTTTTGTGGCCTTAAAAAAAAACCCCAAACAAACGAAAAACCAACAAAATTCCTTTCTGTTCAAAGAAGTAACAGATCCTGGTCTACTCTCCTGAAACCATGATTAATGAAGTATAAAATGGATAGTTTTCTTATTGAAGGGCTACTGACAGATTAAATGGTGATTAAAGTTGACTGTTCTTTACATGTGAAAGGAGGCAACTACTTGATTCCTGGTGGGCAGCAGTCATGAAAGACAGTGTGCTTTTGATGGAGCTGAAGAATTGGCAGAAGGATTCCTGGAAGAGTGCAAATTTTTCTCTAAGATAGAGCAGCCAAATACTTCCTATGCAGTATGTCTCAGCTTTTATATATTAAAAGGTATATAAATGCATTGAGAGTAGGGAGGGGTGGAGAACCCTTGTGAAAGCACTCAATAAATCCTGCATCAGGTAATAAACTGGCTGATATCAAAGGGCTTGTCTGCTCCTTAGAGATAAGCTCTTACGTGATTTGATACTTATCAAAGACCCATGAGTTTGGAAAATTTAGTTGGGAAATCTTCTGAGCAAAGGCCATGACAAGCCATTTGTGAAAACAGCGTGATATATTTCACAGTTGTCAGAGCATCAGAGCAGTCGTCCTTGCAGTATCTTAGAATACTTTTATTTCTTGCTGAAGCACAAGAAACTACGGAAAAGAAGTAATGCTAGCTCAGACATATCCAAAATATCTCTGTACTGAGAAGATTTGGCCACTGGGAAAACTTTATGCTGTAACTCAAGGTGCTTCATCAACCCTCCGATACGCTGTGCTCACCCCTACGGTCTGTCCCTGTGTACCTTGACGGCAGAGGTTTCAGCAGTCACAGCAGGCTCGCACAGCATGCACCCTGCCTGGCAGCTGCAGGAGATGTGGTCCAGCTTCATCCAAGAAAAATCTTCTTAGCAGCTTCCCCCACCTTGCCTTAGGAGCTGTGTTTAAGCTGGTCCTTGCCTGAACTGCTTTATGGCTGTGCCTGTACCTGGCCTTGTACCTTGTTGACCCAGATGCACAGGCTTGATGCCTTGACTTGAGCAAGAGTGATGTCTGCCCAAGTGTGTGCTTTATCTTTGGCTTTGTTTTCTTCCATTGCAAGCTGCATCAAATAAGTGTTTCCTACCAGTTGCAAGTCAGTGCCCTTCCTCTTTGAAACCATTCTCTGAAAACAGGATCAGTCTGTTCTGGTATATTTTGCGGTCACATTTTATTTTCCCTTCTAGAAACTGCCTTATTTTGTTCTGATCATATTGCTCATGACAAACATATGCTGGCTAATAATAATCAACAACCATAATACCACCAATGTTATAGTTTTGAAAGTCTATTTGCAAATATGTCAAGTGGATTTTTTTAAAGCATACTTTGATATTTTCCTTCCATTTTCTCTGATGGTGTCTCCATAGTTTCAGTTGCTCTGTGGTATACATCACAGTAATTACAGTGTAAAGAGACATGAACAGTGCTAAAAAGTAGGCTATTCAGAGTTTGTTTTGTTAGTTTAAAATAACTAAATGAGTATTATGTGAGCAACTTTCCTACCTCAGAGAGGTTAAAAACCAGGCTACTGTGTCCATGCTGAGGATGTTTGAAATGAGGCCAGTGACAAAACTGTGAGCTGTAGTTCTTGCGTATTGTCACAGTTCAGCACCACATCCCACACGGTAGCATGCCGCGGTGCGGTAAGGGTGCAGGAGAGCAGCTGGCTCTGCTATGTGAGGAAAGAACCAGCACTGCTGGGAACCACCCTGAGGGGTATCGTTTCTCATTAATGGGCTTAAGCAGACCCAGGTGGAGTTTTTGTAGAAAGGGCCAGTGTCAGCACGACCACATAAATAAATGGAGGAAGGTTTTCTTCCTCAGATATGAAACAATTGGACAGCTGAAGAAGGATGCTGATGGTCCAAAGAGAAACAGTTATTTTCCTTTGCACTTTGTTTTGAATGTATAGCAATGCCTGACTGCTTTTTTGTGGGTTTGGGGAGGGGGTTATATTTCTTTTGTTAACCAAAATATGTGCGTGTCATTTTCTCCATCACTAATTTGCACTGCCTTAAAGACTTAACCTATTTCCTTCAGGTTCAGTTAAAACCTGGTTGAGAGCTTGGCTCATGCAAGAGGCTGCACTTACTGAGACATGAACTTCCTCACTCCTTAAAGGCTATTCCATATGTCGTAGACAGGCCTGTTGGCTGCATTTATTCTCACCACCTGTAGGCATCTAACTCAACAGTTAGAGCAGGAGCTCAGTGTTTCTCTTAGATATTTCTATACTTGATCTAGGAAAATACAGATCTTCATCCCACTCAAAGTCAATCACCCTGTGAGGTTGCCTTTCTACTTCCATTCATATAAAGCAAGTCTGTGATGACTATGTACTATAGGTCTCTCAGGTAAGAGAGATGAACCTGAGCACAAACAAGTGCGTGCAAGAGTGGTATCTGATGTTGACTTGTAGCAGCTATGAAGGAAGCTTATACAGAGGAATTTGCCTTTTTCATTACTTATCCCTACATTTTTTTATTTAGCCGACTGGTATAGCATTTGGTATGCTTGTTTGAATTATTTACCAGGTTTTTTTTAAGCATACGCAATACATTAAACCACTGAAATACAATCTCTCTGGAATCCCTTTGGATTCCCTGTAAATGTTTAGCTTCCACTCCAGCTTTCTACCTACCTTGTTGTTTCTGTGCTATAACAAGATCCTTTAATATAGCTCCCAGATCTGTAGTATAGAACCTTACACCTTATAAAAGAGATTTTGCAATGGATGCAAGGAAATGATATCAGAAATATCCCTGCAAACAGCTTGCCAATGAGTTAGAGATAGTGTCAAGGCTGGCATGATGCCAGCACTGGGTGACCACAGCTTTTGGATATTTTTCTAAAGTTCATTTAATTCTTCACGTATGTTCTTTCCCCAGCCCCCAAAGAAATATTTTTGCAATGCTCTTAAAAAAAAAAAAACAAAAAAAATCAATACCAGCTGTTGGGTCCTTAGAAGAAACTTTTAACAAGGAATGCAGCGCACACACAATGGAATTAAATACTCTGGGTACAGAAAACAGATTTCTGTAAAGATAAAGATTGTGATCATCAGTAAATAAGACAAAATAGAGCTTTTCCCATGGAAAAAAACTTGAAGGGAATGAAAAACCCAATGTGGTGGATTCTTTCTAGTGTCAAGTCCTACAGACCAAGGCAGAGGTGCTAATGAAATAAGGGAGTATTTCATGTGCATCGCAGTCAGTACTTTCAATAAAACCCCTGGCTGGGGTGTGGCTGCAGCTAGTGTTTGCATAGATATCACTCTGTGTAATTTGGTACAAATCTCTATTGCAAACACTGCTGTATTACAAAGGAGTTGTTCTTGCCACCAGAGGTCTTTTTTAGCAATTAAAACCCAAACAACCCCCTACCTTGCAAAACCAAACAAACCCAAACATCTCCAACCTGAAAACTCAAAGAAATTGAGCCATTCCTCCCAGCGTCCTGCAGGATTTTAAAGTTGCTTGGACCGCCTGCTGACTCACAGCCTCATTCGGTCAAGTGTTGAAAATCTTTGAGGATGGAGATTTCACAGTTTCCCTGAGCACCTGTCGCAGTGCTTAACTGCTGTCACTGTGAAACCTTTCCCTTGTTGCAGCCTGTGCTCATCACTTTTGTTGGCACCTCTAAATCATCTGGCTCCATCTTCTCTACAACCCCGTTTAAGCTGTGGAAAGGCTGCAGTTAAATCACCCTGCAGCTCCCTTCTCTCCAGGCTTAAGTAGACTCAGTTCCTTCAGCCGCTCCTTGTACATCATATACTCCAATCACCTTAACCATCAGAGGCAGCTTGCCTCTTCCTGAATAAAAAAAAGAACAACAACAACAAAATGTAGAAAACAAGCTTAACAAAAAAACCCCACCCCATTTTGCTCACTGTTCCTTAAAGGCAAAGTTTTCTAAGGTCAGTAGTGTTTGCTCCTCCATTATGTGTGAAAGGATGGGGCTCTGATGGGAGCCATTATTTACTTTTTATGATTTTCTCTTTTCTGTTAATGAGTAGTCAGAAAGACAGTGCTACCCTTCAACTACTCAATCGTCTTCTTAAAACAATCTTTTCTCTTGAGCTACCACTGCAGAGAGGGATTCAAAGGAGCTTCAAGATGTCATGTCATCCATCCTGCTGACCTAATAAAATAGCATCCACTATACCACTGCCATCACTCTAACCAAGATTTGCCTAATGTGTTTTTGAAGATTCCCAAGGATGGAGACTCCAAAATTCTCCAGCACTTTGTTAATTTTTACTGTCAGAAATAATTCTCTAGTGTGCAATATGAATCTTTCTCATTGAAAGATAGGTGATCACCAGGTGATCAGGCCCAGTCAGCATGGGTTTATGAAAGGCAGGTCCTGCTTGACTAACCTGATCTCCTTCTATGACAAGGTGACCTGCCTAGTGGATGAGGGAAAAGCTGTGGATGTTCCCTACCTGGACTTTAGTAAAGCCTTTGACACCGTTTCCCACAGCATTCTCCTGGAGAAACTGGCTGCTCATGGCTTGGACGGGTGTACTCTTCAATGTGTAAAAAACTGTCTGGATGGCCAAGCCCCCAAAATGGTGGTGAATGGAATTAAATCCAGTTGGCGGCGGGTCACAAGTGGTGTTCCCCAGGGCTGAGTACTGGGGCCAGTTCTGTTTAATATCTTTATCAGTGATCTGGATGAGGGGATCGAGTGCACCCTTAGTAACTTCGCAGGCAACACCAAGTTGGGAGGGAGGGTTGATCTGCTCGAGGGTAGGAAGGCTCTACAGAGGGATCTGGACAGGCTGGATCGATGGGCCGAGGCCAATTGTATGAGGTTCAACAAGGCCGAGTGCCGGGTCCTGCACTTGGTCACAACAACCCCACGCAGCGCTACAGGCTTGGGGAAGAGGGGCTGGAAAGCTGCCCGGCAGAGAAAGACCTGGGGGTGCTGGTCGACAGCCGGCTGAATATGAGCCAGCAGTGTGCCCAGGTGGCCAAGAAGGCCAACGGCATCCTGGCCTGTATCAGAAATAGTGTGGCCAGCAGGAGCAGGGAAGTGATCGTCCCCCTGTACTCGGCACTGGTGAGGCCGCACCTCGAGTCCTGTGTTCAGTTTTGGGTCCCTCACTACAAGAAAGACATTGAGGTGCTGGAGCGTGTCCAGAGAAGGGCAACGGAGCTGGTGAAGGGTCTAGAGCCCAAGTCTTATGAAGAGTGGCTGAGGGAACTGGGGTTGTTCAGCCTGGAGAAAAGGAGGCTGAGGGGAGACCTTATCGCTCTCTACAACTACCTGAAAGGAGGTTGTAGCGAGGTGGGTGTCAGTCTCTTCTCCCAAGTAACAAGCGATAGGATGAGAGGAAATGGCCTCAAGCTGCAACAGGGGAGGTTTAGACTGGATATTAGGAAAAATTTCTTCACCGAAAGGGTTGTCAAGCATTGGAACAGGCTGCCCAGGGAAGTGGTTGAGTCACCATCTCTGGAGGTATTTAAAAGACGTGTAGATGTGATGCTTAGGGACATGGTTTAGTGTTGGACTTGGCAGTGCTACGTTGATGGTTGGACTCGATCTTAAAGGTCTTTTCCAACCTAAATGATTCTATGTTTCTATGAAATTTTATCCCCTTACCTCCTGCTTCGTCCAACATGGGTACAAAGAACAAACTTGTCCCTTCTAAACAGCAGTTTTTTATGTGTGCAGGCTGTTGTCATGTTTCTTGTCAGCCTTTCTGCTACAGGCTGAACAGTTCCAATACCCTCCTTCCTTTCTCCCGGATTGTTTTCCAGACCTCATTCAATCATCAATCTCCTTGGGACTCTTACCAATAAGTTTAAAATTTTCTTTAAGAGCCGTACCCGGTGCAGTATTCCAGCTGAAGTTTGACCAGTGCTGTGTAGGATGGAGAGATGATCCTGCCAGTGCTGCAGACTACATTTCTATTTATTCACCTCAGTATGATGTTTCTTTTTTTTGCAGTAGCATGATGTTGTTGACTCATGTTCAGCTTGTGATCCATAGTAACTGCCAGCTCCTTTTTTTCAGATTTGCTGATTAGTCATCTGCCATCCAGGACCTGTGCAGCTGACTGTTCTTACCTAACTACGGTAAAGTGTGCACATGTCCTTTGAATAATACTTTATTTCTGTTGGACCGGGCCTGTGATTTATCATGATCATTTTGAATTCTATATCTATCTTCCAATGTATTCACATGTCTGCAAATGTTGGAAGCCCACTCCTTGTTCCATCACCCAGAGCAATCATGACAATACTGTGTTGCAGTGGACTCTAGCTATACCTTATGGTACTGTGTAAGATACATAGCTCCATCCTGATAGTAGCTGCATATAACTCCTCTGGTATGGTTCACCAGCCCATTTTACACCCTTGGATAGCAGTTTCATGTACTTCATGTTTCTCTAGGTTAAGTGTTAGAATGTGCCACAATCTGAAAAAAGTACCAACATCATAGGAGCTATTACTGCCCACACACCGTCATAGGAATTGCACTGAAGAAAAAACCCCACCTCTACTAAGTTATACCCTGGTAGGAATGGCAAGTAATTTTAGGCTGTAGAAGACTTCAGGCAGTGAGGCATCAAGAGATAATGAAGAAATACTAGAAAGAATCATGAAAATAAAATGGCCTTAAAATTATCATTCATTCTGATTTTATACATTGCTGAATGTGTGGTTACTCATCTCTAACGTAGACATGTGCTGAAACAACTTTCATCACTTAATCCTTGCTGCCCTGAAGCAAAAATAAGATTGAGGACTGGTAGAATCAGACAGAGTGGGTAGTTTGGGTAAGGAAATTTTGTTTTTTCCAGTAAGAATTCTTCCTCTTTGCATATCATTACAATGTTCAGGTAGAGAAAAATACCATGAAGAAGGAAAAAAGCCAGATGGGGCTACAAACCATGTTATGGAATAGATCCATGATGGTATGCATGGAGTGAATACAGCACCTGGATGGAAACAGGCCTGTGTTTTAAATGAACAGATCTTATAGCTTTTTCCTTTGGAAAAAGCTACAACATAATGCACCAAGGTATCACTGGATTATGCCCGTTTTACAGGGAGAAGAATGTGATGCCATGGCTTGTCTTACTGAAGTTGGCAGGAGTGTGGCAGGGCTGCCAATATCCCCAAGGTTTCCTGGAAAAATCTCATGTTTCCTTCACAAAGTCCTGCACTGTGCTGAGTCTATGTATTTACTCACTCTGCGATTGCCATGTAACACTTCGTGGTCTGCTCTTAGCACTTCAAAAGGCCAGCTGCTCCCTCTATCAGCTAACTGGTTATCTATAAATAGAGTATAGCTACTGCCCTGGGGAGATTCTGAGCTGGAATATAAGCAAATGTATTTGACAGGTTTTCTGAGGCTCACTCTTGGGGGTTACCATAAATTTTCATATAGGATAAAAGTCAGCAAGACATCCAAATATTCTTATGCAAGCATCTTATGACGCTGGAGATTGTTCTAGTTTATTTGTATATGCTGTCACTCATTAAGGTGATAATACACATCAAATCCTTATTTTCAAAATGAAAAAATATAGGCAGTCTCCACTGTGCAAAACTTGGGACCTTCAGTGGCTGTATATGCCATTTGCATTTATTTGTGCATTGGTTTGGATTTATTCTCCGTACCCTTATGCAATCCCCTCTTGAAGTACGACGAGAGTGGCAGGCAGTGATAATTTTGTTTGAAGTTCCTTATTTTCTAGGCTTCAGTTTCACGTCGTAGTTTGAGTAGAGACACAGTAGATGGCAGTGCATAACATAAATTACCTCTGCTGCACACTCTTGTTCCCGGCGGCAATTGCCAAGAGCCGGTGAGATTACACGGGAGGGCATCCCCTGCTCTCTGGGTCCATGTGGAGGAAAGGAGGAGGCTTCTGCGAAGCAGCGTACTCCGAAGCATCACTTTTGCTCAGTGCATCAAGGCTGCTGAATCGGCAAAGGAAACTGCCCCTGATTTAAGCAGCTTAATCACCGGTAGGAGACTCTGAAGGCCTCCTTCCTCCCGACAGACTGTGGCTTTCAGCAGCAGCCGGCCCCAGGGTATTTTTGTATTCACCCCTGGTTTTGTCTTCCACATCTTGATTTTCATGTTCATAATAGCTTTGCCGCTTCAAAATCTAGACAATTTGCATGCCAAATTCATTTTTTTCCCATTTATCCTCATAGCTCTGTTTTTGGGTAAGTGTTAGAGTGCTCATTCTTGGTGCTTTGTGACATTTAAACTAATATCTGATACAGAAATAATGACGATGTTAAATGAAAGTTCCCTTACCAGGTCCTGATGTGTTTTATCGATTTGATCTGGTGCTGTCGTGTTTTTTTTTTTAGCAAAGACATGACTGACATGTAGGAACTCATGTGTGGACATGACCAACATGTAGGAACTCGTGTGTGGAACCACATAGTAATAGCAATTATTTTTGTCAGTGGTCTTATTCAGCATGGACTGTTTACTCTCTAGCCTGGATCATTTTGGACCAGAAGGGTTAGAAAAAGATTTTGATTCTCTCTGTTACAAGACAAGAAGATTGCTTTAGGATCTTTCTATTAAAGGACAAGAAGATTCATTTAGGATCTGCTTCTTAAAGTCTATGCTCTCTTTCAGGAATGACTAAATAGGAGGAAAAGCCTGTTTTCAAAGAGCTCTCTGCAGGGAGCGGTGGTTGGGAAGTAGGTTGGGAATCCCTCCAGGAAGCGGTGTGTGCAGCAAAAGCTTACCCTGTGCTCCTCAAGGTGGTGTTGAGATAATATTCCTGGGGGACAGATGTCCATGTCATGACCATCCACTTAGAAAGTGGCTCTGACTTTGACCTCAGAAAGGCAAAAGATTATAAAGCAAAAAGACTACATTTTTCTTTTTCCCTGGATACCATTCCTCCAGGAGAGGCTTGAATGGTCGGAAATGTCAAAAGCACTGTGGAGACGTTTACACATCTGCAAATGGGTGAAGAAGCTCATCAGTCAGCGTAGTTGATGTAGGAAACAAGAATACTGCAGCTAATGCCTGTTTCAAATTCTCTTTATAGAGTTAGCTTAGGATTTTATAATGTATAACATTAGCACTTCAGAGACCCTCATCTTTTTTTTAGAAACTAAGAGCAAATTTTGACTATAATCTTTCTACTGCTTGTCTCAGAAGAAGAGCAGCTATTAAACAACACAGCTAACTTTCAGCAGTCCTTGTATCACCAATATTCACAACCCATGTGAATTTTCCAGAACAGACAATCACTAGTTCTCATACTTAAGAAATAAAACAATATCAGTGAGAAATCTCTGCAAAGTCACAAGAGTATCCCACATAAAGTTCTTAACTTCCAACGAGGTCTGACTTTGACAGTTTAATGCCCCTGACACAACTTCTGCAAGCTTTGAAATGGGGTGCGATTCCCTTGCCGGTAAGATAGTCTGCTTCCTTAAGCTCATTTGGAAATAGGGTAACCAGAAGAAAAGACCTGGACTGATAGTGCCACAAAACCGGATACCTTACATTGAGAGAACCTGAACTTCTGCAAGCCTGAAACCTTGCAGTGCAGCTGAGCAACAGTAGGAAATCCAAAATTTTCTCCCACTTAGCTGGGCTGATACTTTTTCTTTCCTGCCCTGCCTCTCTTCTCTTCCGATTAAATCTGCTTTGTGACCTTCAGGCCAGATAAATTCTTTCAGAGTCCTGGTTTTCCGCTGCAGTCCTCACAGAAAGCTGTGATTTTCCTTCCAAACTGAGCCAAGGAACATGTGAAATTCCCCTGGTTTTCCTGGAACATGCTGCTATTGGTTGCTATTTGTCTGCTAATGGTTTGCTCCTGGACTCTGGGCACTGGTTAATTATTATGACAAATAGTCACTCTGGAGACAAGCAAAATAAAAAGGAAAAAGTGAATCTTCTATCTCTATTGATTTACTGTAAAGCCGGACGAGTAGATCTGCTAGCCTGTGTAGGTTACCTCTCCAAGAAATTCTTGCCTGGTCCTACTGCCTAGCACATGAATAGGTTTAATAAAAGTAAGGGTGGGGGTAATTCTGCACCAAAAGGGACCTGGATTGCCAGATTTGACTCACTATTCTTTACAATCCCCTCTTACACTGACCTATTTTCAAGTACTGCGCCTTTTGTATTTTATGATTTTACCCTGCTTTTGCCCTTAGTTTTGTTCTGAGTTTTGAGGGTCCACTCAGAGGAGGAGAGGGGTGTCAGTTATTCACCCATTTATAGATCAGATTTGACTTTTTTTTCTTTAAACTAAGTAATTACAACTTAAATCACTGTTTTAGTTGTGTGTCTCTGGAGTTTTTCAATCTTGACTACATCTTTCTTGAGCAAGGGCATCCAAAACTGAACAGATGTTTCTCCCACAATCACCTTCGTTCATAACAGGCATTCAGAGAGTATTGCTGAAATATTCAT
The DNA here is from genome assembly GCF_900496995.4 of Aquila chrysaetos chrysaetos. NCBI lineage: Eukaryota > Metazoa > Chordata > Aves > Accipitriformes > Accipitridae > Aquila > Aquila chrysaetos. Next base: position 58,087,934 of record NC_044005.1, read on the forward strand.
AAGCCTTAAGAGATAACAATGCATGAATACTAATGAATAGTAAGTTGTATGGTGCTTTAAACAATGACACAATAAGGCAAGTCCAAGCTAAAACATCACACAATTAAAGATTTCCTTAGCTTCATGGTCTTAGGTGAAGATTTCACATGTGTTGTTTCCTCTAACATTCAGGATAAAGAGAGAAAAGGGCACGGCAGAAAAGTGCATTTCAGTTTACAAAGACGCTTTGCCAATGTATTTAATATATCTTGAATCAAGGAGTTCATGAGAGATTGTTTAATAGCCTCATCACTACGATTATTCATAAATGGACATCTGTGGAATACATTTAAGGCTAATTAGAACTTTTTCTGTTTGTTTGTTTATTTTAATTGAGGATAATTCAACAACTTATGCTGCATGCATACAATCACTATGAGTTAGAGCTGGAACCTGTGGTTTTTTCATGGAAATTTCTAATATTAATTAACTGCCATTTTTCAGTTTCGACACTTTTATCAAAACCACAACTTTTCTGGATGACATTTCCCTCCTCACTAATTTGATGTCAAATGAATGATGAGTATTTTGACCATCTCAACTGGCAAGCTGTTGAACATGAAAACAGACAGCAAATACTTTCACAATTTAGAAACAGTAAGGTTGCGCTGGGCTCAGGTTTTACTGTTGTTGAAGCCGGCCAGTGGGATGTAGCTAAAATTGCTTCAGATTTGCAGCCCATCCTCAGTTAACACCTCCAGAGGCGGAGTGCAGTGGGATGAGCCCGGAGGTGAGCAACCTGACAGCCCAGCCCACTAGCACCGACACTTGCTCTTTGGGGTCTCTGTAGACTTGTGCCTTTGCCCTGCTGGCAGGACATGCTGGCACCACCATGACATGGAGAAGTGCCACCAGCGAGGATGTTGCTGTCTTCGGCTTTCAAGTCCTTCTGGTGCCCTTTGGCTTTCAGCTGAGGATGGCTGTGTTATGCAAATGCTGCATTTTCAGCCCCATGCATTCTGCGTTCCCCATTTGTGCCAACAAAAGAGCTGCTTTAGCCCACTGCACTGAGCTGAGAATATCCCCTCAAATACTCTACAACTTGTCCCATTTTACATAGTTTTTAAATTACAAATTACATTATTCCACCTCCCTGCTGCCAGTGTTTAAAGACTCGTTACCATGGAATTTCAGATGAAATAGAAATAATGATGCTGAGAGACGTTAGCTGACACCCTCGACGACTGATGAGTTCCAGTGCTTATCGAGACAACCCCTCTCGCAACGTGATCAAATGCTGGAAACGCTGACATTTCACAAGCATGTGTCACCAGGAGATGAGAAGTCTTAAATGTTTTTTAGGGAGGGCTCAGGTAGTCAAAATATCATAAATGATAGAATCTGTGATTTAAAGCACAATGGCTAATCCAGAACAATGACTTGTCATGTTTTTATCAGGGAAATCATGTAAGATCGTGTAAGGGAAGATGTAAAGCAAAAAGCAAATGGAAGGGAATTATAAAAGGAGAGGTTAGCTGCCATACTGGTAATAGTGCCTGGTATCAATCTGTTTAATTGCTACATGAGATTGTTAGCGGGGGAGCACATAGACCTGACAACAAAAGCGGTGGGGGCCCCGTTGGCTATTGTAGCCCCTGGAGTTTCCCTGACATGCAGGGACGAGTCTTGCAGGGATAGTTCCCATGCAACCAGCTGTAGTGGCAACTTGGAGAGAGGTAATTGTGATGAGGGAATACCCTGAACACAAGCTGTACAAATACAATGTATTTGTTTTATGCCCTTTGTGGTAATGTCTTAGAATTTAAACAAAGTAGCAAGTGTTTCCATCAGTACCTGTGTTTTCTGAAGCATTGACTTCTCGCATCAGTTACATATTTATCATTCACTGAAGTATTAAAAAGGAAGAATTATTCTGCATTAATCAAAATAATAGTAGTTACTTTCAAATATTTGTTTACTTCCCTATATCCAGCCAAAGGAAATGATCACATGACTCTTATTATCTCTACTTCTATACCAGGGTTTGACTAAATACTTGTAAAACTGTATTTATTACTCTGCAAACAATTTTGCATAATAGTTGAGCATCTTATTTGCCGGGACAGTCTTCAAGAACATCACAGAAATAGGTTTGGAGTTGTACATTTTGCAAATCAGTCTTTGTAATGTACAGGAAACCATAATAGAAGCATTAGTAAGGTTTGAACTTTGTTCTTTCTATGTATTCGCAAGATTTTTATGTCTCTCGATTTATGATAACTTCCACATTTCATTGCCTTTTCCTCAATATTTCATGGCTTCGCTTCTACATTTTAATAGAGGTGTCTTCTAGAAGGAAAATTTATGGAATGAGCTTGATTTCTTTTTTCTGCAGCTCTGAAGTGTCTAGGTGTGTTTTTCACTTCTGTCACCTCTCCTGATGAAATGTATCATCTGCTTGAACCATATGTATCTCTCCAGGTTACCTCAGGAGGTGGAGAGGAAAGGAAACAGCAGTTAAAAAAATCAACACCTTTAAAATGTTATTTTATCTTTAAAAATCTGCAGTCTCTTTCTCCTCAGGATGAACATTAGCCCTGGGAGCCGTATATTCATTTATAAGCGTAGGACCAGGCAGAACCTGACTTTTTGCCGTGTGTGGTTCATAGATTCCCACTCAAAATGTTACCCAGCAACAGGCTGTGAAACGAGAACAAGAGCTACCCCTACGGGAAGACACATGTTTCCAAGTTAAGGAGTTGAAGGGGTGGAAAATTTATCACATTCTCTTCAAGGTAGGTAAAACAGTTGCTTGGCTTATACCGTTTGTGTTCCCAGAGTGCAAGCTACTGCTTACTGACTTCCATTTTGAGGGACAGGAATGGTGGCTCCTTTACCCAGCACATCGGAGAGATTAATAGTCTTCTTTTGGTGCTCCAGAGGTGGCCCAGGAGATTACGTCTAGACGGTGTGGCGACAGCATGCTTCAGCTCACCCTGCTGCCCCGTGCTTGGACCTGGGGGTATGGCTGGGACATGCCATAGCTCCTTTCTGATCCAGGTGTCCGAGTTCCTGCTATGGAAGCAATTTAGCGGAGATAGCACAAGAGGGAAGAGGACTGGTCTCTGCCTGGGTCATTCCCATGCATATGGTCCGTGTGTGGCTAGGGTGTGCACCTCCATCTAGATCCGCTCTCCAGTCTGCAGGGTTTGATACAGCATCAGAGAGGACGTCTTTCTAGATCACTGGCTGGGCTGCAGCCAGCTTCCTTGGATATATACTGGTTAACACCTACCGCAGAACGGTTTGCTTATAGAACCCCATTTATTGGTTTATATTTGAATATCGGTCTGTCTACACATACATTTTGAAGTCTGCAGGCAGGATGGGAGGTGGTTAACAACTTCTGAGACATCAGTAGAATAGGAGGGACTCCACAGCAGATTCTCTGCCCCAGCAGCCTGGTTTTGGCAGAGTGAGAAGGTTTGGTTAGATGAAAGAACGGCAGGGTGGCCACACATGGTGATCTAACAGGGCTGACATGACTAGAAGTGACAGAACATTATTATTTTTGCCAGTGGTGTAGTGATCCAATTCAAAATTATAAAGTACCAAGACATTGCCTTATCTCCTTTCAATCGCACTAATTTGGAGAGCAGTAAATATACCCACCAGACAGCAAGAGAAGCAGATAAATGCTGTGCTACTTTACATAGAATTAGGTTAATGCCGTTCACCTGTACATGACCTGCCAACTCCACTGGCCCTATTAAGTAGGACCTGGCAGCTGAGAGAGGGTGAGGAGTAGTTCCATCAAATGCTGCTGGTGGCTTCAGCAGGCCAAAACAAGTCTCTACACGGGTTGTCAGGGTGTTTTTTAGGTACCTCGAGAGTGTTACTTGACATCATAGCTCTGATTTGCCCCCTCATGTCCTTATCTCTTGCTTTTGATGACAGAGAGAGCCCGAACTCTGCATTTGGGCCGTAATACCTACTGAGAGCACCAAAATTATGGAAGAGTAATCAAGCTGACATAACGCTGCAGCTGAGTGCCGAGGTGGTTCCCGAGCAGAGCCGGGGAGGGGCTCTGGAGCGCGGAGGGGACTCTGCATCCAGCTGCAGCCACCCCGGGGCGCAGGCTCACGCAGTCCGCTCCACGCCGTCTCCTTTACGGTGGTTTGGGGTTTGGTGGTACTCCTGTAGTATTTGCCGTTGGATGACAAAGTGGAGTAAGACACAAAGGCAGGTTTAAAGCTTCTACTAAGCTATCCCCAAATGCTGCCTGAAAATGTTGTGTGCGGTGTGTTAATGCGTAGTACTCTATACCATTGCCTTAACAGCCTTTGTTTTAAAAAGACTCCTCTACAAATACGTGGAAAAACATAAATAAGTACTTTTTCTGTCACGATAGCACTAGAGGAACAACAGAATAACTTATTGCTAATAGGTTTTAGGAAAACAGTGAATAGAGCTAATGATGCTTGCAACTAATATACGTGCTTTCCCAGGCAATAGGTGCATCTCAGGTAAAACCAGAAATGTTTTAACGTGATCATCGTGTCCATTTTAGGCAATAATGAAAGGAATATTTCCTTTTTCTTTTTCATCATCTGTCCTCTTATATGGGCATAAATGTTTATTCAATAGTGTTAAACTGAATAACTCTGAACTTTATTACTTTTTTCTCTAGCCGAAAAGAACAGTTTTATGGAGATAATGTGAACTATATATTTATTGCCTCTTAAATCCATAATCAAATTGAATATATCAGAAAGAATTACATTGTTCACTCAGCCTCATTGCAGCCTTGAAATGTGCTCCAGATGCTGGGGATACTAACGTAATATTTAGTTTAAAATTAACATTTTTATAGTTTAAGCTTGTTGAATATCTTCTTAGTGAATAAATTAAAATGAGAAATTTTCCTTTCCATTAAACCAGCAGTGCAATTATTTCTTTCAGATATGATACAAATGTTTCTTATGAGATTTTATAAAGTATTATTTTTAACTTTTATTAAAACTTTAATAAATTTTTCATTACAGAGAGTGCAACACTGCCTTTTGAATTCATGTCACAGCGTGAGATACACAGAGCTGCTTATAGGGGAAGCACTCTCTCTTGGCAGGATGCAGAAGGAAAACAACTAGCAGTTAGTAAGTTGTAATATCTGTCAAAGAAGCTTACCTAAAAATTAAAGTTTCAAACAAAGATTGTAAAAAGACACGAATTTTCCATTTCACTTTTGACATCTGAGTATGGGTTTCTATGCCACTTAAATGCTTTAAAATTTCAATATTATATAAAAACCAAAACGTTTTTCACTATTAGGGATCTAAGTAAACAGAATACGCTTTTATTATTATTTTTAAAGAAGCAGAATATATAGAATTCTTCAAGAGAACTCTTCAGAAATGTTCTCTCCTGTTCATACCACTTCAGCCTTAAAAGAATTGGTTAGATGTTTACAAATGTTTATAATGTTGACCAAAATTATTTGTTGATTTCCATGTCAGAAGGAAAAATGTTTTGCAAAGATGTCAAACAACTTTTAGGCAGCCCTGTGATTGTAATGCTCAAGATCACACAATTTGCTTACTCAAAGCATTTCTAAAATTTTGGGGACTAAAAAGTGATTTTTTTTCTTTTTGAAAGATGTCTGGAATTTGGTTTAGCTGAATTGGAAATACAGTGTAAACAGTCCCTCCCTTCCCATACTAAACATTTGTATGTGCATTAGAGAATTTTATGCTTATAGTGATAGGAAAAATACAAACACACCATACAGAAGCTAACAATGACGTGAATGATTAATAATGTTCAAGTTCAGTAGAAATTTTGTGCAAAGACGCGGGTGGATAGCTAATTTAGCTGTTGTGCTTGCCCTTGCTTTCTGGCACATTTTTAAAAGACTGTCTTTCCTTTTAAAACTTGTTACTAGAAAGTTTATCTGATTAGTTGCTGGTAGCAAAAGAAATGTTTATGTCTCTATTTCCTTTGTTGAAGATAAAACCCTTTCACTCTACTAGGACCTCTCCCTGTGTTGCATGCGAGCTGTAACTCTTTCTTTATTATTGTGGTGATCTTATTTCTGAAGGAATGGGTGTTGACAAAGCATGGCCTGAGAGTAGTCTTTTTGATTAGGCTGTAAATACAATACACATGGAAAAGAAGAAATGTCACAGGCATTGGGGTGCATATTTCTTTTATCCATTTATAAAATATTTTTTTCAAGGGCTGCGAAATCCAAAGCATAAGCAGCTGCTGTTTTGCTACTATTCAACCAAAACACAATCAGCTGCATCCTGAAGTCAAATTGCTACGTTGATGCTGTAGAAATTTGGACCTCTAGGCCCCTGGGCCCTGGTTATCATCAAGCCACCACAAACCTCTGAGAAGGACTTAGAAGCAAAAAAAGGTTTGGGCTAAATTAGGAGTTGATTGTTGTTGTGGGTTGACCTTGGCTGGATGCCATGTGCCCACCAAGCTGCTCTATCACTCCCCCCCTCAGCTGGACGGGGGAGAGAAAATATAACAAAGGGCTCATGGGTCGAGATAAGGACAGGGAGAGATCACTCAACCAATTGCCATCACAGGCAAAACAGACTCAGCTTGGGGAAATTAGTTTAGTTTATTACCAATCAAATCAGAGTAGGATAATGAGAGATAAAACCAAATCTTAAAACACCTTCCCCCACCTCTCCCTTCTTCCTGGGCTCAACTCCAAACCCGGTTCTCTCTCCCTCCTCCCCCCGGCGGCGCAGGGGGACAGGGAATGTGGGTTGGGGTCAGTTCATCACACGCTGTCTCTGCTGCTCCTTCCTCCTCAGGGGGAGGACTCCTCACTCTTCCCCTGCTCCACCGTGGGGTTCCTCCCACGGGCTGCAGTCCTCCATGAACTTCTCCAGCGTGGGTCCTTTCCACGGGCTGCAGTTCTTCAGGAGCACACTGCTCCAGCGTGGGCTCCTCTCTCCATGGGGCCACGGGTCCTGCCAGGAGCCTGTTCCAGCGTGGGCTTCCCACGGGGTCGCAGCCTCCTTCGGGCATCCCCCTGCTCCGGCGTGGGGTCCTCCCCGGGCTGCAGGTGGAGATCTGCTCCCCCGTGGACCTCCCCGGGCTGCAGGGGGACAGCCTGCCTCACCATGGTCTTCATCACCACGGGCTGCAGGAGAATCTCTGCTCCGGCGCCTGGAGCATCTCCTCCCCTCCTTCTGCACTGACCTGGGGGTCTGCAGGGCTGGTGCTCTCACATGTTCTCACTCCTCTCTCCAGCTGCAGTTTCTGTGCCGCAGCAATTTTTTTTTTTTTTCCCTTCTTAAATCTGTTCTCCCAGAGGCACTACCACCATCACTGCTGGGCTCGGCCTTGGCCATCGGCGGGTCCGTCTCGGAGCCGGCTGTCATTGGCTCTGTCGGACATGGGGGAAGCTTCCAGCAGCTTCTCACAGAAGCCACTCCTGTAACCCCCCTGCTACCAAAACCTTGCCACACAAACCCAATACAATTGTTATCAAGGAGAAAATCCTGTTTTCCCAACTGGTAAATAGTGAAGCTCCCAGGTCCATAGCAAAGCCTGGAGCCTCCAGCATTGCCAAGAGATGCGAGATGTTTTTCCTGGCATGCACTGGTCATTTATACATCCTCTCACTGGGGCTCCTGTTTTCACTTCAGAGCAATAATAAAGGATAGATGATGGCAAATCTATAGAAAACAGGGAAGGTCTGACAGGCTACAGAGTCTTATTCAGTGTTACCATACAAAAAGAAAAAAATGAACCAAACGAATTACAGGCTTTTATTCATATTGCATTTGCCCTAATTTTTGCTCTTTGACCCAAGTACTGCTCAGGTCAATTACAGAGTATTATGGGACCAGATAAAAGCTGGGATTGTTTTTCTGGGTAGAATACTGCAAAGAAAGATATATTGTTAAATGTAGCCATGCTGATTCAGTCAGATACTGTGGAGGCACTGCTCAAAATAATTGTGATTCCTCTCTGACCCATTTCAGTTGTCTGGGTTGTCTTTCATCATTCAAAAATGTCAAGTGTATGTTGAATTATATGCCTTTATCAGTGTCCAAGCAACAAGCAGAGTGAACTTTTTATGTCTACATTAAATAAACATCATTAAAAGCAGTTTTAAATAACAGAAACTTGATTTTTTTTGGGGGGGGGAAGGATGAAATAAAATATAAATCACTCTTCAAGGTAATTTCAGTGTACAGTGAAAATACCCATTTTAATAATTTTCATCTTCTGACTGACATTCCACTGTGTGTGTGTGGGAGGGCCAGCAGAATTTACACATTTTAATCTCACCCGAGAAAAAAACATCGCACGCTATCATTTTGTAACCTGCAGCTGAAGGTATCAAATGACTCATTTGGCTTGCGTGTTATAAACTACAGCCCCTCAGAGACAAGGACTGCAGTCAAACTGGGATCTCGAATTGGTGCGCCTTCACCAGGCTGCAGTGTCTCACAAACCCAAGCCTTGGACCGGTGGCTCCGCACAGCCTCCATCCTAAAAAACGTTTACAGAGGTAGTGTTCGCTATCCTTGGATAAAACACAAGCCTTCGTGGGAGGACTGAAGGTATCCGTCAAGCATAAAGACAGGGTGCTCAGCTAGCGGGAGGAATGGCAGGACAGGAATAACGACAGCTCTCTTCCTACTCTGCTCCATCTCCATTTACTCGAAGGGCCCCATCTCTCGTTTTGGAGCAGTTTGGGGCTGCTCAGTGTCTGCACGGATACGGCCCTAAGAGAAAAGAAAGGGCTTGCTGTACGCCCGCCTATTCACCCGGGTCATGAAAAAACAGGCGACTTCCTCTTACTCCTTGGAATTTGGGCTACGGGTACCCAGAGCGAGGGGCTTGATGCTAATCTTTTTTGACCTAAATGAAAGAGATGCTGATTGCTTAAAGAGCAGATCCCAACAGCCCTCTGCAGCAGCCTGCGCGTTGGTTCAGGGGGTGTGATTTCATCAGCGCTCTTGGGGAGTGCTGCCGTTTCACAGCTAGAATAATCTCTCTGTATTAACTAACTTCTCAGTACAAGTGTCTTTAATTTTTTAGAAAACACGTGGAAATGTTTTCATTTTGGCCTGGAATCACTACTTTTGTCATCCTGTATATCCTTTAATGTGATTAAATGGTTGCCTAGTTGTGCTGTCATAACTGCTAAGCTAATGTCATAACTTACTGTCATGCTGTCATAGCTATTACGATAGTGCCATCTGTATTTAACAGCTGTCAGCAGTGTGCTTAGTAGTTCTTATGTAGCAAACTGCTATTATTTTGACCAGATGTTTATTTTCTTCAAATACATTGTCCAAGTCCAATATCTTATAAAAAGATTTGAGGACACTGTGAGATCAGTAAAACTGATGACAACATCCTATTTCTCTAGCACATTTTACAAAATCCTTTCTTTTACATTACGATACTCTGTTATAGCCAGTGCTACCCTACATGTGCAGAATGAAACAGGCGCTTCAGCTTCATTAAAAACAACCTAGTCTCTGCGCCCTTTCCTTCTCCCTGACTTTTCCCCACAGCAACCCACCAGACGCACCCATCTGGCGGGACATTTTCTGCAGTGGCAGGAGCCGTGAAACAAACCTGGACAACTCAGTGGTTTGATTCTCTTCAGCAGCCAAACTTCAGAAATTTCTACAGGGTCCAGTTTATGGAGGTAGTTAGGTGCCTAGAAATCCAAAAAGGTCTGTGTAGGATTTGCTAAATCCTAAACGGATTATATACTTAACTCCTATTGACCTCCTTTCAAATGGTTTTGATTCTTTTGTCTGCAAAACAAGCTGAAAAATCTGAAACAATCTGCTTCTGAAAACTCTGAACACTTGCTGATTTTGGTCAAGACAGAAATAACACATGGCAAACCCACCCATGAAGTGCAAACACTTCTGTATGTGAAGTTACAGAAGCCAGGAGATGCAGAAGGAAGTGAAGAAGGAGGGGCCCTTCATTCCAGTTCTCCTTCCTGCTTTCCCCTCTTTCACCCACATCATTACCAGTTACAAAGCCGATACCTCAGCTGAGAAATGTTGGGTTTCCTTCCAGAGACCTATTTCTTGTCTGCGCTGGGTGGGAAAGCTGGGCCTAATGTTTTTCATTATCCTTTTCAGCCACTGGCATGGAACTGATGGCAGACAGGCTGGGTCACAGGACACCTACAATTAAAACAATTACTGTAAACAAGAAAGGTAGCTACATTTGTCACCTATTTCCTCTTGTTTGCATTTATTCGTTTTAAATCTGAGGTGGCCAAGGCAAGGTGACAGAAGTTCAGCTTGTGGGGTGCCTTTCCACTCCATCCTGTTCACAGACAGTAGTGTCTACATTATAAAAATCCAGAAAATGGAAATTTAACTATTAAGCAGATGAAAGTGTGAATCACAAAGATGGCAGGGGATGGTGGCAAGTGCTGGTTGTGTTTCTATCGTTGAGACCCTCCCAGATGAAGGTGGTGTGAGAGGAGGAAAACAAATCTCCTGGGACAGCTGGAGCCTTTATCCAGTACCTTGCTGGAGCCTTTATCTACTTACCTCCTGTGGTGCAAAGGTTGTTCTGGGTAGGACAGAAACAAAGCACGCAGGAAAAAGGCATGAAAGAAGGCATTTTAAAAATGGCCTAAGGTACTCGGTTCTTTCAGGCTAAGGGCAGCACATGCTGGTGAGAAATGCAAATCACACTGAGAAAGTGCCAGAAGCCCGAGGTTTGCTCCTACTTAATTGGCTTGTTAACCTGTTAAAACTGAAAGCACCAAATCCTTGCATATTTCTTGCCTGTATTTTTTTGCATAAACCGACGTGAAAAGACACATGTGCACGGCTAAGATCTGATATAAAACTGGCTTCGCTATGTTTCACCTCCTGTGCGAGAATGACTTAATTCATTTTATTCTGTGCTTGTGCAGCACTCAGCGCAGCGGGGTCCAGAGTTGTGCCTGGGGTTTCTGGTAACGAGCATCATCGCTACCACTGCGTGTGAAACATCTAAAACATTATGAAGTGTGTCCGCGGAGCTTTTCTCTTTGGGAATTAATGCTGTTGTCATTACCACGTCATTTCTGTCTATTATTTTTTAGATTTCGACAGTACTAACAATGTTCCACACATAATAGGTCTAAGCAATTTACAGTAAAGAGATAATCCATTAGCAGTAAGTACCCACACAGTGTATTGACATAATGCCTTTACTTCATTCTTTCTTGGCCTGTCATCTAAAATGGTATAAAATTTTGGAATCGCAAAACACCTCCCACCCGCGAAAATGCCAAACTGGCCTAGAAATAAGCCTTTGTCAGAGTTTTAACCATCCCACAACTCCAAATCAATCTCCTCAGGTTTCCCGTGTATTTACAGAAATGCTTCTTTCTGAATTATCAACCAAAATGTTATCATTTTTCTGTTTTAGTTTAGTTGAGGTTCATGACTGTTTGGCTGCTGTAGATCACGTCCTATGGACACTGTGTCTCTAATTGACCCAGCTCAGAGGATGAAACTGGTTAAGAACAGCAGGATTTTACATGAAAGCTAAAATTCAGTTGCTCGTAGTCAGGTGACTTTCTTTCTCTGTTTTCCGGGATCTTTGATAGGAGTATGCCTATTTCCATACTTGAAACTGTCACTGATGGAAAACTGCCTTGTGAACCACTTATGGTGTCTTGAATCAAAACAGCTAAGTGTCTTTCTTCTGTGTACTTCCACAATCTTTATTTTCTTATGGATTTTGTGCATTAACAACTGCCATTCCTGGTAGTGTGAATGAAAGAAGATGAGTTAGGAGAAAGGGTGTAAAATGCCTAATTCTGTAATGAAAAATGTGACATTCAGTGTGTTGCTGTGCACAGGATGGGGTCTCTGAGAGTGTTCAAAGAGCCAAAAATGACAGAAAAAAATAGAGCTGGAAAATATTTTTAAAGAGTAATCTTTTTTTATTTCAGAAACACTTACATCTTATGGCCTTGTCAAATGATTTATCATCTCCTTTCTGAGGCTGTCCCTGATGCTGTTCTTCAGCACCTGATTTTTATGAGCCTTATTCTGGTTTCTAGGTCACCGAGCCCAGAGGCAGCTACAATTGGTTGTTGCCTCACATGCAGGCAGGGTGGGAGATACTTTGCTCTTCATCTATTAATGTGCAGTTAACACAATCAAATGATAAGAAAAATCTGTACCCTTCCTTTTTTATAAGTATATTTAATGTGTGAAGGTGGTTAGACCTGAATACAGAGCAGTAAATAAGATCAAGCCAAGTCAGAGAGGAATCAGTAAGTGATACTGTTTTATAAGCCAAGTATCTGATTTTTCCTTGCAGTGATTTGCTGGAGAGGCAGATTTCTTGTTTTCTCAGTAGGAACTGAATTAACAAGTGCAGAACAGCAGTAAATTTCTGACACATATGTTTAAGAGTTAGCAGTGTATCTTACAGTCAATCCCCAAATGAAGGTTCTGGAGCCCAAAGATTTCCAAGTTAATGAATGACAAGTTGACTACAGCATAATGTCTTGGAGATGTTTGTATCTCTGTGGGGACTCAGCTGTCAAAAAGGTCAGTAAAAATAAGACCTGAAAATTTTTACTTATGTCCATTACCACATATGTTAATGTTTTCTTTCAGCTTTTGCAACACATGCAGGAGAATTTTGTTCTCACAGGGCCTATATATGCTCACACAAACTCTCGTTTTACATGTTCGGGGAAACATAATAAACAAGGCACAGTCATGGTTAAAAGCAAATTCAATTAAAATGTGTTCAATTCTAGTAATTCGTATTCATACTACGATGGAAGTTGTAGCACAAAGGGTTTCTGCCAATATTTGTTTGAAAATAAATGAGAGTTTGTAGGGACTTTGTCTCCACTCATTTAGTATTTGTTACTTTCAAGCATTTTGTGACTGAATTTTATGAGCATGAATGATCATAGAAAGCAAGTTTTATGCTCCTGTGATCATAGGGAAAATGTGACTTATGTGACTTAGGGAAAATGAGCTTACTTATTAAATGCAGTGTTTCCCAAACCTAAGAATAAATGTGTTTTTCTTTGAACTAGAGAGCATAGGCAATCATAGCAAGACAATGAGGCAGAGATTTCTCCTCTGTAAGATCAGGTATAAGGCACAGAATAAACCATTCAAGATAACAAATACACTGGAGAAAATGGGCATCTCTGTGGAGAAGTTATGTGAAAAGAGAAATAAAATTTATCAGACATGATTCACTGTGGACCTCGCTGAGCTGTGGTGCCGAGTTTCTAAATGCTTTACCATTACAGAATTTAAAGTGAACGACGATGCCTCGTTAAGAGATTTTCCCTGATGCTCATTTGTCTAAGCCAACTGTTTACATGTGCCCTCACTCCTTGGGCATTTGCTCAAGAATCTGTCAGAAGGTCCAGGAGATGCCATTTCCCCAGACGAATAGTGACTCAGGTGCTTTGGTTTGAGAGGTGCAAAGGGAGAGACTTTTTGGATAACTCAGGTGCCTCTCGTGTATGTTCACACCTGAAAACTGAGGTTCCGCAGCTTTGTGTTTAAGGCCGCATTGGACACGTATACAGTGAGGACCCCTGAGTAAGTACAGTCCCAGAAACCGTGGCAGTAGCAGCCAGGACTACATCTGGCCCTCAGAGTATCTGAGTCATGAAGTCTCACTAACATAAGACATCACAAAACCAATGCCTAAATCTTATGCCGCTGCTTATGACTACACTGAGTCTGTTTAACTGCAAACAGGGCGTTACTCTCTGTATTTACAGAGCGGTACTCAAAATAACCTCTTTCACCCTTGAAGAAACACCCCAGCTCTGTTAAGAGTCAGCTGCTGGATAGTCTTTCTCTAAATCCCTTTAATTAACTGAGCTATTCTGATTGTTGTCACCCTGATGCTAATAAGTGTTTCCAACCTTAGTGCCTGATGGGATATGAAACCTCAAAGACATCTGACTTTTCCTGAGATGGAGGCTGGCTGCCTGCCTTTGAAAACTGCTACAGATTATTTATTCCCAGCGGAAAGCTGGGCTGACTTGACACGGATGTCACGCGAGGAGTGACTACAGATCTGTATTACTTGGGGCATTAGGGCTTCCTCGGCCCTGCCTACATGGATCCGAAAGGCCAGCCGTTGCCATAGCCATTGTCGCATCCCAAATGTGGCTCCAGGTTTTTCCAAAACATAGGCAAGCGGCGGTGGGGAGGAGACAGACAGACTGCCACCCCCCTGGGGCTGCAGCGTTTCTTGTCCCGTCCCACTTGCTCCACGCTGCCTCATCCCTCGTGGAGCAGCACGGGGCAGGGACAAACCCAGCCAGCCTGGCTCCCCAGGGCTCGGGCACTGGCAGAAATAAGCAGCCGCTGTTTCACTGCTCCCAGCAGCCTGCTACGTGCCCAAACTTGGCCCAGCCCTTAGAGGAGGATTTCCTCTGCTTACAGGACTAAAGCAACTCTTCCTGCTTTGATTTTAGCAAAATCACACCTTTACTGGGAAATCTACACTTGTGATCCAGTTGCAGTGATCCAACTGCAGTTGCAGTAATGGTCCACTAACCATCATTTCTCTCAACATTCCGGCAAGCACTTACTATGTATGACTTTCAAGGCACTTATATCTGTAACTTATTCATGAGAATTAAGTAAATGGAGAGAAACAAAAAGTGTACGTCAGTCAAACTCAAAATCCACTGTGCAGACACTTCTGACCTTAGTGAAAGTTTGTATACTGAGCCAAACACTTTGACTGCGCATGACTTTACAAGGCAACAAAGCAGAAACCTGCATCTTGAAATCTGCATCAGCTCTTGTTTACCAGACCTCCCATTCTGTCTAGATTGGACTGGGGCACAGTGGCATCACATGTAAAGAAAACTTCCCAGGTTTTTGTTTTCAGTAGGCACCTCCCTGCATTCATTCACTGCTCACGAATGCGTGGGATGTACGGGCTTTTTTCAGTGGCTGCAAGGCAGTGGCCAAGGCCTTTACCCCCTCAGCAAATTGATCCTAAGGAGATACATTCAGCTCACCGAAGTATTTTTTTTTTAAAGGCAGCTAGACTGTGGAGACAGACAGAATATAGATTTATTCATGGAAGCATTTCAAATCTTAGCACACACATTTGTGAGCTTGATTTACTAGCATACATCATGACAGTTATGAGTATATTTTAACCAGAGATACAGTCTGTCTCTGAAATACATGCTTTGTCAATTGTGGCTGCAATTTGTATGCAATTTGAGAGTGCTTTTTTTTTTTTTTTTGAATTGATTTTGGAGTGATATCTCTGGTAATGAATTAGATAGATGCAGAATTCTCTGAAACAGTTCCTAAAACCAAACAGACAGTATTTGTCATGTGATACTGTAAAAATCCTCTAATGGTATTTGTAACTTTATATTCCATTCACGTGCAAGCACAACGATTAGCTGGAATATGTCAGAGCAAATGCAATCAAAGTAAAGTACACAGACAGAAAGAAGGCGGCGAAAAGGTTTGGTATTTTTGAACCAGACTTAAACTTTGTTATCTGCACATCAATATTTTGTGTAGCTGTGGATCGCAAAGAACATGTGATTGTTTATTTTATTAATAATGGTCACAATATCTTAAATATAAGCAGGTTGGTCATTTTGCAGTATCTCTAGCAGTGAATGCATAAGCAAACCCCAGATGTGTTTGTTTTGTGCAAGGCGATACTCAGTGGGCACAGGATGACTAACTAACTACTGCCCACTTACTGACCACATTGCAGCTGCATCTAGCTGTGATCATCAAAAAATGTTCCTGCCATTCAGCATGCATAAATCTCAAATGCTAATACAGCTTATTAAAAGCTTGTTTGAGTGAAAATAGTGCTATAGGCTTGGAAGGGTATGACTTCTCCTGGATTAGTTTTTCAGTGGAAAGCTGAAGCCAGTTAGAGGTATATTGTCTAGTTCTGGCCCCATCTATACTGATAGAAACTCATTGCAACTGGGTTTTTCTCCTGTTTCAGAGGGAATATGCTTGAATACTCCATGGAAATCTTATTACTTTTTCTTCCTGTTTTTGTGTCCTACCACCTCTAGCGTATAGTACAGAGTAGAGTGTCTCCTTCAGCTGAAAATAGAGTTGGAACAATATGGTCTTTTTAGAGGAATGGCAAGAACCTCCATGTTTTGGTCGACACTTTGGTTTACAGTTCGTTATTATTTGCTTTCACAGTGAAAACAAATATGACGAGGAGACATATGGAGAAGAACGAATGTGTATATTTTGTTCAGAGCTGGCTGGGAGTGCCACATGCATGCATATAGGACCGTGCTTCTTCTGCCCTGGCAGGGAATATGCAGGATGTACTGAAATGAATGACAGAGCACCAGGAACCAGTGCTGGAAGATGTGAAGCAAGTGGGAGCTAAAGATGACACAGGAGCCTGCTCTTCACCTTCTGAGCAGCTGATTTCTGCCACTTAGCGGGAAGAGACCTGGGCCACAAGCAGCACATGGTACTGAACGAGGCAGAGGTCATGAGAAAACCTGCTTTTTTAACTAGTTTAAGGGCTTGGAGTCTAATAGCAGACATGTCCTATGAGTCTCGTCTAGAAGTAATGGAAGGAGTCACTGTTCCCTTCAACAGTTTTATTGGCTTACGTAGGCAACACTAAGACCTCTGATGGAAAGTATGTAGAAGGGTACTGTAGTCATGCCACAAACCTGGAGCTCCCAGGCGTTTTAGGGAGTAAAAAAAAGAGAGGTTATATCAAGTATACTTTTAGCTTTGTAGGCTTGTGAACAGATTTAGGGGTAGATTAATGTAATTCTGGCAGTTCTGGGAGGTGAATGCATCCAAGTTGCCTGTGTCCCATCAGACCTCTTGGCCACAGACCTCCAATATGCAAGGGCTGGAATTAATGGTTCTTGATGGGATATTCTGCCCAGGATCATGCTGTATTATCTTGGGGGAAAAAAAAAGTGTCTCCAGGGTTTTGGAAGAGAAAGAGGGATAGGAACATGTTGTAGTGCTTATTCATTGCCACAAAGAGGGAAATGCTCAGACTACATGGAGGCTGGCATTGATGTTTGTCTTGGGAAGTGGCTATCTCTGTGGGCTATAATGGAAGAGAAAAAGGAAACGTCACTGTTTTGGGATGGGATTTACCAAAGGGTCAGTTCCAGGACCCTATCTAAAAATGCATGGTCTTGGGTTCATTTTAGCCCAAGGCCATGTAGAAGCTGGGCAGAAGCATGTGAGGCAGCAAATTCAAGCTGAGAGAGAGGTGACAAAGAACTCAAGTTCCCTGCTTAAAACTCATGAAAACAGTATCTATAATCCAGTTGTGGGAAGATACCTTTCGGTGTGACCAGTGATGCTTCTTTTTCCTTTCTTTCCTTAAAGCTGACCCTGGATCTGAAAGAAGAAAAATTCATGCTGAAATGAAGAGAGTAAAACAATGAAGATTATAAATTTATAGGAAGCAGGCTTTTTTTTTTTTTTACCTTGTAAATTAGCCAATGGTACTGTAGCTCCATGTGCTTGCTTGAGTGTTGGCTAGTACACAGCATAACGCTGAGACAGAACAGCCCATAAATCTCATTGCTGGAGCTCAGGCTGGATTCAGATTTTCTGAATCAATTAGTAACCTTTTTTTTTTTTTTTTTTTTTTTGTTCGTCATTGTTTTCCCCATAGAAGATGGGGAAATTCAACTGTAAGTTTTGGGTAGTGGGATAAAGGGACTGTGAGGCTCACAGACAGAGCAGCCAAACTTCCTAAAACCATCTTGTCAGCAAGTCTCAAATTTCAGCAATGTAGTTGGTGAGCCCTGTACTGAAAAGGAGACATAAATTGAAGCCCTAAGCAGGTGTATGCTGTGGTCCACAGACGTCTCTACTCATTGCCAGATAGTGCAGCATTTCCTGAGCCCCGTCAGTGTAATTTCTGATCTCTGTAAAGCTTGGGAAGGTTGTTTTGTGAACTTCTGCCCTCTATTTATAAGAAAGGTACAAATTTGAAAGGCTACCCAGCAGGGAAAATTGCATTATTATTTCAATGTGATAAGAGAGAGAGGGAGTGAAATGTGAGACAAGGTTTACCATTTGTCCGTGCTTTCCTCAAGTGGCAAGGGATTTGGACGAAAGCAATCTTTGCAAAGACAGAAATGTTTGTTGGGATCTTGAAAGTAAAATTTATAGTGCAAAAAATGTCAGGTTAACCCATCATCTGCTGAAATGTAACAAACTGTGTTTTACTGGTGGTGTTAAACATTGTTCAAACACGTGGAAAAAAGCACAACATCTGCTATAGCAAGCTTTGGTGCTTCAGGACGGAAAATCAAAATATACATGTGAGTAGAAAGGTCTGTGCAATCATGCGGCATCTCCCACTGACAGCTGTGAGGAGCTGAACAGCACTTGCAGGTACAAATATGGGGACTGGGACCCCATTGCCTGCCACAGCAAATCTAGACAGAGAGGTGGGGATGGCTGTGTCTGGGCAATCCCTGTTTTTTTCTTTTATTAAAAAAGATATGGACTATTATCAAGTCTGAAACTCCACACAATGAAAGCATTTGTTTCCTGGAACATCCAAGGTAGTTTCAGAAATTTACTTCCTCTTGCTGAGGATACACTAATTTTAAAAATCTTTTTCCACCACAAAAAAAAAAAAAAGAGGAAAAAAACTAGGTAGGTGTTCTCCCTTCATTTTATCTCTCTTTTTTAACTCTTTTTTTTTTTTTTTTTCCTCACATGGAAAATATGAGATATATTTTTCTACTGACTGCAACAGTTTTTAAATGGGAATTTTTCATTTCAAAATTTTTCTTTGACTAATGAAAAAAATCTTCTGAAATGAGAAATCAATTTCTGTTTTAAACTGGAAGGGTTGAAAAAGATTCATTAGGAAAAGAAAAAAGTATTATTGTAGCTACAAGCAAAGTATTTCACACAGTTGTGTCAGAAAGCACCTACCAATAAGAAATGCATGGAGGCAAATTACAGGTTTGAAGCCAGTAGCATAGTGGAAAGGAAGAGGTAGCTGATGGGAAAATGAGTAGGCAGAGAAAGAGCTTTCTTTGTGAGGTATTGAAAGTAACCAGTTGTGGAGAACTTGGTATTTTTAAGGGACTGGAAAGAGAGAAGGTGTTTTCAGGAAGATCAGAGCATTGTGCTTGATATGGAATGGAAGATCTAAAGAAAATATCCAAATACAAAGGCAGAGGAAATTAATACTTAGGGATAGATGTCAGACAGAAGTGGTTTCCATAACGCAAGGTGGGTGACTCTGTTCGTATAAAATGTTTGCTATTTCAGATAGAGAGAACTTGCAAGAACTTGCACTTGCACAGCTTGATAGAGGAAAAAGGGACTACAGTGGAAAGAGGCATCGGTTAACCTCCAAACCAGCATGTTGTGCCAATGCTTGGCTTCAAATCTAGTTAGTTATTGATCTTTTAGACCTTTTTTTCTGCTGATTCACAGATCGTATCTTGTCAATTCACTTGTACCAGTGAGAAAACGAACCCTGGAAGCACATGTCAGGGCAGAGGAGGAATATAGGTGGAGTTTGCTTTCCTGACACATTTTGGGCTGGTATCCTCTTGTCAGAGAAGATGTGAAGCTGAGATAGCAAATCTGCCTTTTTATGGCAGGACCTGAAGAACAGCACATAGCAATGACAAGCTCAGTAGAAGCAGTTAACTTGCAGTAGCACAGCTTTTTACACTGCATCCTCACTGTGCTGAGGCAGATGGCTTCCAAATGCCTTGTTTCTGACACTGTCTGATTTTCAGCTATGTTAGCTGTTATGAGATGCTCCAAAAGAGATCCTTAGCAAATTGACCTGTGTCAGTGCATGATGAGCACAAAATCCAGCTGCATTTTAGTTTGCATGTGCCACTCCAAGTTTTCACAGTCTGCCCTGTCCTCAGGCAGGCCTCTGCTTGCTTCATATTTCACTGAAAAAGCCTGACCTTCCCATGTAATAGCTCAGGTTTGCCTATTGCATTATTCTCTGGCCCCATAAAATAAGCATCTCGGATTAGGTTATTACACTAGTCCTTTTACAACAAGGGGGGCATAGGATGGATAGTTGTTGGTCGAAGGTATGTGTTTTCCCTCCTGGATTTTGAAAATTGAGAGTATCTCTTATGGAAATGCATGTGGAGCCAAGATTCATTGCTGTTTGCATAATGTATGGTGGATACTTAGATATCTGAAGGCAAGTAACCTTATGAATAAACTGTGCTGACTGTCTACATGCCAGTCCCCCTGGACCTGCCCCGTTGTGATCTCATTAAAGTATCATTTAGCTTTCATTAAGGCAGAAAGCAAATACAGAAGTGGCTGTCAATCTAAGTCTATTTTACAATTCCAGGGCCAAATCCTTTTCACCTCATTGGAGCAAGTTATCCCACTGAAACCAGTGAAGTATTTCTGTAAGATTTGCTCTTGATCAAAGTAAAGTGACCTGCTACTGCTACTAATTAAGCTTCTCTCTACTGAACCTCAACAAAGTTCGACAGACGGGAAACTGTCTTCTTGCTGAATGGTAAATACACCCTGCTCATTGGAGAACCGCTCAAGTCTCGGATGGGCAAGCCCAAAATGATGGCTGAACATATTGATTTAGTTTGCTTTAAAAGGAACAGAGGATAATTTTTGAAATCAGACTTGATGATCCCCCGATCTCCCACCTGTCCCCACAGGAATACGTTCTGGTATTCAGCCCGGCACCCGAGCCTTGCTGGCAGCCAGAGCTGAGGTGTCAGGTGGAGATCACAAGTGAATGGGAAGCTATTTTACACGGAAGCTCAATATTGCAGAGGAAAACAAATCTATTAGGTAACCTCCTAGTGAAAAACGAGAGCTGACAGTTACAAAGTATTGCAAGGAGAAGCAAGTAAAGCAATAGCAAAATGTATAAGCATTAGCTGATCTAGAACTGTTCTTTCCTTTTGCTTGTTTGATCTGACAATTAAAGTGGTTAATTGTATCACAGAACAGTTTTAACAGAGGAAAATTCTAGTGACAACAGACATGTCATTGAAAAACATTCAGGCCACTTGTGGGAACAAGCTGGACACTATACTGCAAGGAGTCTAATTTGTAGAGCATTTGGATAAAATGAAACATAATGCATTGTGCATTACACATCACGTGTATTTGTGATGGGGATTGGGGATTGCAATTATTCCCCATGAATGAGGAATTCCCAGTAAGTGTGGGGCATAAACTCGCTTTGATTAAGTCCCTGCTTTTTGTACACACTGCCCATCGCTACTACCTGTTGGGTCGTTTAGTGAGTTGCTATGTGCTATGCATTATACGTTGCACTATTCTTCTGTTCAGAGTAGTTATTGTGAATGATTTCTTGTGTGGTAACCATGTCCTGATGAGGTCTGGCAACCTTAACACTGAGTGCTGTACAGGAACAGACAAAAAGAGTTTCCTATTCTGAATTGCTTTCAAGCCAAAGACTCATCCTGCAAATGCATCTGTCCTGATGTCTTTGGGGTTCAAATGGAGCTCTAAGGACAGCACTGGCACACAACCCATCTCTAAGCAAAAAGCAGAAAAATAAGTGCAGTGAATGACTAAAATGCAAAACAGATGAGAAGGGAGCCAATGATAAAAGCTGATGCATCAGAAATGAGAGAAATGTCATGGGTGAAATTCTAAGTCTGCTGAAGTTAATGAAAGCATTGGCACTGACTTAATTAGGACAGAATTTCATCAGTCTCTGCTTTGCTTACCAGAGAATCTTGTTATTCCTGACTGGCAATTTCTGAAAAACATCAGTATTAAAGTGGATATTGATGGGGCCAGAGTATAGATCTTTTTGAAGAATGTGCTTCATCTATCAAGGGTAACACAGAAAAAGTGTAAGATAATTGTTAATATGAATGGAAAAATCGGCAATGGAAGCCAAAAGACTTCTCAAAATGTATATTTGTCTTGGAACTTGGTGATTAATTTGGAAGAAAAAGGTGCTTGGAAAGATTGATTTTGAAATCTTTCAAAGAACACATTTTGAAACAATAATCCTGTTTTGAAATTTTCCTCCTGTTTATTGTTTTTCAATGTGAAATAATACAAGAACAAAATGGTATATGTAGCTCTATGGGCAACAAAACGTCTCATCTGCTTTGAAATGATTATTCTTTCCATTTTGTTAGACGGCCCATTGCACTGAGAAAAATTTTTTCTTTTCATACACCTCGGAACATCACTGGTGGGAAGGGGGACACAATAGGATATTGTGTTGTACAAAAGCATATGAGTAGGTGTAAAAAACTGGAGAGTGGGAGATATTGTTCTAATTTTAATACCCAGTAACAACAGCCTGATTCACAATGCAGTTATCTGATTGCTTCGTCAAAAGTGTAGCAAGTGGAGCTGAGTAGTACAGATAATTTGGTTGCAATGCAGCAACATATATATGTGTGTATATATATATGTATATACATATATATGTACATATGCATACACACACACAAAATATTGGAATATATATACTTAGTTTTATTACTATTACAATCACATGCTCATAGGCTTGAGGCATAGGGCTCAGGGCATTACAAGAGTTGCTTACATCATAACATCACTTCTGGAGAGAGGACACCTGGATGTTTGGAGCAGGTAAGAGAATACAGAGCCTGGCTCTGCCCTAGATTTTTCTCTCACCTTACAAGCTGGGTTGGGCAGGGTGGGTTTGCGTGCCCTCTAAACACTGTTTCAAGTATGAGACATTTAAAGGGTTTGGACTGCACTGTAACAACCCATTCTGATTGTGACCAGTGAATGTTTGATAGGGTGAACACGTTACAACTGCTCTCATGGTAAGAGAGGGTCACTTTAGACCTTTTGCCTCCCTCACATGCCCTTTCCTACAATAGTGTCTGGCATTATTTGCAAGGCTCTGCATTGTCATAAGGACCAGCTCACGGTTCCCATAGACTAATCCACTGGCAGTAACCCCGGTGCAGATGACTCCACCTTTGGGACAGCAATAGAAATTTGGACAGGTAAAGAATCTTCTTCCTGGACTGCTTTGGGCAGCACAACGCTGCTCTGCGACACTGCCACAGGGAAATTTCTTCAGAAAGGTTTAGCAACTACACGTAATACCTTAGAGTGGGAGCTGTTGACCACCCACTCCTACTTCTATTTGTGTGTTGATGTAGTGCAGCTTTGTAAATTAAATTTGTTCGGAAGAGATGAATCTGCCTTTGAGTTGTACAGCATGCACAGATGATAATAATAAAAGCTGCAGGAATATTTTTTCACTAGTGATGCAAATGGGAAATGAACCTTGTCTCTCTTACCCTTCCTCCACTCTTCTGCAAAACAGGAATCACTGGTGGGTGGACAGAGTTGAAAGTTGTCACTAGTTTGCATAAAGTGGAATTTGGAGAGCTTGTGAAAAGTTGTTCAGAGTTGGTTTTGCTTCTTTTTCTGCTCTGATCCCTGGAAGGAGAAAATTCTCAGCAGTATTTCCACATGACTTCTCACAGAAATCCTTCAAAATGGGAGTTTCTTGACTGGCACCGTTGTTTTCAGGTTTGAAAAGCCAACATCTGTCTGGGCAGTTTGGCCATGTCCCATGGAGCCAGATGCTTGAAGTCCATTTTGAGATGTACAAGCAATTTGTGAAAATTTGTGCTGCTGCTATGCATGTTATATCCCTCTGCCCAGACTGCTTATGAGCACTGGAGTGCTGGTTTCCAGAACTGTCAGTCAAGCAGCTTTCACCAGAACTAAATTGACTTGAAAGAATCAAAAGAAAAATACCCCTAATTTTTCAAAAGAGATTATTTGCAGTGTGAAAGCTGATCATTTCAAATTCAGACATTAATCCAAACCTGTAACCTTTAGCAAGAGCACAATTTACTTGTTCTTTATTGCCTAAATGAATCCACATCTCAATTTTTTTTTCCAGTACAAACCCAGATGAAGTTCAGATGTTTACTTGGAGCCAGTCATTTCAAATTTAACCATGAAAAGCAGAAATAGAATCTCCTAGTACAGAAAGACTCTCTTTCATTTCCTTTAGTACTTGCAAAAATACTCTATAGCAAGCTGTTTTTAAAGTCCTAGTATCTGTGTTACAGGCTTTCCCTCTTCTCTTTAAGGACTATTTGATTACTCAAACATTTATGAAGTTCAGTGAATATCTAATGAAAATTGAAGATGCTTTGGATGGATCCTGTTCTGAAACCAGGACAGTATTGGATGAGTTTCACAATAATGCAGTGTCATTGAATAATAGGCAGGTAGCTCCTCCTTTAGCTTCCTCACTCCTGGGTGAAAGCTGTACACACATACTTCCTTAAGACCCTACCTTAGGTGTGGAACACGTTAAGCCTTTCTCACAAAGCATAATGGGAAAATCTCATTAAGGATCTATCTGCACAGGCATTTGGCCCTACCTGCAGGTCGGGGTGGGTGTAAGGATATGTATCAATACGGGCAAATCAGCTGCTGAGGAAAGGGTAGACGCTTTCCTTCCCAAATAAAAAAGAGTAGATGGTGTTTATCTGTGCTCACCTCGAGTTCCCTGCTGCACAGGGCCCTGAGGAAGAAAGCACAGCGAGCCGTTTTGAGGATCTCAGCCGGAGCAGCGGCAGCTACCGACACTACGTTGGCTGGTGCAGTCAAGCGCCTTACTGACACATGCCTGTCAGGATGATAACCCCAAGGAGGAGGTTAAATGTCTCCCCCACTACTGGTTTTTCAGAAGAGAAAAATATGCCCGGAGGGACTGTGACGAGTTTTCCAAATTCTTAGAAGTAAATGCTGAACCAGATAAAGGGGATTTAAAACCAGAGATTTCCTATCTGTCGGTTAATCTGGCAGGTGCGATAGGGCACAGCCACCACTGTTGTGTGTTATTGGTTATATGGGTTATGTGGGCATAAGATAAGAGATAAGGTTATGTGTGCATATGAACAGGTTTGCTTATGCTCCCGCTGCTTGTCCTGTAGCTCCTTAAATCAGGAAAACCTCTGACTCCTTTCCACACTTCTCCTGCCTCCTGGTCTTTATTCTCGCTCTCTCCTCTCCCCTCCTTCATCCCACGGGAAGGCCCCTTCCTCCAGATTTGTCACTCCTGGCAAATGCTGTGGGAAAAGGCCAAAGCAACACTTTCCCTAAGAAAGGCCATTAACCCCTTCATGCTCTCACCTAGTGCTTCCTTTTAATACCGCTCCACACTGGAATATTTAAAATATTATATAAACACAAAGGGTGTTTATTTTCTGGATGAAGCTATAACATTCTCCAGTCAAAGACTTGCAAGTGCTAAAAAGGAAATGGTAAGCCAGGTTGTATTATTAACCCTTGCTCTGTAGAAACCGCTGGATTTAAGTGTGACAAATTGTTGATTTTTTCCCTGTTTCTTGAAAAACTTTATTAATGGATTATGCACTGAGTGGGAAATCCTGTAGAAAAGAAAAAAACATTCATTTGCTGAGCAGTCTGAAGGTTGAAAAGAAAGCATAAGCATATCCTGTACCAGACTTCCTCAGGGAAAATTAAATTCAGCAGAGGAAGCTAGAAATAAATATACGAACAGATTTACTAAACATCTCTAAATATTTTTGTGTCTTTGGTGGCTAAACAACAAAAATAATTTTGCATTAATAGAGACAGATATGAGCTGAAAATCTGAGGATGAGCTTTTGAGCCTTCTCCCAAAAGCCTGTTGGCTTTACTAGCCATGATATCAGAGTGGGATCATTTCCAACTGTTATATGCAGAAACCACAAGTCACACAAAGTCCAATAAGTAGTGTTGAACAAGGGATATAATCTAACCCAGATTAATGATTTCCCAGAGAGAAAACGGTAAGTGGAGCAATACTACTTATCTTAAAAGATTATATTTGGCTTTGCTGTCTGGAATATGGGAACTATCCAGTTGGGTCAGTGAGTTTTTCAGTGATCTTTGATGAGGTATAAACAAACTCTCAACACACAAGCTAAATAAGATGGACATATTTTCTGTAAAGGTAATTTAGCAATGCTTTAAAGAAAAGGACTTTCCAGCATTAGCTGTTCTCTTAATTCCCTACTTATTCAGGGCTTCAGGAAACTCCAGAGATGGGAGGAGTTTGGGGAGGTTGCCTTCTCCATCCGCTTGTCCCAGGGCAGGATCAGGTATTCTTATGCCCACAGACATCTACCTAACCTCATCTTGATGGTCTTTCTTCATGGAGGCCCACAGTCCCTCCAAGCACCATTGCTTCATTCTCCTTACAACCCACCAGCTTTTCCTAGAGTGTCCCTGGGCTTCTCCTTGCTCTAAGGCAAGGAGGTTACCTCTTGTCCTGCCTGCCACAGAAATGGACACAAGAATACTTCCTTGCTCTGTCATATATTTGAAGATCTTTTGTCCAGCCTACCTTCTAGATTACGTGTAGTAGTATAAACAAGTCCAGTCGCCCTAGTCTTTCCTCCCAGCTTGTTTACTTGTGTAGACCCTAATCATTCTTACTGAATTCTTCTCAATCTTTTCCAATGGGTTCATATTTTCCTCTTGTTTTTCTCCATCACTGATATCATTGACTAGTGCTGCATGGAGTACTGCAGCTACATCCTGAGCAGCGCAGAGCAGAATGGGGAGACAACTTCACATGATTTGCAGGCTACGTCTCTGTTTATACTTATTGGTATGGGTTTGCTTTTTCTGCAATAGAAGGCCATTTTTGACTCATGCTCAGTTTCTGCTTAGCAATGACCCAAATCCTTTTCTTCAGAACAACACACATTCTGATAGTACTTCTGTGCACTGAGAGCAGATTTAATCTCCCGTCAAAATGAAGGTACATGACAACTGGAGAAGTTTGAAAGAAGATGATCAAAAGTTGTTTCTGTATGAAAATCAACTAATCCTATGAGGAAACTTCAGATAGGATAAGAATAGCTAAGTGGGCATACTGTAGAGGTCTGTCTGTCATCGTTTAACCCCAGCTGGCAACTCAGCACCACACAGCTGCTCGCTCACTCCCCCCCAGCAGGGTGGGGGAAGAGAATTGGAAGGGTAAAAGTGAGAAAACTTGTGGGTTGAGATAAGAACAGTTTAATAATTGAAATATAATAATAATAATAACAACAATAAAAATAATGATAATAATAATAAATTGTAATGAAAAGGAAAATAACAAAAAAAAAAAAGAGAAAGAAATAAAACCTAAGAAAACCAAGTGATGCAAATGAAAAACAATTGCTCATCACCAACTGACCGATGCCCAGCCAGTCCCAGAGCAGCAGCCCCCCGGCCAATTTTCCCCCTACTTTATATGCTGAGCATGACATCATATGGTGTGGAATGTCCCTTTGGTCAGTGGGGGTCAGCTGTCCCAGCTGTGTCTCCTCCCAGCTTTTTGTGGCCCCCAGCCTACTTGCTGGCAGGGTGGTATGAGGAGCAGAAAAGGCCTCGACTCTGTGTAAGCACTGCTCAGCAATAACTAAAACATCCCTGTATTATCAACACTGTTTCCAGCACAAATCCAAAACATAGCCCCATACTAGCTACTATGAAGAAAAGCAACTCTACCCCAGCCAAAACCAGCACACTGTCATATCACAAGTACCATAGAAAAGGGGAAAACAGATTTTTTTTTTTTTTCTTTTCCAACATAAGAAATAAGGGAAATTGAATTAAATATCAAAAATCATATTCAAAACAACTGGACATTGTTCATCATGCACCGCAAAGTTAAGTTCCTAGTATTTCTTGCCACAGGATATTTTGGCTGCCAGAAAAATATGCTGGTTCGGAAAAGCAACCAAACAATTCACAAGGAAAAAGTATAAAGAGATCACCCTCTGCTTAGACAGTCCCTGAGCCACAAACTGTTTGAATCAAAGAGACTATTCTGGTAAAGCATTGCAGTATTTTTTCCTTTTTCTTCCATTCTTCCCCAGGGATCTGTCTTTGACCGCCTTTACAGATGAGATTGAACCATCGGTCCCTTCACCCATTGGTTTGATCACGTCAATGGCTGCCTGTATTTTGTGTCTTCAGTGCAGAGTACTGTCAGAATGCAACTTTTCAGCTATATTTCCCTAGTCTGCTTAGGAAAATGTTGTATAAAATAGTCAAATTCCTAACTAATGTCAAGATATATCGCATCTACTGTTTCTCCTTTATTTGCCAGACCTGCTGCCCTGTCAGAGAAATAAATGAGATTGGCTTGACAGAATTTGCTCCTGAAAAATCCATATGGGTTATTATTCAACACTTTGTTTCCATTTACAGACTTGTAATCATTTATTCATTTAGCTGTTACAGTATTTTTCCTGAAAATGTAACTAAGTAGATATGTCTGTAGTTCCCTGATTCCTCTTCTTAAGTAGATGCCATATCTGCCCTCTACTTGTTGTCAAACATCTCACCTTCTTCCATTACTTTTCAAATGTAACTCCTAATGACTCGGAGATTCAATCAACCAGCTCTTTAAAATTCTCTATGATGACATTGTGTCAAGACTGGTCAATTTGAAAAAATCTGACTTCTTAAAATACTTTTTAACCTGTTCTTTCCCTACCAAAGGCAGATGTGTTTGCTTGTTTATTAGGACTAATTATACTTTCTCTCTGATTGCAGTTGACTTTCATACCTTCTTAGAGCAATGTCTCAATAAACTCTCATCTCAGTTGCTTAGTGGATCAATCTTTTCTTTGCCCTTCCTCTTATCTGTGAACGTAATTATAAACTTGACATTTTCCATGTCCCTGCCTGCTACTCTTGTCTCAACATGTTGTACTTTTACGCTTGTCCAGAGTAATCTGACCCTATTTCCCCTGCCTGCATACTTAGTTGTGATGTGTAAGATACATGAAGGACACCTCACTTAGCCAAGTTAATTCCTTGGAATGCTTCATATCTATCGCTCTCTACAACTACCTGAAAGGAGGTTGTAGTGAGGTGGGTGTCGCTGCCTTCTCCCAAGTAATAAGCAATGGGACAAGACGAAATGGCCTGAATTTGCGCCAGGGGAGGTTTAGACTGGATATTAGGAAAAATTTCTTCACCGAAAGGGTTGTCAAGCACTGGAACAGGCTGCCCAGGGAGGTGGTTGAGTCACCGTCTCTGGAGGTATTTAAAAGACGTGTAGATGTGGTACTTAGGGACATGGTTTAGTGTTGGACTTGGCAGTGCTAGGTTAATGGTTAGACCTGATGATCTTAAAGGTCTTTTCCAACCTAAACAATTCTATGATTCTATGATTCATGGTGATGTAATTTATGTTGGTGCCTTTTTCCAGGAACCCCCTGCTTTTCAACCCCTTTCCTTCTTAACCTATTCTCTCATGAGACCTCACATGACAGTTTTATGACTTTCTTTGTTGACTTTGGAGTTTGTCTATGATCATTTCACTGCACCACAAGTTCTTCTATGTGATCAGTTGCTACAATGATTGGTCCTTCCTATTAATGGGAGCTCTGTTAGAAGAACAGCAGAAAACTTCAATTTTTTTCTGAATAACAATCAAAATAACAGTCTTGAGTTCAAGAAAGGATGAATGCTCTCTTTCAGCCAGGCCTAACTAACTATGCACAGGGTTGGAAGAGGCTTCTCAGGTGCCTGAAGTCCAGCAGGCCTCCCTGGTTGATGATGCTGAATCATATATGTGGTCAAGTGCTGGGTTGAATTTTGCACTAACCTTTGGCCCAAGACTATCATGAATGAAATAAATACTGGACTTATTCTTATCTTCAATTACTTATTTTCTGTATTGAATTATTTATTTTTTACTTAAGCACAAAGGGAGTAAAGAGGTCACTATTTTCCGCTTCTCTGACAATTTTCTGCTCTTTTTGGGGTAACTGCAGTAGAGCTGGCTACTCTCACCTCTAAGAAACTTTCATGAGAGGAAAACTGCAAGCTGGACAAAACAGATTTTCTGTGCTTTTGATTTTCCACTTCCCTCTATTTTTACAATTCCTTCTTTGCTCCAGCGTGCATCTCCTCACAGCTTTTCTGCTGGAGTTGTACTTTTATGCCCATAATATCTTCACAGTCTCAGTTACATCTGCATGTGCCAGGGCAACATACTCAGAGAAGTCTATGACAACAGCTACAGGATCTTGGATAGTCTCTGGTAAGTTTTGTTAAATATTTTTTAGTCTATTGGAATTGTTTAAAACTATGTTACTTTGCTTCAAAGCTGTCTACTTCAGAGGATGCACCAGCCATTTTGGAGCTCCCGGCATTCCTTAGCCAGATGTTTCACAGGAAAATATTTTCTCAGCTGGATGGGAAATCGGTGAAACTGCAGAAAGCAGTGGTGGGATTAATCAGCCTCAATGATACACTTATATTCTAATTTCACGTGGGAGAATGGCACAAAAATCTGAAATATGAATCCCCATCTTGCTCCTGATTTACCTTAATAAATTCCAGTTTCAGCATAGCAAATGTAAATTGACAAACATGGACTACATGGAGTGTAAAAATATGGAACATATTCAGAAGTTACTACAGCTCATCCTGCTTCCAATCATACATTTGTACTACTTCAGTATGATAAATGAATGTTCAGTGTATGTTTGCAATGATATTTATGAATGTCAAAGAATTGTTGTTCCTACTGCAAGGAGTTTATGGAACTGAGTTGCATCAGGCCTGAAATAATGACAGAGAAGTTTAAAGTGATTTTAATTGATTTTGAAAAGGTATTGAAAAAAGAAAAAATCTGTAGTCACTTGGGGTGGCTCCTGAGCTGCATCAGTGTATATCTCTTGCTGAATTCCCTGCCCAAAAAGATTGTAGGAATTTATATCACTTATCAGTGCATCCTCCAAAAAAGTGATAAATGTTGAGCAGAAACTTTGGCAACAAAACAGCACAGGTTTCTTCTCTAACTGTCCCCCTGCTCTCTTTTCAGAGGACAGGCCTCAGGACAGCAGTCGCTGAGCAGTGGCAAGGGAGGTAAAGGAAGCAGGATTTTCTACCAAGAAATACCTTGGGATGCTGATTTTCTTGTCGCTGTGTGTTATGTGTCCTGCAGCAGCGTGAACTCCAATAACAGCCTGGTGATAAAGTGCAGGTATGGAAGCAGGGCTGAGGGGAGGAAGCTGGAGAGACCTAAAAGGGTAAGTCTGGTTTTGGGGTAGTGAGAGTGCAGGGTCTGGCTGTCTGCACTGGAAACGACTGATATCTACCGATCTTAAATGTACCATCAAAGAAGCCTGTCTAGAGGGGAAAACTCATCTTCTTGTCCACCTTTGAAAAAAGAAAAATACAAATATTGATGAACTTGTAGACTTGTCTCAACTTTTCCCATTCAAAATCTGCCACAGTAAATCTGACTTCATTTGTCTCAGTAAGAGCTCAGGGGTTAGCCTTGTCATGTGTCTCGGTTACATGTTTAGGGGCAGAAATCAACATCTTCAGCTCTTCTCCCTCCCAGGGGGAAAAAAAAAAAAGCAAAACTAGTCACAGAAGAATAGAATCATTTAGGTTGGAAAAGACCTTTAAGATCATCGAGTCCAACCGCAAATGTATTTCAACTATTTTTTCAAAGTTTTACTTCTAATGTTTCAACTCAATATTGGAAGCACAAGCCCTGGCTATGAAACATAGATAATCTATCACAGAAAGCAGTGATATTTTCATGGGAAATAACTTCATGCTTGCAACAGAAAAGGATTGTCTGGTATATATGATCCATTACTTTTGTCAGGGCTACAGCAATTATGAGTGATGCTGCATTTGTAGTTATGACCTCTCAGTAGCCGGCTGATATTAAAATCTTGTAAGGGGCAATTACCTGATTTTACAAGTACTTTTAGTCACTCACCAAAGGCATACACTGCCATTAAAGAGAACTCTTTTCCTAAAGATCATCTGAGGAAACATGTGCCCATGACTTCTGAAGGCCACAGAAACTGAAAAAAAAGGTTTACCAAAATATTTTTTCTGTGGATCAACACATTCTCCCCATGCTTTTCTGATGATACCCTGAAGGAAAGGCACATAAAACCAGCACCCTTTTCAATGTCAGGTCCCCAGGCGTATCTTGCTTCATCTGAGGGCATTTCCCTGACCAAGTCCAGAATCACTTAGCTTTTTAATTATCACTGTCGAGTATTATGTGTTATCTGGTACTGAATCTTGGGTACTGTCTCTCTTTCCATATGTACCTCCTTCTGCTAATTGTGGCAGTATTTATAAAGGTATTTCTGACCCGACATTTTTTATGAATCTGAGTTCCAGCTGTATGCTTGTCAATGTATAGAGCCAAATGCACTTCATTTACGTTCATAGAGATCTTATGTAAGTTACTCATTTCTCCTGTTTCTGTAAGTAACATTACCAAAGGCTCTGGGAGTACTGAGGATTTGGACATGATAGACCTATTCAGCATTCCCAGTTTGGCTTCCTGGCCTTTTGGCCTCTCAGCACATATTTTTGTTCTTTTCATTAAACACTTTCCTCGGGGTTAGACTCAGAATGTCATTTGGTCGGCTCCTTCCTCTTTGTGTTGGTACAAATCCCTTTCATTACTTCTTCCTTTGGCACCCGTTAAGGCTGCTCTCAGGCTGGAAAGTCAGTTCCTGTGCATGCTGTAATCTTTTCCAAAGCCTTTGCCGTCTCCCTCCTTCTCCCTCCTGTCCTTGGGACACCGGTTCCTGAACAGGGCTGCCGGGACCGCTGGCTGCTGGTTCACGGGGGCCTGGCACGGAGCTTCATTCAGGCTTGCTTCATTGTTTCCAGGTCTAAACTACATTAGAAGAAGTTAAACTCCGTTAACATTTTCCTAATATTACTTTCCTTCGCACTCAGTTGGTGCCGTTGACAGAGGGATGTCATGGAATCCCCTTTGGGAAAGAGAGTGATCAGCACTTTTCCAGTTGGGAGTGGAACGGGAGGGAAGTGGGACCAACTGCGTGAATGGGAAAGAGGGGGGAAGAGATGGAGGAGAGCTGGGCCAGGAGATGGCCTCCTTCATGGAGAAGGAAAAATGTCCTTTTCGATCTTTCTCTTTCTGGTAACAGGTCTCCTCAGTGCACTGGTGGTGGTGATGTATACCTGTCCCGTCCTGGAGTAGTTATGATAGGAGGAAGAAATGAAAGAGGAGCTGTGCGCCTTCAGTCCAAGTAAGGACGAGCGGCCGGCCCCTCGGGACGGCAGCCTGGGATGTGTCAGTGTGACTGCGAAGGCACAACTGATGTTCTAGCTGCCCCACACAGCTGAGACTGGACTGAAGGCAGGAGCAGCCAGGCTGGGTAAACCTCTGCGGGGTGGGCTGTGTTTGTCCTTGTGTCTTCCAGGCTCTAGCACTAGGTATTTCAACACTGCTTAGCTTTTAGGAGGGGCAAATAAGGAATACAATGGAATGGTTTTGACAGCAAGCTGAAACAGAAAAGGAGGATGAAACTTCTCTTTTAGGTTAGTTTCTGTAACAGAATTGCTTCTGTCCAAATTTGCATAACTTATTTTAAATAAGGTATATATACCATATTTAATGGGAATTGAATAATATTCCTTCTATTAAAGAGGAAAAAGGCAGCATTCCAATGGATTAAAAAAATTCAAAATATATGCTCTAGCCACTTCTTATGTTTCATGTTTAAGAACTGATAAACTTTGCCCTTATTTTCCTCAGGTCGTCAGAGGCCCAGGCCAAACAAGGTTCAACTGAAGCTGCAAGCCGAGGAAGGTGACAGTGACTAAGCTTGGATCTAAGCCACGGTCACCCATTTCCTATACTGGTGCTTTAGCTGCTTCCTTCCTGCAGGCTGCCTGTGCCTGAGGTTCCCAAGCATTAGCCAAAATTTTACTGATCTTGCTTTTTATATATGCAGACACCTACTGCAGGTAAATTTTTTTACCTTTTACCACTGAAGTTGGGAAATATACTTTTTGTGTATATGGGCTGTTCTTTAGGCCATGTTCTACACATGATGCAGAACTTGGCAGCAAAGCAGTAACTGCATTAGCAACGTTTATAGTCTTTACAGAACCGAGATGTACAGTGCCCAGCCTTTTCCCTGAGCGTCCTCTGGGGGATCTGTTTGTCCTTCTTCCACCCAGCCCAGGCAGGCATCTCTGTGGGGCGAGGGGAAGGATTTCTTCTTTGTGGGCCATGGAAGAGCAGTTGAGCTATTCCTGCCTCATTTGAGAGCTCCACTTCCCCTCTCCGATGCCATGCCCAGGGTGCTTTCTCTGCAGGGAAGGAGAATGATTTTGAACCCACCTTCCAGCTGACTGGCACAGAAAGCTTTCCGTGGGGCCTTTGACTGGGGAAGCGATGGGCAGGGTTTGATGGGAAAGAACATTGCACATGGAGAAAGGGCTAGAAAGGTGTTGTCTTAGGATGTTGTGTTGCCTTGGGATGTTGTGTTGTCTTGGTGCCTTCTTGTTCTGTCTCTCAAACACCGACTGGTATCAGAAGTCAGGTGGCTCCTGCAGGTTGGTGAAATCAGAAACGATGAGTATTTCCAATCCCCTCCAACCCTCCCCACCAAAAAGCCTATTTAAAAAGAAAGCAAGCAGGAAAACAAAAATTACATCATCAAAGCAGATTGTTTGAACAACATGTCGCATTCCTGTCCCTGAGCAGATGGCGGTGATGCGTTCAGCGAGTGGATGCGCTCTAGCTCACGGTAGGGAGAAGACGGCAGCAACAGGAGCTGGATGCCAGTGTCCCTGTCACTCTTTGCGGTGGTGGCTGGGAATAGAAGAGGTGTATTTCTTGGCCCTTTCTGCCACCATGTACAGACATGGTAGAGGTTGCAGGTTGCTTCAGAGCTGTCCTCACCCTTCCATCCTCCTGTGTCTCCCCATCCCAGGGGATAAGGCTCTGCCTGGCAGCTCACTGGCATCCCTCTCGTCCCCCAGGCCACAGCAGTGGCAGGAGCTGCTC
Source organism: Aquila chrysaetos chrysaetos (assembly GCF_900496995.4). NCBI lineage: Eukaryota > Metazoa > Chordata > Aves > Accipitriformes > Accipitridae > Aquila > Aquila chrysaetos. The sequence goes on from NC_044005.1 coordinate 58,122,782, forward strand.
CACTGGAGAGAGGGGGCTCCTGTTGGGTCGTTGGTTCGGCAGGTCCTGATGCCCACATCCCCTTAAGGGAATAGAGGGAGGCAGAGCTGAAGCTGCCTGTGGGTTGGCCTTCCTTTAAGTAGCTCTGGATAAATGATGATACTCTAATGGGTTTGGTAAACTAAAACAAAAGAAAAAAAAAGGGAAAAAAAAGGAAAAAAAAAAGGAAAAAAAAGAACAAAAAAGATCCCAGCCAGATTCTTCTCTTTTTCAGTTCAATATGTTCCCTATTTCAGGAGTGTTTGGCCAAGAGTGGAGCATATAAGGGGGGTAAAGTGCTGCAAGTATTCCAAAAGTATTTTCAACTAGAAGTCAGAGAGATGTCTATTTAGCGAGTTTAATGAAGAATTCAAGAAACAATGGATCCATGTTTCGGTGACCTGACTCATGCAGTTAACACATTTTGAAACTGATTCATGATAGGTTAGTAAATGGAATGCAAAATGCAGGTGTTTGCATGAGAAGTACTTAGACATCCCACGCTAACTCTGTCAGAAGTTGTTGGCAGATAAGGCAAATTGAAAGTTCATATCTAAATGCAGAGCAGAAGGGGAGCAGTCTCAGAGATAAACCGTCGGTAATAATGAGAGCACAGACACCCCAAAATCAGCACTGTGCAAAACCAAATGCAAAACAACAAAGGAGAGGAAGAATATCTCTGAGCTCACTAGGGATAAGCATGAGAAAGCAAGTATTCATTTGCGTGGTCCCCAGCAATTTAAGCAAAGCACTGAATAGAGCTCCTTGCTCAATGCTTGTAGTTGACTTGGCAAAGTAGTATCCTATGCTGAAGATGGAACTTGGCAAGTGTTGCCACATAAAGAAGTTTTTTCTGGCCACATTTGGTATCTCTAGCAAATAGAGGTGTCTGAACAAACTTTTGGGATCAAACCAATTGCAGGACAGTATTAACAGTGCCAGAGGGAAGTACTCAGGTTTGCAAAGAGCTGCATCAAAATAAGTGACTTCTGTTGTAGGGATGTGTAGCTGGCCTGACAGATGGGCTGCAACCATATCCTTCCCTGTCAGCTTGAAAGGCTCAGGGAAACAGATTTGAGTAGAAATAAGGGGAAACGGTTATAAAGTACCAATCATGCGACTCCTATTGGCCTGCAGGGTGCTGTCATTCAATCCAGAAAATATAGCAAAGCCCATACCAGAAGATATTAAATAATTTCAGAAATTATCTAGTTTTGTAAAAAAATCCAGGGCTTTTGGTTGTGCAAAAACCCTTCAGCCTACACAGGCAGAGGCGTAGCATGCCAGGGTTACCTTAGTGTGCACCAGCCACGTCATGCATGAACAATGTTGTGAATACAACTCCTGGGCTAAAAGAATAAATTAAAACTAGCACCTCCAGAAAAATTTCTGCACGTACAAGTGAAACTGCATCTTTGCAGCTTTCTCCAAGAAAGAAACTATCATCTTCTTATCCATAATGGCATGGCAATATACTGTCAGCAGAGAAGAACAAGAGATGTAGGGATGCTCAAAAAATTTGCAACATCTTTTTTTATTCTTGCGGAGGAATATCACTGTATGGAAACTGAAATGTCTGCAGCAACATATTAACTTTTTTTGCAAAGGGTGGTCAGTTCTAGGAGAGAGCGACACAGAGAGAGACTGAGTTAGTGGGAGAGAGAGACTTGGTGGTGGGTAAAATACGCACGTGAATGTCACTTTTGGGTAAGTCTGCATTTCTTTCATGCTCCCGTGTTTGTGATGAAAAAATTATAGAGGATATAAAATTTCCAACAAACAAGATTTCACAAGATAATTTAAAACCAAGGTATATCTTTCCACCTTTTTCCCCTCATCTTAACTCTCAAAAATACTGAAAGCATTAAGAGGAGCGGTATGTGTAAGAGAACATATAATGCAGAAAGACAGCTGAATCTCATCTATGTGTTCACTGGGATCAATAAATATCCTGAGATTACACTGGATACGTACTGGAGAAGATGTAAGTGCCGGAAAGACATCATCAGAGATACCCAGAGTCTGGTGAAAAGAAGTGGTTTCTTGCAACAAGTCAACAAGTTAGGAACAGGTCTCTTCGCTGCATACTTCCAAAATATATTTTACTGCAGGCTTATGAGTTTCATGTTAATTTTTTTTCCTTTGATTTAGAAATCTTTTAAAATATTTTCACTGGAGATACTGACCAAATACTTCCTATACACAGCAGGCTTAGTTTTTTTAATTGCTTTTCATGGACCTGTCATCTAACATTCTGAAGGGCCTGAGGACAGCACTTTGAAGACCACCACTGTGGTGGGTTGACCCTGGCTGGGCACCAGGTGCCCACCAAAGCCTTTCTATCACTCCCCCTCCTCAGCTGGACAGGGGAGAGAAAATATAACAAAGGGCTTGTGGGTTGAGATAAGGACAGGGAGAGATCACTCAACCAATTACCGTCATGGGCAAAACACACTCAGCTTGGGGAAAATTAACTTAATTTATTGCCAATCAACCAGAGTAGGGTAATGAGAAATAAAACCAAATCTCAAAACACCTTCCCCCCACCCCTCCTTTCTTCCCGGGCACAGCTTCACTCCTGGATTCTCTATCTACCACCCCCCCCAGTGGCACAGGGGGACGGGGAATCAGGGTTGGGGTCAGTTCATGACATGTTGCCTCTGCTGCTTCATCTTCTTCAGGGGCAGGATTCATCACACTCTTCCCCTGCTCCACGGTCTCCCACGGGAGCCAGTCCTCCACGAACTTCTCCAATGTGGGTCCTTCCCACGGGCTGCAGTCCTTCAGGCACAGACTGCTCCAGCGTGGGTCCCCCGCGGGGTCACAAGTCCTGCCAGAAAACCTGCTCCAGCGTGGGCTCCTCTCTCCACAGAGCCACAGCTCCTGCCAGGAGCCTGCTCCAGCGTGGGCTTCCCACGGGGTCACAGCCTCCTTCGGGCATCCCCCTGCTCCGGTGTGGGGTCCTCCCCGGGCTGCAGGTGGAGATGTGCTCCCCCGTGGACCTCCCTGGGCTGCAGGGGGACAGCCTGCCTCACCATGGTCTTCCCCACGGGCTGCAGGAGAATCTCTGCTCCAGCGCCTGGAGCACCTCCTCCCCTCCTTCTGCACCGACCTGGGGGTCTGCAGGGCTGGTGCTCTCACATCTTCTCACTCCTCTCTCCAGCTGCCATTTACTGTGCCCACTGCAACTTTTTCCCCCCCTTCTGAAATCTGTTCTCCCAGAGGCACTACCACCATCGCTGATGGGCTCGGCCTTGGCCAGCGGCGGGTCCGTCTTGGAGCCGGCTGGCATTGGCTCTGTCGGACACGGGGGAAGCTTCCAGCAGCTTCTCACAGAAGCCACCCCTGTAACCCACCCTGCTACCAAAACCTTGTCACACAAACCCAATACAACCACTGACTCATGTCAAATCATGCCTACTCTTTAGCCAATAAAATGACAAATCTTAGCTGGTTTTCAAAATTGACTAATTTCAATCAGTGAGAGCTCCATGAAGCAAACAGTAAAAGGCAGTTAGTCATTCTTGAATGAGGAAATACTTCCACAGAAGGCATGAGGGCAGTCTGGCACGTTTCATTTTAAGAAGCCAGTGAATAATGGTGACTATACCTCTGGTTTTATCTCAGTCAGTTCATATTTTATTTGAGTGCAAAACCCGTTTGCTTCAGTGAAGGGTCAAGACTTGTTCTTAGAAGCTGAATACTATATCCTGTGAATGTGCTCTGAAATCCTTAACTCTCCTGTATTAGCCAACATTTTGTATATCTCCTTCAAAGCTGTACACTGTTTGTCTGGTGTTACTTGGGTACCAAATGAGAAGGTATCATGAGGCTCAGTATTTACTGAAGGTAATTTTGTGCATGTTTTTCTAGGATTACTAGGAAATACTGATATTTTATAATGAAATTATGATCCTGGACCTCTGCAATTTACTGCCCCAATCTCTGGACTATAGTATGATGTCATTGGTTTTTTTTAGCCAAAATTTGACCCACATCCATCTCCCCTTTGAAAAGGCCTTTGTGGATCCCTGATGGATATAATGTTAAATTATCTCTTAATAGGGCTCTAACAAGACCTTTAAAGAAAAGAAAATACTGCCCCATACCTCTTCGTTGTTGTGTTTTTTAATAAACTAGCTCTGCAGAGGCTAATCAACTGTGGTAGAGAAGATACTTCCTTTCACCAAAGCTAAATGGAGAAATGCCTCATCCTGCTGATTTCTGTGGGTTTTTTTTTTTTGAGCTTCCACCTGATTTGAACTATATTTTTCAATTCAGTGCTGTCTTTTGTTCTTTTGCTGACCTGAAAGAAAACTGATTTAGGTCTGTTGCTTCGACATCCAGCTCAAATATCCGATGAACATTCAGCTGTTGCTCACTGCTGTGTCTATCTCTCTTTATCTGAAAGTGCTCATGTGCTTCGACTGAAACAGAAACATTTCAAGAGGAATCTCCAAATGCAGCATCAATGAGCTACTCATTTCAGCAGCAGGAACAAGGAAACCTAGCATCACTGTACAGTAAAACACACAGAGCTCTAGTTGCAATGAGAGAGCTATGAAGAGGTATTTTATTTCGGTAGCTCAGGGAGGTGGTGTTTGTGCCCTAATCTATCACTGCATCACCTCAGGCTCTCATACTGCAGCAAAGCTAATTATCATGTTTCCAGCAACACAGCATGATCTCACATTTGTTTATTGGAGGAAATATAAATATGGCTTTACAAAAGCTTTACATATATATATATATATTATGGTATGAAAAAGCAAGGGATTTGGGGGAAGGAGTGAGGAAGTAAAAGAGGAAGATGCCCTTTTTACAAGGTTTATAGTTCCTTGGATTGTGTTGTAAACAGTCAGATAATTTTCTTCTGTGCATTGTGTGACATTTTACACCTAGTGAGATTGTGGTATTGGATGTGCAAAGCCAAAGCAAATCTTGTGTTGTAGGAAAATGACCTCAAAGGGATCTTTTTATGCCCTCTTGATAGCTCAATGTGTTATGTGATCCTGACCAAATTAAATTTATATAGGGCAACTGGCGCTGCCCTGACTAAACTGCCTTGATTTTGCTACTGCAAACACTCATGTGCATGTGTAGGCACACTAGTGCTCTCACAATTCATGGCATCCAGAAAGCTTTATTTAATGTTCTCTTTTTTATTTGTTTAATTTCTTAGCAGGGAGAGATCCAATCAAGGTGGCAGTTTGGTTATTTTCTCTAGTGTGTTCTTGAGCAGACTGAGCGTAGCAAACACAGCTTGTCACGTACCTCCCCTGGCAGCTCCGCCATTCACATGAAACTTGTGTTTCATATATCCCACTAGAATTATATCAAACATGCTGTTCTCTGGGAGATAACACAATTATTCTAAAACATACCAGATTATAAATATCTACTGGCACACAGAGGCTTCTTAGACAATAACAGAACAGTAACAGCTCGGTCCCTGCAGCTCCCCCTGCATACAAAACTGGACTTCTGTCAGATGTCTGGGAGGAAGCCTTTTTAATGATAAATCACAGATGACAGGATTGAAAGGATCAAGGCACTACTTGGATCCAGCCCCTTGCATTGAGGAAGGGAGGACCCTGTGGTACTCAGTTCATTGTGTGCATCTGACCTTTCCTTAAAGCTACTGAGTGCCTGTGCAGTAACTACCTCATTAGTCAAAATGTTCCACCAACTTTACTAACAAAGAATTTTTCCTAGGATGTGAGTGAGATATACCTATTTTTCATCACTAGCCTGCTATGTGTTACTTGTGGAATCCAGCATGAGGAATTATTTTTCTCCCTGTACTAATTTTCCTACCTTGGATAATTTGACGAGATCAGAACAGGCTGAATGACAGATGCTCAATGGAGGTGAGACTGGAAAGGTCACAAATGAACTGGGCCCAGCAGCACTGAACCCTCTAAGGGGTCTGCATGTGATCCACTGAAGCATGATGGCAAAATTTGTGAGTGTTTCTTTTTTCTTTGCCATTCCTCACTCCCATTACAGTGTCAGTTTTCCAGCTGAGGAGCAGAGACCATGTTCCATGACCAAACAAGCAGCACCACGCCTGCTGTGCTGCTGGCTGACAAACACCCACCCAAGCTACTCGGTGAATAGGTATCTCCCTAGTGTATGGCTCCATGTGCCTCAGTTAGAAATAATCTGTGAATGATTCATGAACTGGGAAGAATCTCAATTCAGTGGCTTTTCAGTTCCTCCAGTGTTGGTACCACATTTCCTTTTACAAATATTTTGAAGCTTTGCCATTTTAGCCTAACATATGTATTCTATTTCCAATTTATATTTCCTAAAATAAAACTCACACACACACACTCTTTTAGTATATCAAGAATATTTAGCACATCTACAACCTGGAGTCATTTATCTAGCAGGTAGAAACACATATGACAATACTTTTATAATATAAAATCAGTGCAGTCTTTATAAGCCCCATTCCATTTGGTAATGCCTTCCAACCACCCTTAAACTTTGTAAGAAATCTGTGACATCTTTAAGTTTGAAAAGCAGGTTCAGGAATAGGACTTCAGAGGACAAAAAAGAAGAGAGACAACAGCTTGTACCAGTACCAGTACCTGCACCTAAAAAATTTGTTGGGACTGAATGTTTTCAGAGGAAGAGTAGTTTCTCTTTCTCTGCTGCTTTTTTTCATAGCAAATTTTTGGGGAGTAGAAGAAAGAGAAATGTGTTGGGTAACAGCTCTCTGCTAAATTCTTTCAATGTTACATTTGTTGGAGAACATAAATATAAATTGTGTTTGAAAAATGACACCTACATTTAAGTGTTTTTTGTAAATGAATTGGAGCAACTGTTCACTTGTGAGGTAACACTTACTCTTTCCCTGTCATTTAGGCCACTGAATTTCTTGTGCCACAGACACCTGCGAAAAGGTAAGGAGGGCTCTAATCTTTGGCTCTAGTTTATCAGTTTGGTTGTACTTTGTTGCAGATGTCTGATTTTGAGCGTGCCGCCCTGCTGCTTACCATATGACTTAAGCCCATACTTTCCTGCAAAGGACCATCTTTAAGAAAGACTTGCTCCAATTTGCTAACATGTGTTTACTTGCTTTGTTGAATCAGGATCTGTGATCAGGTTGTGAGTCCCTTTTTTCCAGCAATTGCAATAAAGAATGATGGGGGTACAATCATAGGCAGACACTCATAGGATCATGTAGACTGATGGCATTCACCTCTATCGATGGAAAATAAAGTCTCTGACTGATAATATCTGATATTTCATTTGTCATTGTTCCCTTTCTTTTTCCTCAATAACAACAGATATGACTAGTACTGGGCTTTTCTTTCATCATGGGCTTTATTAATCAGCGGTGGGAAGGTACTTCAAATACAATTCGAGGTCATGGAATTTTACTATCTCTGAATAGAATTTAAATCATTAAAAGAAACAAACATGCCAAAAGAAGCATCAGTGTTTCTTTTTAATTTTATAAAAATAAAAGAAAAAAAAATGCATGTTCCCACAAAAAGAAAAATAATCAGTCTGTACTCTCTCAACCATAAAACGTTTTATAGCTAGGAAAAACTAGAAGCCTGACACATTTGGCAATTAATACACAGAGGCATTAATTCAAAACTCATTCAATCTTTCTCCCATTACCACTATAAAAAGGTAATTTACGTAGGTTTGGACAATTTATTCCAAACATAATATGAACCTGAGAAATACCACTAACATCCAGACTCAGAAGGGTCTGTGCTCATTGCTTGCAAATTTATTGTCCTTTTTTTGACAGTGTTTCATTTCTTCTTGTCTGAGCTGCCCATCAGTTCCCTGTAATTTACAATGTGATGTCAGGCAAAGTAAACACACATAAACACTGCCATCCAACTTGCAATTGTGCAGGTTCAGGGCAGCTTAAAGAGAGTTTCTTTCAGCCGAGATACTCATCAGTTCCCCCTCCTCTTGTGCAAGCCATTTCTGCACAGTATTACAGTTTGAAATTCATAACAAAGTGAGGAAGAGCTGCCGCATAAAAATTGGAGTCAAGTCTACTTGCATATTGCTAGCACCCACCGAAATCCCCTGCAACTCCTCTGAACTCCCCCTTGTCTTGCTGCTTACCCTAAAATGCCTTCATAAATATACTCTAGAAATACCTGGTTCCACCTCTTGTCCACCTTAAGGCGGCTGAGAACCCTCTACACCCTGAAGAACAGAACTAAGGTACATTTGAAAAGACATGATAGCTTCACGTGATAACAGGTCTATCTCTATTCTGCAATGCAAACAATAGAATAATTCTACCCCAAACTGTGTAGTCATGTGTGCTCTCACCAGAAGTTCAGAGAAAGGTGTTTAGGAGCTAAAAGCCACAGCTCCTACTAAGATGGGGTAAAAAAGATGGGGTAAAAAGTATTGTGGGTTCTGGGATGGGCTTGGTAGAAAACCTAGGAGCTGCTGAGCTCTGGAGAAAGGCCCAAGCTGACCTTCTGTAAGTTTCCAAAAAGACCACTGCAATTCTAGCTGAGAAATGACTCTCTAATTTTGCGGTGTGTAGGCTCTGTTTCAGAGCAGGTGTGGAAGACACCTGTTCACAGCCAAGTCAAGATATATTCCTTATAGGAAAAAAGTAAGTTTTACTCAGATTCAGCATGCTGCAGGCTATGTAAGAACCCTTCATTACTTCTGCAGCGTTGATATCTGGACAGGGAACATACATTTTGCTAGATTTTATGGATATAAATGTAGTGTATATTTAGACTTAGAGATAATGTATTTCTTCTTGAATTTAGGTTGCATTTCTGGTAAAAAATAACTCATGTATTATTTCTGGTTTATAATTATAGGATGTCTCTATATGTATTTCTAGCTGCTTAGGAGTGCAGTCTAAATGCTTCTGGAATTATACCTCTTCCAAGGACATTTTTTCATTCTGATCATATAGTGAGAACAAAAGGAAATTTACATCTATCATATTTAAATGATGGTCAAAATAGTGTGAAGGACATAAGCATGAACTTGGAAGGGAAGCAATTTAGCTGCAGACCTACTGTATAAAATTATCGTTGATCTTTCAGAAGGCATAAGATTGCTGCAGCTGTGCGCAAGAATCGGTTTTGTGTATTTTGGAAAGTATTGCAAATTAATGACTGAGGAAACTTGAAGACAATGAAGAATCCACAGCTAAACTAACTACCAAGAAAACAGTCGCAGGGAGCAGTAGTGTAGTAGCATTCAGTAGAGATCTGGATACACACACACTCTTTTGCACTGAAAAGCTCTGTAGAAAGAACAATAGTAAATACATAGATGACATCCTCAAGCAGAATGCACAAAGTTGACAATGAAAGTTAGAGAACAAGATCAAAAATGTAATCTGCAAAGTTATTTAGGCCTCTAATCATGGACCCCAAACCAGTTCTGGTAGGCTTCAGATAGTGAAACAACTTGTGGATCTGAATTTGTATTTTTTTTGATTACTGGAAGGCCAGTGTTGCAATTTAAGGGAACCATTCCTGCTTCCTCTCCCCCCTTGGTTATTCCCGTTTTCATAGATTGTGAACTTTGATTTTCCTTGGACTGGCTAAGGGTAGCAGGGCTATCCACCATATTTACTAATGTGGTACCCACATCTTTTCCTTTTTGCTGTGATTTGACTTCAGTTCCCCCATTTCAGCACCTTGTAGGATTTAGAAACAATCAGGAAATCAAAGCTCTTGCATACTGGTGAAGAAGTCCAGGGCAGGTGAACAAAAATAAGTTTGAAGCCAGCTTAATGAAGAACTCCTTGAACCTTTCTACTAACGTAAAACAGAAATGCACCAAAAAATTGAAAGTGTTCATTCAAAACCAGCTGAGCTTCATCCTCTTTCTCTTTGTGAAATAATGTGCGGTAACAGTTTCATACATATTCTTGGTGTGATGAATGACATCATCACTGTCATTTTTTACTTCATTTATGATACTAACCTGTCTACTGGAATTTTAATTCTCTCAGCGTTTCACAAAACACACAGGAGCAAGTCTTCGTTGCCCTTGGAATATTGGTGGCTCAGTGTTTTTTTTTATATTTTAGCCTATGGATTGGACACCAAAACTGCGTCTATGTAATGCCTATGTAACTGTGGCTAAGTAATGCCTGCCAGTCAGAGCCAGTGCCAGAACTGTGCGCGACAGTCTCGGGGCTAGCCCAGCTCTGCTCCCACCAGGGAAGCATCTCTCCAGTCTGCTGTGTTCCTCCCTCTGTCATCTCCAGGGCAATTCTAACTCAGGCATGCCTGTTTAACAACAGATGGAAACAAAGGTGAAGAGGAGGGTAAAGAGTCAAAAGAAGTTAAAAATATTGTAATCTGACACAGAAGGATTGTGCTGCTAACGTTAAGAGACAACGCAATCTGAATAACAGAACCTGAGCAGCATTAGCAGTGCCTGAAGGGGAATTCGCTCTATCTCCTTCCCAGACATGCATAATGCACATGTCTGCTGATTTTTTAATTTGAATTTGTCATTTTCTCTCCCTTGTACTTCACTGGCAAAGCGAGCAATAATTATGAGTTTTGTGCCATGTAACTAACCATATCAACTGTTTAATAGCTTAACTTAACATCTGTTAGGTCTTCATGCATTAACACCCTGTAGGACATTCTGTGGGATGTAATTATGGATTTAAAATTTGTATGCCAAGGGCTCAGGTAACTCTGTAAGGTTCAAATATGCCCTGATATCATGACTTACGATTACTTTACTATATCTTACTATTACTTATATTAATTAGTAATATTAATAAGTCATACACATTTTAATGCTGCCATTTCTGCAGCAACCTTCAACTGATGAAAGTGCAACGTGTGTACAGATGTACTACCTTCTACTTCAGTCTCAAACAGGAAGACTTGCTTCAGTAGATCATTATGTAGGTATCGTCCAAGGAACAACCATGTTTATTTCAGCAAAGCAGATTTAATGAGGGCAGATAAGGTAATTTAGAAACTGTTCTTTTGACTATATGATGCTTAATATTTTGAAAAGCTACTCCAATATTTGTGCAAGTACCAGGAGCAGGTTACAAAATCAAGGGCTGTGTTTTCAAATCTAGTGGACAGCCTGAGAATTTTGTGAAACGTAGAGTCCAGAAGCCAGAAGGATTTGCTCTGTGAGCCAAAGGACCACTTGAAGCCTTTCTCTGGTATTTTTCAAATCCTGTGCTCTCATAAACTGTTCCGTTAATGTTATTCAAAGGGAGCGTTAATCTTTGCTTTCCTGTAATAAAAGGTCCATACAGGATATTGTTGGGTTTGCTACAGCAGACAGGTAGAGGGCCGAATCTGGAATTTTGAATGATAGGAGGATTTAGATGCTTAAATACTGTGGGAGATCTGGGCTGAGTCCTTTGAGTTAAACTATAGACATTACTGTCACAAGACTGTCACATATAAACACAGGCACCAACTCCAAATGTCAGCTCCTGAAGTGTTGATTATTCAAAGACTTCACCTATTGACTATATTTATTCTTCACTGGCCCGGCATCTGCTCAGTCACAGCAACGTATCCAGTGCTGCCTGGCATGGGGCTGAAAAAGGAGAGCAATGAATTCTGTAGTTGTCACTAATTATCCTCACAGGAGACAAACCAGAGCTTTCATTCTCCTTTTCAGACTATGTGGATCCAATAGTTGCCATAAGAGTTAATAACCCTTTGACAACTTGCCTATAGCATCAGGTTTTTTTGCACTCACGTTACACAGGCGTGCTCTTTCTTGGTGTCTTGATGGGCCAGAAGCAGCCTCTCCCCTTCGCTTTTGCCCTGCAACTTTTGGCAGTTAGCTAACACAGCAGTGCCTTCACGGTGTCTTGGCCTGCCATCATGCATTGCTTCCCTGTCCTCTCCTTTGCCTCCCTGCCCTCTTGTAGCAACATTAATCTGGTTGCCCTGCCATGAATTTGCATTTAGTTTTGCGTAATTTTTTAAAAATTAAAACACATGTTTAAGCACAGTGAGATGACTGAACCCAGAAAGTGTTTGCTATGAGCTACAAAAATTCTTCTGTTCCCTTCTTCACAATTTCATTATTTTTATATCTGTATTCCTAGTGAGGAATGTGTATATAGAGACGCAGGACTTTAAACATGGCAGTGCTTGGCCTCATGTGCTGGTTTGTTTTTTTTTCTAAGGAAACCCTGGCTTTCAAAGCACAATATTACAATAAAGCAAAATGTACTCATACCAGACCTAACATGAGCCATGTGTACAACCATCCAGTGCAATACAGAGAGATGTTATCTCAATCCAAAATATGAAATAGTTGTTTCCTACCACTATGCCTTGGCTAACAAGCCCTGGTTTTCCATGGAGAAAATTAATTCGGGGCAGAACTGCATTGATGCAGCTATAATACTTCAGGAACCAATAACATCTCTTGGGTTGTTTTGTAGGCTTGGACTTGGGAGTCTATTTCCATCCATTGTGCAGTGTTTTACAGTGCATAAATAAATAAGCAGTTCCAAAGGGAACCAAAAGGTAGATTGACAGATAGATTATGCTTATGCAATAATTTTTAAACAGTTGTGTGATGCAATGCCATTTCTCAGTCAGGCGTTTATCACCGAGCCTTGGCTAGAGGAAATCAATACAACCTTACTAATGGAAGTTATGAGGCTCTGCAGTTCTAGCAGGTTTATCATTATTTTTAGTTTACTGTTTTGTAGATAACTTTTTTATTCCACACAAGCAGGTTCTGGGGGACGGCTGAGCAGGGGGAAGAAGGTATATCTCATCTTCTTACCTCTTAAGCGTTAGAGGTTTGATTTGAGGCAATGACTTCAGCTTCCTCCGTAGTCAGATTAGCAACCTCCAAAGGGTGATTGATACCACCTGCAGCAGACCTCCACTTTAGGATGAGGTGAGGCATCCTCCGACGGTGCCTGTCCTTCTCCACCGGTTGTAAAAGGAACCTAGGACAGTGACTTCAGACTAGATATATCCCTGTTGGACAACCTAAATTAGGCAAGAGGAGGAGAACTCAGAGCATTCTCCAGCCCTGGTTGCACAGGCACAGAGCTCCAGTTGCTCCCGCTAGAAGCTGTGGGCTACAGACCCGCACTCAAACCCTTTTCTCAGGGGACTGGCTTAAGTCACAGCCCGCCGGCTTGCTGATTATAATACAGGTGCAGCAGCGGGTTCACAGCCACACACCATCCTCCTAGGATAAAGCTGCAGCAATTGTTTGTGTTAATAGGGTTTTCAATTGCGTGAGAAGGCACAAAAGGTGCCTGAGAACTGGAGATAGAGAGGTGAAAGAATAATGCAAATATGGTACTCTAATGATTGGATTTCCCTTCTTCTTGCAGTGGTCTTAGCTGTTTGGATGGAACAACAAAGAATGGGAGCGATCCTTTATATTATACTTCAGTCTGTACTGGCTTTGTGAAGCTCTCACTTTAAGATATGCCCCTAAAGATGTTTCTGATTTCTGTCGTGGAGACCTGTACAGGATGCCTTTCTCTTTTTGATCATGATCATTCAATCAGATTTAGCTGCTACACAGTGGATGCTTGTAGTGTTTCTATTTCCCTGCATTGGCATGTCTAATTTAAACAAAAGTAATTCCACATGGTGAAAGGGTATTTCTAAAGAGAGACTGTGATGGAGAGAAAAATATTTCTGCATTTCCCACAGAATAAGGTGTTTGCGCTAGAGACATCTGGAAATGTGTCTCACTGTACACCTGATTTATAGGATCAGAAAGAGATATGGCATACTGATTAATGGGAAAATGAGATACTAATTCAATTTTTAAAGAATAGATGTTCAGAGATTTTTAGATTGCATTACTATATTCATCTGTTTCCTTTTATATCCTACAATAAAAAGCCTGCCAGATACTCTGGTGTGATGTATTTTGGCTAGAATGTTATCTCATCTGATGTCTTGAAGCTGAAGTCATTTATTTAGACACTGGAAATTAGCATCAAGCTAATCTCGTTTCCTTAATCCACTGCCCACCGATGCAGCCACATTATAGGAATCTAGGAGCTCTGCAGGTAATGTATATGCAGGACACATTAGTGATGTTGAACAAATTGATGTGAACTATAATTCTGCATGTCAAATAGCACTCAACAAATAGGCATTTGCAATAAATATGTCAATTTCCATAATTCTATAATTTTGAAGAGTCATTCAAACATGTGTCCCTGGACAGCACTTTCATGTTTTATCAAGTACCCTTGTTTATACTGGAAGCGTGATTTTTCATATATTTCCAGAATAGGTTTTTTCTTTTATTCTTAAACAGAAGTGACAGAGATATAGACAATGTAGATAAACGTAATTTAAGGACTGTGGTCAAAGTCACTTACTGATATTTAGTGGGTCTCTCTGTTTTTCTCTCTACCCGAGTTTCTAATTTCCATGCATTATCTGATAAAATGTTTCCCTTGCTTTCCACAGAAAAGTATGGTAAAACAAAATTTTTGAAAAAGCCTGCTTTAAAGTTTGGCAGGCAGTTAGCCTTGCCCCCATGTATTATACTGACAAACCTAATATGACAGCTTTGCTTAAATTAGATTTTGCACTGTGATATAAAAACATGAATCAATCAAAACTGAAGTGATGGGGATCATTATTACGCTGGATGTAGTAAGAAAAAAAAGACAAGACCCAATGTGAAGGAGAAAGACATTTGTTCCACAATGACAGGATGAAAAGAAGGTTTGAAAGCTAAACCTGTGATAACAGAGAGCTTCCCCTAGCTTTTTTGCTGTTATCCAAGGACATGCAGAATAGTGACTGTTGGGTGTCTGAGCGTTGTGTATGACGGCAGGTGTCACGGTTCTCACTCTTTCTTTCTACATTGTCGTTCTTATAGCCAGCAGGAGCACTGCACTACATTTGTAGCTGCAGTGAAAGGCGGTTTCTGCCCAGACTCTGTCACTCCAGCTTGACTGGTGGATGAAAAGGGGGAGAAGGGCAGCTGTTTGCATGTAATGTTGCTGGGAAGGAGGGAGGCAGGGAGAGAGGGAGGGAAGGAGGGTGCAATGGTTCCAGGCACAATCTGTATGAAGTTTTGGGAAGCTTGACCCAAACCAGGCTTTGTGAAATTACAGTATAGTGGTTCATTTTCTGAAAGAAAAAAAAAAAAAAAATCCACAGTTTCTATTCAAACCTAATATTTGTCAGCATAATGAAAAAAACCCAGTTCTTCTAAGATGATGGTTACGCTGAATTTTATGGAAAAGATTAGCCCATGACCAAAATGTGTCTCTGTTAAGTCAAATAAGTTTAAATTTATTGTAATATTTGGAGGACTGACTAGCTTCATTCTGCTTGCTGGTTTCTGTTAGGATGTTAGTACCTATACAATGCTGAAGACAAGGTGTTGGACTGGCTGACATGGAGAACGTGGGGTAACTTGCTTTTTGCTAAGCTGGACATGTCCTGCATGTTTTGTGTATATGTGGTCATTTCTGGGGATTCGTCTTGCCATATTTATCCAGTCTGCCCCAACCCCCTGTAAACTTTGAACAACCTTTGACAGAGCGATTTGTTGCTGTCCTTTTCTTGGTTTCTGTTTTCACTGATCCTACTAACATGGTCTGATGTTCCCTAGTTCTTGAACTGGTTATGCCTGCTTCAGTTTTGGTGTGATATGTTCAAAACAAAGGATTACACTGTTCTAGCAGTACTCCAGAGAGCTCTATGCTGGCGGTGAGCCTTGATTGAGTGAGCTCATGGTTATCCCCACCCCTGTGCGTACGTGGGGTGGGCGAAGAGGGCAGGGAGAGGGTGGGAGGGCTGCCGACCTTCGCACTAACGTGAAGTGCATGTCCCTGGTCACACAACGACACAGCCCTCTTGGCTCCCACAGCAGTGCTCAGCCCTGCAAACAGGTCTTCAGACATTTTGTTTGGAAGATCAACGGTCTGTTGATCATCATCTCTGCTTTTAGAGAGGATGCAACAAAAATTTAGGGGTATTACTTGGGTGCAGGAAACAATGCCTAGGTTGACCCCCAAGGTGACAAAAGTAACAGGAATCAGTTTTCAAACGTTTTCCCGTTTCCCTTTTGTACAGTATTTTGTTTGGTTTGAACTTGCTGATATTTCTTGTGTATTTGTCTGGTGATCTCGATGCTGCTTTAGCTTTCTGCTCCTTTTGCCTTGGTCATTCTCCTCCAGGGGAACCATTCACTCCCTAAAGCTCCTTGTCTTCCCCGTTTTCCTGCAGTGTTTCCTTTCATTTCTCAATTTCCAGTAAGGCACTATGATTTACCACTGAAGTTGTGACTATATGATATGGAAGTCCACTTATAAATCAGATCCAAGAGTACTTCTGTTCCTGCAGATGTTTAGTTTTAAGGACAGGCTCTGGAAGGGTAACAGGGTAATAGTATCCTTTGTATCGTATGCAGCCATCTAAAGTATTTGCTCTGTTAATAACTTTTGTGTTACTCAATGCTGCTAAAATGTAATGCTCCTGCAGGAAACACCTGCAATGGTCAGAGCCTACACGAGGTGGCAGTACTGGTATCACATTGGTTTTCTTTTTTTGGGCTTACTGGTTTCCAGAAAATCTCCCTGTAAATTAATTGATTCATGTCAGAAGTGGGCAAGCTTGCAAACAAGTCCATCTGGTAAGCAGCTTACTATATTGCTATATAAATAAAGAAGATCATCCAACTTTTCCAGGGTCACTCCGCCCCTCAGATCACGAGAAAGTCTGTTTTCAATGCAGAAAAATTCAGATCTGTACAATGCTCCAAATGCATAGCTGAGCATATCCTGCCTGGCCAGACAATGATATGCAACTGCAATGCTTGATGAGTCGGGGCAGAGTGAATCAGGCCTTGTACAAAACTGAGCACGGATTTGGTAGGCAAAGGTAAAGTATTTTTCAGCTTCATGGAGATGTGGGCAAGACTTACTTCTGTTAGACTGAGTCCCGGAGAATAGGGCCTTAGGTTGGGAATTAACCGGGTTTTAAGCCATCTGCCACCAGAAGAAAAAGTCATTTCATCTTATGTATGGCCCCGTTTTCATAAAATGCTTAGCTATGTGGATAAAAAGCTCTACATCAGAATCAGGTATTTTTACTGCAATCAATAAAGTCAATGGAGAAAAACGAAACAAGTGTTCTGGTGCATTTTCTTCTGCCTCCTTCTGCTTTCCAAGATTTTGATGCCAAATTGTGTTTCTCAGATGAGATTTTGTTATAGCTACTTCTTAAACAAACGAACCAACTGACAATGTGGCTCATCTTCAGGGAGGCTGAGGCCTGCGTTTCACCTAAAAATATCTTTAGTGTGTTGCAACCAGCAACAAGAAATCCCCTGCATTTACCATCCTTGTTTTACTGTCTTTCTCTGAAGAAATTAGAAATCAGCATTCCCAGGCAGATCACTCAAAGACATTTTTTTTTTTCCCATGCCTTGGACTGCACTGGCAAGATATGCCTGGGAAGAGGGGAGCAAGCCTGGGCACACGAGAGTGGAAGGGGTGCAAGGGAGGTGTGATACATGGGGGGTCAGTGGGGGAGACATGCGAGGAGGCTCATCCCCAGCAGCTCTGCAAATCGGTGACCCCCTCTGCTTTGTGAGCCCCGGCTTCAAAGGGCAGCGGGTCAGGGAATCAGGACTCCACTGTGTTGTGGCAGAGAGAAGCTGCGTGACTGTGCTGTGTGTGAGGTACAGGCTTACCTGCAGGGCATGTAGGATGGGACTCAACCATATGAGTTTTACAAACATTGCCCACGACTGAGCCTGTCTGCTCCGCTTGGTTTCCCCGAGAGTCCCCGTTCCAGCTCCATCCTGTCTGTTCTTCCCTGGGTATTCCAGGTTGGAGAAGGACATTGCTACGGAGAACAGATGCTGCTCATGGACTATTCAACTCAGGTCATTGTAGACAGCCTCTTGGCTACCCTGGGAATTAACAACAGGAAAGCCCAGCAGCCGGTAACTTGCCAAACCCCCTTCGCGGGGCTGTGTTTCTGCAGCTGCAAACCAAGTCAGCCAGCAGGAGTACGATTCCCAGAGAAGGTGCCTGGGAACAAGCCCATAAGGAGGGACATGCAGATGGGCCAGGGACAGTGCTAAGGCTCTGTGATTTGAGGATTTCTCTTGGATGCTTATGCTTCCCACCTCCTGAATGTGCTCCAAGGTTTTGTGCTGCTTTTCCTATCTCCAGAACAGCTTTAGGGTAGAGGCGTGCAGATATAAAGAGGGTGCACAGAAAAAGCCCCAAACCTTTGGAGCTATTTGGTGTCCTAACTTCCACTGAAGTCAGTGAGATATGATCCTTTACATCCCTTTCACGGTTTGGGCATAAGGATTTTTACACTGAAGTATTATTATGTGACTTGAAGTAGAATCTAAACCAGAAAAAAAAAAAAAAGCTTTCATAACTGTTTCAAAAGATGGAGAGAAAAACAATAATTTAAAAATAATTAGGTGTGATCTTTACATTTTAAGGCTTCTCAGTGGGTGCAGAGAAAACAAATGGAGTTGGTTAAGAGCAGAGAGTTGATGCTCTGCAACTCACCAGAGGAAAGGGACAGCACAGGGCTCGGCAAGTGCAGATGTCCATGCCTTTGCTTCAAGAGCTGCCAACTTACAAGAGAGGTTCATACCAGCCCTGTCAGCCTAAAAGGCAAGGACCAAATAAACAGTGAGACCCTCTCTGCCCCTTTTCCATATTTTCTAAAACCAAGCCCTTTTCTTGAGCATAGTAACTAACTGCTTTCAAATCTTTGATGTGACTTATGACCTGAATTCACTGGATCATAAGGCCATACTTTAATTAAAAAGAAAAAATGACCAGATAGCTAGACTGGCAGGCAGGGAGCAGACACTGCTTTCATACATTATGTGTTTTTACAGAATCTGTGAGTACAGCATATTTTGCAGTTAGATAGTTTGCAGTCCCAAAGCCCTTTGCTAGCCTGGGATGCAAACAGTCCTCGTCTGCAGCACTTGGCACCGAGGCCCTGGCTGTGTGGTAAAACAAGATTATGTCACCCTCCCTCACATCTGCCGTTCTTCTTGGGGAATATCTCAATTCAGTGTGATTCAATTGCAAAACTGTGGTTTGCTGAGGAACGATGTACTTGGAAAAAATGCTGAAAGGTCTGATTAAATGGCTTACAATTGCTTTTCCCTTGTGCTTTGGTGACCACTTGCTTCTCTCATCTAAGCAAAGATGGGTAACAACTCGTTTGGTTTGGTGTTTAATTTATTCAATAATAATAAAAAAGCTGAAATAGCAGCCCAAGAAAGGGATAATGCATTATTCATGCATTTATTTTATCTTTTCTTTGTTGCTCAGTCACTGAGGTGATCCAGCGATTCAACCAAACTATCTGTTTCCAGTACTGTTTTTACGGTAGAAAAATTCCTTGAATTTGCAGTTACCAGTACAAAAAGGAATTCTGCCTGTGGCGAAAAGAGAGTGGCTGGGAAAAAAAAACTACTAATCTGTTATCATTCACTCTGAAAAAGATCTCCCCGACCTTAGAGCAGGCACTTTTGGTAGCTGGTGTGGGTAGATACTCTCCTCGAACAGATTCTCTCATCCCTAGCTCTCATCTCTGCGATGCCAAACTACAGAGCTGACAAACACAGTAAATGAAAACATCCTCCTTTGCTGAATTAATGGCTCATGTAGGACTGCACGTGTTGCTGATCCACAGGTGCCACCAAGCTCATGACTCTTCTCCTGGTGGAAAATCTGGGCAGGCTTCCAGCTGTGACTCCGCTGCCGACATTAGCCTTGCCAGGCTGTCAACAGGCACACAGCATTTCTCCTCAGCATGTTATCTTGCAGAATATAGCATGGTAGTGCTCTTTTTATTTTCCCCGCAAAACTGTATTAATTCTTAATTTTGTCTATGTCCTTAAAAGTACACTTTGAAAGCGTCAGCAGACGCAGATTGGTCAGGATCAATGTGAGAACCGGCAAACCACTTTGTTCTTAGGGCAAAGCGAAAGAAAACATAGAACAAGCAAATTTGAGCCTGTGACAATGTTCAGACTCAGCCATGCAAGTTAACTAGCAAGTGTGAAATGTACATTGCTGAATCATGAAATCAGATGCAGCTTAATCACACGGAGAGTATGTGATTTCTGAAGTTTGCTTTTCTGAATAAAGAACTGCCTGCACTGATGGTACCTCTTTTTATACGCAAGTAGCAAAATGACAGTGCACAGAAAGGCAATTTCTTATTCCCTGAGCGCGGACAGTGTGACCTATTGCAGAGACGCAAGAGTGAAATTACAGCAATAGGAATACATCCCTCCTTATAGAGGTGTGCTACGCAGCCCCTGTGGTCAGCCCGGCCCCTGGAGCACTGGGGATTGCTTCCACCAGGAACAGCTGCCAAAGTGGGCCCTGCGTTTCCCAGTGGTGTAGGGACAGAGCATCTCTGACCTCTGTCAGTGCATTAACCACAGCAAATGCTAAGTGGTAAATTTGATAAATGGTTTGAAAGGACTGATTTCAGATGAATTTTCCTTGTTTCTTAAAGAGAGCTTTCTGAGGTTGAGAAGGAATTTGAATACAAGAAAATATTCAATATGAAAATGTCAACAACTTTATAGACTACCGTCAACAAAGTGTTCAGAAAACACTTCATTTTCTCTCAGAAATGAAAATGGTTCTTTTCTCTGAGGCATAGTAAGAGTACTCAGATGTGAAAGAACTAGTAATCCAGAATAGGGCAATAGTGGGATAAATTCAGCTGTGACAAGATGATTGCCTTTTGCCTGCATGTTATAATAGGTAAACATAAATCAGTCAAGGTATGCAACTGGTCGATCACTGAAAAACATGTAAAAATACCTGAAATTGTTTTTCTACTTAGGGCTGTAGCAGGCACAGTTTTTGCAGAGCTAAAGTGGTCTCCAGTGGGATAAATTCAGCTGTGACAAGATGATTGCCTTTTGCCTGCATGTTGTAATAGGTAAACATAAATCAGTCAAGGTATGCAACTGGTCGATCACTGGAAAACATGTAAAAATACCTGAAATTGTTTTTCCACTTAGGGCTGTAGCTGGCACAGTTTTTGCAGAGCTAAAGCGGTCTCTACTTCCACTATGTGCTTTCAATGTCATCGGCTGGGCAAACGATTACAACTTTTCCCAAGTTAGAGTTACGACAGAATTCATACATCTGCATTAACGGCTGGGATTCTGCTCTAGGTTAAGACTCCTAAATGTTGGTGTTTTCATACAGGTGTCGATATGTGTGCTGGCTGCCTAAGCTTCCTTACCAATCAATGGCAATTTAGTCAGTACAGTCAATGCGGTTTTGAGAGCTCTTCAGATGAACAAATGGTGCTGGCTCTGAGCTCAGCTGAGCAGCTTTGGAGAATCCATTAACTGGGAGCTGGATTTAGTTGCCTAAACATACGCATCTAATACAATTTGAGACTCATGAAAATAACCATCCGTGACCTCCAGAAGGATCAATTCACAAGGCCATGAATCTCCCAGAGATCCTGTGTCACATCTGCCAGATCTGTGTGGCTGTCTTGGATACCAGAGGACATCTCAGGTCACTGTGGACAGCTACGGTTAGGCACCGGTCCTAATTCTGGTGACCACAATGGGAACTTAGATGTATACCTCACATTATTATACATAGCTCCATACGTCCATTCACACATAGGCATCTATGCGTGTAACATAAAATATAGATGTGTATATAAGTATGTATAGATATAATTGTAGATAGAGATACAGGTGGAGGTATATGTGTATCTACATAGGCTTTTCTGTGTATGTATTGTAGACATGTAATATAATCATGTACATATATGTGAACTTATATGTACTTATCCGTGTACCCACTTGTACTTACATGTGTACATATACTAGTATATGTCTACATGCACAGGTTAAATTTATGTGTCTTGATTCGGAGCAGAATCTGAACCTAAATGGCCTTTTTTTTTTCTTTCATGAAAGCATGATTTCCCAAATGAAACTTTTGGTACACTGAGAAAATCCCACCTAATACCCCTCTTTCCTTACTAGGTAGCAGTGGGGGTGGCTAAAGAGCTACAAGTTGTGGCCTAACAGTAAAAAGACTTTGAGCTAAACTACTCTGAGGCCACTACTGAAGCAGTAATATCGGCTTGTATCAATTCACATTTTTGAAATCGGCAGCCGAACTCCCTGTCTCTCGGTGCCTTGTAGATCCATCAGAATTTTAACTCGCTCTCCACATTAGTATGTTTGGTGTGCAGCGAGAATGGGCAGTCCAGTGGGACTGTATGTGTTACATTACGATATCAGATCATTTCTGCTGCCGTGAAAGAAAGTAGGACTCTCCCAAAGACATTTTGAACCAAAATCTTCCATGAGGGCCACCATTGATTGCGGCAGGGTTGCATGTGCCCAACGGACAGTCTCCTGGTGCTTGGTCAAGAGTTTTTCAAGAGTATCTAAAGCTTCCCTCTCCCTTTTTGGTGAGAAGCTGTAGTGACCAGAGGTGGGAGGGGGATGGCATGTCCTCTACAGGGTGAATAACAGGTAGTAACTTCAGCGCTCCTCAAGAAGACGGATCAGAAGGCCAGGATGAGGAAAGGAAATTACAGTTAATGAGTTTGTGCAGGGACAGATCACCTGTTCTGTATAAATGCCCACAGTCCTGTCCTGTCCTGTCCTGTCCTCTCCTCTCCTCTTCCACTTCCACTTCCACTTCCACTTCTGGAAATGCATTCCATTTTGAGTAATGTTGGGGGTTTTTTTGTTTTCTCAGTTTACATACATAAACATATTAACCCCTCTTGTAACTATTTTCTCATTGAAGTACTCATTACTTGTCAGCTCAGAGTTCAGCTGTGCCCCAATGATCTCTTTTGGTTCCAGCGTGAATAAATGAGGAATGTCACTTACTCCTCTAGGAGTGCTAACTTCGTCGGTTATGTTTACTTTCAGTAATGAGCTTTAATTACTTTGGCAATTACAATGTATTTGACTGAATTTCCACTGACTGCACACAGCATCTGTACTGGTGGGACTGTACACACTCTCTGATCTCTGCCCAGGGCTTCCTAGAACATGGTAACAGCTGTAGTCCATTAGTCTATAAAGCAGTAAGCAAGCAGACATCCTCCAGATTTATGCCAGTAGATTTAAACTAGTAGCTTTTGCCTTTCTTGTCAAGTAGAGATTGAGACATCCTGGATCTTGCCTTGTTTCTCCCCTAATGTAATGGCTTAATCATTTGATGTAAACAATCTGCTCACTACAAGGCTTGCTTTGGGTTTGTATGAGAGACTCAGTCAATGCTGCTTTCTCAGCAGAGGTCTCTGGACTGACGTTTATTGATGTTTTTGGTTATTGTGTGTCAAACGGCCTTCCTTCAAGTGGTTGCCCCTTAAAGTGACTGCTACAGGGGGAACCTAGTCAGAGATCTGTTTTCTCATTGAATTACACGTGGTTATTGATAGTTCAGGAGTTAGGAAGTTGAAGCTCATTGTGAGATGTAGTTACGTTGTCAAAGTTACTGTTTAAAACTGTAACAGAAGATGCTTAAAAAACCCCCACCAATGTTGTTATTTGCAACCATTTTCTTTGTGTACATGTACTAGCTAAAAGGACGATTATCTTTCAAAGCCATGCACTCAAATGTTAGGAAATGCCAGAACTGAAGCTCCTTGTTCAGCTTTGTGCCTCCCGAGACATTTCCCCTCCCTTATTCTGCTGTCTCTAGGTCTGTGCTTGCCCTCTGTGATTGTTGGTCTTCTACAACCTGAACCAGAACTCTTGGATCATCTTCCTCAGCATCTCTGGGAAGCACTGAACCCGTAGGAGTAGCACCATGGTCCCTACCCCCTGCTTGCGTGCCATGCTCCTAGACAGTCCTTGACAGCTAAGAGAGCAATTATAAAGCAGTCCTACCTAGTCACAAGCTGGGAGAGCTGATAATGAGCTCTGCAGGGATGTGACTTGCTCTACCGGGCTAGCCCAGCTCTGCATAAGTGCAGGGCGTGCCTGGTGGGGACAGACTCTTTTAGAAGGGATTTCTGGGATAAAGTTCCACTGAGCTTTTCCAGTCTGCTTCTGCCCTTCTAGGAATGGTGGGAAGATACGTGCATAGCTTTGAGTTCTTCAGGAGCAACATTGATTGCTGCAGCACACCACGGTGTTTTGATGTATGCAGCTGAACTACCTCTGCCTGTACTAGTTTGGGGAATGGGAACGGTCTTGATGGAAAGTGAGATAAGCTGGTCCTTTTGCAGAGAAGACTCCTTTCAGAGGGAAGGGGACAGGAATGAGCCCTGGGAAGGAGCATGGAAAGCAGTTTTGCTTCGGCATCCAGAATCCATTACAGGAACCCAGAAAACTAGTAACTCCTGGCTTCCCTGCCACCTCCAACAGCTCCAAAAATCAAGAGATCACAAAAATCCCTTTGAGGTGATTAAAGATTAAATGGAAGGATAAACAGACTGACTGTATCCCTGTCTCTCCTCCCCCTTCCCCACTCTCTGCCCATAACCAGGCAGTCCTAGGTGAATGCCAGAAGGGCCAGGTGTCCTCCCTTTCCCTCCTGCCACTACCATGAAGTTTCAGGATGCCTTTCAGTGCTCTCCTGGAGCTTTGCAGCTGTGCGTTATGGCTTGCGAGGGGAATTGGCTAGATAACATGCTTTGGCACCTCAGACAGTAATTACTTCAATGGAATTACTAGCACAAAGGCAGATTTCTCAGGTGAATGAGGACAGCACAAACATGCCCGTTATGTTTCTGCAAACTGTAAATAGAGCCCAATCATTCATGCAATGACTCCTTCCAGTCCCAGTCTCTCCTCCCTTACTTTCTGCAGAGAGCTGATAGGGAGGGGGAATAGTTTGTGCTCATAAATAAATTTGCACAGAAGAGTTAATGAGCTGTGGGAACCGCCACAGAGCTAGTCAAAGACAGATTTTTCAGAGAACGGATCAAATATCTTTTTGGTACTATAAATGAGGCTTTTTCTTTGCTAAGTGAAGCAAAGAAAAGTGAGCAAATCTTCAGTTAAGACTGACCAGAATGTACATAACTAAAAAAAAAAAAAAATCCCACCCCCAAACAGCTGAAACCGCTTTCTTTTTTATTGTTACAGATATGAAAAGAATATCCTGGGGTCAATTCACAAAGCTGCTGGAGGAAGGCATGTAGCCTCCTCCATACTTCTTGGAAATCTCATCCATGATGAGAGAGATCTGGGTCCCAATCAGATCTTCTACTTTTTTGCCTGAGGCTATGATTTGATGTGACAGTGGGTTTGGTGACAATACCACACATGTTCCCACCTCTTTGACTGCTCCAGCGGTTGATCCATGCCAATTTGTACAGTCACATTGTGATCTGAATCAAGGATGGCTCTTGCAGAAATATGACTTGGCAAAAAAATGTACCTGGTTGCTTTTTCCGTAATACAGAGGAGTTTATTACAGTGGTTCATGGCACACCTGGGTGAAGAAACAGCAAGATTGAACAGATTTTATTGGTAATTAATATTTTGTAGCATCAACCCTGATCAAAAGTGCCTTTATCTGTATTGATTTATTATTTTCCACTCCAAGAGAAGCTTATATAAATGAAAATCTTGCACTGTTTGTCAGGCAGAGAGCGCCTTATATTCGCGGCAGGAGTAGTAATTGAAATAATGATTTCCTGCTGTCTTCATATTTACTTACAGTTTCAGACAAAATCTGCAGAAACATGGTACACCATTATTGCATAAAAGCAGTCTCTTGGATCAGAAGATTCTTTTCAGTAAAGGCAAACAAATGCCTGATTTTTGTGAAGAAATCCTGCAAACTTCAAGCTGTTCCTGGAGTGGTTCATCTCAACAACAAAGTGACTTTCTCCCCAAGGACTCCTGAGCAGAAACCTGCATGCTGTACCAAAACCCATGCTGGGCAATGCTGTCCTGTTCTGTAGCCCAGAGGGACTCCAGTTTTAAATGAAAGATGACAGAGCTGAAGCTAAAGCTACCAGCTATTCAAATATTTATAAAAGGACAAGGAGGCTGAAGTTTTTGAGAGATTTCTATCAGAAGAGTAAGAAAGAATAATTGTGGCTATGAGATTTAACACACCTTTAATTCTACAGCTGTCCAAACCAGCACTGAAGTGCTTTTGAAATTTGTGTGTTTTCATTTCCTCTCTTTTTTACCAAATGGCCACAGATCACCAAAAGGCTTGAAGCCATTTATATTTAATCTCAATACTCCCAATAGTTAAGTATGAATTTAAGAATTTCACTGATTGATTTGACATGACTTCAGAGGCACGCTTAAATTCAACCAATGCCCAACATTTTCACAATTGTAATGGAATAGGAATCTGGAGAAACAGAACAAAACATATGGTGGTTAGAATGGAAATACTGTTTATATTCTTTCAGATGGTCGAAGGTGGGCTTACTCTCTGGAATTTGCCATCTAAATGAAAAAAAGTAATTATAATCTTAAAAAACAGCTTTGATATTAGGTGTTTTAATTTACAAATTTCAAAACATTTTGTTCAGAGAAAGTTACAAATGCACATCCAGGGAAATTTAGGCTGCCCATGTTTATGCTTTTACTCTAGAAGCAAAAGAGGATTTAAACAAGAATTAGTCCAGATCAGAAAATTACACAAAATTCTCTGAAACATTTTCACTCCTGAACTGTTATTCCATGTTTAGTTAACATTCAGTTACATGGCTGGTAGTCAAAGAGAATGTATAGAGATAATTGATCTTCCATATGCACCCTCTACAGTAACAGGGACAGAGTGTATTCCTTTGTCTTATGCAAAAGACAACCAAATAAGAAATTACTTTTTTTGTCTAATATCTTCTTCTCCTACTTTACTTTTTACAGTGTATTTTGACCTGTATTCTCTGCTCACAGTGATTTTACACTGCTTTATCTTCACTGACTTTGGAAGAATTATATCTGAGCTACATGGGTGTGATTTACTGGGAATGAAGCCCATTATAGATAATTAACTGTAGTGTATTGTTATAATTTTATTTTTTTTTATTTATGATAATTTTTTCCTCCCTTTCCCCAGGGTGTGTTCCATCTGCTCCGGGACAGGAGGTAGAAAGGGAAGCTATTTATTTTTCATGTTTTTAAAGGCACAGAGAGCATGAAGAATGTTAGCTGGGTCCCACTGTTGTGAGACATTTTTTTTCTATACATTTCTCCCTGATACTGTCTGGATTGCTGAGACATAATTATTGTGGCCGAGGACAAGGTCACTCTGGAGATCAACAAGCCATTAGAAAGAGGCCGAGAAAGCCTGAGAATGGACTAGAGATTTAGCTGATGCACGGACATCATTCCCCCAAAGTTCTTTCGAGACTACTGACTGCTCGCGGGCAACCTGGAGCCACATGCAGCCTTTCCGCAGGCAGCGGTCATGGAACGCCAGCTCGGCGTCCAAACTTCATCCCGCCCTTTCCTTGGTAGGATGGGTGCCCCGAGGCAGCTCCTCACACCAAGCAGCCATCCTTCACCAGGGTTTTCAAAGCAGACCAATTACACGTGCACGTAGGTATGTCGAAAAGCTGTCTCTGTTCCTGATGCTGCGTTGGGTGCCTCAGGTGTTTTCATGTTCGCTCCCTTTGCTCACCTGTATCACGCGTTTGCATAAGGAAACCTCTTGAAAATTGTTTCAAAAGCTGACTTGGACAACTGGATGCACGCGACTCGTGGCTGACCTTTGAAACTTCGGTGCATTGCGAGGAGCGTATTAAAGCAGCTTTCTTGGCGGAGGACGATGCCTGTTGACTTCAGGGGGTTGCCGAGAAAACTGCAAGGCTTTTGCCTTTGTCTCAATAACAAATATCAGCTTCATTGAGTATGTCTTTAAGTGCGTTGTTCTGAACAGAAAGAAAGGGAAGGCCCTGGAAGACAAAGCCCCGAGAGCTAATTTTGATACACTTTTCATACATTAGAAGCAGATATAAAGCATTCCAAAATACCTCCTGCATCTTGGTTTCCTGCGGTTGATTTACAGGCTGTGACAGAAAATCCATTTCTGTTCCTGTAGATGCTAAATTCATTACCTTGCCACAGAATTCAGATTCTCCACTTCTCCTTGAACTTCAGCTTGTTGCTATGGCAACCAGTGCCAGACAATATATTTTTTTCTTCCCACTATTTTCCATTGGCACAGTTGCATATTGCAGTAAAAATAGTATCCTTTTGCAATACTAAAAAAAAAAAAACCAAACCCCACAAAAATCACTGTGTTTTATTACAAGGGTTCCCCCTATACTGTGACTTTAGGCCATATATTATCTATGCAGCATAAATCTGATTAATCACAATACAATCAAAAGCTTTAAAAACTAACAGGGCACGTTTTCCTTATAGCTGTACTCAAAAAGCTTTTTTTTTTGTTCTTCTTCTTTCAAACTTTCTCACAGCTCGACAGTTTAGGTTACAGTAAAATGCTTCTGAAACGGTCAGGAAGATTGCATTTTTCTTCAATAAATAACTGGTCACTCTTCCCTGTTTCAGATGTTGCCTCCACTTACAGTTGTCAGAAGTATTCAAGGATTAGCTTGCCGATAAATGTCTATGCCGTTTTGAGCTAGTCTCTCTCTGAAGTCTTGTTAAAATTCCAAATTGGTTTCCGAGGGAGGTGTCTGATCTTTGTTGCAAGAAATCCAGGGAATGCCAGGAGGATGGAAATGAAATCAGTCTATCAATAGGTTGCCCTTGCTCTCCTGAATGAGATGTAAGGCTGCCAAAATAAGGCAAGTCCTGCAAGGCAGGCATTGAACACTGCTGCCTTGGCACAACATGGGAGGCTGGTCAGTGGATGAACTGAATTTTCTGATTAGACTGCTTGGCAGTGCCCTGGCCAGAAACAGCAGAGTCTGTAAAAATGATGAGTACGTATTCAAGAATAATGAAGCTGGGAGTAATTTAGTAGTAATTGTTAACATACATTAACTGAAAAGATGTTTATCCATATATATAATGCTTGATCAGCCTTCGCTATGCATACTCTTTATTGAGACTGAAAGATTTTTAGCACCTGAGGGTGCTTGGCATGAGCCTGAGAATCGTACAGATAGCTACACTACAAAATGCCTATGTAAGAGAAGTGTTAAAGTTGAAAAACTCTCAGTAAACAGGTTTTTTTGCTCCTTACATAGAGCATGCAATTATATTAGTCTGCATCTAGCTTTCCACATGTCTTCCATGAGTGTTTAATCTTTCAAATGGTTTTACTGCACCGCTCTTACTGCAGTGCATAAGGGAGATGATACAACTGTTAATAAATTGATTTTCTTGACAGCTCTCTGAGATGAAAGCATACTAGTATCCAGGCTTGTGAGATATGTCATCTCAGTGACTTAAAAGTTAAAGCTCAAACTGTACAAGACTAGTCATGCAATCTGAGAAGCCCATGGACTAATTTACAGAGTCTTTAGCTTTTCATGATGCACATCCAGGACACAGACATTCTTTGACTGCAGTTACAGCTGTGAGTGCTCAGTAATTCTGCAGATCTAATCCTTTAACAAAGCCTAATTAACAGCACAGCCCTGATTCATTCTCAGAACATGACCCACCATGTGCATTAACTCAGGTAGGAATCCTGTAGGAAAATGGTAAGGTGACCAGGCACTTAAAGTTCATCCTAAAATGCATTAATAAAAGGACTGAATTAATGTCAGCGTATGCTGTTTAGTTCTGGGGTTTCCTATTTTTTGCGTACTTAAATATGGAGCTGTAATATTATTTTAAGGTTTTGTTAATGGTTATCTCCAAGGTCGGTTTTCTTTCAAGTAGTGTATTTAACCCTCCTCACCCAGCATTGCTGACCATTCTCATTTAAAAAGCTATGCTATTCCAGTTTTGTGCTTTCTGCAGAGATCTGTACCCTATGTTTTGGTATCCTCCTTCCAAGGAAAAACTGGGGAAGTCTTCTGTCTCTGCATGATCCTAGGTCCTGCTAGTCACGCACTGGGCTCCTTCCCTGCACATTTTCTCCACCCCACTTTCTACTACAGTCAAGCAGCTTGCTCCTCTGGGGTGAGCTCAGGATAAGCAGTGAGAGCATAGAAAAGACAAGATGCGATATTTCTCACCTAATACTTGATGTCCAAAAGTTAGACCTCTAAAGCTGAAGCATGCACACCCTTGGCAGTAGATGGGGAGAAATGCTGTCCTTCAGGGTGCCTTTTGTCTGAGATCTGAGGTAAGGTGAAACATGGGTGAGATCTCTGCTTTACATTTATCGTTTTGAGTTTACTACGAGCATCACTTTTTTTCCCCATGAAGCATGAGAGCCCTCCTTCTTCAGGGCAGATTCAGTGTCCCACACATTCGGGCCCACATTCTTTCATCTTGGCCCTCTGTTACTTTTCATTATTCTATAGTGATGCAAATATGTGATTTTGCCATTTTTTCTCCTAATCATTTGTGTGAATGTTTGCGTACAAAATGAAAATTATAAACTTTCCTGAAAAGAGACAGCTTCTAAGGCCTTTCCAGCACTTACATTTCACTATCAGTTACATTGCTCATTTTTATTCAATAACTACACTGAAACTGAATGTGCCAGAGCTTGACACTATACAAATAAATGCCACAGAGAGCAGTACATCTGGTTTCAATAACAACAGCAATAATTTCCAATATTTGTTTTCATAACGAAGGACCAGAGTCCAACAGCATTACTGGTGAGAAGAGCACTAAAAGTGAGAAGGGCATATAATTTATTACACATACAAAAACTATGTTAAAAGAACATTATTAAGGTTGTAAAGTCAAACGCTTGAGACTTAGGAAATGCCAGAATTAAGGTGGTCTGCGCAACTTTAATTTGACCTCGTCAATGTATGTCTCAAGACAGTCTTTAGTTACACGAATGTATATGATTTCTCTCCAAGACACCCACCTCAGTCAGTGCACAGAAAGTGTAAGTTGCCCATTTAAGGAACAGCTATGCAATACTTATTTTCCTTCTCGTGTCCGGCATGTGATGCTTTTACTCTGCACCGTACAAACCTTGCTCTGAAGGAAAAACGGTTCATTTCCTCCCAGGCAGTTTTCTCTTGCTCCGAGCACTCTGTAGCATCATTTTTTGCAGAAATCCGTGTCTGCGTTAGCGGGTGGTGAGGCCGTGCAGGACGGCCTCGGCTGCACGGCAGAGGGGAGGCTGAGGGCCTGACGCTCACGCCGCGGGGGTTTTGCCGCATCCCGGCAGCACCCTTGGAACACCCGGGAGCAGTCGGAGTGCATTAGGCGGAGACGCCCGCAGAACAACGTCCAGTTTAATCACGCCCAAAGAAATCCAACCTGTGTGCCCCAGGAGGGCTCGGGAATGCAAACTGAAGCACGGCGAGTGTGGAGGGGGTGACTGGGAGATTTGCTTCAAAACCCGCACTGCAGGTCAGACCTAAGAGGCTACGGTAGGCACATCCTGTGAGAAGACCATCTGTTTTACAGATGGAAGAACCACACACACAGAAGTTAAAGCAAAAAGCGTCCACTAATTTTGGGTGCTGAATGCGAGATACCAGGAATTTAGTCCCTTCAGACTTAGCACTTCCAGCAGCCCCTGCTCTAATCTCTCTGACAACGCCTTGCTGCAGTCACAGACCCTGTGGGCCTGATATTTTCCCGTTTTAACATTTCATCCCCGTTGTAATTCAAGCTGACCCCTCACTGCATACTGGAATCAGTAAATCACGTAATCTATATTAGAAAACTACACACAGCCAGGGCAAGGGTCACAGCACAGCTTGCTTCCACATGGTTTAATTTTCTCCCTCCCTCCCAGCGTTCCCAGAAAGCCTCATCCATATTGCTTACTGGGTACATACTCTTGCCCATGCTAACCTCCAAGCTGTGACTGGGCAGCTATTCTTTTTGGGACTATTTTCTCGTCTTTGGCCTGGATAATCATGCAGTTGCCATAGAACAGGGACTATAACTCTGTTTTCTTCCCTTACCAACATCACATTTCCCATATGGGGAGTATGAGCTCATATTTTTTTTCCATGTCCACAGAGCTTGAAATAAATCCAGCTGTATATAGCCAGGAAATTCCAGCACTTGGTATTTCCATTTCCTTAAAACATTCTATTTGTTTTATCTGCATTTAATTTCAGCTGGAGGTTGGGACTGACAAGTTGCTGATCTGTAAACTTTGCTTGGTTTCATCCCCAGAGCACCATGAACTTTCTGTATGAAGGACAGGCACATGCTCATAAATACTGACGCAGCTTGCACCTTCCTCATCACATGATGTGAGAACGTGGATTTTCTTGTCAACCCTCTTACGCAGATCCCACTGGCACCCGTGAAAGTAGAAGAAAATTATGTTTTTATAACTTAATCAACATATTTGCTGCCACATTGCCCCAGAACAGTAGCACATCCAATACTACTTTGAGTTTGGACTTGATATTGGGCAATCAGTCAAATTTTCCAAATGTCCAGTATGAGGTATGCTGATGTTCAACAGGCGGACAGAATCACCTACCCTAAAAAAAACAACAAGTAGCACATCTTATTAAATTACTTCAGCTCAACTGAGCTGCTTTTCAAATCAAATATTATATTGCCAAAATAATGACTAATAGGAGATTTTTAGAAACACTTTCTTGTCCTGAACATGATGGAAGATGTTCAAGTAAATGAAAATCTTGCTAGTGTACAAACCTCAGCAATAAACCACCACTGTATGTATTTTTCATAGTGGATCATCATGCCATATGGGTTTTTAATAAAATATATGACCTAGGCCAAACGTTGGCTATTGCTCTTATCTATCATTTGTTGTAAAGACATCAGACATGTTTGATTTCCCTTGTTGGATTAAATCCGTTTCTGTCTTTAGGTTATTGCTGCTTCAGAATCACATCTACCACATTCCTGATTGGTTTTAATTATCTTTCTTGCATTCTCTTTCTCAATATGCTTTTTTCCAAGTGTTTTATGTTGATGGCAAAGCATCTTGCTGAGGGCATGTTTGTTGAAAGATGCTACTTAAGAGCTAATTATAGGGTAGATTATATTTTTCTTTATAGCAAATGTACTTGACTATTTTCATTTCTTGGCAGAAAGAAATAATTAACAACTATCTTGAACACATACTGTGTATGTGTGTGTGAGCCCAGTGAAAGGATGCTAAGGTTCATGACCCTGCTTTGGTATCCCTTAGATAAGGGAAGACCTTTAATCACTTTAGAAGGAAAGCTTGCATATACAGTAACAGTAACAAGGAAGTAACAGATTATTCGGAACTGTTTTGTGAGAAAGATATATATGGAAGAGTCCATATAAAAGTTTAAGAACTTGGGCTAGTTCCCAATCTGATGTGCATCTGTGTGATGTGATTGACTTAGTCAGAATTTACTAAGATTTACTTTGGGAAATATGACCCAGATGGCATTGGTTCCTCATGTTGCTCTCTCTTATTTGTCTGCTCATTTTCCAGCTGATTCTACCAGTGGGCCTTTCCGAGCAGGCAGACCTGGTAGAAACCAAGCAGGAGAAAAAGCAGTACGCTAACACCCCAGCTGAGAGCACTTGAAGTTATTCCACAGGTTAAGATGAAGACATATGGCAAATGCAGACCACTAACATAGGGATTGGTGAAGACTTAACATCTTTTTTTCTGGTGGTTTTCTCTAAGCCTTACTTCTTTGCTTTTTTCATTATACAGCAAAGAAGCCCATCTTTTCTTGCCCAGGCCACTTCATAAAGAAGATCCAGACATCCCCCTTGACTGCTATTTAGCACATCTTCAGCAGCTGAAGGAGGTCTCAGCATCACATAAGCAAAGAGCAGGAAAGCTCATGGTGAGAGCCTTCTGGAGCTATAAGTGCCAGAGCATTTTTTGCACAAAACAAACGGTTGCTACCTCATACTGTGGGTTTAATGCCTGCTATTTTCAACTTTCTCCATTTTATTAAAATAAAATAAGTGTCCCTAGTATTTTTGGCCTCTCTGGTTTTAATTTTCTCATATTTCCAGTTTCAAGAAATATGGAAACAAGAAGGAAGCCTGAAATTTTTCACCACAGTGTTTGCCTTTTAGGACTAGGTTCAGACAGCTTCCTTTAGGTGCTCCGTTCAGATGTCTTAATGCCTGAAAAGGAGCCATCCAGCCTTGACGGATGGTTCAGGATACTTGTGGTGGGTTGACCCTGGCTGGGTGCCAGGTGCCCACCAAAGCCGCTCTATCACTCCCCCTTCTTAGCTGGACAGGGGGGAGAAAATATAACAAAAGGCTCGTGGGTCAAGATAAGGACAGTTTAATAAAATGAAAGCAAAGGTCGCGCGCGAAAAGCAAAGAAAACAAATGATATTATTCTCTACTTCCCATCAGCAGGCGATGTCTGGCCACTTCCTGGGAAGCAGGGCTTCAGTACGCGTGGTGGTTGCTCGGGAAGACAAAAAATGCCTTCCCTTCCGCCTCCCTTTACTTAGCTTTTATATCTGGGCTGACGTCATATGGTATGGAATATCTGTTTGGTTAGTTTAGGTCAGCTGTCCTGGTTATGTCCCCTCCCAAGATCTTGCCCTGCCCCAGCCTGCCATTGAGGGAGGGGGCAAAAATGTTGGGGAGACAGCCTTGATGCTGTGCCAGTGCTGCTCAGCAGTAGCCAAAACACTGGTGTGTTATCAACACCTCTCTAGCTACTAATGCAGAGCACAGTTCTATGAGGGCTGCTATGGGGACTATTAACTCCATCTCAGCCAGACCCAATACAATACTCCAGATTGATGTGTGTGCTCACCAGACGGATAGTGTCAGGGTAGCTGCATCTCTCTGGAGCTCATGAGTTTGAATCAGACCTGTGTATTGCATGATTCCCATCACATGGGGTGTAGGGTGCTGAGTTGCATGGAAGGATAGGCGTTTGCCCGCTGTGGTTATGTTTCTTTTAAGTGGCTATGGGAAAAGCACAAGGTCCTTTCATGCCACATCACTCAGTCATGAGAAAAGCACAAGATCCCTCCACGCCACATCACTCAGTCATGAGAAAGCTTTGGCAGGAGTGAGGCAACCTAACGACTCGGACAAGGCTGCCTTTATGCACTTGCAGGTGTCTAAGCTGAGGTATGCAGGGAATTTCATAGACTAGCCTGGATCTTGTTTTTAGTCACATATCAAAATGCTTGCAGTGCCTACTTAGCACGTATCATACCAAAAACATGCCAAACATGGAAGCAATGAAAGTCTGAATAGGGGAATATCACCTTTTAAAACACATTAATAAACTTTTTGAAAATAAAAATAAGTGGAATTCATTAATCTAAAATATAACCTTCAATCTTTTAAAGGCTGGCATAAGCCTATAACCATAGATTTTGGAGTACTTAAATGATCGTATAATACCAAAATGTTTGTATGGGCATTCATACAACTAAATTTTAGACCTGTTGTGCTTTTCAGTATGATCTAATGGCTGGTGCACAGAAGCTGTTGTTAGGACTCCTGGGCTCTGTTTCCCTTTTCTGCCAAGATTTACAGCTAATGAGATGCTATTTTCTGCACTCCTTGGCTAGTGCAAAACCGTATTTGTTAGGAGTTGTTTTTATGGTCTAAGATTTACAATTTCTAATGATCATATGCAAAGTAAACCTTTTATTTACTTAACCACCATGGGAAACTGCATGTAACAAAATCAGCATGGAATTCTCGCTACAGAAACGTTGTTGCTTTATAGCCACTGTGATTTTTCAGACTTCTACAAAGAACAAAATCACGAGACTTTTGCTTGTGCTGAGGAGAATCTTTGCAAGTAGCCCCGTGGAGCAGATTCTAATTTTCATGAATGATTTCCTTGGACTTTGGTGGAGCAGAAGAAGTCTGAAAACTCTTAAAAGTGGAATGAACATCGTTTTCCATGCCAGGGAGCAAAGTGGTCTATCGTATTCAGGTATGTTGAATTCAGTCTGGTTACTGGAAAAAAGAATTACTATTCAAAGTCAGAGTATCAGAATCTGGCCCAGAGTAAACAACCTTTTCATGGCAAAGCCATAAAACCCCCATACTATGCCCAAATTTGTACAGTTTGCAGTAACTCTGAAGTCAGTGATAATTCAAAGAAAAATTTAGTGCTATTTCTGAAGTTCAATGATAATTCTGTCAGTAAGACTGTGGCTTGCTGTTTGGAAGTTTATGCAATGGATTCAGGTCACATATATACTTAAGATGTGATGCTTGTTACATTAGTATTTTGAACAGGTTCGGCATGAGCAAAGGGATAATTTTTCAGTAAATTGCTCAGGCTGAAATTAATAGATTGAGCTCATGCAATTTCCAGAGTCTTCAGCATTTTTGGCTTGTGGTCTTCACTCTAGAGTAATGCATGCTTAGATCTTTTGCATGTCTATTTGAGCAAACTAACCAGTAAGAAAGGGCAAGAAAACCTCTGAGACTCTGTCCTTGTGACACCAGATTTATAGTGCTGTAGCATATTAATATCCAACATAACGATGCAGTATTGGCAGTACCATCACTGCAGTGACCAACAACTAATACCTGAATATGCTACACCATTGTAGAGACTTGAGTATTTTTGTTCCAAGGTTCAAGCCTGATAGGCTTTTGTTTCATTAAGAGTACAGCTTGACCTAAGTGTATCTAAAGCACTTGTGGTTTTACGTTCTTATTGATTGTGTGTAGGAGGAAAGTAATTTTCTGGACCTGGATATTTTTCAACTATTGCATTTTGACTATCACACTCTCCTTGATATTTTAAGTATCTCTAATGAAGACGCAGTGGAACTTTTTTTTGATACAGGTTTAAAAAACCATTTGATCTCAACTGTAATACGGGCCCTTTACAGACAGCTGGTATAAGTTATTCAGCTGGCCATCTGCCATAACCCCAGACTCTTGCTACGGATTCTATAAAATCCACCTGGCCAGTATATTTGCTTCCTGGGATACCATATAGCTATAAACAGGATTATTCAGTAGTTGAGTATGAGTTTTCAGATGATCTTGTGAGTCTGACAAGAAACACTGTTTAATGTATTATACCTGCTACACGCAAATATTTCAGTTTGTCATAAATTCAGGCAGTCACTGCTGTCCTAACACCTGGCTTTGAGCTTTTCCCACAATCGATCGCAGCCACTCTGATGAGAGGAAGAGCGTCTCCACGAGGTAGCGTGTATGGGTGGCCAGCTTTGCTTGATGCACAGAGGGCAGTCAGGTGTACATGTATGGGGACAACACAGTTATGTCTTAAATTTTCTGAAGGGGTGGGATGGGCACTTAAGATTATAAAGGGAAAGCACCAGAGAATTTTGTGAATTTCTACAAAGGAGCAGAGTAAGCTAAAAGTGTATGTTTAGCAAATTGCAGCCACTGAAGAAGCCCAAATCACTGGGGTGCTGTAAATAATGGAACTAATAAATATTCTCCTGGTCACTCTTCAGAGAGATTAGGCAAACAACAACAAAAATAGACTCCTCAAAACATGTATAAAAATCATGACATACCTCGTGCTACAGCTGGTTTTGTGTGTTTCTGTCTTTCTACAGTCTAATTCAATAGCTCCTTCCAACAAAGACCAATGTTTGCCCATTGACGCTGAGAAGACAGCTTGCTTGATGAAGGTTTGTACAACAGTGAGTGAAGTTTGGAGTTGTAGTTTATAAGGCTGATAAAAACAAACAAAGAAATATAACTACTTCAGGCAGCTGTTAGCCCACTATAATTTATGCTCATGTTGAAAGATATGCTTTATTCAAAATCTTTACTCAGGACTGATTTCAGGTGTGTTTAGTCTACAGTCACAGAATTTGCTACAGTGTAGCGTAGTGATTTCTGAACTAGCTTTGAGCTATGTAGGCTAGGGATAAAATCAGTCAACCTCCATAATATAAAGCTTGGGCAAGAAGTTGAATTAAGAGTACCTTGTGTATCTGGACTTCATATAGCTGTAACTTCCTTGATTGCTATGTAGTCATTGTCTTAACTGTTTGGCCATCATTTATACTAAAATCGTCCATATTGGTCCAAAAGTGCATTAGTGTTGTCTCCATGTTGACAAGACCTGACCTCTAAGCTGGGAATTCCTGCTAAGGTTATCATGAAGAGGTGAAAAAATGCCAACAAATGGCAATGTTGGTGGGGACACACCATGAGCAGAATAAATCGGTACAATTGTACCATTAAATACTTATAGCCAGATGGAAGTTTTCTCCCTCACATAGCTTGCTGACTAGGAAAGCAGAGTTATTACATAGCAAATTCAAGCAAGAGGGCAAGCTAGCATGCAGAATGAGGACAGGAGTTTTGGTATAAAGGTTCATGGACTGCAAATGAAAGCACTCATATGACAGAAAAGAGCAGGTTTGCTGAACAGTGAAGGGGGAGCAGGATACGCGTTCATGAAAGTGGGTTAAGATTCAGCAGGTGGGGTCTAAGTCATTGCAGATGCAAGAAAAAAATGTTAGATTGGTGACTGTCCAGTTCCAGATGGCAAGTGAAACGTGTATTTAGATAGCATGATATCCAAGCCCTGTAGCACATAGCAAATGGAGTCAGGCCCGCTAGGGCTTCTGGAAAGAACTGGAGGTTATGTGAGAAAGTCAGGGTCATCGTTAAAATTCAGGGCATGTTACAACCCTGCCAGTTCTCAAGATAGGGATACTACCAGCTGAGAGCAGGAAGAAAATCAGCACATAGAGAATCTTGAGTTCAACCTCTCTGGGCTGCTGACTTTGTGACATTTCTGGATTATTCATAGGATTACTACAGCTCCATATTTTTCGAGCTTGTCACACCAGTGCTGGAGAACCTAGCAGTAAGTTCCTCACTAACCACTCTGGAAAGCTCTGTCTGTTTTGGCTGGGTCATACTTTGATTTTCTCTTTTTTTACGGTTTGTTTGGTTTTGGTTTTTTTTCCTGTTTGTCCCCCCCACCCCAGCTCTGGCAATAACAAGGATATTTGCTAATTAGATGCCACCCTGGTGTTATCTAAGTGAGTTTCCAAGGGCGGATAGAAATATTAGCTTGGAGAAGTGCAGAGAGTCATAGTTCATTTCAGGAAAAAAGTTAACCTGAGGTCTAATTAAGGAAAATTTGTCACTAACAAGGCACTTTTGGCTTGCAGGAGAAGTTTAAGAAACTGGGTGAAGTATGATCATCATATGACTAAATTTCCATTTTTCTCTAATGTGAACAGCACAATCCTCACACAAGGGAGATTGAAAATCCCTTCCTTAAAATGTACTTTCGCTCCAAAACTGATAGCGGTGCTGCCTCAGATTTTCGAAAGGGCCAGAGTGGCCGGTGGTGTGATTTTCCAAACGAGCTAGGAAGATTGGTGACGTTACGATTCCCCAGCGCACACACACCCTTTACAAAGGCCGCTGCCTTACAGAGCCGCGCGTTGCCTCTACCCAACGTCAGACAGACGGAGCCCGTGCTGGCAGCCGGTGTCTGAAGCGCATCCTTTGTCTTTCTTGCTTCCCAGTTTGCTGGGGAGGTCCCCGAGGCAAGGTCCTTGCTGGCTATATGCCCACGCCGCACCCGACCCGCTGCGAGCGAATAATAGTGGTTTCCACACGAAGGGAAGGAGGGAGGATGGCCGCGCGGCTGGCGCAGGAGAAAGCTGCTTTCTGCTTCTGGGGCCCCCTTGAACAGCTGGTTGGGGGGGAGATGCGAGGGAGAGGGAGGGAGGGGGGCTGAGAGAGGACGGGAAGACTTATGTGCCACTTCTGTCTCTGCAAGTGTCAGTCCCAGATAACGTACTGCTTCTTTTGAATTGTAAAGATGCAGCAATGGGTATAGATCCTCCTTGCTTTCAGTAGCCATCTTTTCTGCATGAAAATCCTCTCTCACCATACCCCAGAAGGTAATCTAGCAAGCTTTGGAAATTTTAGCGCATTGTCTTGCTCTGAAAAATCCAAGAGAGCAATGCTCATTTTTCTAAACCTGCTTTGCATACCATGCAGCCCCCAAAATATTTTGCCTTCACGCTTGCAAAAATGAAGCTTTCGCGTGTAACTGGGAATTCTCCCCCTTCCCCTGGCTTTATGGATGCGGGATTTCACTTGCAGCAATGGCTCATCCTCTCCATGGGAGCCTCTGTCACGTTTTCGCTCTGTGCCAATCCATCCCCCATGGAGTGAGTTTATAGCAACCAACAATGAACGGAGAGGATTGAAGCAGATGTAAATAAAGGGCTAGTGAACATTTTTAGCTCAAAACAATGAACCGCGATCACTTGGTTTCTAAGCAGGCTGAATGGCAGAGCCTAGTTGGTGTATATAGCATGCTCTTTGTACAATAGACTCTGACTAATTCCTGTCTTCTTGATCATCACTAATAAAATTAAATTTAATTAAAAAGCTTTAATTGCCAAAACTAAATACCTGACCCACAAATAATGTTAGGTGTTTCTTGCTGCTCCTTGTGAGATACTTTGTACACTGATTTTTCTCAAGAATAATCAGTGTGTCAAATATTTCAGACTGGTATATTTTATACTTTAAATGTGTGCACATGTATTTAATATATCTGATATAGTAAAGTCGTCCATATGTGATGCATTATATATGATAATGCATATATTAAAGAGTCTTTTATAGTCTCACATTGTATTTCCATTGTGTAGGACTATGTATTATTTATTCACATACCAATTTTTACATACATATGTGCAGAAGCGAATTTGCATATGTCATATTTCTCGTATAGTAACAAGCATGAATAAACACATCATTTAAGTATAAGTGGATAGATATTAAACATTTTTTAATATTATCTTAGCAACAACCTTTTATTATTGATCACATCACAAATGTGAGACACTTATTCAGCATAAAATGAATGTCTCTGTGCTTTCATGCCTTCTGCAGAAGCTGCCATCTTTTTTTTTTTTTTTTTTTTCTTTCTTCAAATCCTCTGACCTCCCTGGGGAAGGCTTTTATGCACGTTCAGTATGCTCACACAACTATTTCTACCAGCACTGTTACCATAGAAACCAAGTGATTTTTTTTTTTTTCCCCTCCTCCCCTGTCAGGGTTTAGACCTAGTGCCAGACCTCTCTACTGTTAGTAATAATATTTTTTCAATATTTGGACAGATCTTTTAGAAAAAAAAAAATCTGTTGTTTACATTTTCAAGATGTGGTACTCTATTTCAGGATACAAATTTTCAGGTATTAACATCAACCAATTGATTCACATACTTCAAGGAGCTAGACAGCTCTTTCTTTTGCAACATTTAGACCATGACATTTTGTAAGGAAGTTGCCAGAATTGGTTATTAATTGTAGACTTCAACTCAGAACATGAATGAAGGGATTTCTGTAACAGATCGGTGGACTGTGTCTCAAATTTTCATTTTTTTTAGTGCTCATTTTCAACATGTTTCTTTAGTATACACAGAAATGGCTTGATCACGCCTAACCACAAAGAGAGACATGTAATTAATTACTATATAATTTACAAGTTATTGATTGGCATCATTTGTAGTGCTCACATTAACAGCTTCCTCGTATAAATTTTTAAGTATTTTGATCCTCTGACTACATAACATATTGATTTTTTAAATGAATATACGCTCAGTTAGATATACCACATTATATATTAATTTTATAATGTTCTATTTGGGCTGAATAAATTATTTCAGTTAGCATAGAGAACATACATAGCTTTTCATTGAATCATCTGACATATTTTAAGTGTAATTTGGCTTAAACAAAACACACATAGATTAGGTCATTTCTACACTGTAACACAGATATATATGTCTGTTTGATAATTTTTAGCCACTGTTATAAAATATTATACTGAAAAGCAGAATCACAATCACACATTTTCCAGAAATTCTGTCTGCTTCTGACATACACCTTAGCTTTTGGATGCAAATATCACACTACACCAGCAAAATGCAGGGGAAGGGAGAGCTGAGATGATTTGAATGCGCGTTTTCGTCTTGCTGTCAGGCGAGCACTGGACTCGTGGACCCTTGTCCAGAACAGCCAAAGTGCAAGGCCACCAGAGGGATCTTTCTTTGCCTTCTTTCCCTGTAATATCTGTTCGGCCTAAGAGGTAATTCTAATCATGCAAACACGAAAAATAAATTGTAGCATGTTTCAAATGCGTTTTTTCTTCAGTGACAGAAGAGGGAGCAGTTCTTCCTTCTCACTGTCTGAGCGATACATTTGGCCCCCATCCCCCCCTGCCTATGCCCCTCTTGCCAAACGCAAACCTGCTCGATCATAATCCAGACACGCTGGGTTTTACTGTGGGGGCAAGCGGCAAGACAGTTTGGGGTCGAGGGTGGAGGGGGGACGGACCACCCACTTCGTCTCCGGAGGAACAAAGCTGAAATTCTTTCTGGGTTGCCACTTTCCCTAAGGATATAGTTAGGTATCAGGGTCTTTTGTGCCCTACTGTATATTTTTATTTGTAACAATGCTTTTTTTTTTTTTTGCCTTTTTTTTTTTTTTTTTTTTAATCCGCCTCATCGCGGTACAAAGAAGCCGTGGTGGTGTGTAGTCAACTGGAGTGAATGTGTACATTCTCTAGGCCTTGTTTTTGTGAGACTTTGT
Organism: Aquila chrysaetos chrysaetos; assembly: GCF_900496995.4. NCBI lineage: Eukaryota > Metazoa > Chordata > Aves > Accipitriformes > Accipitridae > Aquila > Aquila chrysaetos. The sequence goes on from NC_044005.1 coordinate 58,165,318, forward strand.
CTCACTGTTGTTCCCACTCTGAGCCGAGCAGAAACCATGCACGTCTGAATAACGGGGCCTTTTCTGCCTGTTGTAATCCCGGATTGTTACAGTCTAGGGGCCAGCCATGCTGTCACCGTCACAAATTGATTTAACCATCAATTGCAGTGGTCATTAAAGCTGCTAGAAGTCCCAGCCAAGCTGATGAATTGCAGCTGAATGTGAAATGAGCCTCCAAGCCCGTTTCCCACCATCTCATATCAAAGCCTATTGTGTCCCTCCAAAGTAAAGGGTCGGAGGTTCAGCCTGGAGTTCAACAATGGGCTCAGTCAGAAGATAGAGCCCCCTTCGCCCAGGCATTCCCAATTACAGTTTTCTTTCCATACCTTATTGTGCAGTATTTGCATCCAACTAATACGTTGAATTATTGACATACCCCAGTGTCAATGGAGCTTTTGAAAGATTTATCCCCCAAATATATGGAATCTGAAGCATCTGGTGGCTCCCCAGTAATGACAATGAAACGATTCCCTGGTTTTCCTCCTCCGGCATCGTAGCTGACTGATCTGAGCTGAATGGCTATCTTTACTCAGCAGAGATTAGCTGCTTCCAGGCCTCACACAAAAAAAAGCCTGAGTCTGCTTCTGGAAGTCCTTTTCCTTCAGATGTATTGTTCCCTGGACTTGCCTTGCTACTCATTTTTAGATAGCACTTAAATCTGCTAGTCCTTTGCTTAGTGGCTGTAAGTGACAGGGGAAAAAAGAATGATAAAAAAAAAAAAGATCTGATGTACTCCACTCTTTTTTTTTTTTGCCCTGCTGTGTCTGCGTGATTGATACAGTCTTCTTGCATTTTTGGTTTGTTATTAAGCCGCACACAGTGGGCGCTACCAGATGAAATCGCATCCCTTCTGTTTGCATGCTGGGCGCACAGAAGCTGGTTTTGCTTGCACGCTCTGTCTTCTCGAAGGGTGCTGTCCCTGTGGGCAAGGGACTCCGGGGCGCAGGCGATGAAGGGGCGCGAGGTGGGACGCTGCGGCTGTGATCGCGGGCGTGCAAAGTCCAGGAGTGCTCCCGCCGTGCGCACAGACAGAAAAAGAAGTTGTGGGAGGGAGGGGGGAAGATTCAGTAAAGAGGTCACAGGTCCAGACTATTCCAATGTATTAATAATGAGCCAGTAGACAGCTCTAGGCCTGTATTTCCCTAGACTGTATTTATTATAGACTGAATGTCTCCACTAAATCTGCGTGGAGATGCTGTTAGCAAAGAGGACTAACTGTCACCACTGGCCTGTGGTCCTCTGTGGCTCCCATGGAGGTCATCAGACGCCTGGTCTCAGAAGCTTCGTTGTCCAAAGACAGAATGAACCAATGAATAAATGAATACAGATACTTTTTATTTAAAATGTTCTTTAAATCTGATTGTGTCACAGAAGAGCAGGTTTTTGTTGAACTCGTGGATCTTTCTGACCTCTGGACTTTTCCGTTGCATGTAGCAGTGAACTTTCCTTAATGGAAAGTAATACCATTGCAGGTTTAATTTTTTTTTTGCCTTACATGTTCCAAGTGAAGCATCTGAAAAGTCCATCAATGCATACTAGCACTGAGTTGTCTCCACAAAAAGCTGGACTGAATGATTAAGAGATTAAAAAATAGAGCGGTACTCTGTTTGTCTGACTAATGGCCCCTGGTAGTGATTTCATGTCTCCTGGGAATCTGGGATTTAAAAAAAAAATATGCCCACTCTCCACTGTGACAAGCCCAAGAATTTTCACAGGTTTTTCTTTAAAAAAGAGAAAACAAGCCCCAAAGAGGCTGTAACATGGCAATAGGAGACTCCCCTGAATTGGAGACACCCAGGTTCAAATTCTCTCCATTTTTTTTTCCACAATACAGATAGCTATGCCGCCCATCTGATAATGTGAAACTATTCAATGATAATTCTCAAGTTTGTCTCTCTCAATCTCTTTCCTGAATAAGTAAATATTCATTGGGCCACAGGCACAAACCTGAGGCTCTCACAAACTCGCCGGCTGCCCTAGTCACTAAGCAAGAAAACATGGCACAACTTTTGGCCAAATACATACAGGGGCAGCCTCAGCCTGCCTGTGCAACCTGAGTGCCAATATTCAGGGATAGGATGATGGAAGGTGAAAAAAGGCATCTGACAACTCCTAATCATGCTATTCTCTGTGCATATGGAAAGTGTTCAACTGCTGCAGTGCAAAGCCAGAATAATAAGTGGAACCGAATACAGATTACAGTCTGTCTACCCATTTTATTCAGTAATATTCAAAGGTACAACTGAACCAGCTTATAACTACAGGTACTTACTTACTTTTGAGACAGATTTGTACCCTGAGACCATCTTGCTTCTCTGCTGAGCTATTGCAAATATCTTTCTGGCTGGTTTCTACTGAAAAGAAATCAGTGGTATTGGAGTTCTGGTCATGTAGCTTTCTCAGTTTATACAAGTCCTGAAATGTGATGGTCAGGGTTCATATAAACAATCTTAGCACATTATCATTGTCTAGTTCCAAGGGAACAAGGCTGCATTAAGATATGAATTTAACAGGAATAAAGTTCCCTTCAGCTCGACTGTCAAAATTGTCTCTGTGTTAACTCCTGCACAAATCAAAACTAAGAACAACACATATTCCCAAGACTCAAAGCCTGCTTGCTTTCTCAGGACTCGGAAGGCTGTCTTCTGCGTGGTTACCATGGATCTACATGGATCCTGACCCTGTAACATTTATAACAGTTCTTGAAAAAAGTGATTGTTTCCTTGTGAGCTGTTGAGACAAAAAAGAACCAAGAAAGCTTCCACTTTGGTGAAGAATAAAGATGTTTATGTTACACATTTACCTTCCACTGAAAGAAATCAATCTTGTCCTAGCAAAATTAATATTCATAAATATATACCTATAGATCTTGGCAAGGCTGGGTTCACTGATAGGTGAAGATACCATTTGCCCTACAGGACTGGCTCCTCCAAGGCCACTGAGGACACAGATTTTATTTGCAATATTCAGCTACTGCAGGGAACAGACTAAGCTGCCCACAGAAAGCAATATTTCCTTTGAGCACTAGAGTGGAAGAAATTGTCTTTCCTACAGGTTCATGTCCTGGGGCCTGTAAGCCTTCCCCTGGTAGCATAAACCCAACTCTTGCAGATACCTGTGATGGTACTTCTACTCATCAGGAGCCAGGGTGAGCGCTGGCAACCATCTATGTGCATCCTGCTTGGCCATCTAATATGCACATGGTAGCTTATGTTCACATGGTGACAGCCCTCATTTGAGCTGTCCCTTCTCCTCGCTAGTAACTTTCACAACACTTCAAGAAGCCTGCAGACTTCCCAGAGAGGTGATGGAATCTCCATCCTTGGAGATATTCAACAGCTGTCTGGACATGGTCCTGGGCAACCATCTATAGGTGGCCCTGCTTGTGCAGGGGGGGTGGACCAGATGACCTCCAGAGGTCCCTCCTCTGGGCACGCATCTGTAATTCTGTAAAAGCTTCAAGAGTTATTAGCAGGATAGACTCACAGGCAGACACACACTTCGTCTCAACAATTTTATGTCTTCTTGTCTTATGATGAGCAGGGTTAAAACTCAGAAGTCTTTTGCAGAAGAGTTGTTGGGATACAAAAGGTAGTTTCAGAAGTACTGAAATGTAGAGATATGGAATTTATGTTTGCAAGCAATGATATTTTGATAGTGCTTGTTTTTAGCTGTATGGCACTGAAGATGTTAATTTTTCCTCAAGGCAGACAATTACTCTGGAAATGTAACTCAAATTAATGCCTACTTGTATTATTAACTTGTATATGATTAACTTATTAACTTTTGTAGTAAACCTTTTCTGACCTATATTCACTTTGTACTCTGGAGTTCATGGTTAATTGTACAAAATAATGTATTGGTCATTTGTGCTTTTGTGATCAACAAATGCAAGTAACAGCAATAATGACATATTAAAGAATAGGCATTTTATATAGAAAACTATTTTACATAGGTAGTGTTGAGGGAATAAATAAATTTATTTCACTTTACAGAAAATGGTTTTACTTTTCATTTTTTTGCACATATAGCATTGAAAAGAAATAGCATTGTAAAGGCATCCTTGAATCAGCTGCAACTAGTAGAGTCTTGTATCAGGAATGTGACAAGAAATCTAGATCCTTGATAGATTTCTTAATTTTAAGATATTAAAAGAAGAAGTGAAACCTTTTGACATTAATTGTAGGTGAAACAAATTCTTGAACCATTCACAACTCACTCAGTCAAATAATATGCAATAAGTGGCAATTGCAATTGCAGATTTTCCCTGTCTTCCATGCCTTTCTAAGCATGACAATCAGTTGGTGGTACATGAAACATTTGCAAGAAATTTTCTTTTCTTATTTTCATTTGTGTATTGTCAGGTTTTCTCTTGAAACTGAGAGACAGTTCACTAGCTTTCAAAACCTACTCGCAACGCAAACATGATAATAATTGGTGTTGCAAAGCTGTTACAGAAAGTGTTCGTGTTTCACTTAAAAACAAAGGGTCTGGTATGACTGCTTACCTAGAATATGCATGTTCTCTGTGGTTCTCTGACTACCTGAACCTAACTTTTCTACAAGGTTTTATTGGATGTGTCTGAACAGGAGGCTAAAGCCCTTTTAGTTCTTTTCCTTATTAAGTGCTTGTGGCTGTGGAAGTGCATAATGTCTCTGACAAACAGAAGAAGAACCTCAGCCAGCCTGGTTCAACGCACCGGACTTCTCAAAGACCCTGCAGCATGCACATCCCCTGTGGCCAGTGACAGCAGACAACAATATTTTTCTGTAGCACGTGCTATTTTGTGTGTGGGGAGACTTGCCTCATCCTGCACATGAAAGTGTCCAGGAGGTGAAGAACCTCCTGGTATGTGGCTGTGAGTTTTTGTTTTGCACCTAGCTGATGCATCTCTTTTAGAGGTTCAACCACCACTATGCTTCAGTGCCCATCTGTTTGTTTATGATGAGGTTTTTTCATATAGTTTTGCTGTGGCAAAGCTGGTTTGCAACATATTTTTACATGTAACACTGGGGCTCATGTGCTTTTAATTTTTTTTTCTTTTCTCTAACTTGTAGCTGTAGAAGCAGAATAAGAATTGCTTCAGTGGGAAGAAGAAATTATTAATTCAGTTTGGAATCCAGGAATAAATGAAACAAAGTTGTTGTCAATCCACTGTAAGCAGCACATAAATAAAAGTCAAAGTCAGCATGGCTGTGGCTGCCCATTTGCTACTAAGAAAAAGGCGCATTCCTGGGGGCAGAGCAGCAAGACCTGCAGAAAACTGGTGCTTCTGTACGTGCTCAAATTAACACTCTTACTTTTTCAGGGTTCTTCCCAACAGAGGTTGCAAAAGGCCTTCACACTTGAGTTCATGAAAATTAAAAATACGCTGTTTCTTGTTATTTCCCTCTAAAACTTCAAAATGGTGCTGTGCTCTTTCAGCCTCTCTTTCAGTTTTTCTGCTCCAGATACACAGTCAAGTTCTGCATCCTGCTTTCTTTCAGGTGGATTCCCAAAGGAAGGGTGGAGGAGGCTTCCCAGGCCACCACAACGCAGAGGGCTGGCGCTCACCCCCCGTCCCCAAACATGCACTCAGAGACGTGTCTTGTTTTCCATTCCTGTTGTGTCTCATGTGAATTCCAGTTAGCCACGGAAAGGTTTTTCTCAATGTATGCTCTCGTTACGGCTGCGATCCAAAGCCTATGGAAGGCCGTGCAGACACTCCTACCGATATTCATGGTCCTTTGCCATCTACTGCATCTGAGGAGCCATCCGTGCTCACCACTGCTGCGTTTCCAGGAAATACTGAAGTCATTTAGCACTATATTAAAGAGCATCAAATGTAAGTGAAATGGTGTAGCTAGGTTGCCAAAAACTTATTACACGGCTGGCCACAAAAGAAGGTGGCAGGCGCAGCAGACAGGATTACTGTGTTCCAGTTTTGCTGTGTTGCCATTTTCCCCTGCTTCTTCAAGGAAACCAACATTAGGCTTTAATAAATTAATATGATCTGTAATTAAAATATCAGACCCAATTGGCTCCTGAATATATTACTTGCCTGGGGATAGGTTCAGTGATGTGGTGACTGACATAATTCTGTCTACTGGATGTAAAGGCTGCAGGTGTTTGATATTGCTGTTAACTCCTGGGCAAGGGGTCATTATTTTGAATTCAGAAGCCCACTGATTTTCAGCGAGACTTCAACTCCTAAGTCACTTGGATGTTTCTGAAAAAATCACACACCCTCTTTCTTCTGGAAAGGAAAAAGCCCCAAATGTGTTTTGTAAGAATACAGCTAATTAAATGGCATGGTAATGAAAACAAATAAATAAAACTTAATCCAGAGTAAGACTAAATAGAAGTGATGAGAATTGATCAAAGAAAATTCTGCTGACATCTGTCAGCTTAGAGCAGGAGTGAATCTATCCCACGTCTCCGTTTAACTTACAACGCCAGGAGAGACCTGTGGAAACACACAAGGGAAACTCTGAGAAAGGCCACTGTAGACTACTAATGAGATAAGTGGCCCTGATGTCCCCTGAGAGCCCATGGGGAAAGCAAGACTTCTCCAGAGGGTGATTTTGACTGGGTACAGCAGGATCCGGCGCTTTCTCTGGAGAACCCTCTTTCTTCCCACGGACTGCAGGAGGGGAGCGTGGAGTTACCCCACTAGCCCCAAAGCTGCCTTTGGAAATGCCCGCTAAAAAGCACTGGCAAGGAACTGATAGAATATCAATCAAAATACAAAGCCAACAGTTTCAAAACACTGGCTCGGAAGAGAAATCAAGCCACAGTACACCTCTGCTGAGCCACGACGCTGTACCCAAAGCCGGCTGACAGGACCAGTGCTCTCTCTGTATCTCCTCCTTAACTGGTCTTACTCAGTGGGCAGACATTCTCGCAATGGAAATCCCAGGGAACTATATGAGTTTCCCACTTGCTAAATCAAGAGTTAGCATTTCCATAACAGCTAATTTTTAAAGCTTCCAGGTGTGGGGCAGTGAAGGTAGACAGCCTTTAGTCCCACAGTGGCTGCTACTCAGTTATCTCACTTCTCCATAACTACCCCCACCTCTAACTAGCTATCATCTCCCTTTGAGCATTTGCCCTGCTTTCGCCTGTTAGGAATGTTCTTCCTTATTATTTTGGTCTTCAGTAGCAATTGGCCTTTTAGTGAAAGGACTAGTATAAATTATATAATCAGGGTTTCCTGGAAACCTGCAGGCCTGCACGGTTGGTTCCCTTCCATCTGTTTTCCAGAGTTCTACCAGGCTTAGAAAACAAGCCATGAAAACATAATAGTGTGGTAACTACCATCAAGGGCCCCTTGTATCTTCTGCTCCATCTCAGCAAGAGGTTAAATTATGAGATATAATGCTATATAGCATAACAGGATATTTTTCCATTTTAGGCTATGACATCAGTATTCTTACGATCATAAAAACAAATCAAAACCAAGTTTTCCTCTCTTCTCATTAAGACATGCACTACATATTTAAGATTGTCTCTTGAGAAAATTTTACGGACAAATATTACAGAACATGCAGCAGATGTTTATGATCTCTAATTCCAAGTAAGTTCCAGCCTGGAAACTTAATTGAGGCACATTTACACTGATTTCAGAGGAGCTTTGCCCAGATGAGGGTTGCCAATTCTAATCCATATTTGTTTCTGGAGTCTCTAACATTTACATTAAGTACAGATGGACTTGAACAGAATCCAAATCTAAATTAAATCAAAGTTTGGATTACCTGGCTCCAAACACTCAGGCTTTTCTTGTATCTAAAAAGAAAGTAGTAGATCATGAGGTGAATATATTCAGAGACGCTCAGCACTGTCTCCATTTTTACTAGATGTTCCTGGGGCTCATTGTTTTTGTAAGGGTGACATTTTTTTAATCCAACGTGCTTAAATGGGGGTGCACTGCCCAGTAGAGGTTTCTTTCTTTGTCGCCCAGAAAGAGAAACCTAACCCCAAAAATTCCTACATTCTGCTTATGTATGTGGTCACTAGAGGAGAAAAAGAACAGTGTATTTTGAAACTTCAGACACACTTAGAGTTAAAATACTTCTCTGACAACTCTCCTCTGTTAGTGGGTAGATGGTTAGAGTACAAAAGGATGTGGTTTAGATTTCTCCACCAACAGAAACGTTTTTCCATTTACATGTACAAATTTTGTAGGTTCTTGCCTGCTTGAAAATATAACAGCACATTTATCTTACAGAAATGAGGGGGTTTCTGTACAATTCATATTGTGCAATTATCTCAACATCCAAGTGACATTCCAGACTGGGATGAGATAGAAATAATGAAAACAGAAGCAACAGCTTGCTTGCCTTTTCCAGAAGCCTTCCATTGGCAGCTCCAAATCAGAGCTTTAAAAAAAAAGTCTCATGTAAAAGTAATACAAGGTCAACATTTTGATTTCTGTTATTTGATCCATTTTACAAAATTCTTTTCTTTTTCCTCACTAGAATGTAAATATTATTTCTGGAAATTTGCTAACATGAATGACCTATTTAAGTATCTCATATGTATATATATTGCCTTTTCTAGAATGTATTTTACAACTAGTGGTGTCAAATCTTTTCTCTAATGATTGGAGTTACAGAAGACTGTATATCTATGGAGTGTTCATTTTGTTTTTTCAACTACTTCTGTAGGCATGTGGCATTCATTAATGGCCTACCTCCAATGACACAGGAGTCTGTAGATGCTTTTAAAAGCAGTGAATCCTGGGTCAGTTTGGAACAAGAAGGTAGAAAATCCATGGATGGACACAGCTTGTAGTGTGCAGTTAACTATATAGAGGAAGAGATATCCATAGTTTCCACTGCTTTTATTACATGCTCTATTTTTGCTAAGCAGGTTATACTAGAGCTCTGAAATTCAACTTCCTGTCCATAAGTTCCTAAAACCAGTGCTTCTCTTTCTAAAAATTTTCTGGTAAATATATTATTGACATGAGAAGAGCCATGCTGGGTCATAACTGAAGTTCACCGAGCTCATTATCCTGTGTTAACAGCTGTCAATGAATTGCTTAGGGAGCAAATATAAAAAATTATGAAATCATGAGTGAAATAGGCTCTTGCTCACGGCAGCAGACTAGCAGGGGAGGAAGCTGCCTACAAAGGGCAGGATGGTGAGAGGAAGAATTAGAGTTGTGATCCTGTAATTCAGGAGGGGACACCTTAGGAGTGAGGTAGGCTGAAGGTATTTCCTATTGCCCTGGGGATTTTGGGAATAATGAAAGAGAGAGCAAGAGATGGAGGGATCCCCTAACCCTGCACAGAGCCCCATGGTACTTATAATCCCCTGCAATATGCTGATCTCTGCTGGCCCCCTTCCTAAAACAGAACTCCTCCAGTTCTCCTTCCTCCTCTGTCTTTCTTTCCTTTCTGAAACTTCCCATCTCCAAAACTTGTGTTGTTTCTCCCATCCCACCCTTCTTCCTTCCCCAGTGTATCTTTGAAATTCACTCCAATGTCACCACAAAATTACACTTTGTGCCCCAGGGATGCAGGTAAGCAAAAGGTTTCTTTGTTTGTTTTCTTTTTTTTTTTTTTTTTTTTTTTAACTTCAGGACAAGAAAATGTAATGTTTGTGCCATTGATAAATCAAGAACGAATTCTGAGAACAAGGATATGTGTGCAGCAAACCTTCCCCTGATTACCTTCACTGCTAATGGTTTTTCAGTGGGGTCTCTGGAGCATGAACTGGAACAGGCTGGAATGTATGAAAGAGGAAGAGAAGTAAAGTTACCTTTTCCAATCAAACTTCTGCTGAGATTTCCATTCGTCTTCTGAGCAAAAAGCTGTTACCATTGCAGACTGATGATAGTGTTCTCCAGCTAATATGGTTTGGACTGTTTACATCAGCTGGTGCAGGATTTCAAACTTTCATGTGTAGCACAGTAGAAAAGATTTCTTCTTTCTCAGAATGGTGGCATAAAATCCAGGAGCATTTCTGGAATAATAGTGGATAAGAAGTGACTGAGGCATATAACTGTAATTTAACTGTTTTAATAGTCACAAAAATAATTTAATGCAATTTCATAAATTTGGTGATATATTGCATGACAGGAGATGACAAAGATTTCCTACATCCTTGCAGTGAATACTTGAGAGACATTCTTTCAATCAATTTTTTACCTAACAGGCCTGATTTTGTAGGAGATGCTGAGTGCTGCTGATTCCAATGGCAATGGCTATTTCACTTTGTTGGATTGAAGCCTGAAATGGAAAGCTCTTCAGGGAGAGGTGATGATTTTATACTTGTTACAGTCACAGAATCACAGGATGGTTGACGTTGGAAGGGACCATCTGGTCCAACCCCCCTGCTCAAGCAGGGACACCTAATGACAGCTGCCTAGGGCTGTGTCCAGATGGCTTTTGAATATCTCCAAGGATGAAGACTCCACCACCTCTCTGGGCAACCTGTGCCAGGGCTCGGTCATCCTCACAGTAAAAAAGTGTTTCCTGATGTTTAGAGGGATCCTCATGTGTTTCAGTTTGTGGAGCCTGGCTCCATCTTTTTTGCATCCATCTTTCAGGTATTTATATATACATGGATAAGATCCTCCCTGAGCCTTTGCTTCTCCAGGCTGAACAGTCCCCGGTCTCTCAGCCTTTCCTCATAGGAGAGGTGTTCCAGTCCCTTCATCGCATTTGTGGTCCTTTGTTAAGGATTCTCTCCAGTATGTCCATGTCTCCCTTTTACTGGGAAGCCCAGAACTGGACTCAGCATTCCAGGTGTGGCCTCACCAGTGCTTAGTAGAGGGGAGGGATCACCTACCTCGACATGCTGGCAATACTTTGCCCAATGCAGCCCAGGATACCCTTGGCCGCCTTTGCCGCAAGGGCAGATTGGTGGCTTATCTTCAACTTGGTGTCCACCAGGACACCCAGGTCCTTTGCGGCAAAGCTGCTTTCCAGCTGGGTGGCCCCTCGAATATACTGGTGCATGGAGTTTTTCCTCCCCAGGTGCAGGACTTTGCAGTTCTCTTTGCTGAACTTCAGGAGATTCCTGTCAGCCCATTTCCCCAGCCTGTTGTGGTTCTTCTGGATGGCAGCATGACCCTCTGGTGTATCAGCCACTCCTCCCAGTTTTGTGTCATCAGCAAACTTTCTGAGGGTACACCAAGCCCCATAGTCCAGATCATTAATGAAAATGTTTAACAGACTGGTCTGAATATTGACCCTTGGGGTACACTGCTAGTTGCAAGCCTCCAGCTAGACTTCGTGCCACTTGTCACCATGCTCTGGACCTGGCTGTTCAGCCAGATTTCAATCCACCTTGCTGTCTGCTCATCCAGCCCATAGTTCAACAGCTTTTCTATGAAGATCTTATGGGAGACAGTGTCAAAAAAAGCCTTACTTAAGTCAAGGTAGACAATATCTACTGCTTTCTCATCTACCAAGCCAGTCATTTCATGTTAGAACATTATGAGGTTGGTCAAGCATGACCATGATGAAAACATGCTGACTACTCCTGATGACTTTCTTGTCTTTCATGTGCCCAGAAATGGTTTCCAGGATTAGCTGCTCATGCTTTCCCAGGGATCGAGGTGATGCTGACTGGCCTTTAGTTCCCTGGATCCTCCTTGCTTTTCTTGAAGATAGGAGTGACATTTGCTTCTCTCCACTATTCTGGCATCCTTAAAACAATGAGACCTTTCTCACTACTGTTGTTATATATGAAAGAAATAACCACAATAAAAAGCAACTCTTTCCATGGTGATTTGGACAATAACTAGGTTGCTGGCACCAGAGCAGAACTGCAGAAGCCCAAGGACATCTTTTTCATTGGAACGTATTGGCAAAGCCTTAGACTTCTACTGGTCTGCAATGTGGGTCATTCATGGTTTGGTTTTTTGTTTCTAAATCTTAAACCTGCTGGAGTGGAAACTGTTTTTTAATCTATGGGTTAGACAAATAGTCTACTGGGAGAACTCTGACAGATGATTCATTCCTTAGAAGACTATCATTAATTTTGTTGAGAAATATGAGGGGAATCAGGACAATGATAGAAGAGAAATTATGTATACATTTTACTAAAATGTTATAAACACCTATATCAGCAATAACTATAGAGCTTTCTCTATACTGAAAAGACTTGAGATATGTCATAGGTACAACTGTAAGCCATACAGTCCCTCCACTTTCTACATCTAGTAAAATGTGATTTTTTTATGGAGAGAACTGAAGTGACACCTCTTTGTGTGCTTGATTTTTGTTTCGATGAAAAGTGCCAAATGGAATTGATAACAGAGGAGTTCTTGCCTTTCATTTTTGGAGGCACAACTCTCTCCTCCAGTTGCTAGTGTTTACAAATTATTTTACATGAATAATTGCCTGTGGGATTGCTACCCATTTTTAAGATTTGGTTGAACTTAGACAAAAGTGTTCTAAGGTTATGGGGGATTCCCAGGTGAACTGATAAAGTGATCCCTTAAGCCTATTTTCCTCATGCTTAAAATCAGGCTAAACCAACCTTTTTTTTTCTTGTTGGTTGATTTTAATTTCTTAGATCAAGGTTATATTAATTTAAATACCTTCAGAACAACAGGATTATTGTACAAATAGGACCCAAAGTTGTTATTAATCCCAGACACATAACCTGAACATGCACATGAATAAGTCAATAGCTGCATGCTTGTGCACGCACTCTTTCTCTTATTCTCCCTTTCTTTTTAGGATTCATTCTCTTCAACTCAATTGGTTTATGTTGTTTCAATATTTTAGTTGATTGCTGTAGAGAAGGCTGTAAATATACACAATGGGCTTGCCAGGTACAAGAAATACATGCATGCTTATTTTCTGAGGCAGTAAATGTTTTCTAGAAAGTCTCAGTAGCCAAATTACACAAGCCAACAACATAAATGCAAAGTGATGTGCTTTTTACTGCTGTCTTTTTGAGGAAAATGTGTGTCCTATTTATTTATTTATTTCTTCATTTATTAATACAGTATCTGCAAACCACCTGCAATGGCAGCCTCTTCTGCAGACTGACTGGCACCCTGGTTTCTATGGCAACAACAAAAAAAAAGGAGTGAAGTGAAATGAAAGCGTGAATGCCTCAGCTTTACTGGTAGCAGGGAAAAAAAAGGAGGCCTCATTTACATTCTGGTGCATAAACCAGCTAAGTGATGTTTCCTGAATAATTTCTGGTGGCTTGAAACTGCACATTCATGTGGAGTTTATATTCTTTTATTAGGACAGAACTAAAATTCCCCATAGCAGTTTATCTGTACAAATTTGAGGTGGGGGAAAACAGACGAAGAACTGGAATTTTTAGTTAATTGTTCTGTCTGCTCTAAAAATAAATAAAATGGATTATTAAATTATAGTTACTAAAACAAGGGAGTTGGTTGGAAAGTTTTCTTCATCTGTGACACAAATATGTTGTGTTGAGGAAACATCTGCTAGGCTAAGTGACCCATTTCTAAACAAACAGCTTAAGAAAAGAGAGAAATCTAAATGCAAACAAAGCTCCTTTTAGTGTCTTATACAATTCCTTTGACAATAATGCATTCCAAGGGGCTGTGCATATACTCTGATTGTAAGACTTTTGCCTTTTGGTTTATTACTGCCCTCCATACCAATGGGGCTTTAATCCTGAGGCTTTGAAGTTCTATGATGACAAAAGTGAATGATAATAAACATATACATCAAAGTTCCTTACAAATAAGAACAAAATTGCATTTTTTATATAGAATTTATGAATGAGTTTGTTCCTAAAGTGGTTTAGAGGAGAATTATCTTATTTTGAGAGAAGTATCTTAATTGCAGAATTCATCTATCAGTTTGTGAGAAATCACCTTAAAACATGAAAAAAAAATGGACTAATATGCTCAAAACACCTTCCCGGCTTTAATTTTAGTCTGCCCATTAAGCATGTGCCCAAACCCGGTCAGAAGTCCAGAACTACTTACTTGTCCAATATTCCCATCCTTTCAGGACCAGGCTGTGGTCTGGCAGGGTGCGTCCAAGCTTCTTGTAGAGTCTGGAAGAACCAGGCATTAGATGAAGCTAGGGGTACAACAGCCCAAAGGGCACCTCAGCTACTCCCAAGGTCAGGGTGGCTGCTCTGAGCCTAAAATGTAGCCAGGCTGCAGGCAGGAAAAAGAGCAAGTTCATGTGGGCTGCAGAGTTCAGTGTCTTTGCCTCTCATTTGAGCCAAGACTTCACCTCGCAATATAAGTGACCTCTTTAGGAGCACCTTTGCTGGGACTTGTTAGTGATAGACCTTCAATTCTGATTTTTGCTGTATGTGCTGGACCCATTGAGCCCACTTCCAGTGATTCCCCTAGAAAACATGTCAAGATTTTGTTTCTTTAATGTTAAGCAAGATGATTTAATGTGAATTTTGTGATACTTGATACTTTTATTTAAGCCCAGTCTACTGGAATCATGAGATTGCATGAAAATACTTGCTTTAATTTTTTTAAAGAAACTTTAAAGATCTTGGTTTGAAAATATGATACTTAAAGATTTTGAATCTATGAAGTAAATAACAAGAAGAAAAAAATTAAGAATTAATGTATCTTGACTTTCAAGATAAATGTATGGGTTTTTTTGAAAGCAGTCTGAGTCCCTCATCATGCATGGCTGCAGAGGATTATCTTATTAAGGAAGAACTACTGGACTGTTTTTTTTTAGGAGACCATTTATAATTTTGTTTTCCTGTGTGAATAGATGTAAAATATAAAAATATGTATGTATAAATTTTTCTCAAGACATGCTTAATTACATCACTCTTGTACCATAATATGAACCCTGTTGATTTATTTGCAAGAATATATTTCATTTTAGGTATATAAATGCTCTGATAGATATCAGCAAAGAACAGATGGCTTCACAAAAGACATTTGAAAGCTGCCTCCCTCCTGCCAGAAGCTTTTCACACTCTCACTTTGTCTGGCTTCAGTGGGATTCCTTGGTGGGAGAGAGCTCTCTCCGTGCCCCACTGCTTGTGGAAGTACAGTCACGTAACCAGTTCTGCGCTGATTAATGCATTTGCTCAACTCCAGTGGCTACAGCCCTTTAAGAGGACGACCTCCCTGCATCCACCTCTGGAAGGATATATATTCAGAGCATTAAAGTTGGATAGGTAGTTAGACCAGGTGTTGACAGTGCATGAGCTCTAGGGGATAGTTCTTAGAAAACAGCTGGAGTTCAGTAACTCCAAGGGGGCAGCCTCAAGTCACCGACGCAGCACCTGTGGCAGAACGGTCACGCAGAAAAGGTTGGAAGTTATTTGTTGTGACTATTGGTGAGAGGGGATTTTTAGCAAGTCAGTCCAGGTCCAGTCCAAATCTGATCTGGTCCTGTCCACTTAAAATGAACTGTGGCAGAGTAGTCTGAGATGGTAGAGATCTCAGGATGCCTCTTCCAGTTAGAGGCTCTTTCTGGTTTACTACACTGAGCACTCAGAGAGATACTAGAGTCTAGAAAATGTAAGCATGCAAAAAACCCCCAAACCTGGAGGGTTTTTTGGTCATAGTCACTGTGTACCGTAAAAAACTGCCAAAACCAGCCTTAGCCTTGTTTTGGGGCCAATAAAATCATGTTTTCTGTCTACTTGTTTTGTAAACATGGACTTCAAAGGATTTTCATTTTTATGTTGCAATGCTTCAAATATTAACAAGCATAATACCATCATTATTTTTCATGGTTAAGTTAGCTTTTGGTAAATTTTGCAATTGCAAAGTTTTGGTTTCAGTGGGTGAGCACTATGGATCAACTGTCCTATTTGACAAATAACTATAGCGATGTTCAAACATTTTATTATTTGACCAGCTCTTCTATTCCTACCACAATAGGAAAACAGTATAATACAAAAGTTGATGGACAAATTGGATGGATTTTTTTCTGAGGAAAGTATATTTTCTGGCAAGATGTGACTAGTAGAAGGAACTCATTACTCTTTTTCTTACACATTGAAGAAGATACATCTGTCTGCTCCTGCCTGCCGTATCTTTGGAAAGAAAATTTTAAGTGACATGATTTACCTCCTTGGTCCTCTTTGTCTTATTTTTTCTAGTATGACACCAGGAACTGGTTCTGCTAGAACTGGTAACATATCAAACCCGTGAATAGCTTCAAACAGCTACAAATTATGGTCTAAAAAAGGAGAGAGGAAAACCCTTTTTCTTTCTTCAAAACAGGGACTTTTTTCCTAAGATTGGGAGTCTATGGAAGTACCAAGGAGGTAGGGAATCCTCCATATATTTTTAAATGGACACAAACATATAATGATACTATTATCATCCATGTATTACAAGATGGACCCTCTCAATAAAGGCACCTGTAGGCAAAATACTCTGTTTCAACAGCTCTACAAAAACTACACAGGTCTGAAGCGCATATTGGCAAGATTTCTTTGTGATTTAGGCTTAGTGTCATAGCTGTGATTTTCTGCACATATGTGTTTGCTTCCTCCTTCCAAGTGGGACAGGCAACCTGTGTTTCTAAACTGGAGATCCCAGGTGTTAAAGTCACAACAGTCTTTTAATAACTTTTGGATTTCTTTAAATTTGTCTTTTCTTGGAGAAAACAGAGGCAGTCTGTGGTGCTGGGACAGCCTGAATTTTCAAAGTGAGAAGTGTGAAAGTAGTGCCAATGCAACATAAAATTTATCTCTCTGCTGAGATGGCATGGGTGATGTGATATGCACAAACACATGATGTCATGGAAAGGTAAGTGTTTGGCATGACCAGCCTTGCTTTTGAGTGACGTGGCTCTGTTAAACTGCAATCACATCATGTTCACCTGGTGTGGTCAGGTTAACAGTGTTCATTGTAAGTTGTTATGAAAATGTGAAATTATAATGTCAAATACTCATACGAGGAACACTGAAGTTAAAAGTGAATAAATGGCCTCTTATCCCTCCTTTGTAGAAATGTACAATGAAACGTGGTGATCCTCCTTTGAGTACTTGACTGTATGTCCTAGAAGTTGAGTGTCTGTGTGGGGACACACAGAGCAGCTTTGCCAAGTGAGGAAGAGCCTTCATCCACTCCCAATATAGTAGATTCACACCACTGTGGATTGCACTATCAATACTGTGTAAGGGTAAACGAGAGTCGTCTGCTGTTATGTGCTGCATGCTCCTGGTCTTGTGTAAAGTTTGGACAAACTTCTGGGTCTATAGCCAACCTGTATCTTCATTGCTCCTTGCTCAGTGCAGCCAGCTTTTGATAGTTCTCATAATTTCCTACTCTATTCATCAGCCATGAAAATTCCCTCTCTCCCTGCACCTACAACTTCATCATTGTGCCCTGAGTTCCCTCAGTCTTTTTATTCACGAAATATAGCAGTGCATCATGCTAACTTCCTCACATTTCCTCAATATCTTATTTTATACTTTCTCCTGGGACTGTCTCAATATTCAGGTTAAACCATTTACTATCCTCTTTCATCTTAGTCCCCAAGGAAGATGATTCTTCCCCCCATGAGTGTGGGGTAAGAGAGAATCACCATTTGTTTCTGTTTGTAAGACATCTTTAGAGTGTATTTCACAAGGGATATTCTGTGACAGATTTATTTTGCCCCAGATCATGGTTCAGGCTCTTGAAAAACCTTTTGATGAAAAGGTGGACTTTGACAGGTTGCTAAAGGAATTGTAGGTACCAGTATCACATTTGTGTTCCAAATTTTATAACTCAGTGAATTAATGGAAACAATAGCAGCGCCTTGCAACTCTGCTAACAGAAGCATAGGAAACTCTTCACAAATGGGTTCCCTCAGAAAAATGAAAGAAATTTTTTTTCATGCCTAGGTGATCAGAATATTGGTTTCATGTCCTTCCCTGAATTTCATTCAACGTTAGGGAATGACAAAATAATCAGATTTTAATAAGTTTAAATGAATAGTTCCTTTGGGGGAGAGGAAGGAAGGAAAAATTTTTTAAATTTTTCAGCTCTTGAGGTAGTGTATGATTTACGTTATCTGGTTATCTTATTGCAACTGCTGACAAACGCCACTTGGGAAAGGGGATAATTTGTGGAAGTTGTAGCTAAAAGTAAAAAGCTGGCATAGTCTTAATTTTAAACAGAGGTGGTTGCATGCCATATTTAAAATACATAGCCTCTTCTCCTATTGGATGCATAAGACCCTGTACCTCCTGCCTCTTAATACAGAAAGAAAGGTTTTATTTTTTATCTCTGCCAAAAATAGTGGTCAATTTTGGTTCTTGGAGTGTAATTTCCATTACTTCATCATCATCATTATTCAAGTTCCAAAATGATTCCATTTATAATTTCTTTGATAATTCATGTCTGTGATTTTGTTGCTTTTAAATGGCAAACTTGAACTACAAACTTGATAGCTGTAACACAGATATGCATTGGAAACCTGGAATTGAGATTTCTCTAAGTGACCCACTATCCACACAACATGTTGCCCTTCAGCTTGTCAACAATATTTAGAAAAATCTTGGCACTAGTCATGGACCATCTATGTCAGTAACACTTAGACAACTGACTAGTCAAAGAAAAAACCTAGCAGGAGGCATAAGAATAAATCAATGCCTTTGTTTCTTCTACTCAATTACCGTTATTGCAAATGAAAGACCAGCTCAGCTTCAAACAAGACTGTAAAGTTTTCTTGATTAAAACTTGCTCTCCAGGACAGGAGAAAATGTGCTTATTTTCTAAGATTACAACCTAGATTTGCTCTGATTTGCAATTACAGATGAGCCCTTGAATATGAGGCAGCTTTTGGCTGTCTTCTGGGTCACATGGCATGAGGCACCTCAGTTTCCACATGAAAGACTCCACCTTCATTGCTCGGTCCCAGCAGACTCTGCCCAGCAGGCAGAGGCTAGAGATGATGAGTTCATCAGTGGGGTTGCTTCCCGGCTTTGCAGCTGGCAGAAAATTGGGAGCTCCTTTCTCTCTGCTTTACTTTCTCTTCCTTGTAAGCAAGTAGTAACACACACATCATTACCGGGAAGTCCATTTGCTTGAAGTCCGTGGTGCTTACTCTGCCCTTTCTCCTCTTAAGAGAGGTGAGAGGCTCCTAGAACACAAGTTGCCTTCTGCCACCTACATTTTCAACTCATTTCTCTCTCTCATCAGGAAACAAATATAGAAAAGGCTTCTGTATAACTGCTTTTCCAGCCTTCTGGGAAAAAAAAAAAAAAAAATCTGTAAAGCATTCCAAGAAGTTGCTGGACTGCTGCTGTATTTCTTTTCTATGCTTTCAGTAGAACTGGGAGTATTACCCTCCAATCCTATGCACTGAATGTTTCTGGTAATAAATAGCTGTACCCAACAACAACAACAACAACAAAAGTTTAGCATGACCTTATACTGTTTTTAATCTTTCTACCACAATACAGCAGTGTCAATAGCTCTGTCTCCCACTCAATGCTAGACCTCAGGCAAGACTTGCTTGCAGGTCCTGATGCACACATCAGATATAATGCCTTTTTCAGGATATCCATCTCCTTCTTTCTCCTGTTTATACTGCACAACTGGTCTGAGCATAAGCAAAGTAGGTAGCTGCCCCGGGGCATCAAGCTGTAGGGAATGAGATTGCTGCTCTCGCCCTCAAGCTTGTGCTGCCTTTGCCAGATATCTGGAATTCCCCCAGTTTGCTGGGGGTGCTGCCCTTCAGGGAGCATGTGGTGGATCCTGCACCAGTGACAGCAGAATCAATGAGCTTTGATTCTTGGCTCTGGCCCCCATAGCATGCATTGACCAGAACTGAAGTTTATTTTTGCTCACAATACTCAGACATCTCTGCTGTCTTCCCTGACAAAAAGCAAGAGCTGTACTCTATCCTGGGACTGCATTCAAACTTCCCTGTGTTGTGCTAAGTAGGTCAGCATTTTGATTATTTTTGAAGGCTTTGTTTTTCATCTGTTTATTCACCATATTTCATTATCCCCAAAACAACGAAGAAAGACCTCTGTAGCAAAAGCCACAACATTCTTTGCAAATAAAGGAACTTGAGATAGATGCTTACTTTGAAAAACTATCATATGAATGGATGTGATTTTGACAATATTACAAAACTTGGCAATATTACAAATGCTAGGATACTTCTAATTCTGACATTTATATTACTGTGAATTGTTTTATATAAACAGACACACATACATGCGTACACACACATATATACACACACGGTTATTTAAACAGAAAGATGGCAAATGGAGAGAAAGAATGCTTTCACAAACAGCTGTAAGTGTGGTAATATGATTCTTGAGGAATAACAGCATTACAGTTTCTTGCAAAACTGCAGTTGGAGCTGAGCAAAATGCCAGAGATTCTCCTCTTTCCTTTACGTTGGTATTTGTTATATGATATTACATGATCAGGATCAGTTGCTATTATCCTAAATTGGTAAGACTGACTTTATGATGAAGGAGGGAAGCCAAGAAAATATGATCTTTAATAAAATAACATATCTCTATTCATATTTCTGGTGAAATTCCACTATAATAATGAGCTATACTGGTGATGAGTTACATTTAATTTCAGTTCTATGGACTCAGTTACTTGTTAAATTGCTCTGTTAAACCATTGCAATCCAACAGAGTGTGTGCAATTTCAAATACTTTCAGTACCAGATTAGACTCATATCCCGTTTTCAACAGGGGGTGACAGCAGAATTTCGAAATAAATGCATCCAGGTGAGTTGCTAATGTGCTTCTAAAAGACCTCTGATTTTTTTATAAAAGGGCATTATATGTTTACCAGCCACACAATTATATCCCAACCTGATACAGCATTAGGCTGCAAGCATCTGCAGGGGACTGTGTGATTATTGAAATGAGCAGACTAAGCACAGCTAACCAGAGAAACATTTTGTGTATTCATTTCACAGCAAGTCTGAGAGGAAGTTTTAATGATGATTGTGGGTGCAGTGTGAGAATTGTGGCACAGCCTTTACAAGAAGAATTGTGGAATGCCATTCTGGATGCACAGCCTTTTTGATGGATTAAACGAAGACTGGGTATAACAGTAATAGGGCATCTTCCCTGCAGTTCCAGCTTGGAGCTGTCTGTAAACTGTGCAGACCACTAAAAGAGTGAGAAATGCCGGAGATTACTGTATTAGAAAAGGACATGACACATGGCTAGATTCTCTCCTTTTATCTGTTTTGTCAGCTCAGCCAACAAGGGAATCTTAAAGGTGGCGATCACAGGCTTTTAAAAATGAATGTTGCACATATTTTTAAAAGGATAGTTATCTACAGTTTATGAAAAATAAATGATTCTTTTTGTCTAAGTCTTTTCATCAATATTGGGCTAGGCTTGTTAGTACATTTCTTGAGTTGGAATGTCCTTTTTGAGGCCAGATGTAAGAAATATTTTTCTATCTTAGAGATGGATGGCAAGGTAACTTGGGCTACAGATGTCCCTCATTAGAATGGTATTTTCCATTGTGCAGAAGTGCAATTATCCATTTTAAAGTTCTCTCTGTACTATCTTTTACTTAATACTAAGCTGGTAGGTGCAATCATGTTTGAACTTTTTAGCACTGGAGGAAAATATTGACTGATACTGGTACACAGACTTGCAAACAAACAAGTCTTTTAAAGCTCCTGCGCTAGGAAGAAGTTTCCCTAAAAATCCAGAGTACAGGGATACAGTCTTTAAAAAATGCAAACTCTGCAGTGAAGCATAAGGCAAACTTCTCAAAATGTGTTACAAAAAGGCCATTTGAAAACATCATCTCTCTTACCATTTAAAATATGCGAGCAATGGAATTCCCCTGTTTCACTGCCAGATCTCTTGAGTCATAAGAAATAAAGAAGGGTGGAGAAAATATTTTGTTAATAACAGTGTTTCCATTGAAAATGTTATCAGCAGTATCAACAGCAGTGCCAACAACTTGAAGTGTAACCTTCCCCCATCACTGCCCGCATGCAGCAAGAATGCATCCCTCTCTCCGTGTCTGTCCAGATGCTCATTACAACATAAGCCCTCCACAAGTGTCCATTGTACCATAACGAGCATCACAACCCTCCTGCAGAGAAAACTCATCAGATGAGGGTATGGGAGGACTGTGAACAGCACTGTAACCGTGACTGTTTGTACTAGGTGCTGGGAATGATACTGAAACTATTTTGCAGCATGAAGGGGCAGATGTGTAACAGTAGTTATGCCACGGACTCCTCAAACTTTCCAAGACATTAAGCTGTTTTTGTAATATTTTTGAAAAACCCATGCGGAACTATTTCTCTGTGGGACTGTTCTGCTTGGTTCAGAAATAGAGGACTATGAGAAAAAGTTGAATTTATTGTGTAAAAATACCAAAATTTTTTTTTTTTTTTTTTCAGTGAATTTATGTTTACTGCAGTTGAGGGGGAGTCTGGGTAACAAGGAAAATATTGTTCCCAGAATAAAATAGAGTCATCTTGTCTACTGGATCTTCTGATCTGCATGTTAGCCAGTAAAGGCGCAGCTTTTTTAATAAATCCGTATTTAGAGACCAGCAGTGATGGTCTGTTACCATCTAAAAATGCAACAGTTTCTGTAATTTAAATGCCAGCTGGATTTTTCTCAAGCAATCCCAAAGTTACTGTAGCTCAAATATATTTTCTGTATCCTCATGTTGGCTTTTCTAAGGTGACCTACCTACTCCCTGTGTAAATGCCTCATCTACATTGTCTTTGCAGATGGCACGAGAGAGAACTTTGGGCATTACATTTACTAATGTTTTTGAAATAGACATATTTGAGAACTCCTTTGTAGGTGTGTAGGTATGGAGGGTGGCTTGCACATACACTACTGGCCCCCACTGGTACATACTGGCCACATTCTAATAACTGTATGTTTTTCTTTTCAGTTCAAAGGATCCAAAACAATGAAATATATTGCAATCCATGAAAACTGTGTGGTTTTTTTTCAGGAAATGTTTCTCACGTCCTGAGGCACCTAGCATGAGGACAAGTCGGGACGTTGGAGGCACAATCTCTCCAGGAAACTGTTTGGGGCGGTCATGGATCGACGGTCCCAAACTGAGACAGTCCCTATCCATACGGCCTGTCCAGAGTAGTTCCTATGAGCTGAGGCCGGTCTCTCTCTCAAAGCCAAGGAGCTGACTAAGCTCAGAAGGTGCCCAGAAGAGATCTAGCAGCTTTATAGGTGTGAGTAGGCAGTAAACCAGAAGAGTGAGACAAACTGGAGGCCCACGGAGGGTTAGGCTAAGTGGCTTGCTTTACTTGGACTGGGGGACCTTTCAGCTTCAGTGGAAAGCAGCCACTCTCTTGAGGGTCTGGATGAGTGCCTATGTAAGTCGAAGTTGTGCAGAAGAATGAATCCAAATTCAGTCTTGCAATAAGTATGTGGTGGTACAGAAAAGACAGTAGCAGGCTTGGCTTCTTTCAACCAAAGCTGCTATAGGTCCTTCAGAAAAGATGAATTGTGCTCAAAAAAAAGGATTGCTAGGAGCCCACAGATCTCCCTAATCCCCTATCAGCCAAAAGACAGAAGCAAAAGATGTTTTAATGAACCAGTGAGCACCACTGCTGTAACCTGGTCCTTACTGCTCATGTTCAGAGGTGTACAACTATGACATCACTTTATGTTCTGGAGATCTCCTCTCCTGCTGAGTAATAATTGCTGTTTGATCAGTGTATTGATCTCAGAGCTTTTACTTGGTGGCCCATCATATACTTATCTGCCAACATTATGTAAATAGAGGTGATTTGATTTGTTATCCAGTAATCAATAGCTGGATAAAGCAATAGCTGATCTTCTTTAACCACACAGTGTTGAATGGGTTGAGCTAACAAACCACACAACTCCAGTTGCTTTTCCAAGGTCCTAATCTATAGTAAAAATACCATACAGCAGAAATCAAACAGCATGAAATAGGATGTTCCACTGTATTGAATAATTTCTCAGTACATCATCAATGACATTTAGAATAGGGAAAAGATTTGTATGAGTGTGGCAAAAAGAAAGATTTTTATGCTCCTTTGGCCTGCACGCACTGAGTCTGACAGTCTGTTTATATCCCTTTCTGCACTCTGTTGACTTCCTAAAGAAATAACAACATGCAAAGTATTGACAATGGGCAAACAAGAAAAGCAGATACTTATGAGTACCTATTCAATGATAATTCAATTTAAACTAAATCCAATTTGGTTTTATTCATCAGCACATTTGTGTTCATTTCTCATACTAAAGATTTAAGCTGCTTTACTGGTAACACCTGTGAAGAACAGACTTCAAGAATTCTTTGAAAGTAGGTGTCAAATTGTCCATTTACAACCGTGTTGTAAATCAACAATCAATGTGCTATGCTGATTCCTTAGGAAAGCCTGGGACATACAGGGTAGCTGATTTCCTGGGTGGATGAGGAGGCTGGAGGATGTTGTGAGGACCAAACAATGTCATATTAAGTAGAATTATGCATATGGAACTCATTGCATGGTGCTATGGCTGATCTACAGGAATCTTAACTCCCTGGTAAATGTATGCCAAGCATATTAAATTGGGCTGAGAGTCAGGTGAGAAGGGCTTTACTACTGGTTTGATGACTAGCCTGCTCTGTGACCTTGCGTGAGTCACTCCACCTTACTTTTATAGGTGTTATTTATTGCTTTATACCATATGTTCTTTGAAGCAAAGACCTCGTGTTGGATCCAGGAAAGGACTAGGATACCTGAAACACCACCTCCCAGAGAGGAACCCCTGGCAGCCTCCAGCCTTCACCAGAGGAAACACAGGGCCAGTCTCAGAAACAGGGATGGAGAGTCCCTGATGGTACTGCTGTGCTCCTACTCTGCTCTCGAGCCCACACATTTTGAATAATTTCTTGTGTATTAGCCCAGGAAGAGACAGAGCCTTTGCTGGATCAGGCTCTGTGAGGTTCTTGTGCTACGTTTGTGTGCAGCCCAGGGCAAGGAGACCCCAGTCTCAGCAGAGACCTTGTGGTAATATGGGAAGACAGAAGTGAAGCAACAGGAGGATTTTTTTGTGAGGGCGAACAGGCATTGATATGTGACCTACAGAAGTAACTAGCAAGGCATGAACTGACTGACTAAACAACTTCCATTCTACTCTAAAAAACAGAGATAACAGTGGAATAACCTTAATGAAAAATATGACTGCAACATCATTGTTCATTAGATGGCACATTTGGTGAAGGACAATTTGTTCTAACAACATTATGTTACTCATCATATTAATGAAATATATAATAATCAAACACTACTTAGAATGCAGTGGAATAGGAAGTCTGTAAGTGAAGTATTAAGTGGACCTGTCAGCCACCTGTATACTGTTTCAAAAGCATGCAACAGATTTGAAAAACGCAGCTCAGAACTGATTGTACTTCATTCCCAGTAATCAGAATCAGTCTACAAAGAAGCACGTAGCTTTATAAAAACAGTCAATCACAATACTGGTATAACAAGTGTGGTGGGTTGACCGTGGCTGGATGCCAGGTGCCCACCAAAGCTGCTCTACCACTCTTCCTCCTCAGGTGGACAGGAGAGAGAAATTATAGCAAAACATCTTTTATATATATATATATATATACACACACACACACACACACATATATACACACACATATATATACACACACATATGTATATATAAGGTGTTCCATCAGAAAATGGCTGGCTTGGCATAATTACATTTTTTTTTGTTTTTTACTGTTTTCTATCAGAGTTTTTCTAAATAATTCCCTGTGCTGCTCCTCCTCCACCCCAAATCCCAGATTTTGTCAGAAAACTCTCCTTTCAAGGTATGTGCAATACCAAAATTATTACATTTCACAATGACAACTGAAAGAAAGCAAAATCAATACACGGGGAAAAAAGGTAATCTTAGGGAAACAAAAATCACAGTTGATGAGATTACTTTCTCTGGTCAGGAAGAATGAAGTTTCATTAGGATAGGAAAATCTATCTATTTAATCTTCTGTTCTTTACCTTAACTGTCTTTGTACTTTCTTTTATACTTCCCTTTCAATGTGGGGCACAGTGAGCTGTATCAGATTTCTTGCACAAGGCCCTTACCTTTCCTCCATGTGACCCCTTGATGTGCACTTCTGTGACATCTAGAAGGAACCAGCCCAAATCAGCAGTGGTTACGGACTTCCTGAAGTCACAGCATGTAAAGTGTGGTTCTAATAAAACTTCCAGTTGAAGAAAGACGTCTTCCCTTCTTTCTGGAAAAGGTGTCTGCTGGGCTGATGTCCGGCAGGGACTCCATCTCAAGTGCCTCCGTACACGTGTGGTGGGAATGCACAAAGCCAGCATTTTGCCCACCGTAGCTCCCGGACCGGTGGACACCTCCTGGGGCAGAGCAGGCTTTAAGCCCCCGTCTCCACTTTGGTTCTTTCTCCCCAGCTCAATGCTGACTCCTGACACAAGCAGAAACCTCCCAGCTCTCACAAGCCCAGCTCCTGAATGTGCTTTTCTGAATGTGCATGTGTTAACCTGGTAGAGGAGAGGCTGCCTATTACATTGCGTTCAGACAGCACCAAGCATTTAGTGGCCTGCTGGCATCAAAGAAACACAGTTTAACATTGGTGCAAAGGAACGAGACTTTCCAACCTGAAAACCTAATTTTTAATTGTGGTGCTAACATTGAGGAAATATTTCAGTAGTTGTACTGATCTGAGTCCATGATTTGAAATTCAGCATTTCTCAGGGTCCAAACATTTTTCATCCCTGTATGAAGGGTTTTTACATTTGTTTTGCACGGATATGTCTCACAGCAGCTGGAGTATGGATTTCCACCTTTCTGTCCATGGTTTACAGCAGAGAAAAAAGGTACAAGGCAAAGGAAGATAAAGTAATTAGCTGCATGTTCTCCAAGGTCTGTCATATCACTTTGCTGTCACAGCAAGTACCTGTGTGGAAATTAATTTCCTGCCAAGCATCAAACACTGTCTACTCTATCAAATAATTTACACAACATTTTTACACCTGCATATATACACGTTTCAGTTACTCTTTTCATCAGTAGTTAGTCCTATCAGAACATATCTTTCGCTAGAATAATTTAGTGGTCAATCATACCTGACTACCTTGCCTTACATTTTAGAAGTGACAACATTTCAGTTGTCATTTCACAATGTCAGGAAAAGAACACATATATTTTCGTTACTAAAATGTCTTAATGAATTAAGGTACTAATACAAACATCAATCACTCATATTGCTGAATGAAAACTCTGTCACTGAAGAATACTAAAGAGAAGAAGGAAAGGAACTAGAAAGTAAGTCTGTCAGTGCTCATTAACGACAATAAGCATGCAAAGCATCTGCTTCACTTTATAGCATCTCCATAAAGAGAACCGAAAAGTATCAACACAGAAACATTAATAAACCAGAAAGAGGTTTGGCAATAATTCTGTCTGGCCCAGTTACCTAATTAGCACTTTTATCTGCAAATAGCTCTAAAAATCTTCTCTGCTAGGTAAGATGGGTGCATCAGTTGCTACTTTTATCGCTTCACTAAGCTGCAACAAAAGAGGTCATGCTCTGCTTCTTTCATCTGCCTTGAGTCTCTACCCCCTCATTTTTTATATAATTTCCAAGTCAGAGGCTCTGATGATAGCTGATATGCGTTATCTACAGCTACTCTTCCCATTTTAGCATCTTGGAAAAAACAGTTCAGTGCAATCAAGAGATCTCTCTTGACTGTGTTTTCCACAATGAATGAAATTATCTTTTTCATGGCCTTTATCACATATCAACAGGTTTGTGGAATTAAATACCACCCCATCCCCTTCCCATATACGGTGTTCTACAGCTGTTGGCCATACCATGGTGAGACATAAGTTCAAATATTTGTGAGAGCATCTTAGTTAGCTTTACCTTCTCTCAGTGCTCAATGCAATAGCTGGATCGATGGCATTGAAGACATTTGGTTTCCTGTGCTAGTTTAGTTCTCTGTTAGAAATGTCAGATTCAGAAGTTCACTAAAATGAATGCAGGCCATGATTCTCCATTGAAAAGCTTGTTCCAGATGAATCCATAACTTAGGTTTGGTTGAAAATGAAGATTAAGTTATGAACCAACCTGTCCCAGTTCTGCTGATTTCTTAGGCTAGCAGAAGGATGGTGAATTTACCTTAGTGTTTCTTACAAAATTAAACTATTTTTAACAGGCAATTTCATCTTAGTACAGACTTTATATCTTGTAAATACAAGACCTTGTAGATACAAATGTTGAAATGCAGTCCATCTGGGAAATTTATAACAGCATTTTGCAGGTTGCCAGTACTGCTAACATTAGTTCTAAGGGGATACTTAAATTCCCACTGTTCATCAGGTGACCAGCCCTTGTGCCTTTACAAACATTACTTTACTATTCAGTGTCTGAGTATCTGATGAGCAAGCTACTAGCATACCATGAACATACTGCTGTAAAAAAAATATTTCAGATAATAAAAGGAAACTACCTAGAAATAGCAAATTTATTTCTCGTCCTCTGGCCACCTTCTTCTCCTTGGGAAAACATCAAAGAAGTTGAAAATGTTGCTTTTCAGCCTATATGGCCACGAGGCTCTTCTGTATTGCTCAAAACTAATATTAATTGCAATCACACAGTTCCCTCCTCTCAAACTAAACAAACAACGATCCTCTTCTTTCATGCATAGAGTCCTTTTTATTTCTGCTGGCATTTGACTCAGACAGTACTTTTATGAAATTGTTGATGAGATTCATAAGGAAGCAGTGAAAATGCTCTATATTTTTTCATTTCAACCGAACTGAGGGCTGAACAAAGGCATGAATATTTTTCCTCTGATGTACATGTATGGTTTAGTTTAATATGTTGCCAGCCTTGCAGCATCATTCTTCCTTTCCCAGAAATCAATAGAGAGCCCTCTCTACTACTGGGATTGAGCTGCCACGGGGTGAAGAGCTATGTCTAAAGACACAGGAATCAACCAGGAGGTAGGGTTGAACAGAGGAGGTACTCCGTGCAAGCTGTGGCGGAGCTCATTGCATAAAGGATACTGCAAGTGCTGAAGTGTATCTGGGTCCCAGAGAAGAGTAGGCGAGCTCAAGAAAAACTACTGAGTCAAGTAGCTGTAAAGTGGCCTTAAAGCCTTAAAGAGGCTGGTCTTTGGAGGGCATCTGCAATACAGATGAAGCCTTGGGTTGAACAGAAGACTTCTATTCTCCTAAGGCATTCATGTTCTTTAGCAGTTATTGGTTGCTGTAGAGATTGATGGACAATGGGATTTTACATGGGTTCACAATGGTGCCACCCCTTATTTTTATTATTTTCTTTGAGGAACACAGTGGTACGCAAACACCTTTGGAATCAGGGGAATTAAAAAATGCTTAAGTTAGCTTTATAACCTCCTGTCTGGAGCTGTGATGATTGCTCCCTAACTGCAGCTCAGGGATGTGGGTTTAAAGCGTCTTACTGTTTCTAGGGTAGGTTCCATGTACATAGAACACATGTTGCCATACCTAGGAGGAAATGCAAAACTTAAGCATGTGCTTAAGTGCTTTTCTGGACCGTGGCCAGAACAGTCAGCAATTTACATGTATAATGACGAGGTCCTTAAGGAGTGCTCAGTCAGGGCTTCTTTCTATAATTTAGGAAAAGAAAAATGGAACAACAAACAAATATCTCAGTACTTCAAGACCTGTTAATTATCGCTGTGAACTCAAAAGCTAAAGTCCTCAGAAGATAAAAACCTCCTTACTAGGAATTTTTACATATGGGCCATATTGAAGCTGTTGGTCAGCTCACAGCCTTAGGGCTGGGTATAGCACGTAAGGCTTTTCTTCCCAGCCTGTCTCTTTTGGCTGAGGTGATGAGGTGTCTATATCCAGTGTAATATTTGCCATCCCTGAGTTGCTGTGCTAGATACTCTAGGATGTCTGAAATGGCAGTAGGTGCCTAGGTGCCTCAGAATCTATTTTTAGGTTACTGGGTAGTGCCCTGGCTCTCCAATCTCCATTGACTATCACACATACAGGAGGCACTTACACACAGACACCTAAATTTTAGAGCCCAAACATGGAGCTGAATCGTACTCAGACTGTCTCTCAAAGAACAGACACTCAGTCCTACAGAGATGTTAGAGAGGAGGCTAAGAGCTCCCACTGAGTCAGAAGAACTTGGCGTCACTACTCTTTCAAGGCAAATATCACTAAACCATATATGTCTGTGCATTAAAATATAGGATAAAATTCACTAGGGCCCCAGCCTGCATGGCAGTGCTGTAAGAGGAGTTCCACACACTTTGCTGTGGTGACTGTTCTTAGCACCTAAGCCACAGGGGATTGTAATGTGAACAGGACTCAGTGGGGTCTGATGCTGCTTTTTTCTTATGTGTTCTTTCATTTTGTGAAGGAAGGAAGTATATCACAAATCACTGCATAGTGAGCAAAAGGTTAATGGACTAATCTGAAGCTATACAATAATAAACATGCAGAAGGTATGCCAAATGATGTTAATATGCATAAGATGCATGTCTAGCAGTGAAGGATGTAGAATCTGTGCTGTGTCTGTGGTATGTCTTCCTTAGTTACAAACACAGGATCCACATTTATATGGATAAAGCCTAAAAGCTTTGTCCAATTCTTTACAATTATTTCTTTTCTCCCCCAAATTATGTAGAAAACATTTGAAAGTCTAGAGGATTTTTTATACATGCACTCAAACACTAATGGAAAGTGCATGGAAAGCACTACTAAGTGGAAGTATGCACTGAATTCTTATTCATTTTTTATTCAGTCAAGGTCTGTCTGGATTTCCACAGTTGCAATTCAAATTCAGTGAGCTTAAGGGCAGAATGGATGCAAGGACTTTCAGTCAAATGTTCAAAATATTGCTAAGACTAACTAATAAAAAATTAAGTAGCTTCCATTTCTTTCTTAGATTGTGACATCATAAACCTTAATGCAGGGAGTTTTTTAGGATTATTCTACATGAAAAGATGTATCGTGGTGCAGAGATACTCAGATTAGTGTCCAGTAACAGATTTGGTTCATGATGGTGCTAGAATGACATGTTTATACTGATGCTGGGACACTAGTATCTCTGCATGGCTCTGCACTGTACCATGGAGACCTACCAAGTTTTTTGGAGACAGCTTGGTGAGGACTTATTCTTCCATGTCACCATATGTTTTGTGGACACATGCTTTCTTTTCATTCTTTCTTTCTTTCCTTCTTTCTTTTTCTTTCTTTCTTCCTTCCTTCCTTCCTTAGTTTTTAAAAAATCCTGGGTATTGTAATAACAAAATGGCAAGAATTGTCAAGAGTAAATTTGTGTCTTCTTTGCACTGAGCTTTTTTAAATGCCCTTTTTATCTGTTCCCTCACTAGTAAGTTTGAATTCAAACACCTGAATGTGTTTACAGTCTAGGGCACTCTGTGGCGACAAGACGTCTAAGCCTCCTTTAGGAGTTAGTGGAGGTCGAGAGCATCTATTGCCATTTGAGACCTGGGGTATCCCATCTGCCTTCTAAATGCCACTTCAAAAGGTCACCCATAGGTTCTGCTTCATAAGAGCTATCACCAGGCAAACATTGTGGCTATCCCTGTGTGTCTCAAAAGTAAACTCCGACGTTTAGGCAACTGAATTGAATCCTAGGTCTCCACAAGCTACAATGGAAGCTTGGACACCTTATTCAGAGCAGACACCTACATTGTAGATGTCTAAGTTTAGGTGGCTGAATCCGAAGCCTCTGAATCTCTTTTGTCTCCAGCTACCTCAGCACTTTCATACTGGGGGATGTGGCAGGAGGAGGGGTTTGTGCCAGATTTCCTGAGTATACCCAGCCATTGGCTTTGGCCGGCCAGGCCCAAAGCATCTCTTGTGCCTCCTTCAAAGCCAAAGCAGCGTAAGAAATATCTGCATGGTGGAATGTAAGCTTTCCAAAATAATTAAATAGTTTGAAAACAGTGATTAACTGTGTAAATAAAGATAGCAGTGTTGAAAGGAAAAGGCAAACACTGTGACCCACATTAACTGCAAAATTGAAGCCAGTCAGGCTGACAACAGTAGTTTAAAAAGAAAATAATCCTCTTCAGTTAGAAAGACAACCAATCTTCTTCATTATTGCAATACTTTTTCTCTGTAAACATTTAAGGGGAATAGAGTCACACCTAGCAAGAAACTGTTCATAAGCACAAAGGATTACTGAATGCTGCTGTTTGATGCTCATTTCCTAAGTTCTGTACAAAGTAGCCATGCAGACTACAGCTAATTATATATGTCAGTGTTTTTCTCTTCTAATAGATGGCTTACAGCATCACTGCACATGGGCGATAGTTAAAAAAAACGACTCTCAGAACCAATTTGCAGTAGAATGGCATTTCTGCACTGAAGCTGTAAACAAGATGCCCAGCAAATTAGCACCTTCCATCTCCAACCTCTGCAACTGAAGTGCAGCTGAAAAGGATGGGCTGCTGAAAAGGCAAGATTAGAGGTATGGGGTGAATGGTTGTCACTCACTTGCTAAAAGAACAAGTGAAGCTTTACAAAGCACACCCTGAGCAGTGCAGGCAATCGCTGCACATGCCTCAGAGAAGCTCACAGGTCTGACTTGCTAGGGGAATGCCAATCTGGAGGCTACCTCACCCCTATCTGCTGTTTACCTTTGTGGAGGGTTGACCCTAGCTGGGTGCCAAGTACCCACCAAAGCTGCTCTATTGGTCCCCCTCCTCAGCTGGACAGGGGAGAGAAAATATAACAAAAAGCTTGTGGGTCAATATAAGGACAGGGAGAGATCACTCGCCAATTACTATCACAGGCAAAACAGACTCAACCTGGGGAAATTAGTTTAATTTATTACCAATGAAATCAGAGTACGATAATGAGAAATAAAACGAAATCTTAAAACACTTCCCCCCCCCCCCCCTTCTTCCTGGGCTTGAATTTACTCCCAGTTTTCTCTACCTCCTCCCCTCCAGCAGCGCAGGGGGACAGGGAATGGGGGTTGGGGTCAGTTCATCACACGTTTTCTCTGCTGCTCCTTCCTCCTCAGGGGCAGGACTCCTCACACTCTTCCCCTGCTCCAGCGTGGGGTCCCTCCCACAGGAGACAGTCCTCCATGAACTTCTCCAACGTGGGTTGTTCCCATGGACTGCAGTTCTTCATGAACTGCTCCAACGTGGATCCCCTCCACGGGCTGCAGTCCTTCAGGCACAGACTGCTCCAGCGTGGGTCCCCCACAGGGTCAAAGTCCTGCCAGAAAACCTGCTCCAGCGCGGGCTTCCCGCGGGGTCACAGCCGCCTTCGGGCATCCCCCTGCTCCGGCGTGGGGTCCTCCCTGGGCTGCAGGTGGAGATCTGCTCCCCCGTGGACCTCCCTGGGCTGCAGGGGGACAGCCTGCCTCACCATGGTCTTCCCCACGGGCTGCAGGGGAATCTCTGCTCCGGCGCCTGGAGCATCTCCTCCCCTCCTTCTGCACTGACCTGGGGGTCTGCAGGGCTGGTGCTCTCATATGTTCTCACTCCTCTCTCTGGCTTCAATTGCACAGGGTTTTTTTCCCCCCTTTTTAAATCTGTTCTCCCAGAAGCACTACCACCATCACTGCTGGGCTCGGCCTTGGCCATCGGCGGGTCCGTCTTGGAGCCGGCTGGCATTGGCTCTGTCGGACACAGGGGAAGCTTCCAGCAGCTTCTCACAGAAGCCACTCCTGTAACCCCCCTGCTACCAAAATCTTGCCATGCAAACCCAATACAACCTTCTCATAGAGTCTCCTGCCTCGACCCTGGTGATGACCCAATGAATCATGTGGGACTTGCTGCATCTTAGGATAACTCAAAATTATTGTTGGCCAAAGATGCTGAATTCCTCCCAGAGTGAAGTGGCAGAGGAGGAGGTCTTCAACCTCTCATAAAAACCCTCAAGAAAAAGGACATGCAAAGCTTTTAATTTTTATCCTGTTCTAGATCAGCAAGAAACCCATTATTTCCTCTATGGTTGTTCAGCTGTATTTGGTAGTAGTTTTACTGCTCTGACTGTTAAGTTCTGGGGGTGCTCCAGTGAGCGGGTGCTGTTTTGTACCAACACACCTTGTTTGATAGTCACTGGAGGTCAGTTCAAAGCTGCTTGAGATGCATATCCTGGACTCCATCTACATACCAAGGGGGTGTTGGTCTCCTATGAATCATGTGCCATCTTTGCAAGCCCCATATGGATGTTTTGGATACCCTGTGGTGTCTCAGAAGTCCCCACCTGCAAATGTGTGGGCATCTGAGACCTGAGGTGTTTATATAACTCTGGCTTTTTCGTTTCATATCCTCAAGGGAGACTGTGGCCAAAGTTCCAGCTGGACTTTGGATTGGATGAAAAGTTAACTGATAAAAAAATACGTTCTGTGCTGATTTATCACAAGTTTGTAAAACCACCAACTTAGCATTTTGATAAATCACTCACTAATACTTACCTAAAGAAACAGTGAAAATACTTTAAAGGCTGACTTTACTCTTAGCAAACACAAAGGTATGTTTGCAGTCATTCTTGGATCCTGGAGTGAAATGGTCTGTAGCCGGATGACAGACACAGCCTTAGTATGCTTTTTCTGAATTCCCACAAGCCAGCCTTGTGTCAACACTGCCCATGGGCTTTGCTGCAGCTCGGATGGATGGAGCTCCCTTTTAGCCACAAGGCTAACCTCACGTATGTGGGAAACCACTCTGCGACACAAGGCAAAAATGGCTTTTATAGGTCAAAGCTTATCCTTCTTTGCACTGTGTGGTGACACGGCCTGCATGACAGTGAAATGGTTAATATCACAGTAGAAAACTCTTGCCAATCTAGCTAGCACATGTAACTGCTTCCCATCTTCTAGCTGCTCTCCTGACGAATGACAGTAACTGTTGCATAGCTAATGATTCAAATCTCTCAGAATCCCATTACCTGCATTCTCATTGTAACTGCAGAAGTTATTTCCAATAAAGTAATTCTTTTATTAATGAAATCTAGCATTACTGCACTATAAAATTTGAGCATATACCATTATGTCTCATTCACTGCAATAGCAGTCATCATCTTTAAAAATTACATAGAAGGATGTGAGTTTCAATTATAAGGCATCTCAGTAAAAATAGAGCATGTAGCTAAATGCAGCTAGTTAAGTGATAGGAAATAGTATGATTATAGGGAGAAAAGAACATGTTCTTTGATATGTAATTTTTTGCCATTCAAATTGCACTCCAGATAGGGTCTCAGGCAATATGAAGATGACCTCTCTGACTACTCCTTTCATTCTTACAATCAGCTCTGTGGATACTCGGTCCTTGCATGTGACATGGTCTAATGTAGTACAAGCCAGTTTTACTACTTGTTTTTGCTGTGTTCCTCTAGGCAATGTAAGGAGGAAACCTGAAGCAAGCCATGTGAAGGTAATCAAAGTGCTCCTGTAAATGTATTAGTCTTCAGTGTTCATATTGATTTTAACAAATCATTGGCATTTATTATGTAAGCAGATGCGTTACTGTTCCATCTAGGTCTTATAGTCTTATACAGCTAAATCAAGAAAATGTACTGTTCTAGAGAGTGCTGGGTTTTGCAGAGGGTTAAAAAATGATCCCATCACATTTCAACATTTTCTGGAGTGACAGATGCAAATAGATAGTTGACTATAATAGCAGCAAACTCCCCAGAGAAGCACAAGGTCCCACATTCACAAAGCAAGGTTGGTGTCTGTTCCTGGGTCTGGAGTTCCCAGTCCTGATTTTGGTGTCTCTAGTGGGATGAAACAGAGACATCACCTAGACAGAACTGGGCTCACCAAAGTTGGTAAAAAACCAGAGATCCATCTCTGAGGCAAAATGGGGACTGGAGCTAGAAGCCATTCCCTGAACATAAAGGCCACGCGTCTAAGTATGTGTGACAAACTCACTGTTTTCATTGAAAATCTAGCAAGTGGCAGTGGTGCTATCCTTTCCCTAACACATCGTAGTTAGAGCGTCTGTGCACAGAAAGGACAACCTGGCTTTCAGACAGTGAAGAAAATGTCTTTGGGGTCCACCAAAGTTTTGATTAGGTTATAAAATACACAAAATAAAAAGCCATGGAAGGAAGACTCAGCCTAACCTTAAACAAATTAGTATTGTAATTAACAAGAAAATTCCTGGATTTTTTTCCAGTCCCACACTAAGATAAAAACAGACACTTGAAGACAGGCCTCTATGGCAAAATGAACCATTCCTAACTATTACTAATGTACTTTACAGAGTGCTGAAGATTAAATGCATACGAAGACTGCCGCAATTGTAGGCTTCAAAGCTAAACAATCATATTGTCATACATGAATTCATCTGGTAATTATACTTAATCGAAGACAGAAAATACATAGATGCCATTACATGAAAACAAATATATACAAGGCATAAATCAGTGCAGACGCAACCCCGCCTGAAACATAGGAGCTGGATACTATGAACGCAACAAGCTTGAGCCTTCTCCTGGAGACCCCAGAGCAGGACCCGCAGCAGTGGTGATGTGGCACTGCGCTAACCGAGTTGGGCTGTCCGTGGGGTGCAGAGCAACGACCTTCGGAGACGTGGAGCTGGGCCAGGAGCAGCAGAGCAGTACTGGGTTGATGCTGCAGCCCAGCTAATGAGTCTCCTCTGCCCTGGCAGCAGGCCAAGCTCTATGCTGTGCTGTTTTGCACAGTGGAGACAAGATTTTATTGGCGCTGTTGAAGCCAATAGGAAAAAAGCACATATAAATTAGCTGAGTAAGAGACTTTCTGGGGTTGTAATTATTTGAGAGGTAAAGCATTCAAGCAGCTGCAATGCAGCTGTAGTGTGAGCAGGCCGAATTAGGATGTTATAAATATCGGTCTAAGTTACCTGCTGGGCCAGCTTCTGCTCCCGGTTATACGCATCTGACCCCACAAAAGTGCAAGTAGATCTGACCCACTCTTTACGAAAGTAATAAAATAAATTAGAACTCAGTCAGCTCTGACTGGGATGAATCTACATACATAGTTAATCTTTATTTTACATACATAATGGAGAAAAGATGAACTAATTCTTTCTAAAAGCTTGGGCTTGTCCCTTGATGACAAGAAAAATGATCGAAGTCTCGTACACCATCAATTGTTTGACAGGCACACAAACCTGGAATAATTACAATGTCTTTTGCCAAATTATTTCAGATTTATTTCAAAGTAGCTGTGAACACAGATTTGATTCACATTATTCAAGTGTTGGAGTAAGGTTTCTTTTGCTGTACACAAAGCTCTCTGCAATATATATTATGTGAAAATTGTGTGCTGGGCAGCAAATAAAGGTGAATTCCATGTTGTAAAGGCTAACCTGCTGCCCTGCCAGAAATGTTTGCAGTAGTGTTGCAAATATGTTTACCTTTCTAGCCATGTGTGCTTTCTTCTTTGTCCTCCAACCCTTTTCTTACAGTGTGGATTCTTTCCTCCAGTTTCTGAGGTTATTGCCCTTTTGCTTTTAATTGTTTTCATAGCTGTTGTAACAAAACTATGCAAACTCCAAGCCCCAATGTGTCTGGTTCACTGGGTTTCTTATCAACTGCATTAAAATAGTTTTTTTGTGTAACATTAGCACCTGGCTTCATTTCTTACAGTGCTAGCATTGCATTGCAGCTGGCTCCACAATGCAACTGAAATCAAAGGAGTCACTAATTTAACACAGGGCTACAGTGATGCAGCTGAACGGCAGGCAGCCCCCCCCGCTCCCCTCGTCTTGTTGGGTGCATGTTCAGAACCTGTGCATGTACTAAAGTTGTTCTGCGAGCATCCTCCCCTTTGCTATAAATCCTTAAATTCTGCCACTGAATTCACTGAGATTTGTGTTTGTGGTTTTCTTGGTTTTGCCTGTATCCCAAAGATAGAAGCACTGGAGCCCATAGGGTTTGAGTGTCCTTGCACTGCAGACTGGGCATTAGCAGCTATTCTGTTTCTGTCCTGCTCTGGGGACAATCCCATGTATTTGTTCAGTTTTAGAGGCTGCTATAGCTTTAACACTTTCTCTGGACAATACAGCTGTCTGTTATTTGGAGGCATTTCTCAAATTATCTATGTTTTCATCTCTCATAGAAGCTAAAATCACACATCCTACTGTCTTAATAGGAATTTTATAGATTTTCTGAGTCCTAGAGTTTCTAGCTGTGCTGTGTAATTATCCATTTCCTTTTTTTTTATCCTGTGAAAATCTTTATCTTGTTAAAAATGAAATGCACAAGAGTTTAGTGTATGAGCAACACTTTACTTTCTCTAATGCTGTCCTGAGAAGGTTTAATTCATTAGTTGTTCCCCTGGCAAAATCTTCCCTGTAATACATTAGCCATGTTCCTGAAAATACATTTTACTCCCTTGCCATCCTTTTCCCCTCAATGTGACAGTGAAAACAAGCAAGCAAACAAACCTTTGCAAGCCAGTGCAACAGCAACAAGATAGGTCCATGCTTATTATCCCATCATTATCTCTCATGGTCAGCTCTGTATATAGAATTAAGACTTTCTTTCACTTCTTCTGTTCTTCTGCAAAATATTTTATGCACTTGCAGATTCCGCAGGAATCAGTCTCTGCAGGTTTGTTTGCTCTGGTTCTGCATGTGTTTACACCTTTTAATCCCTTCGGTGTGAGTCACCCTAGTCTAACTGTTCATATCACATTTGAGATATTGCAGGTACTTCATGCTGGGCAACGGCAGAGGACATCATGTTTATAAATATTTGGTCTTTATTAAAAGGTGCTTCAGCAAATGTTGTAGCACTGCACACAGCCTGACTTCAGGGATCGTTCTCAAAAGCAGTTCCCTGCTGCAACCTGTGTTCTCTCTTGAGTACACAGATGTTGTAAGATACAGCAAGAATTCAGCAAAGTGGAAAGATTTCCGAGAAGGAGTGCCAATATATAAAAGAGGAGACAAAGTGAGAAGAATTAATCATAAAGGCTCCACGTTAAGGTAAGTACTATTCATATTTGCAGAGTTAGCCCACTCAATATTATAACGACTATAGATTTCATTTAGGAATTGCTGTGTTTGTTTCAGGAAAGGGAAATGTTTTCACGGTATTTGCATGTTCTAATGATTACATGCAAGATTGTGTAAGATCAGAGAGGGAATCAAAGAAGCCATAGTCAATGTTTGGTGAATGTATTTCTAAACATCTCTTGTGACTGTATCTTCACCTAATAATTTACTTGGAGAGTCCTTGCTAGCCAAGGTATAGTTTCTGTTGATACAGGAAATTCCCTACTCTCCTGATACAGGAGGCTATTCATGCTGTTGTTCCCTGTAACAGCAGTATGAACAACCACAAGAAACAGAAGGTACTGACATGGGAAAATCACCTTTTTTCTAGCATCCTTTTTTTTAGACTGTGGTCTGGAAATTAAATAGATAGTTGTATCATTGGTTACTACTGCAAAAACTTTCATTTGGGAAACTTTGTGCTGGTGAGCTCCCCACAAAAATGACAACTTTGGAGCTGCTGAAAATGGGAAAAAAAAAAAAAAATCTCATCTGTGGTCCTATGACCATTGTCAAAATTTTAAAAGACATCATCTCAGTACAGGGGCCCTTGTACCTATGTCCTAGGCTCAGTCATCAGAATCTGAATGTGCTAAGGCCACTGCCTCTGTATAAGAGAGGGAAATTCTTAATGGGCCAGGGCCAGCCCTGAGAAAATATATCAGAGGTAAAGCCTTTAGAGCTTTTCTCTTTCTAGCTTCTCTGGAAACTGTCTTACAGGAAGATCAGTAGCCTCTAGGTTCTCATTTTCAGGAGGAGAAATGATCTCTGATGTAGTGTTGTGCTTGTCTCAAGCAGACTAAAAGAGTCAAAGGCTTTGAAGAATCCCTCAGCCCTATGGCCTGACTTTTACAGGTTGTAAGTTTTTTTTTCTTCCAGTTTGTTGTCAAAATGTTTTTCACAATGCACACTTCTTTTCTAAGCTAGGTTGTGTAGATGACAGTTATAAAGGTAGCTGCTCTAAAGAAACGGTCTGTCAGTCTCTGAAGTTCCCCATCATCATCATCTCTTTGCAGGCTCAGAGGTGGTGGCAGAATTGCTCTGCGATTGTTCCTACGGCCTAATGATAGGTCAGCTCTGCTCATTTGACTGTCTCTTTATCACCTTGTGGGGAAGGGCTGAGGGTTTAGTCATAAATCATTTATCAGCACTCCTGGCTAATTGGGGAGGTCCCAGTTGCTTGGAGGTTAGCAAATGTGATGCCCAACTACAAGAAGGGCTGGAAGGAGGATCTGGAGAACTACAGGTCTGTCAGTCTGACCTTGGTGCCGGGGAAGGTTATGGAGCAGATCATCCTGAGCGCGATCACGTGGCACGTAAAGGACAACCAGGTGATCAGGCCCAGTCAGCATGGGTTTATGAAAGGCAGGTCCTGCTTGACTAACCTGATCTCCTTCTATGACAAGGTGACCTGCCTAGTGGATGAGGGAAAGGCTGTGGATGTTCCCTACCTGGACTTTAGTAAAGCCTTTGACACCGTTTCCCACAGCATTCTCCTGGAGAAACTGGCTGCTCATGGCTTGGACGGGTGTACTCTTCAATGTGTAAAAAACTGTCTGGATGGCCAAGCCCCCAAAAAGGTGGTGAATGGAGTTAAATCCAGTTGGTGGCCGGTCACAAGTGGTGTTCCCCAGGGCTGAGTACTGGGGCCAGTTCTGTTTAATATCTTTATCAATGATCTGGATGAGGGGATCAAGTGCACCCTTAGTAACTTCGCAGGCAACACCAAGTTGGGAGGGAGGGTTGATCTGTTCGAGGGTAGGAAGGCTCTACAGAGGGATCTGGAGAGGCTGGATCGATGGGCCGAGGCCAATTGTATGAGGTTCAACAAGGCCAAGTGCAGGGTCCTGCTCTTGGGTCACAACGACCCCACGCAGCGCTACAGGCTTGGGGAAGAGGGGCTGGAAAGCTGCCCGGCAGAGAAAGACCTGGGGGTGCTGGTCAAAAGCCAGCTGAATATGAGCCAGGAGTGTGCCCAGGTGGCCAAGGCGACCAGCAGCATCCTGGCTTGTACCAGAAACAGTGTGGCCAGCAGGACTAAGGAAGGGATCGTCCCCCTGTACTGGGCACTGGTGAGGCCGCACCTCGAGTCCTGTGTTCGGTTTTGGGTCCCTCACTACAAGAAAGACATGGAGGTGCTGGAGCGTGTCCAGAGAAGGGCAACGGAGCTGGTGAAGGGCCTGGAGCACAAGTCTTATGAGGAGCGGCTGAGGGAACTGGGGTTGTTCAGCCTGGAGAAAAGGAGGCTGAGGGGAGACCTTATCGCTCTCTACAACTACCTGAAAGGGGGTTGTAGTGGGGTGGGTGTCAGTCTCTTCTCCCAAGTAACAAGCGATAGGATGAGAGGAAATGGCCTCAAGCTGCAACAGGGGAGGTTTAGACTGGATATTAGGAAAAATTTCTTCACTGAAAGGGTTGTCAAGCATTGGAACAGGCTGCCCAGGGAAGTGGTTGAGTCCCCATCCCTGGAGGTATTTAAAAGACAGGTAGATGTGGTGCATAGGGACATGGTTAGTGGTGGACTTCGCAGTGTTAAGTTTACGGTTGGACTTGATCTTTAAAGATCTTTTCCAACCTAAATGATTCTGTGATTCTATGATTCCACAAATCCTGCTCTGGCCTCAGGTCCAGATGTCCCTCAGCTGTGGACAGGAACCACCGGCAGACCCTTACCGTCTGGAGAGTGAAGGAGGTGTGGACTCCTGTGCATGCTTCTTAAATCCCCAGCAGAACTGAAAGCATCGTTACTAAGGCACTCCGCAGATCCAGAAGTGGTGGGATTGGCTTCAGCTGTTGTAGTTGGTGGCTGGGACCAGTCAGTCCCCAAGCGCTTTCTGAGCCACCAGAGGAATTCAGCAAATATCTAACAGAGCGATACTTGCATCTAAAGTGTACCTAAAATGGAATTGGTCATCTGCCAGTGGAGAGAGCCAATAAATGTGTTCCCCTCCAAAGCTTTTCTGTTTATATATATTTTAGGAAATATATCTATAGCATTCTCTCTGTATATGTTTATTTAGATTACTAAAATACTCACTGTGATCATAACTGGTAACTATTACATTACGGTTCCAGATAATATAATGAAAGAAATCAATGATTCAATGGTTTGGATATATTGTAATTAAATTTAGTACGTGGGTGACATCAATGGCTGTGAATAAGTCTCCTGCAGTTACCATAGAAACAAAATTTCCTCAAGTAGCGCAGCAGAGTGGTGTGATGTTGAGTGGGGAGTTCTAACATTTAATTTTTAAATTAAACTGTATAGATAACCAGTAGGAAACAGCACAACCACCAATTTAGTATTAAAATCATGATGAGCTCTATTTTTCTGTATTGAACGTCAGCTCAATACCTGACCTAGCAGCTAGCAAGATGTATGTTGTGAGTTCTCAGCCTGCAAAGATGCAGGCTAACAAATACTTTTGATACTTGCAAAGCAACCTATAGATAGATATCTGTGAGAAAGAGACCAGGTTCCCACACACCAGTAAACAAGAATTGCATATTTTGATATGAGCTTATTTCCATACAAAAGAAAAATTTCATATGTTAGTAACCAAAGTATTTTCAATTAACAATAAAATATAGGCTGTACTTCAATATGAAGTATTTCTGAAAGCTGATTTTAAGGCATATATCATATGAATGACAATGACTTTCAGGGCAAATGGGAGCTGCTTAGTGGATCACCATGGTAACTGTGGTTATAGTATATACTTGACTACAATAATAGTTTTCTAAAATCTGACGTACAGGCTGGTTTGAAGAATCATTGCATAATCATTTATTCTTTTAATAAGGAGTGAAAATTGATTGGTTTTGCAACCTTTTTTTCCAGCACTGCATCAGATTTTTGAACTGTGTCAGAGAGATTACTGAAAACTTTTATCCCAGGGATCTTTATCTGAATTCAAAATCTTGAGGAATTCGAAAAGCAAACGTCAGGGAGGAGTTTTTCTTTCTCCCAAGTTCTTCTAGCAAGTCTCTGCTCCTTTAATCACATTAATCACATTAATATCAGATGTGATTAATGTAAGGACTAATCTGGAGAGAATTACAGCACACGTAACTACCTTTTTTTCTTTCTTTTTTTTTTTTTTTTTTTTTCCAGATCTGTCCCTTTTTCCCCTGTAATGGGAAATCTTGCAAGAGTATAATTCAATTCATGACTTGATCCTGCAGTCCTTATTCCTTCCAATAGCTGTAATAGGCATTTTTCATGTTTGTTTATTTCTGGGACTTAAATACAGCCTCAAAGTGAGGTCTGTATAAAGGAGCAGCATGTAATTTGCTGTCCAAGAAGCACTGCGGGGGCTGAATTGTGACTGAGTGATGGTTTGGGGTTCTTCCTCCATGAGACAAGTAGGTAGAAACAACTTTTTCTCAGGTATAGACTCTCATTTGAATGCAAAACCACCTCTAAACCACTGTAATACAGCAGGGTGTCGATAGCCATGAAATGAAAATTCAGTCCTGCTCAAACTGTTTAGTGTTTATAGAAAACCCAGTGGGTGGAAGACAAACTGTATGTTAAATAGGAAAGTCTGAGCTGCAAACACTGCCTTATGGGGATACTGTCCTTCACTTCAGCTGCTCTGCTAAAGAAGAGCTTACTGGTTAGGAAATCGATCCAGCCATGAGGAGGCACCCTTTAATTAAAAAGTTGCAGAAACCATATTGTTTATTTCTGTGATCCTTTCCGTGGTGGGGAAAAAACATTTCCTCCAGGACCCCCATCTGATTTTTACGTGACTGCATATCCCCCTTAAAAGCACGTGCTTGCAATCAATCATTCCTTCCCTTTGAAATCCCTAAGGAAATAGCTACCTGCCGTACTGTCTTCAGTCACTTATGAACAACCTGATTTTACAAAATATCACCTGACTTAAGCTCCCACGCAATGCAGGCTCTGTCCCTGGGAAGGTAGATAACCCTGCAAGGGTGCGGGCTGGGGAGCAGCTCTGCGGGAGGTGCTGGTGCCCTGGAGCAGGCAGCGGGAGCACGGTCCACCCTTCAAGGGATGGGATTATCGCCCTCTACTCTGCGCTCATGACACCACGGCCACATACAGGGTCTGGTTTTGGGCCCCCCTCAGTACAGGAGGTGGACAAACCGGTGGGAGTTCAGCAAGGGCTCCAAGCCAGCTGGGGCTGGAACAGTTACGCTACGAGGAGAGGCTGAGGGATGGGGCTGGCTCAGCCCGGGGCAGAGATGGCTCCGGGGGGGCTGGCAGCGGACTGAAACCTAACTATAGACAATGGAGATAAGTAAATTTCCTTAGGTCTCTGAGGATGAAGCGTATGCAAGGAACTATCCATAGGGCCAGGTCTGGAGCTCAAGCGTCCCTTTTAGTTTGTTCTGGTTTTGCAGGAGGTCCCCGTACTTGCATTTCTTCTTAGGCAGATCTTAGTTATGCAACGTTAATTTGTAACGATCCCACTGGCTGCTTAGCCAGCCTAACATCTGATGGATGCCCAGGCTCTCATCTCAGAAACTATTGCGTATTATTGTATATACCATATATAAATTACTGCTTTCTTGTTTGACCTAAGCATTTTAGAGGTTAGATTCCTCTTAAACTTGCTTAGGATTAATAAATTAGGCCTCCCCCTCTGCCTAAGGGCCGTGACCTGCAGGCATGCAAGCCCTGACAAGCGTTGCTGCGCTGCAGAGAAGAGGTGCAGCCGCCTCCGCACGGGTTCCTGCTAACCCCACCAGCTCCCTGGGAAGTGGAAAGCGGGGGTACCGTCCTCCTTGGTATGCGGCCAGGCCAGAGGGGATGCTGAGAAGAAGAGGGTAACAAGACAGGGGTAAAGAGAAAGCACTCTTTATCACGCTGTTATCACAGTTCTTGATTACAAGAAGTGATCATGTGGCTACTGAGGAAACAAGTGCAAGGCAACATGACAGAACATGCTGCTGGAGTTTGC
This sequence comes from Aquila chrysaetos chrysaetos, assembly GCF_900496995.4. Taxonomy (NCBI): domain Eukaryota; kingdom Metazoa; phylum Chordata; class Aves; order Accipitriformes; family Accipitridae; genus Aquila; species Aquila chrysaetos. The sequence goes on from NC_044005.1 coordinate 58,210,193, forward strand.
TGCAAGATCCAGGCAGCATCTGGGACTTAGTCATTAAAAAGAAATGACTGTAATGCTTCAGTGTATGATGGAAGCTTTTAAACTTTGAATTGGTTTAGGAAAACATAAATGAAAAAGTAATATCACTTTTGCAACTCCTATCCCCTCCTTGTGCTATCTGACCAGCTCTAAGACCAGTTGTAATTTGGCAAATGGAAGAAAAACAATTTTATAAAAGATTTCACATCTTTCCCACGTTTTTGGACAGACCCAACATTACATAAAATTGTTACTTTCAGGAATAAAATTTAGTTCACTCTCTTACATGGAGAAGAAAGATTCCAGAACAACTGAAAATATAGATATGTTCAAACTGAAGTTTTCTCCTTTTGTTTTTTTTCAACTCACATACCATTTGTCTCAGAGGGATAACAATGAAGTATTTACCATGCACTTTAATTAACAGTTGTTGAAAGAAATTGTACAAGTGCAGTCGAAATGCTATTTCTACATCACCAGCAATGCTTGCTTTTTAAAAGCTTCTCTAAATTATCTCTTTTGCATTGCATTAAGGATTGCAAATCCCACTCAGAGAGAAGGACAGGTGGCAGCCATCATTAGAAAGTGGGATCAGGTGAAGTCACTGCAGGGTTCTTACTCAGACTGTTACTCTCCTGTTGGTGCCTTGCATATCCCATTACGGGTTTCAGCTGATTTTCAGCTGCGCTGGCTGCTGATGTAATTTAATTCACAAATCACACCTGACCCAGCTCCCGTTCACCTCCACAAAGAACTTTCCACTCTCTTTTTCGAGGCCTGGAGCAGCTTTTACAGCCTCCCATATAGCTAGGGAGGGGAAATGTACGTTACGGTGAATTCAGTCCAGGGGAAATACTCTCTATGTAAATTTTGGTGCAGACTTGGTCCAGCTGAGGTTGCTAAGCCTGTTGAGACCTCATAGTGAGCTTGTTATCAATAGCGATTCAGGGAGAAGAAAGAAGCAGTGCGAGGGAAAGCATTGATTGCCAGATGTGTGTGTCTTGTAGAGGTCAGCAAAGCCCAGGACAGATCAGCAGGGGTGGAGGGGAAAAGATTCCCTGGCAAACAGGGAGGGTCTGTCTGGTTGCAAGGGCATTTCTGCCAGTCCCCTTTGAAGGCAATCAAAAAATCCCCAGTACCCTCTGGAGCACACCCAGTATATAAATGAGGGGAAGGAGAACAAAGACGTGAATGACTATCTGAACTTCTGACCCTTTGACCATTGTACATATTTTGAGGCATTTCAAGGATTTCTTTGACCGATAATGAATGTCTGAAGATATGGACAGTACGCTGAGAAAAGTGGCTGAACACTGTACTGTGAGTTATAGGAAATGTAATAAATCATAAGTAAAAAAGTTGCCAGTCTTTCAAGAAATGTAAGGGAAAATTCATTTTTAAAAAAAAAAAAAATTAGCTCTGTTATTTTTGATGCCCTAACATGTTTTAAGAATATTGTTGGCAGACAGAAATATCTAATCATCTTTGGAGATCCTTGAAAGATTAATTGTGCTTTCAGTTTATGTCTGAAATAATTCAATTATATCAAATATATAAAAAATCCAAGGAATAATAAAACAAATCTCAATTCTTGGGCAAGCAACAAAGAAACTACTCTTATTGATGTATCAATAATCCCTGTCTTGTGCTGCTGCAGTTTAAAATGTCAAATGTGTATGAATGACTCCATTTATGTTACAGGGCTCATCTATTTTAGTCCTTCCAAACAAGTTTAAAACAAGGTTTTCATCACTTTAAATAGCCCTATATTTCATCATTCTTCTACTCCATTCAATTTCCCTCTCTTTAATCAAAAAATTTAGAGCTGGTTTTGGTCACTTCCAGTGTTCACTTGATTCTCTTATGCTGCTCTTTCTTCAGTGTACATAAAGGTAGAGATGCCTGTAATTCCCACTCCTCTGTACCTATGGGCATTGCTTTCTGTGTACTGTAGGACTAAATTTCTCCTTGAAGAAATACTATTCATATATTTTTTAATTACTACCATTAAATCCTGTTTTTTTAATCTTCTTGAAGGAAAATAAATACCTTTTTTTGGCTTGACCTGTTAAAAAAAGTTTGAAGTCTGATAGATACTACAGTAGTAGATTTATTTTTAATTATTTATATCATGCAATATCATGTGGTACCTTATAACTGCTTTGATTTACTGCATTTTAATAGATTAAAATATCTTCTGGCACTGAATGCTCCTCCTGTAAGATGTGTCTGATCCAGGCTAAGGTCTTTCCATCTCATGCCTGAAGACATTCACCTGCTCAGTTTGCTTCCTATAAGGAATATATTTAAGGTTCATGTGACTTATTTAGCATCTGGAGACAACTGTTTTACCAGCTCCTTATTCAAAGATTGGATTTTAATAGACTATAGCTAAGATTACAGAGGAATTTTCATTGCAAGTCTCCTTTTTCAGACAACCACGGCAAGAACTGAGAAAATGTGATTCAGGAATACTCAGATATGAAATGAGTTTCCTTTGACTCATGCTATGATCTTTTTCATTTCTGACAAAAAAATATGCTAGAAAATGGCCCTTCCAATAGAATACTCTAAGAGTTGACAATAATGGCTTAGGTACTTCCTGAAAATGTTGGACTAGAAAAATTTTAAGTTAAGAATTAAGACTGTCCAGCAAGGAAGAAAACCTACAGGATGACCCATTTATACAATCAAATCAGATTAGATTCAAAATCTGTAGTTCTTATGATGGACTTCTGACAGCTGAAGCCTCAAACCAATAAAAATATATTTAGCAGAAAATTTCAGAAAGGGAAATGTTTTTAAACTGACTGCCTTGTGGATAGCTTCTAAATTGAAGAGGAGGTGAAAGTCAATAAGCAAATTAGCATAAATAATTCAATCTGCAGTTCTTAATTCGTGAAAAGAATACATCTTTGGGATTGAAATTGCTCCTGTTTGCTTTCAACCCACATTGCTGGGTTTTTTTGCAGAGTCAGAACCAGACTAACCTTTTTAAAAAATTACAGACATCCATTTTTCTCTCAACTCTTTGGCAAATCTCTGGGGACATGTTTTTCACATTAAAACCCTGTATGAAATTCTGCATACAAGATGCAATGTAATGTGACAGATGTTCATGTGGACAATGCTAATGAAATGTGATTTTGTCATGAACAGTGAAAACCTGGACATCAACCACAGTGCCAGAATAGATGCTGGTGTGCAGTAGACGACATGAACAGATTAGCATCTGAAATGCAATATGGTAACAAAGAAGGGTGGTGAAACTTTTGTTTATGTATGCAAAGAAGGATCTTATCATGAATTCAGAAACTGTAGGTCTCTGGCAGGATTTTTTCCAGCTGATGTTTAAATATCTAGTCTAAATTAATAATCTATTCCTTCTCTGTATTTTAGTGAGAGAATGGGTGCTTTATGAGTGTGACTCAATCCTCCTATCTTAGTTATTTATCTGTTTGAAATAGCCTATTGAAATGTCTGTATCTCAAAACTGGAGCAGACCAGAAAGAACATAGCCCATACTGTTACCCGTTTAAAACTCTAAAATGAAAAGTAAACTCATTTGTGCATTTGTGTCTCTCCAAGACCAGGCCTGGAATAGTTTGCTCTGCACTGTGAACCTGACTTTACCTCCACATTTTGGAGAAGTCACTTTGTTTAGGTGTATAGACATGGATGTAAGCGCTCGTGTTTGGGTATTTAGCATTTGGAAATGTGACAATTTGTTACCTGTGAACTTCTTTACCCAGCTAAACAAGGGCTATGAATATGAATATGAATACAGCAGATATTAAATCCCATCATCCCCTGCTTCTTCAGGGTGAATGTCTGTTCCACAAAGAGCTGTCAAGGTGGCCACTGAAGAATTTTGGTTAAGGGCAGTCTTTTATTTACACAACTATCCCATTGCTATTGAGTTTTCTCACAAGCATGGTTTCCCAGATGTCATTTTCCATGTAGTTTTATAGAAAGTGAATAACAAGGCAGGGATCCTGGATGACATAGAAATTAATCCTGGCCTTTTATGCTAAAGGACATTCCAGATATTTTTTTCAACATCCTTATCTTTTCTTTAAAATGTGTGAAGTTTTGCAATTTCTGTTCTCCATTGTGTATCTGAAGATGGATCAATGGCTGACTAATAAACAGAATTAGGTCTTAAAATATATATGGCATATTAAATAATAACAATTTTTTAAAAGGTCCTCCACGTATAGTTATGAGCAGTAGAAAAATGTTTGGACTACTCCTAGACTAATGTGAGGCTAGTAGTTAGGATTTTAAGCTTGGGTATGTCATATCAATGAAGATCTAAGTAGGTGTTGGGAATGTGTTGAAAAAAGTATCAAAGTGGAGGCAAGCTATGGGTAGGGTCTGTCAAGAATAGGCATTAGGTGTGAACTTATTGATGTCTAATATTTCAGTGAAAACTGGCACCAATACTAAAATGAGAAGAGCCAATTTTAGTAAGAGAAATAATTTGTTATTGTCAAAAAGAGACATCTTCATGTCATCCTAATTTAAAAGCTTAACTATCACTTTAAAATGTGCACTGTGGATCCCCTTGTATCTCATCAGAAATACTCAAATTTAGTGACAGTGTGGATCATTTGTTTGTAACTGAACTGGTAGTCACCGCTCTTCACTGCCTCCATATGATTTCAGATGAGCTGGAAACAATATCAGCAAAGGAAATCATGATAATGATTCAACAGATTGCATAGATAGGACTGCAGCGCTGAACTGTAGCTGACCTATAGCTAAACCTAACTGGTGTACTCAATTTTCTTCTGTCAGAAGAAAATGTGGCTAAAAATTACTGACTGATTGAAAACATAGTTCAGCATCAGGACTCTGAATTTTAGCACTGTGACACAAAAGGGTTGTAGCTGGAACTATAAATGCAAGAATATTTGGGACAAAGTAATACAGTATATTGCTATATTTCAGCATTATTTTTTCAGCTGGCCTGGTAAGTCTTCTGATTTTGCACATGTGGCGGTTTGACCAGATGTGACCACATTACTATACACAATTATGCTTCTGTTATCTTCAAAATTACAATGAGTTATCATTACATCATTTCTTTTGTAAATCCAATATAGATATGCCTACAGATTGTTTATGATCCATGTCATTGTATAGATTTTACGTGACAAAATACAGCCTGGACTTACATAGTTTTCTGCAGAATAATTACCAGTTGGCATTACAGAATGAATGGTGGGAGGCCATCAAACAGCTCGTCCAAGCCTTCCACCCATCTGTCCACTTGCTGTTTGTGGAACATGCAGTTTTATATTTAATGATTAAATAGTTTTCCGTATATCAAATTTTCAGTTTTCCCAAGCAATGCTTCTATGCAGCATTAGTGTTCATTTAGTGTTCATTTCCCAGTGTGGTAACCTTTTGTCTGACTTCAACTGGTTAAAATAAAAATAAGAAATAAAATTTAAAATATTTATTTGCTATCTCATTTTCTCCTAATTTCCATCCTGAGTGCACCGTCCTTGACTAAAAGCAACTGTGGCTTATATATGCAGGATCTTTTTTTGCTCAAGCGAAAAAGCTTGGGTTAAACATTTTTAAGAGAATCCTGTTTTGTCTACATTGATAATAATGTAGCTGAAGAACAGTAATTTTAATGGTATTTGTGGGTAAAATTTTTTAAGAAGTTTATTTCACCAGTAACAGGTAGAATTAGCCCCTGAGAGAAAAATGTATTTAAACTGCTAGACATGTAGTAATAGGATATGTTAAAAATAGAGCAACATATGTCAGTGTCTTTCTCAGTATATTTGGCATTAAATAATTGAAGATTTGTACTTGTATTTACTCTTCTGCAAATACAGCACGCATACATCCAGTGGATGCTGCAAATGTTACAAGTTACTTTGAAGTCAAGGGTGGTTTGTTTTTTTTATTGACTTCAATGAATTAGGACTCTCGTGACTTGGACATGGCTCCGGGATGTAAAGAGTGTCACTGAAGTACTTGACAGTTGCGTCTGAGCCCGTTGAGTCTGAAGCAGGCGTGAAACCTCCTCTACACTCAGCCCACTTTCGTGTTAAATCCGTTTAACAGCAGTGTATATACGATGCTCTGTGTTCCACAAGTCAAGCTGCACCAGGTGAAGACCTCCCCACCTCCCCTCCCCTGGGGGAGGTTGTCACCTCTGGTCACTGCCCAGCGTGCCAGTGCACCTGATCCTACCGCATGGTGTCCTCTTCTCTTCTTTTTTGTATCTGTCGTACGCTCATGGGGGTTGGAATGTTCTCTGCCCCCCCTTTTTCTCTATTTCCTTGCAGTGACTGACCCTATATTTTCAAGATGCTGAATTAAGATATTAGATTCATGGCATCACAGAAAATTAGGCTGGATGAGGCCGTAAGACACCATCTGTTCCATTCCCTGTTTCAAGGTAGGATTAGCTAAATCTAAGTCTTTCCTGACAGATGCGTCTCTAACATGTTTTAAAAAACGTCAGTCTCTTTGAGTATTACCTACTTCTAGAAAGTGAGGTGTTTGTTTTTGGGTTTTTTTTTGTTTGTTTGTTTGTTTTCAGAAGAACAACTTTAAATTTATAGGTGCAACAGGTTATTCTTGCCGTGGTGGGCACAGGAAAAGGTTTATTCCCTTCTAATTTGCACCCTTCTTTGTAATCTTTGATAACAGTAGTCCTTTAGTCATGTTAAGAACAACCCTGCTCCTTTCAGTCTTGCATCATAGTTTGCTTCCTAGACGTTGGACCCTTCCTTTTCTCCATGCAGTCTCTTCAACTCATTCACCTCTTCCTTGAAGTGTAGTGCTCCAAACTGGACAAAGTATTTCAGAGAAGACCCTTCTAATTCTGCATAGATTGGGTCAAACTTTATATTTCTGATCCACTATGATTCCCAGACTTTATTGTACCAACTGCTGCCTAGTCAGTGATTCCCCATTTTATATGTGTGCAGTTGATTAAACTTGTTCTCACTGACTTATTTTTGCTTGTATCCATGCAAAATATTATCATTACTAGAGCAGGCCCCAGCAATAAGAACTGGTTGAGAATCCTGCTCAAGACCTGAAAGGGTTACTGCAATGACCCAGATTTCTCCACCACCAGCTCCTCCCAAAATACTGTTATTTTATGTCAGCATCTGTGTGGTGACATGCTGGTTTATGAAAGCCTGGCTGAACTTAAGCCGAGGATGAGAGATTGGCAGCTCATATAAAGTGGCACCAACTAGTGAGCTGTGATATGAAATACCTACAAGCCAACAGTACTAAGGCATCACCTTCACCTACAGAACTGCACTACGCTGAAGGTAATCAAGCAAAATGCTTGTCTCAAGGGTAAAAAGGACATCAAAAGTTTCACCTGTTTTATGGCTTCTGAGGCCACAGGAAGCAAGTATTACAGTCCTTTTCCCTTTTTGTACCTATGCTTGCTATGGACTGTGGTGAATTTATAGATTTCCTGGAATGGGAAAATACATTTGCGTGCACATGTGTGATTGCACACTTAAGAGAGCAGTTTTTAGGCAGAATTCCTACATAGTCTACATAGGATAAAGACGGATTTGACATCACGCAGGCCTGTGAAATTAGCATGAAATGCATAAAATGTGAACGCTTTATTTATAATGATCTCAGTAATCATAAGCTAATGGGAGCCTATGAAAAGAGAAAAAACCCCCAAACTTTTTTGGTGGGTGGGAAAATAGCATTACTTGGTGAAGTTTTCTGCTACAGTAAGTAGGAAAGAATTTTCACAGATAATTCCGTGGCTGAGATTTCCTGGCTGACTTACAGATAGAAGGTGACATATGCAGCTAGGATTTGCCTGTTAGTCTTAATATGAAAGTAGAGCCCCTCCCACATTCCGCATGGCACTGCTGCCAGCTTCTGGGAGTTAGGTTCAGCTCTACCATTGTGGGGAATCATTCTGTCCCGGTAGATGCATACTGACTGTTCAGTTTAATTTTTCATTACATCTGACCAATTGTTGGTGATACTGTAATATTCAGTGAAATTAGAATCAAATGCTTAATTTGAGCTTTATATTGAAGTTTATAACAAAGACAAGTTACTCATGACTCAGGCATTCTTGATCGAATAAATCAGTAAAACAAAAAGTGGCTTGTCTTTCATTCTGTGAGCAAGCTCTTCTGGGATTTAAAGGTTCTTTGTCTTATCTGACACTTCGACAAGGCGAATCATTTAGTGAATTAAAGAAAGCATGCATTTCCCTTGCAGATTACTTTTAAGTAATGAAGTTAGTGTTTGGGCAAAACAATCAGCTTTACTTAATGGTGCTTTGAAATCAAGTCTCTAAGAAGAAGCTGAGTGATTTCTGCATGACTACATTCCATGTCATCATCTGGTATGAAAAATGCATTATACTCTCACTTCCTTCCTCTCTAAGCAAACTCAATTTCCAACACCTGTGATCTGAATAAACTGTACACAGACTCCCATAAAAGATTTCAACTGTAAAAAGGTTATGGATTTTTAGAACTGTATTTTGAAGTCTGATATACCCAAGTTACCCAAAGGGAGCATGCGAGGCCAGTAAGCTGGAGGAAGAAAGTCTTTCTGTCCATGTAATACAAGTAACATAGTGGGTCAAAATGCTGCCTTGTGAGGCAAAGCAATGAACCAGAAAGGGAAAGAAAGTGGTTCCAGGCAGGGCTAGCATCTTTCCCCAGCTGGAAGGAAGCCCGGTCGGGATATGTGGTGACAGCTTTGCTGTCGTTCTTATCCCAGGCTGGCAGTAGGTAAGCTGTCGTCTCCTCCAAGGAGACACTGGAGTGTGAGAGGGACCTATAGGTCACTCCTCTCAGTCAGGAAGAAAAACTGCATGTTTGGTTTGACCTTGAGCTGCCTGGTGTCTGGGCGCTGTGTGGTTCTCACGTTAACTCACTTTTGCTCTCTTTTTTTTTTTTTTTTTTGTCTTTCACAAAAACTTTCCCCAATATATTTCTTTTAGTTGGCACTAAACCACATATCATTAAGCACTATGCAAATGTCTCGGCAGAGACAGGATAAAATGAGTGGCCTCTTTGCCTTAAACAGTATAGCTATATACTTGGAAAAACTAGGTTTTAACTAGTTATATGCATCTAATTAGTTAAAAGATGTCTTTTCAACAGCCTGGGGAGCCTGTATGACATTTGTGATGTTGCACAAGATTTTCAGCAACCATCTGCTTTCCCACATGATATCCTCCACTGTACTTGTTTGCCTACTCCCTCTGATGTTCATTGCTTTAGCCTTTCTTTAAACTAGTAAGACCACAAAGTTTCTGTAATACCAAACCCAAGAAATGACAAAAGATGAGTTCGCAGTTTGAATGTCTCTATACCGTTCTTAAGGCTCAATATAGAAACTCCTCAGACTGAGACTATGCTGACTGTACACCTATTTTCAGATAGAAGTTTTTACTTATGCTCGCTACAGCAATAAACAGGAATTTTATTTAGTCCTCGTTCGTACATTAAGGGCTGGGAACAATATTAAAAGGTGAGGAAATCTGACCTCTATTTCTTGTTTGTGGTCAGGATCTTCCTATTATATAGAAGCTTTCAATTGTGTACCTACTTTCAGTCAGGTAGGTTCTAACCTAAATGTGTTTTTTTCACTAAGTGATTCAGAAAATACTTTTTTGCCTAAATACATTATTATAATCTATAAGATGGCACTACTAACCTCTGCTTCTGTCTAGCTTAAGACAGAATTAGGCATAATAGCAACGAGGCAAAGCAGAAATAAAAGCTAGAATAGAAAGCAAAACAGTCTCCTGTTCTTAAAAAAATGCATGCATACTGATAAAAACTTTCTAATATATGGTAAAAAAATTAGGCTTACTGAGAAAAATTCCACAAGTGGATTCCTTTCTACACCTGTATTCCAACATGCAAATCAAAACTGTCCAAAAGTACAAAAAGACTTTTTAAAATGTATGGACTGTATTTGACAACATTTTATGTTGTGTGAGCATTCCCTTTACACTTCTCTTGTTACTTTAGTAACTGTCAGACTGAAATTAATTGGAGATTACTAGCTGCTCGTGATCAGTCCACCTGGCTTGTTTGATCTATGATTGTGCTGCACTACCTATCCACCTCAAAGAGTTTATTTTAGATTAGAAGCATATCTCCCAATAAGGGAGAAATTTTGTTTCTTAAATTTATAGTGAAGGACTACCAGCACCTTTGACCATGAGTGTAGGTAAAGTTGCCTATAAATAAGAAGAGACAAAAGACCATGTCATGCTGGAGGGACAGTGAGATGTGTTGAAGGGTAGTAAGAGGCTCAAAATTAATTAATTTGCTCTCTCTTTTCTGTGCAGTGATTTTCTCAGACTAACATGGATGTAGGGTATTCCAACATTTAGATATGACAATCACGGGTATTTTGGATTCTCAGGTGTGACATTTTAAGTGTGGCAAAGCTAAATAACTAGGTAACAAACCTTTTATTTCTATAAGTAGAATAGGAGAAATGTCTTAGACTTTCTTTACATAGACCAAGCGGACCCAAGAGACCTTGACTGTAATATAATCTCAGCTTGGGAGGAAATGTGCTGTACCCTAACTGTGGCTCTTAAGGGAGATTTAATTTCCACAGCTTCCTTGCAGCCTGGTTGCTTAATAGATGTTTTGTAGGTGGAATTAATTTTATTCAGTAAAACCCTTTAAATCAGTGTTATGCAAAATATTCTAGTTTATATACAGCAAATGAAGAATTAGCTGAAGATTTCTTGTTTGATAATTTCTACTGTGTATCCTTTTTTAAACTATTGCTATCTGCTTATGTTTCCTTACAAAGAGCTGGACAAATACAGTGTCCTGAGGTAACTTTTACTAAGCTATCAATATTGTACATGTCATGATCAGGGTTATTACTCTTATTAAGACTGGATATTGTAGATATCAGAATGCTAAATTTTCATGGAAAACCTAATGCACTGGTCTTTTTGTCATTGTATGTTTCTGGCCATCTGATCACCTCTAAGGTTATTTTTTTTGTTATTCTTTTTAATCTGCACAGTAATTTATTATAATGTTATGTATGGAACTGAGTGTTTTGAAGACTTGAAATCATTATCTTCTATAAGTGAGGAAAGAATGGATGTCTTGGTGTTACAGAACAATAAGCTAAGCCTTTAATTATCAGCTGATTAAAATTAACATGCCCCTAACACTAATAAAAGTACTGATTGAATTTTGTTAAAAATCCAATTATTTCAATTATGTATAAATTATGGGGATGGTGTGAAAGTGATTTTACAAACCAGAGTGGCATCTTACACTTGTTATCATTAAATAGTTTTCCTGCTTTCAAATGTTCTTCATTTTTAACATTGATCTCCAAAATGTCCACTGAAATTTTACTCTGTAGAACAGAATTCTTCAGTCAATTAAATTAGTTAATTAAATTAAACATCTCATTTCAAGAAGGGAAAATGGATGTGAGTGTCTTCTGCATTTTTGCTGCTTTCAGTGACAATAAATATTTGATCAGTACACAGTTCAGGAATATGAGCAAGTTAATTCCAGAGTATACTCTACCCATGCTATTGTTATTTCCACTATGAAAATTTGATTTCTTAAATCTCAGACCTTAATGCTTGGCATTGGTTGTTTGGTTTTTTTTTTATTTAAGTAGGTTTTTGTATCTCATTGCTTACGTGCTTACATTTTGAGGCATAGTTAATATACCTGCTGCACTTTAGGAAGAATGGCACATCTTTTTGATCTCCTTCTGTACCTGCCAACATTTACTCCTGCCTACCCTGAAATTCCTCTCCTGCATAGACCCACTCAAGTGTCAGAAACTAAAGGTCTTGTGGCCTCAGGATCTCATCGTGCTCAAAACAGGCAATATCTCTAACTGCATCAGGACAATATTCCTTCATATTGGAGTAGACATCGCTTGTTTTAAGATATGAATACCTTTGTAAAAAGAAGGAGCTCCCTTCTGTTTATGCAACAATCTGGTAGTTGGAACTCATGCTAGAATCAAGAGTATGGTGTTTCTATGCTCTTGCTGTGAAGGAATTCAGTGTTTTGAAATGAAAAAGAAGAAGGAGAACCCAGGGGACACTAAATCAGTCAGTCTCACTCTGATAGCTAGCAGGACACCAGGACAAACTGTACTAAACATATTTATAACTACTTAGAAGATAATGAGGCAATAAATAAAAAAATCAACGAACAAACCGACTGACTGACCAAACAACCAGCAAGTGCAGATTTGGCAAACATTTCACAAGACAGGATTGTGATTAAAAATGATCTTGACAAATGGGAAGAATAATAAGAAATCAACAGTGGGTCAGAGAACAAATAGCAGTTAGCAGTATAATGCTGATGAAGAAAGGCAAAGCTTGTTCCATCATGTATTGCTAGGAATACATTAAAGAAGGTGGGGGAGTTGATTAGTCAATGTGGTGTTTGGAAAGCTTCACTTGGGTATTGCTTCCTGGAAGTGGTACCACTGCAGTTTGGAGAGGATCTATAGAATAGTGGTAAGAAAGAAAAGAGCTTTGGGAAACATAGTTTATAAGGAATAACTGAAGGTATTAGATTTTTTAAAGTCTAGGAAGTAGAAAACTAAATAATAAGGGGGAGATGTGGTAACAGTTTTCTACTGTGTAAAAAGTCATAATTAATAAGGTAGTAGACGTATTTCCTCTTCTCTGTTGATAGAAGAAAAAGAAGTAACTGTCAGCCAGAAAGAGTTATCTAAGGTGACACCTGTAAGGGTTATGCAACTTCTTTGGAAGTTTATGGAGTTTCCTTCCTAGAAATGTTGAAAAACAGGTTAAGCAAGTATCTGTCAGGGATATTTAATGTTTATTTCATCTTGTCTGAGTGCAACAGGATTTGTTCCTACAAGCATGATATGTCTATGGTCTGTATGTTGCTGAAAATGTTGTTGATTGCATGCGGAGAAGAGTAGCAGCACTGTAACTCCATCAGGCCTCGTAGCTGATGATGGGCGACTCTGGCCACTAAATGAACATCTATCTGGTTTATTTCTATTAAGAATGAGCAGGCCGAGAGTTCACTTTTATCTTTCTTGTGTAAAATACCATATGCAGTTTTAAAAGGGTGTTCATTCATTGTATCTTGACTTTATCATGCTGGGAGAGTGTGATTACCAGATTCTTTTTTCTTAGTTCCTTATATGATTTTTTCCTTTCCAAGTTTCTCTGAATTACTCTAATTAAATGGAATAAAAATAGATTTAGGCTGAAGGATCCTGGAACAGAAGGAAAAGGTAGCCTCATCCATCAGATAAAAAAATTCCTTGTAAACTGTGAACAGTATCATTAAGTTGAAGTAAGTCTTCATTTAATTACAAGCTCAGAAAAGGCAAACGCAGATTGTCTTTTCAGAAGCAGATACTTGCATGTTGACAGTGGAGATCACATCTTGTACATTTTGCTGTTGTTCACAGAAGATTTTGACTATTAATCATTATCTGCCATTTTCAAAATCAAGGTTCTAACTCAACATGACAGATGAGCAAATGCTCCCATCTTTCTGCCTGAGATTTCCTCAAAGAAGTCTGTGCGTACTTTCAATGCATGTGGTGCATGAGGACCTGTACACACATAATATGTATGGTATGTTCTAAGTCTGTTGGATTTACTGCCCTGACCAGAGGTACAGATGCAGCAAACCCTGCATATCTGCGGGTATAGGAACTGATTATGCAAGCACGACCTGGTGGACAAAGCAAATTTAACTTTACTGAGACATATCACATTTGTTTCCTTGGTGCAGTGCATTAGTACCTCCCATCACTGATAGAGTTTATCTACGAATAAATTGTAGACACTTTTTTGGACATACCTCATGTACTGATATCAGAGACAGAGTCAATGGGTGTGCAGAAGAATATCCTACACAGTTATCTATCAATTAGCATGTTTTATGATTTTTTTTTTTACCTAGTGATAATTTTGCCTTCTTAGTCCACAACAAATCCGGGCCTGTAGGTTATTTATAAGTCACAGTTGGAACTAACCCTCTATTATTTAAGAGTAACAGCCAAAGACATGAATATCAGGGAACAAGTGAACACCATTTGAAATTAGTGTTCAAAATGTGCAGACAGTCTGAGTGAGCTCACACCCCTACCTACGCTAGACCTGCTGCCTGGGAGCACATTTAAGTTTGGTAATGGAACCTTACCCAGAAAGTAAAAAAGGCTTCATCTCCAGGTACACGTATAGCAGAAACTAACCAGATAACACCCAGTCATGTTTTGCACAAAGAAACCCACTGATCTGGTAAATTAATCTATGTGCATATGAATGAGAATGTTAATTTCTCCTGATAGCTCTCCATAGCCAATATAATACCTATGTGAGCTACACTATTGAATGGTTTTCTGCTGGGCTATGGTAGGATTATGTTCAGAAGCCTTTGCTTGTGAACACGCGTAGATCAACATTTCTGCCTATTATAATTAGCAGTTTCCAGCATCCACTGTACTAACTTGTGATCTCCAACTGTTTGAAAATATGTACATATCATTAGCAAAACTCTTTCAACTCCCCTGCAACTTTGAGTTGATTCTTAGTCAGTTTCAAGTGGAAAGTACCAGATGAGACTTTGTTTTCATTAATTAACATAAATAGGTATACATCTTCCCAAGATGAGAAGATTTTTCCTTGTTTATTTGTCAAATTAAAAACAGTGGTTTTGGGGTATGAGCATAAGGGGTTTAAAAATAATGAGATAGATGTCCCAGATTGCAGAAGTGAGAGTCTTCTGCACTAAAAATACCTTGTCATTTCTTCAAACACACTTGATAGAATGCACAGACAGTGTTTTAAATGTTTTTCCTTAGCAATTGCAAATGCTCCTGAAAGAATTTAATCAAGTAATTCAACAGTGCACAGTTTTTGAATGGTGATTTTTGGAGAAGACAGAAACAAACGAAGCTTTCCAGGTTTTGTGCTGCATTGTAGCCTCCATATTTTAAAACAGGAAGGCAGGAAGATCCACCTGAAGCGTAGATTAAACTACATTGAAGAGGAAAAACTTACATAACCCCAAACACTGAATTTTGGATCAGTATGGAGGGGGGGGGCTTCCTCCTGTTTGTTATAAGTAATGAACAAATATTGGCATTATAAAATCATAGAATCATAGAATGGTTTGGGTTGGAAGGGACCTTAGAGATCATCTAGTTCCAACCCCCCTGCCCTGGGCAGCGACACCTTCCACTAGACCAGGTTGCTCCAAGCCCCATCCAACCTGGCCTTGAACACTGCCAGGGATGGGGCATCCACAGCCTCTCTGGGCAACCTGTTCCAGTGCCTCACCACACTCACGGTAAAGAATTTCTTTCTAATATCTAATCTAAATCTACCCCCTTTCAGCTTAAAACTGTCACCCCTTGTCCTATCACTGCACTCCCTGTTAAAGAGTCCCTCCCCATCTTTCCTGTAAAGGTCTCCCTGGAGCCTTCTCTTCTCCTAAACAACCTCACGTCTCTCAGCCTGTCTTCACCGGGGAGGTGCTCCAGCGCTGTCGTGTAGTTGCTACCTCTGAATATAGGTCAGGCCAACCAGCATCTCCCAAGCTGTGTGTGACTCTTTTATGGTGGAAATGTGGTTCTAAGAACGTAAACAAAGAAAACAATAAATAAATACAGCCTCTGCACTCAGTCGGACTGGACTCTGGTGCGTGAGTGTAAGGAATAGTTATTGCCTCTTGATGTTTTTTGCCATTAGCTCAAGTCAAAAAATAAGTATTGGACAGGTTCCTGTGAATAAGTGGTGGATAAGAAGAGAAAGAGACCAGTTAATGTGGCTGCTATAATAACATGGCATGGTAATAGGGTGGCAAGGTAAAGAATACGGAGGTGGGTTATTGCAAATTGGGACAGGAGGGCATAAAAATAAAATAAGACATAACTATCTAAAAGATAGGGACAACATTTATTTATAGGGTCAAACTTTAGGGGGAAAACCTATATAATGTATTTTTTTTCAAATCTACAATTCTTCTGTCATTTCACATACAGCTGAATATTTATAAGCTTCCATTTATTTTTTAAATGGTACCTTTAAAACATTTCCACACATCTTTGCTTCTAAAGTAATTAATTAAACACTATGTGTTTGCAACTGAAATTAGCACATAATTTGAAGCTTAGCTTTAACACAGAAGTCTGTTAATACTGATTTTCATCTGTCCAAATCTTTTTACACAAAGAAAAAGGTTATTTTAATTTCTGCATTTCATTAAATTTAAGTGAGACTGAAGGAACTACATATTTAAAAATATCACACAAAAAGAATGTGAACCGTAAAAATGTGGTGCTCTAATAAGACTAATATGGCATACACAGATGCCTTAGAGAATCACTCTATACAATACTCATATAAACCCAATATATACATATACCTGCTTTTCATCTTTCTAGCCTTCTACATGCATATTTCATTTTTGTTTTCTTCCAGAATAATGTTGCAACTGTTAAGGTTGTTTGTGCTTTTATTCAAAACTTACATTTATGTCAAGAATTTGTTTTAATTTAACCATTGCTAGACCCATTTTGTTATTAACTTCACGTTCAGCTCAGATTTTCCAAATACAAGACTGTATCAGAAAACCTTCTAGCTGAATTATGAAAGAAAGATAAGTGGTATTCAGTCATGAAAAACTTCTTAATGTTCAGTCTTCATCATCTTTAGTGAAATTGAAATTTTTACCTGGATATTGCAGACCTAATGCACAGAAGAAAATTCCAGTTGGTGGAAAACTTTTTAGTAACATTATAATTGCAAGATGTAGAGATAAAGATCTTGGAGCAGGCCTCAACATTTCCAGATTCTGAGGCTGAGAAAAGGAAATATCACCCACGTGACTGAAATCCTTTCATAAATGAAGAAAAATGATAGAGAAATTTGTTATACAGGTGAGGACTTAACTATGGCATTTTGCTGTATTCAGCATGGGATATGGGAATTTAACTGGATGTAAATATTTGTTACCATTTTCTGTTCACTTGTAAATGTTCCCTCCATGGCAGTGAGTATTATAATACTTCTCACAGTTCTTCCCACAGGTTTTCTTCTTTCTGGTTTAACTCTTCATGCTTCAAACAGTACTTGCAAATAAAAGACCTGAAGGAATCTCCATCTGTGGCAAGAGCTATGGAAATCAAGTTAAAAATGAGTTATAACTATAAAATTGAAGAGTCCCTTACAGTGGAGACACCCGTCACCAACCAGATAGCAACTGTCCATCCTGTTTGAGAGATTTGACTTAACTCCCTACTGGAAAATTAGTTTTGGGGTGCTAAGGAAGTTACAGGTCTCCCTTGAAACTCTCACCCTGTCTTAAGCTCAAAAGGACCCTAGTTTTTTTTCTATGACTTCGTGTTGAGGCTTTCCGACTCCTTGAGTCATAGGTGAATGAGGTTAAAAGAAAACTGCCAGAGAGCTTTTAACTTTTTGTCGAGTTAAAAACTTCCAAACTTGTTGAATAAACTAGCTTTTTGCCATGTTTTAAAGCCCTACCCTTTATTTAAAAAAAAAAAAAAAAAACAACCCCAAGCCAATGCCTTTTATGTAGCAAGATTTACAGTTTTTTAGAAGTTTTCTTTCCTGAATGCTGCTTTTGAGTGCAAAAACAAACCAGGGGTCAGATCCTATTTTAATTAGAGAAGCCTCAAATAGGAAGCCATATTTCTGATTTTCATTGCAGGTGTGTAATTTAGAGCAATCTTTGGATAATACAAAACGAAACTTTTCTCTTTGAACTTGATAGATTTTGCTAAATGACTAGTTTTCTTCAGGCTGAATTCTGGTCTGAAAAGAAAATTCAATCAACAATTACGCTACCTATTGTTACTTAGGAAAGGGTTTTTCACTTGTTTCCATCTTCCTTCATTCATGTGAAAATGAAAAAATGACATACTCAAAACCAGAATACGAAGCAAAGAAATAAAGCACAGCTCTCTTAAAATAAAGCAATACCAGTCACTTTAGATGAACAGGATGAGGGGAGCAGTCAATACTGAGAGTTTAGAGCAATTAGACATTATATGCTTTATTGTTTTCATTTCTAACCCATGAAAGGTTGGCTGAAGCAGTTAGCAGAGATGAGGGTGTTTGCAGTATCTGTGCAGGTAAGGCAACTCACCTCATGTGAAATAAATCTTAAAGTACTTAAAGCACTTAAGCAACTTCAATTCCAGAGATGATGTGTGACAACAGACACAATCTTTTAGTGTAACTATTCTTTCTTTTGCCTGAATCTAGAACTATTTCAAGACAATAACTATTTTTTTCTGAATATCAAGGAAAAAGTGATAAATTTGGCTCTAAAATGTGTATTTTATCTGAATAAGCCCAAGATTTAAGTCCAAATATATCTCAGATATTTACAGGCTTAACTAATGTATATTGACCTAGTTCATACTTGGGATGGCTCTTAGGTCAAGATGGAGGCTTCTCAGATTCAGAGCCTTAATTTAGAAGGAGACAAAAAGTCTTTTTAAGATTGATGTAGCGTAGAGCTATGGATGTAACAATGGTACTGTAACTAAGGGTTTTTTCCTTTCAGGTTTTGTACACGGGCAAGGTAGTCCCCTGTTCAGTAGTTAAAACAAGAATCTTAAGGATATTCCAAGAAGATTTGGTCAGATCAGAATAAAAGTTTTTACTAGGTCTTCTTTTACCCAAATCATTAGTGGCATCTCTATATGGTTAAAAAGAAAAAGGATTCAAATCATTTAATTTCGTTGTCTGTGGTTTTCTCTTGGGGCCACCCCTCCTCCAGCAGGTTTTCTATCAGAACTTCTAAACCCCTTCTAGACAGATCCACATTTAAAAAAAATTTAAAGTGAACGTCCCTTGCTCCTGTCAGTGGGACTAACTTGATTGAGAATTGTCACAAACAAAAGCATATCTCTACAGAGTGCGTTTAATGACAAAAGAAAATATGAACCTGGTAGATGAGATTTTCTGTTTTAATTTCAAGCAATTTTTTCATATTGCTGTAATGAAGAATATATTTCTGCTTGGAGGCCTGGGGCATTGCCTAAACCCATTGCTTGCTGAACATTTCCCATACTTTTCTGATTTGTTACTCTGCTGCATATTGCCGTGGAAACCCAAGAGGAGTTTTACATTGCTATGGAAACAAATCAATATAAATATATCTGCATTTTATTTATAGACCAGGTAGTGTAAAGGCCAAAACACATGCCTGCATGGATAGAACATGATATACAGTAGGGTTTTTTTGTTGTTGTCTTTTTAATTAATAGAGATATTAGGCGATGCTGAAATAAGTGTCAGTTTTGTTCTGCTGCAGGGGATAAAGAAACCGTTCTCACTTTCTGTCATGTGTTGTTTTAATTCACAGGTTTTGCAGTCAGTCTTTCAAGGATTATGACACTAATCTAAGATTAACATTGACTTTGCTTTTGTAAGTGCTTTAACTGGTATTGTACCAAACCTAAATTATATGCTCCTCTAAATTGCAAGAACGTAGTTATGTTATGTTTTGCTATAAACATTGGAGCATTACTATCTTAATCTGACAGCAAAAAGAGCCTTTCAACCTGCATTAAACCACAAGACCATGTGGCCTTATTCCTTGCTACCATATTACCTTTCCAGAATTGCTACCAAAATAATTTATGCTCTTGTTTGACTTATGAGAGCCTCACAAAACCTCTCCTGAGCTTTTTACAGACTTATTCAAACTATAAAACTTTAATGTCTGCTTGAGCTATGCAGAAAAGGACTACAAATTTTTTTACTTTACATTTTACTTCTATTGCTTTCTCTGACTGGTCTCTCTATATAAACTAATAAAGAAAATAAACCATCACTGCTATATTCTTCTCTGTGTCTTTATACACACCTCTGTATAACTGTGGAATCATGCATGAGGACTGGGTTTTGACTTGTACCAAATCCACTTTACAATGAAGTGGCATTTTTCTTTTTCTCAATAGCTTTTTTTATTGGTGACCAGGCAGAATTTTGACTCATTGTAGAAAAATACACATAGACCATCTTGTCATTCCTATTTGAGGAACCTCAGTTTAGTGGGAATATTAAACTAAAATAGTAATGTATGGCTTTATCATGAATATGTAATTTGGCTTCCATTTTCATTGGTCTTAAATTTACACCCACTGAAAGGCTGAAACTGTATCAAAAAGTTTGAATGATCATAGGATTCGGCCCTGGGCCTCCATTTTTGCCACACAGATGGATCTTAGCTCCTCTGTGAAGCTCTACTGACTTGAAGAAACAAAGCTAGCAGTCACTGGGGCGTGACATAAGTTTCAGGGTATGTCCACAGGAATTTAATGACATATACAATACACAGCAGTTTTTCTATTACCTCAAGCTGAAACTCAATTTATATTGGTCTTTGTTTTGAACAAACTGGTGTAAGAGTTAATATATAAGACAGAGATTAATGCCAGCCTGACCTAAGGCAGAATATTTTCTAATCAAACATTTTCCCTATATAAATCTGTTTATATGGAAACTTTCAGTTTTGATGGCATTCCATTTTCTGATGGTAGAAAACTGCTCCACTGAAAATGCTTTGACTCCCATACCATAACTTGTTGTTAAACTAAGCCTAGAGTGAAAGATGAGAACAATATGGATGGGTATGGCTATAAGTATTTTATTACAAGGATTATTGGACTTGCCCCTGTAATAGCCAGAAGCAAATATGGGCTGCATCTGGTAGGAATCTGTCAGCTCTCAAAACATTTGAGAAAAGAAGCACATGTTGGCAGTATCCAGATATAAGGTCATTTCAGAAGTAAATAAAGTAGCAAATGGTAAAGCAGATGGTGCTTCCTACCCCATTAGTCCTGCTAGGGCCCACAAGTCATGGAAGAGGTGAGGGCATTGTCAATGTACCACACATACCTGTCCTAGAAAATTCACCTATGGAATCAGAGAAGGTATTCTCAAATTTGGGGAAACAGGGAACACAAATTGCTGAAAATGCTATAGCAGGTCTGAGGAAATAGAATCCATGTCACAAAGTCCATAGTGAGTTGTTCAGCTTCCCGTTCCTCCACTTTGAGCTCCCGCTCCCATTTTACATCATCTAATTGCTTCATTTAGTTCATGCTTTCAGAAGCACCAAGCTTGATCACCCATGGAAAGGCACAGTTTTTTGTCGCTGGCATTTGCTGGATCAAGGTTAAAGTGGGTGTGGCCCACTGGAGGAGAAAAAGATGAAAACATTCCTAGTTACCCATTCTATAAGCATGTGCTCCATTTCAGAAAAATCAGTATCTCTACTGACATTGCTGAACTGCTCACTTGGGCAAGCTTTCAGGAGTAGGGCTTCTGCTATTCACTCTGAATGCATACTCTTGGGAACGAGTGTAAGTTTATGCAACTCAAATCTAATTTGAAATCATGACTTAAAGTAATATTAGTTTAATATTTATAATTAAATTCCACTATTTGGTTTTCCTGTGTGTTTTCTCGTTTCATAGAGTTTCCTTAGCCTTTCCAAAGTTTAAGTTTTCTCTTATGTTCTGGCTGCTGGCTGTCAGAGGGAAAGGAAAGCAATTACTGAATTATCCTCAACAAAGATCTATGGTATGAAATGTCATTTGTCGGTCACAAACATATAGGGGCATTTTATTTCCAGTGACCATTAAAACTAAAGCACAACACTCCTGGAAATGCAAGACACATCCTCCCAAATACTGAAATTCCTCTAATCGGATAAATTTAATTCAGTGATGGTGAGATGCTTAATGGTATTGGCTATTATCAGATAGACAAAGGGAGAGATGGAAAGAAGCCAGCAATACTTTTAGGACCTGCCTTTTTTCTGATCCCTTGATGGCATGTAATTTACTTTGATTTTCAGTCTTGCTTAATTTAATTTGTGTTCATTTGCTGTGTAGAGTGGTTAGTTATGTCTCCATTTGGCTCGCTATACTTTTCGTTCTCTGGGTGGTCTTTATTTATTGGATAGTTTGTTCTGTGATCTTCATCTCACTTTGTTGTCTTGCAAAGTGTGATTTGATATTCAGGGCTACAAAGTCTTTGATGATCTGCTTTTATTTGTTTTTAACTCTCATTTCTCCCTATCTAAGGATTAGGGGATGGCAAAACATACTCCGCTACTTGCAGAGCCCAGCAAACAGGATTTCCTGGCAGTGTTAACTTCCCTCATTTAAATGCCTAGATATAGTGAAGTTCAATCACTCACTCAGCTTGTAAAAGGTGTTGGTATGAATGAGAGAAAGATGTGATCCTGCATACTGTGTTTGTCTAAAACTTGAGGGTCTTCCCAGGTGGGGTTTTAGTCTGGCCTGAGCTTGAACATAGACGCATATGGAAAGCACATTGATGGATTATTCCTGTGCATTGCACATGTCAGTAAAAATGACCAGAATGTTAAAAATGCCAGAAGTCCTACTGCCTAGAGTAGGTTAGAGTATTAATGTATCTTGCTTGTTGGTTTCCTGCAGGCAAGGTACAAATAGTTACACCTAAAAGTGAAGAGCACAAGTCTTCATCATCATTTTTTTTAAGAGAGAAAAAAATGTCAGATGACTGGGCAAATTGATGCAGCCTTCTCATTCGATTGTTGTCAGAGAGAAAGTTTGGAACATGGCTTTGACATGCATCCACAGCAATGGCTCCCTGCATGGTTTATGCGGAAAAATGGCAATGCATAAATGCTAAATGCTAAATGTATCCTTTATTATGGAAATAAAATTTTTCACATACTTCCACCTTTTGGCATTCTGTGCAGTGGAAAGAAAAAAGAAATCAGAACATGAAAACTTTGATGCAAGCCTGACTACCTTGTACTTAGCTATCGAAATATCTGAAATGCCATTTTAGAAGTAGACAGAAAACTGTAAAAAGTTGAGCAAATATTTAAAAATTAAAACTGTTCTTGTAGCCATAAGAACAGATGCTTCTTTCTGTCAGATGATAGTCGTTACAGGTGTTATTTGAAAACAGTAATACCTTGAGGTTATATGCAACCCGAAACAAGTTGGAGTAATATGCAATAATATGACAAAATGACTATATAAGAAACAGTCGTACTGGAACAGTAAAGTGTAGAAGAGTAAAAATACAATGTTCTTTCATTGCATAACTGTAAACATGATATTAATTATAATAGAAGTAACAAGATTTAAGAAGGATCTGTGATTTTCAAGATGACACTGGGTCTTTAACTAAAAAAAATCTTTCACAACCACTTTCCTATGCCTTGTTTTTCCACAAACTGAAACAGTCTGACACTGAATTTTTTGCATTAGAACTGTTGCTTCAGGTCACATACTGTGTCATAATTGATGCGGCATGGCACAGTAGGGCTCATTTTCAGCACAGCTTGCAGGAGAATTAAACAACTTAGATCACTATTAATAGGAGTCCTGCCCCTTATCTCTGCTCAGTGTATGCTGAAGATTTGCTCCAATGTCAGGACATATTTGCAACACTAACAAAAGCCTTTGAGAGAAAAAACAATGTTTTATGCAGTCTTGGAGGGCAAAGGTGGGGGCTGAGTGGGAGAGGAAAGGAGCGATTTTCTATTTGTAAAGGTCACATCTGAGGTATTTTTGAACTCTATGGTGTTTAGATAATCAGGTGAGACAACTCTCGTGTCCACTGGTGATTCAGCCTGACCCATGTCTGCTTGGGTTATAGGAATTGTGTGTCTGGCATGACATCAACGTATTGCTCTTATTTTTGCACATAGGGACCTCAGCGAACAACGTTTCTTTCACCGTAAGATGAGCTCTTCTCTGCCAAAAGTTAAAAGTCTAAAAACCAGCTGTTTTATGGCATGACTAGTAGATTAGCAATTGGAAAGTATCCTGCAGGAGCTGGTAGGAAGACATGAACAATGCCTGAAAGATAATTCAGGTTGAGATCGTAGGACAGAAAGTACCTTATAAAAGTCTGGAGGAAATGTATTTATGGGAAAATGAACAAGAACATTCATGTGAACAAACAAACCTTTGGTGGTCTAAGGCAGGAGTGTTGAGCATCAAAGACAACCAAGGAGTTGCTGATAGTCACTGGAGTGTGTAAACAAGATGGTATTTTTCACTGAAGAGCAAGCTAACTGGTATTTTATCTCTATATTCACTTCTTTTGATTGCTGTTAAATAAGAACTGGAGAGCTCAGCAGAGTAACTCGTGTAGCTGTTTTATGTTTGTATTTTCACTGGAAAAAAAAATTAAAAAAAAAACCCAAAATTTTTCATCTCTGGCTCCTCCTCCTTTTTTCCCCCTTGTCTTGGGGTGGCGAGAGGCCCTTATTTTTAAGATGAATGCACCTTTTAATTCCAGAATTTGACCCCAAGTCTGTGTCTTGTCATATGTCACTAAGAAATTTGTTGTACCTGAAACATTAATTGGGGTTTCTTTTTCTGAATCACTGAAGCATGATTTCTTTCTAGTTTCTGTCAGAAAAGATCACATTTGTCATATATTAAGTTTGGGGAAACTGCCATAATTTTTATTTCATCATGTAAACTCATGTCATATCTGGACGTCTGTTATTGTCCCTGTTGGCCTGAGGGTTATATCACACACTATTAGTTTAAAGAATGTGACTTAAACCCACCTAAAATGGGGAAGGTTAAACTCTGCAATTAATCCACCACATTGTGCAAGTTACACCACACACATGTCCACTTGCTACTCTGAAGTCCTTTCTCTTTTTCTCTCCCTCTCCGAAACCCCATTTCATGTAAAAACTTAAGGTCCAACTGCTAGTTTTTCATTTGCTCACCCCAAGCCTTTTTATCTTCTTTTTTTTTTTTTTTTTTTTTTTTTTTTGGTGGGGGAACACCTATAATCTCTAAATGTTTCCTATTTTTCCATACTTTATCCAGGAACTTTTGGCCTTTAAGCCTTCACACCATTGTAGCCCTGAAAGTGCCAGTGCCTTAAGCTTGTGTGTAAACACAAATGGAGCTGGTTCCTGTACCAGCCTTTCTTATGCTGCTTCAAAGAGAAGCTCTTCTAGCCCTTGTCTGTTCCCCAACCAGCATGGCTGCAAAAAAAATTGGCTGACAATTTTTTCAATGAGGTATTTTCACTGAAAAGATATTTATGTTTACAGATTACTGAAGAGATAGATGTATATAGTTACAGCAGCTCCAAATAATAGGAGCTTTTATAAAAAGTTGAACTACTTTATACCAGCAGGTGTGTTGTCATGTCCTAGAAGAAGCTTTTCAACATTTTCTTCAAATTAATTTAGTTCTGCCTAACCGTTGACTGAAAATAGAAGCCCATGTAGATCAAGCAGAAAGGTTAAATAACCCAAAGCCAAATCCCAGCCCCTCTCTCCAGATGTTGCCGGCTGGTCTCCAACATTCTTTCTACTTATTCATTTCTCTGAAAATCCCTCCTCAAATCCCCTCCCTTTCAACCTGACTGCAGAGCTCCAAGTGGGACAGAGTAGACAGCATGCCTTTTGTTTTGCTTGGAAAACCATCACACCACCACTTCTTTGAAGAAATGGCTGCGTTATGACTGACAGTTTTCAGCTTTCAGGTTTTTTTTTCCTGCATTTGTTTGATAGCAGCCTTCAGCGGCTGCTGCAGCTAGGAGTGGAGGCTTGCTGCAGTGAGAGCCAGCCTGCAGGAACCCAGCAGGACCTTGGAGCTCCTGCCTCAGCCAGAGGAGATGACACCATGGGATGGTGCACCGCTGCACACTGACAGGCCCAAGAGCAAGGATCTTTGCCTGGGGAAAGAGTCGCACCTCACCATCGTGCCCATGGTTGCTGATGTTGCCGCAGATGTGTAGAAGTCCTGCTCTCAAGTATGGGCTTAGTGGAGTGCCTTCTCTTCCACCTCTGATTCCCTGACTGGCCACTGACATGAAACATCTCTCTGGTACCCCTGGAACCCCTCAGGTCTCGGAGAGCTACAAGCTGAAAGAGGATCTGGCACTGCTGCAATACCACAGAGCACTAGAGCACTCTCCCTATACTCATCGACAACTCCACTCCAAGTTTAATATCAACTGTTTTATTTGCTGTGGTTTTTTCCTCACATTTCTTTCAGCTACGGTGTGGTTACACACGGTAAATGAGAACTGCTGCGTGCAGAAAGCTCTATTTTGCTATCGGTTAAACTCACGCAGCTTGGCTGGCTTCTGGAAGAAGCCAGAAGTGGTGGCAGTGATTAGCTTTCTGCTGGAAAATTTTCCTTTCCCTCGGGGAAGCGTACAGGGAAATATGTTGGTATGCAGCCATACATTCACCATGTAACTAACTCACGACTGCGAGTCAGCACTTACAGCCTCTGGCTGCTCGCAGCAGCTCACCGGGGTGGTTCAGTGTGGTCCCTCAGCTGGCAGGAGACCTGGATATGTCCCTGAAACCGCTTCCCCTTTTGGACAGAAATATCAGAGCAGAGTCACCCCTGTCTTTAAGGGGTCTAATACTTCCAGATCCTAAACATGAAGGACCTGAAAGTCCAGTTTGGAGATGAGCTTTCTTCAAGTTGGAGCAGTTGTGAGATGGGCACGAGCTGCAAATTCAGATCTGAAGCTCGAATGCCAGTTTTTTCTCAGACACTTGGTGAGTCCTTGAGGAGTTGTGCTGTAGTTTGTCAGCTGTCATACTAAAAATGTCCAGCCACCGGGGATTTTTGGCAGCAATGTGGACAGTCTTCCCCCTTTTTTCTTTGAGAAGGAAGGCAATGTCTTTCTCTTGATCTTCTCTCTGGTCTTGCTCCCACTCCATTGCAGCAGAAGACACAATTATACAGCAGCACAGTTACTGTTCAATTTGACTAGTATTAGGGGTAAGGCATTAGCATTGCAGAATAAAAATCCACCAGTTCCCTCACTTTCTGTGCCTGCATGTTTCATTAGGGATCCAAAGAGTTAAAGATCCATGAAGGAAAACTGGATCTTGTACTGCTTTGGGGGAAAACAACAGACTAGAGGAGCTGTTTGAAGGTGATGGGATATCTCTCTGCCAGTGGAATGGGAGCAGAAGAATGGCTCCGGGGCCCATGTGAAACCCATTGCACTAAGTAGGGATTTTTGTTTCCAGCAAGGGCATTTAATCATGTCTGAAATGCCTGTCTAAAGGGATCTGTAGTCCTGAGATTATTTCTGTAAATTCCTGCAATAATAAAAATGGCTCCTATCCAGAATTGTAGGCCCCTGTGATATAAATCACAAACCAATATGGAATAGCAGTTAATCTACCAACAAAACTGACCCTTTTTCAAAAGAGGCAACACAGGCCTGTTCCTTCTTCATGGAGCCCCAAACACCTTCAAACTTGCCCCTTTGCATCTATTATTCACCAGGAGTGAGTAAAATTGTGTCTTACGTAGCTCTAAACATTTCTATGCTTTGACACAGAAAAAGATTCATCCTAGATTTGGCTTGGTACGATGTCTAACGAGTCTCTGTGACAACAGTGCCTAGATGTTATGATGATGTGAATTATCGAATGAGGGGAAGATCAAACAACTTAGTTAACATCAGTAGATGAATTTAATCAAATCTCACCATTTCAGAAAGTCAAAGAAGCATTTCAGTTTAGCTCTCCAAAAGTATAACCTGACTCCAGACATCAGTCTTGCCTATTGGATTTAAAAAGTGAGCAGTCTTCTGAACCAGCTATGCAGGGCATTTAATCAGACAACAGGACTCCAGATAAAAGCAGGAAGGGCTCAACTCCCACAACTTTTTCCATCATCATTTGATACAAGCTGCCAAGAATGATCTATTTCAAAATGTGTGAAGTTTGCTTTCGGCCTGAGAGATGTTGGTTTTCATAATGTCACTGTGAAAACTGTTGACAGAACTGGCAGAAAGTGATCCACTTATCCCACAAAATTCAGCGAAGAGCAGTCCAGCACACAGTCCGTGATGTTCT
This sequence comes from Aquila chrysaetos chrysaetos, assembly GCF_900496995.4. NCBI lineage: Eukaryota > Metazoa > Chordata > Aves > Accipitriformes > Accipitridae > Aquila > Aquila chrysaetos. Next base: position 58,238,122 of record NC_044005.1, read on the forward strand.
TGGTTGGCATTCAACAAGACTCATTTCTAGGGGTTATGAATACCAGTTAGCCCTGCTGTGGCAGCTATTAACAGTCAGGGTTGTAATCAATCATGCAAATCTTATTAAAACTTGTATGAAATTTATACAGACAAAATTATTTGTAATTGTGAACAAAATGCAAGATATCTTTAATAGAGATAATAAACACTGATAAAGGCATTATGACATTTTACATTGAAACATAATTAAATGCAGTAGGGTTAGACTGGAGCCAAATGGTGTTGCATGTTGTTAAATATTGAACACAGCTATCAGCTGAATTTGTAAAAAAGTGATTTTCATTTCTTGCTAGGTTAAAGCTGGCTGATCTCAGGAAACGGAAGCTGTAATTGTGACCTCTTCATTTATTTGTTTTATAACTTTCCTAAAGAAAAGATGAAAAGTCAGTCTGGTGGAGAGAGCCATCTCAGCACATCACTGGCGTGGTAATACGAGAGCCACCACGAGCTCGGCACTCGAGCTGAGCCGCCCTTCACAATGCGTCAGAGCTGTTCCGAAGTGGGTGATAGCAGAACTCTCCCAGCACCCGGAGGAGCTGTGTGTGTATATAACCACGCGCTGCAGGTGGAGGTGGGCAAGCAAGCCTCGACCAGAAGATGCACAGCAGCTGCACACCCACCCTTGGGATACAGGCAGTGCCGGGGATCCTGAGCCTGAGAATGCCGTTCGGCATAGCATTTCCTGATCCTGAAGAAGCCTAAATGTAATTGGCTCCAAATATTTTAAGCCAACACCATTCCCTGGGCACTCCAATGCACGGTGAAAGATACCCACATTCTGCCAAAGCGTGTAGGAGGTATAACCCAGCAGCGCTCTCGCAGAACGGGGCGACGCACTGAGCACAGAAAGCGCTAGCCTTGCATTTTAAAACACTGCTAGAGGTGCTAATACCTTAGCAAATACACGAGTCTCGGTCCTATTACAGGGAACATCAATGAATTTTACAGTAGGCAATGATTTTAAAATTGATTTAGGTTCAAAACTTTTGTCACCTCCTCCAAAGTGTGTACTCTAACCGCTACCACGCAGTTAGACACTGCTGGTACCACACCTCTTTCGTCTTAGCGGTGTGGTGATCCACCTGCAAACACCACAGACGCCTTTGCCCAACCTGGTCGATGTTTTGTGCTCTCTTCTGAGAGGTGAGAACTGGTGTGCTGAATCACCGTTCAACTTGGATTTATAAGCCACAGGTCTGGACCACATTTAAGCATGACTGCGCTATAAACTGGGTAGAGAAAATCATAGACTATCATCTGCACTTCTCTGCATACGTGAAGACCTTTATAGAAGCAGTAAAATTATCAGTCAGTTTGCATCTGTTTGCATATCAGTCTGTTCATACTGTGAGCCGTTCTGGTCACAAGCCCTAAATAATATCCCCTGAAAGGAAGGACTTAAATACGTCTTGGACATTGTGTCCTCTCCTCTCAATTTTAGACTTCAAGCAAGCCTTTCACAATTCTTTATTTCAGCACATCCCTTTTGGAAGTTGGCAAATGTTCTCTCATTTTAGTTTTGCTTAATTAGATCACTGAAAAATATGTTTAATTGGTTTGTACATTTTTCTAATCTACTAATGGTAATTGAATCCAAATTAGTAGAGTTGTTTCCTTTGTTTGCAAAATATGTCATTTTTACCATAATAACTAATTCACAAAGCTTATTTTTAGCAAAAAAAAACCCAAACCCCAAAACATTTTTTATGACATCAAATATTTTTGCTGTTAGGCTCTGATTAATTCTAAAGCCAGGTGCAAAGAAGAATCTTTACCTGTGTGTTTGCTTTTTAACACTGAACCTTGGAAACTTAGCAGGTATTTAATCCTGAATAGTAAAACACTCCACCTGCTCAACAGTCTATTCATTTCAACCTGGCAGTGGTTTTGCCAGGAGAGGTTGCCGGTGCTCCGTACACACTGGAAACTAATTGAAGCTTCACCTAGATTAGATGTTCGCATGCAGCGCACCTCAATAATAAAAGCAACAGGGAAGGGTAATAGGTCTCAGATTTCCTGCTTGTTGGAGCCTGGGAGCCTGAGTTACGGCAGTGGTTAGAGGCAGGCGTTACAGTATGTCTCCCAAATATCAGTGGTTGTACGACTACTTAAACTGCCGCTCTGACAGGAGCCGTGTCCTGTTCTGTTGTCTGGAAGGTATTAAAGAAATAAAAGCAGATATGAAGACTTTCTTCAACATATGGCAGCATTTTTTCTGCAAACCACATTCCAGGGTAGGTGCTGTCAATGTGCAAAGCATTTATGTACCTCTTCTTACCACCAGCTCATCTGTCTTTTAACCCTGTGGGGCATTAAATGAAAAATCCCTGTTACGGAAAGGTTAAGGGTGAGCTTTTGTAGTATGAAAGGCAGGAAATTCAGAGTTAAGAGTCTATTGTAACTTTGTAATAAGTTCCTTCATTTTGACCCAAGGGCAGCAAGGTATCTAAGCACAAGCTTACCTTTAATCTTGAAGTTATGTGCCTTGCTTAAACACACTGTTGAAGCAGGGCCCATGTGATCATCTGGATCAATTAGTATCTTTGTAAAAGCACCAGGATAATACTTATCCTGAAATATGTTTCACAGGGACCTGCTAAAAACAAATTATGAGAGTGCATTGCTATTGACCATGGGTTATAAAAGCCTGTCGGATGTTGCTAACTCATATATGGTGATATCCATAATTGCTGTCACCTTCTGGACAACTGTTAAGACATAGTCACAAGACTGTGAGTGACAGAGAAACCCCAGTGACTGGAAAGTGAGTGGAAAAATTGAATTTTTTTTGACAGGTGAGATTTGGCGTTGAGAGACTTGCGGTTGGAAGTGGTCACATTTTACTGCAAGAATATAACAAGTATCTGTGAACAACACCTCTTAACATTGGCACGAATACAGTACAGACCTGAAAGAGAAGAAAAACCTGTAAGAATGCTGGAATGTATCTCTACAATGATAATGAAAATAAATATAGTTCCAAACAGAAAAATTACCTATAGGGCCCTGGAATAATTTATATGTTAGGGCCCTGGAATAATTTATATGTCATCTTCAATGATACAATGTGTCACAGAAGAATTCTTATAATTTCACAGAAGCAAAATATTTTGTTTCACTAGAAGTTGAACATAATTATTGTAAATGCTAAAAACTTTCAGATTTTTTTTTGTTTTAGAGAGAAACTTCTATTTTCATATTCCCTCCCTCCACCCCTTTTATGAAGTGGGAAAAGCTAGAGAAAAGTACAATTATAGTTTCTTCTTCAGCACAGTCAGTTAATATTCTGGGCATAGTAGGCTGTATCCTTTAGGAGATGACACTGATGAGATATGTCATGTATTTCTTGGGTGAAATCCAGGTTATTAACCAGAAATGTGCACAAGTGCCTGTTTCACTCAGCACAGAAGAAAAATGTCAACAACAAAGCGCTTTCTTTGTCCAAATATCCAACTTCTCTCTCGCAAAGTATTGGGTCCATTTAGGTCTCAGATTCTCATTTCTCCAGAACCTATTCACACTGGCAGGTTGGCGTATTCCTGCCTGGTAATTACTCTCATTGTCTCTTACAGCAGCGCAAGAACATGATGCTCCGCACAGCAAACCCCTTTGCTCCCCAGGGAAAGCGCCTGCTCTCACAGATTTAGCTTCTTTCCAGACACCAGTGTGACCCCAGGCCAAGGACGGCAGCTGCCATTTTCTCTAGTGATTCTTCTCTATGAAAGGAGAATATTCGAATCTTCCATCGCTGTAGGTTTTGGGTTTTGAAAGTCTTGAGGTACCTTAAGTAAATATGTCATTACGCCAATGAAAACCCACTTGAAGACAGTCACTGTAATCTTTCACTATAATAAAATGCAAAAAAACGTTTTTCTTTACATTCTAACACTTATTTCACTCCATCCTTATTAGTGTGGACTTGTCAAAGTTAAAAATGGTCCCTCACAATAAATAATGGAATAAAAACTGTAAAATGATTATTTAAAAAAAAAAAAAAAAAGATTTAGAAAGAAAAGAAATAAGTTTTCAATTTTGTTTCCAAAAAAACTTCTGAAACTTTCTGGAAAATGAGTTATTTTTAAGTTTTATTCTTTCAGTATTTTAAAACTTAATTTTATATTGTTTCAATGCATGCTAATTGCAGTGACATTCTGCTACTTCTGACATGTATTATACAAAAATAGTTGAAAAATTATAATATTATATTTTAAACCCAGTGATTTAAAAAAACTGTTTTTCATCTTACTGCTTTTAAAATGTAAGTTAATAAAAATATAAAAAAAAAAAAAGAAAACCACAGAGAAAGTCTGAGTGGAAGTAAATAAATATATATTTTTTAAAGAATAGTCTCTTCTGGAATTCACTTGTTCAAAACATTCCTGGAAACTGTTATTGTCTGCCCAAATCTGTTAGTGGACTAGCTTTTCAATTAGAAAGCAATTTTGAAGTGTGCTTAGTCTTAGGGTGGATCAAGTCTTCAGAGAAAAGACTAAGCAGGCCTGTGACTATTAAGCTGTCAAACCAAAATAAATACCCCTTTAAGAGAAAATTTTCTAATTTAGATATACTCTTCTCCACATGCAATTACTTTTTATGGTTTTTTTTTTTTTCCTAGATAGAAAGTATGGTTCTCTATGCAGGCAGGTTCCAAAGAAGGCTGAGAAGGAAAAAGCTTATTTGAACAAGACTGAAAGATGGAGTTTAGTTGAATTTCATACATTTGATACCTCTGCTAGTTAAGTCCTTGATATAACACTGTATGCTTTGTCTTTGAGCACGCAGTGTGCATGCATGCATGTTATGTGTGTTGATACAAAGACTTCTCAGAGCATATGATACCACCTTTGAAGAGCCACTAGAAGCTTCCTCCCCTAGAAAACACATATCATTGAGTTTTATGGCTTGTTGGTCATTACGTCTGTATATAACTCAAGGTTTTTAAAGGATAGTCAATACAAAGCTAACATAAAAATACCTTTTTCATTTGCATTGGCATTTCCCCCATTTGTGAAACACACAAAAAATAAGCTACTGTTTTCTCCGGTAAGACAGTCTATGAAATAAGAAAAGAGATTTGCTCCACTAGCAGACCATTAGCAGACCCTACGTGTCATTGTCCATTGAAGAGGTAACTAGCATTGCTAAGGCGTCACATAACATGAGATCCTGCTCTGGTGAAGAAAGTTGGGTAAAATTCACAATGGACAAAACTGAAGTGATGCAGATCTGTGGATGGAAGGTCTTTAACAGAACAAGCTGCAACGCCTCCCTTGCCTCCTTTTGAAGATAGACTTCCCAAACAGCTTGCTGACTAGGGGAACCTGGATGGCCAAATATCATCAATACATAAAATACCCTTCACTTTCAAGCCAGTGATGAATTGCCAGCTCTCTCTCCTGGGACAGGGTTGTAGTAACACCTTGGCTACTTCCTATTGAATTACTATATTTCATTATATTTGTAGAGGACCACTGAGGCAAACCCACGGCTTCCGCTAATGCAAAATGTGGTTGCCTGCCTCTTCACAGTTCTGACAGCTCTCTCGTGCTCAACTTGCACTGTTAGCTTAAAGCCTTGGCTCTAATCTCCAACTCACTTAGTGGATAGAGTCTATCAGAGGTCATAACTCAATCAGTGGAAAACTAAGGCCGTTGCAATCTCTGAAACAATGAGATGACAGACGTAGTTGAGAAGTGCAGAAAGGTGTTTCTGCTGATGCAATGCTGTTGTGGAGCGCTGTCCTCAAGTAAGTCAGTGCCTGAATATCATTGCAAAGTAGTGCAAAGTATTCCCAGCTGACTATGTTTTCCCAGCTGTACACAGAGCAGTGTTCTCAGCATCAACTGTCCTCTATTTACTCTTCACTACACACAAGAAGTCTCTTTGAGCAAAACTTCATGTGACCTATAAAAGGAGGTAACTCAGAGGCTTTGTGGAACCTAAAGAGATGACTTTGCTAGTTAAAAGGGTTTTCTGACAGACTGTGGAGTCAGTGAGTCTCTGGGAACACTAATCTGGACACTGAGTTTAAATGTAAAAAGACACATAGACTATTTCGGTTGGAAGGGACCTACAGTGATCATCTAGTCCAACTGCCTGAAAAGGGTATGCTAAGCAGATCTGTATTCTGAGGATGCATGGACAATGCAAAGGCCAAGGGTTAGCACCAAGGCTTAGTTTTCTCTCCATGGGCTGAAACCATCTAGGACATCAGCAACAGAAGCATCTTTTAGTTGTATAAGGTGTAGTAGACATCATCATCTTGTTGTTCAGAGACTCTTTGGTTAAAAATGCAAGTTTTCTGCCTCATTAAAAAAAAAAAAATCACATTTAGTTTAATGGGAAAATGAACTGAAATATGAAACATTAAAATGTGTCATGGTATGCCTTTCATGATTTCTAACACTAGTAACAATCTTGGTTAGTAATTTGGAGAACAACAAATGGATGTGTCTGTTGATAACTGACACTTGAGTGTTAACTAAGTTGCAGTTTAACATTCAGAGTTTGATTTATCATTTCAGCAGGCCTGCAACGCAACCTTGATGTGGATACCAAGACAAGAAAAATCCAGCTGACTTTTTTAGAAGGTTTAAAGTTTATCTTCATTAAGTGACCTCAGCAGGTTTCAGATAGATCTCTTTTGTGAAATGTAACCTATGACCTTTGTAATTAGTTGTTAATAGCCTTCTGATAAAAGGAATGTGGAAATCTTAAATGCAAAGGGGTTAGAAAGGTTACTTTCTAAAGGACAAGATCTGTATTTCCTGATGTTGTGGAAAGCTCCACTGTTGCATGGCTGATAACAGAGTGGAGAAAAAGGAACATACCTTTCCACTTTCTTTCCTGCTAAACTGAGGGTTCAAGTCAGTATTAAAAAGAAATCTGACTCTGATGAGGCAGAGCAATTGTCTGGCGCACACTTTGCAGGAATAAGTCATCAGAAAACACAAGGCTTTCTTCATTGACCTTGATATTCAGCAGGGCACAACAAACCCACCAGAAAGTCTGTAGGCTGCTGAGCAGAGTAACACATTTATACTAGCATTCATACTTTTATATGCCATGAAGCTCTGGGAGCCAGAATTGCCTTTAATATAAAATGCTATGTTTATGTGAATTAATTGTTTTTGCTTTTTTGTGAGGGAATACACAGTACAATTGAATTTTGTGGTTCTTTTTCTTCTTTAACATACTGCTTGCTTGATATGATTTTCAATGCTTCGTTGTCAAAATTATTTTCCAAGAAGGCATTGTTTTTCATGACATTCCTTGTCTTGAACTAATCAGGGGAACTTGTTGCAGAGACACTGCCTCATGTACTGAAGAAGCGTGGGTTTGTTGACGTGGTGATACAGCAGTGCCTGCAAGGCGGACTGGGTCTGGAGCAGCAGTGGTAGTGTGAGCCAGAGTGTCCTCTTGGAGGTCTGAGGTGCTCCCATGTGATGTGACCCAGAATACAAAAAAGTGGAACCAGGAGTGTTGCCCTGACAGTTTAGACAGGTAGTGCTGTTAAAGCATACAGAGAGCAGTCCGCAGGGGATTGATTAAAAGACACGTAATTTTTAATTCCCCGTGGAGGCTTCTCAGTGACCCAGCCTGGTCTCCTCAGCAGTCCTCTTCATTCAAAAGCTAGGTTCTCGGGGGAAGAGGTTTTCTCCCTCTCAAGGTCAGTACCTTCCAGTGTTCCCATTGTACACAAAAATGCAAGCTTCAAAGCCAAATGACTCTTTAGGTGAAATGACTGTTCCTCCATTCTGTTGTTTCCACGGTATGTTTGTATGTGCTTAGCAGTGAGAGAGGACGGTAACAGCTATGGCAGAAACTGTATATATTGATGTCTAGTACCCACAGGTTTCCATGAACAGTCATTTGTTATCTATTTTAAATGAGAAGAGGAAGGATTTACGGCAAAGATTCAACCTGGCAGGGATTTTTTAATAAGATAGCAAAATTGGTGCTCTGTGTGGCTTAAGCAGAATCCTCTTGCCGTCAGCAATCATTCCTTCTATAAGGCTATTATTTTTTATAATATATGGAAGTAATTTACTATATAAAAGGTTGTATATGATGTTGTAGTGAACACGCGGAATTTATTATAATGCTGCAACTGGATGGGGAAAGTTCTGATGTTACTTCAGGGACTGAGTTTTTTTATTTAAAAAAAAAAATACCAACCCTACATAACAATATGTCACTTCAGAGGTCCATCAGTCCCCGTTCCATTTATTGTGCTACCACAGGCATGGGCTGAACTAGATGAGCTTGCAGGTATTTTTTCTTGCACACATTTCTGCAGTGGAAGAGTAAGGAATTCACCATGGGCTGACGGCATTTTAGCCTCTGCCCACTTTCCTCTCATTTAGACTGGGAGTGCATGCAGTCCCAATTTAGCATATACCAGCCACATCCCCCCACAAATATCTGAAGCGTCAAATTGTGTGTGATTTATTGTTCATTATGCATGTTTTCAATACAGTAAATAACATAGTGACTTCAGGGCTTTAAAAATATGATTTTAAGTTTGGATGTTCAATACTGGTATCTTCCAGGTGGTTTGGATATAGAGTGGCTCAAATCACCCCCTAAGGATATTTTGTCTTGAAAATGTTTAAACTCTGCTGCCGAATACCAATACTAAAATGTATCTCTTTTTTTGAGGTTATTTCTTACTTATTTTCAGGAGTGTGTGATTATTATAGACTAAGGTTGTCAATTTTTCCTTCTGTGTGTGGATAGCATTAATATTAGATGCTTACCACAAACACCATGCTAATTTTTTTCTGAATATTTAGAAGAATAAATGGTTCTCTGTTGTATATTAATGCACCTCTGTTAAGTGATATGAAAAGTATTCTTGTCAGAAGAAATTCCAGTAGTATTATTCTGCTTTTGTATCCATTTATTGCATAGGTACAAATATCTAATTATCCATCCAGCTAAATATTATTCAACTACAGTGAAATATCTATTAACATTTATGGGTATAAAATGTGCCAGGACCTATGACTGGCAAAAAGAATGCCCAAATCTCCTTTTTGGCCTTATGACCTGTGGTTCAGCAACTAGAGATCTTAAAGTCAACTGTTTTTTGCTCCTTGGTGGCTCTGATAATGTATCACTTTAGTACATCACACAGAAGATCAGCGCAGAAGATCACAGTAATGCTGAGAGGCAGCTCTGAAATCTTGCTCAGTGTTCTGCTAACAGAATTACTAGCCTTGCTGTCTGGGAGACTTATTTTTACACAAAAAGACTATCAGTTCACTCTTAGAGTTACTATATAAGAGAGCTATCAGTTCACTTTGAGTCCATCGGTCTCTGTAAGTGATAATTTTTGCCAGTTTATTCCATTTGTGATGATAGAAGCCATCTGTCTCTCGCTGCTTTGCACGTCCTCAAATGAGTTCTTACATCTTAAGGAAACCTTTCACCTTCTACCCTTAATGTGCAGTTGCCATTTTGATAGAAATTATAACACTTTCCCTTAAGAGTTCCTTTTGAACTCCGCTATTTTGAAAATATCTGCTTTAATGGGCTACTTATTTCTAGCTAGAAGCATGATTGAAATGTTTCATATTTCTCCAAGCTGTGAGTATTAAATAATTGATAGGTGGGAAGAAATTCCTAAGCTGCAATTTAATCACTAACATCTCAAGCTGCCATTCATATTGGCCAAATTGCTGAAGCACAGCTTTTTATTTAATCAGGACATAATATATTATTTCCAGAACAATTGCGAACGTTCTCCTTCTCATGAGACCCTTATCCCAGAGGCTTGCCTGGTTAATGGCTGAGCTGTGGTACACATGAGAAAAATCTGCCAAAGGTTGACCTCTGCAAAGGAGGAAAGCATTTACATTTTGCTGGCTTTCCTGTTTAGGATTCTTTGCCTGACTTTGGCCTCTTGCTGACGAGAGCCCCTCTTTGTGCGCAGCGAGCTCGCTCCCACCCTTCTGCAGCTCAGACCTGGCGCGTCCCGTACGGGTGGAGTGCTCTGAGCTGTAACAATATGAGGTTGCTGGCGCTCTGCAGGTCACTGTTTTCTTTGGAGGCAGATGGTTATTGTAGTTTCCAATATAGGAATGGAGTCCCTCGCTGAACAGCACGACCCTGGCTGCTGGGACTTCCAAAATACTGTCAAAAATATTTTTTGTTGTTGCTGATACTGCAGAAAGACACAGGGCATGTTGCTGAGGAAATGCAATGAAATAACAACGGGACGGATATCAGTGGTAGCTCACACCTCAAGAGTTTCAGAGCCCAAACCAGGCAAAGTAGGGACACTTAGTCTGACACACTTCATTTATGCTTTTTCTGATTTCTTACAATGCCTCAAAGGGTTTCTTGAGAGATTTCTGATAAATACTACACCAAAATTTAATAAAACCTGTCCTTATATGATTCTACCTAGAATCCAAAATTTCTAAGATACACAAATGTGGAAATAACTTTTTAAAGCAATTTGGTTTTGTTTTGTGTATTTAACTTGTTTTAAGTGCAAGAGCTTCAGCCTTTGGTTGAAAAAGCTATCTTAGCTGTGCACCTAAGAAAAGTTAGCCATTCTTGTATATCTTACATATAAAAGGGAGTAATTTATATGCAGAAAATTGGAACATCCTATATTTGTACTGGATTAGAACAACCTACAGTTGTAACACTGGAATAATCTAATTGCAATGGGCTGTGGAAATAAGGGAAACATATCCAGCAGTATCCTTGAAAACCTTTGCCAGGGAGCTTCAGGTGTTTACTATGTGTTGTGAATTAACCAACGTACACATGTGCCCCTTAATTTACTGATAGGAAAGTGGATGTTGCAGACTCTTGAGAGCTGTGGGAGGAGCTTTTGTCTCTAAGAAAGATATGTTTCCTATTTCTGCTGACACTGGGAAATGCCGAGGAGGCATGAAATAGAAGATCTTGTCAGGAATCCCCATGCGCTTACAGAGCTGTAACAATAATATGATGCCAGCATGGATATTAATCTGAAACATCACAACAAGGTAATAATATGAGGACATGAGCCTGAGATACGCTGAATGAATTTAAATTTGATCTCCACAGAATATGACACCCCTGTGTTTTCATCTGTTAAACTTAGGTGTCTTTAGGATCAGCACAAAGTCTTTCAAAGCATATGCTTCATGTCTGCTAAATAAAGCGTCACCAGTTGATACATCATAGGAATCCTTGCTCAGATGTGCATGTGCCAAGGTTACCTTCGTAGGCTCGAGCATTAATCATTCACCTAATTCAAATAATATAGAGACACACAGGTATCAATATTCCCCTGTATTTTGTTCTAACCTATTAAAAAAAAAAAAAGAAAACTGCATTCCTAATTTTTCTATGACTGTCTTGATGTAACCTAGGAACACATGGAATGGATTACCCTGGTCTGGGCTGCTGGAGGGCATGAATGGCTCTTAAAAGGAGAGGATTTATTGGACTGTGTTGTCTCTAGTTCAGCAGCAGTGTTGGCTGTATTATGTAAATGCTCCTTGTGACTGGGAGAAATTTGAAAACCTATCCACCCACTCTGAAAAACCAGGCTTGCGATGGGGAACATGCTTATTTTGGTGTGTTGAATGCTGGCTGAACAATATTCCTAAATAGACCAACTGGAAAAAGAAAAGTCTGTCTCTGCCAGGGGGGAAAAAAGTCAATTAAACAGAGAGTAGATCATCAGCTGTTGCTTGCTAATTTTAGCCTGTCATGATAAGGCTGTGCCAATTAGACATCTTTATGATTAATCAAACTTCTGGTTCCACATACCTTAAGGTCCTTGGGTCAGCGAAAAGTCTTCCTTAGTTCCTGGTTCACCAAAGGAAATAGATAGCTGCTCAAAGGACTATTCCAAGCATAGCAGGATACTTCTTTACAAGAATATACTTTCTGCAAAAAAGTACGACCATCTGTGTATCTAAGTTTCCTGGGGATGGAAAGGTGGAAAGCCACTTCTCATGGCTGGCTAATGCTGAAGTCAGAAATGCAGGTGACTTCTCTTGTCTTACTCAGGTGACTTGCATATATTTCCGTACACTTTCTGGAGATGGATGCAGTGCTTAGCTGTTGTCATGCCTAGACTGCCTAGGTATCTTCTATCTGCTGGAGCAGAAGTTCACTTGGTGCCTGCCCGCCTTTTTTTGGAATATGACTAGGCTCCATTGGCGAGGCAAGTTTAGAACAGTGGTCAGTGAGGGGAAGGAATTACGAGGTGAATGGGGAAAAGGGCCACTCTGTTTCTCATTCACCACAAGAATGTGGTTGGAGATAAGTACATCTACTGACCTTCAACTGTATAATGTGAGTGGGAAGGAGCAAAATTATTTTTTTTTCTATTCAGAAGCCCGGCAGCCTTCCAACTCATGCCAGCTCAGACCAACGCTTGACGTAAGGTAAGGAATTTTCTTTTCCCTGAAGCTCAAAGCAAGCAGAAGTTAGATGGTAGGTGTGACTGAGTCCTCCAGTCTCCTGACATCCCATGCTAACCCCTTCCAGCGGCACTCAGGCCTGTGTTTTTGGCACTAGGAGAGAAGGATGCTGTTTCATCGGCAGGTGCTGCTGCTGCTGGGAAAACAAACAACATCCCACTGCGGACTGCAGATGTTTGCCTCCCCCAACTCCCCTGGGCATGCTACTTTGAACATGGGACAGACCAGAGTTTTCTGCCAATACTTCGTCAGATGCTTCAGCATCCTTGGGACGGGAACATACTGCTGACATGCAAGATGATGTGTTATTTATAAGTTTGCCTTTGTCCCATTAATCTAAAAATACTTAGATAATGTGACAGAGGTTTGCATGGTTTCCCAACACACTTGGCTGAAACGAAAAGTATCTGCTGGAGAGAACTGAGAACAGAGCCCTGGGAAGGACTTTTCCACTGGGTTCAATTAGCTGAATCCCATAAAATATTTTGTTCTAACACTGTTACAGAAATTCAGTATTTGAATTCTAAAAAAGCCTTTGATTTTGGGGTTGGTTTGTGGCATTCTGCTTCTGCCCATGGTTAGCCAAACATATTATTGTGCTGCCTGGGAGGAAAATTCCTACCTACAAAAGACAATTTCCCTTTCACAATCACTTCACTCTCAAGGAGGGCTATGCTGTGGGAGGTCGTTGTCTGGCATGTCATGTATTACTCAGCACCTGTTCCATTGCGGAGCCTGGTTTTGATGTCTGAGAGAAGTCCCAGGTAAAAATAGGAGGGTGTGGGAAATACTGGGAGGGAGAGGCACCTTGATCCATCCTGAATACATCAGTCCTTACCGCACCTTTATGTTCTGCACAGCACCACCCGCCCACGTTTTGCTTAGGATTTCCTAGGTGTGCATAGAGAAGTTTACTTTGTGACTAAAGTGGTGTATTAAGCGACTGTAAGTTTATTCAAAATGCTTCAGAGTTACTGAGTGTGTGTTGTGCCATGGATCTCAACATGTGTTGTTGCCATTTGTCAGAACTATTGCCAGATGTCCGGAAAACTTTGTTGGATGGCCAAGTACAAGGGAAGGGGAGAATGGAGGAGTGGGATTTGTTCATTCCTCGATTCCCAGAGTGCTGGCTGTCATGGGAGATTGCAAAATACAAAGAGAAGGGAATGTCATGTCCTTTTGCACTGTTAAGTTTTTCACGGTACCCAAACCACTTTGCATCATCCTCTTACAGGCCTTATCAGGTTTGAAAAGATATTTCCTGGAAATCCTACTAAACCAATGTTTTTAACAGCACAGAGCTGATAGCAGCAGTATTTTAAAACAAGCAAAACTTGGGGCCTCAGCCTAGTGGCCTTGCCACTGCCACAAGCACACGGCTTTGATAAAATAATGGATGCCATATGTTGTTTCTTAGAAATGTCATGCAGTTTGAGTAGGAGAATCATTTTCTAATCCAAGAAAGCTCATGGGGAGCAGAAAAGTCAACAAAAAGCTCCTTAAGAAAACAGTAACAGCTCCTTACCACTAAGCCCTGCACTTATTTTGCATTTTATTGAAAAATACTTGCAAAAGACATTATCTGGTGACCAAACTCTGTAACTTCCCAAGTCAAGATTCCGACTGCATAAAATCTCTACCTGTTTCTGCTTTTTATATGCCATTTCTGCAAAGTATATGGATTAACATATCATATGGGTCTTTACAACTGTTACTAAGTTTGCAAAAGATTAGAGTACAGCTTCAGCCTTGATTTAAGATGACAATTATTATTTTCAGTATTTGGTTCAAAAATATGACCTGGATGTAGAAGCCAAAATGCTCTGTCTTTCTCATGAAATGCTTTTCAGGTAAAAACATTTTATGAAAAGAAAAACATCAGTGGTATGGAGCTGGTAGATCATAGGATTATGGCCATTTTAAACTGACATTTTTGGTCATTCTTAACATCAATGTGATCAGTGCTATCTAAACAATAGAGAATAGAACAACCTTGGATATTAGACTAAAACCCAAAAAATGAAAAATTATCATTGTTCTTTTCCTAAAATCTATAAAACATTGCTAAGCTCTTTAGAATTAAAACAGTCTTGAGATGTCATTTTTTCTCCACAAAACTATGTTTCTTCATTTTCAATCTCTGCCTCTTTTTTTGAATTCTATTCAAGCTGTCTTCCTTCTCCCTCCTACACCATATGCTCACCTTAGAAAGCGGGGATATCTTTTGGTCTTTTCATGCATCCATGGCAGTTCTTTGTTGTAGATAGCAGGGCTTCAAAACACTCCAAGGACAAAATAAAGTGCTTAACTTTGGACGGTTGAGGAACTTCTTGCTCAGATAGTGATGCCCCTGCTAATTTAGGAGATGTAGTGATAGACTCCTAAAAGCTCTCTTCAGCCAGGTAGTGATTTTGATTGGGATTTCTCAGAAATCAGGGATTAAGATGTTGGTAAATGAGATCATTCTTCAGGATGGGGAAGGCAGTGGAGATAAAGAAAGTGATAACCAGCAGATACTGTAAGACTTTCTTTCATAGTTCTTTTCGCTTAAGTTAGAGAATTTACTGCTTAAGAACTTGTGTGTGTGTGTGTTTCTGTGTTAATATTTATGATGTGAATGGGAAAAAATCTTATTTTTTTTACATGTATCTATCTCTGGAGCTGAACACAGAAAACTGCAAGTTATTTACAGACAAGAAGAAAGATTTTACACTTCATTTAGTAGAGTGTAACAGGCAATGCTTGCCCAGTTCCCTAATCACATAACTTGTACCAAAAAAAGCATATTCAAGAGAGTATAGAAGGAGATGTAGAGGAAAACAGCTCATTTTTCAGAGTAGGGATGGCAGCAAATATCGTATTAAGGCCTTAGTTTGGCTTGATTTTCACACATTAGTTTGCCCATTATGTATATATATAGGAACATATGGGAGAGTTATTGCCTGGGGCAGATGGGTCATGTTCCTCTGGGACACCACGCATGCAGATTGTACTCTTTCAGATCATCTAAGACTGCAGCAGACAACATGGATGTGTTTGAAAAGGTTTGTCTCCTCTAGTGCATTTGCCTGAGTGTTTCTGTTATGTATGAGATTATATCTTCATGCTGTCTGCAATTGGGCCATTCTTATTTGATAGTCTTGATAATAAATGACATATGCATATGCATTTTTAATATAGGCCTAGTGTAGCGGAGGGTATTATTTTCACGCCAGCTGGGGGCTGCCTCTCTATAGATATGGTTTTGAACTGTGTTTTGAAGACTATACTTCTGAAGTAATTACTATTTCATGCTAAAGATAAAGCAGTTACATTTACTGTTAGAAACTTAGTGTATTTGTTTTTTCCTTATGTGCCTGGAAAACTTATAAATAGTTGGTAAGAAGTGAGTTATAATAGTAAGAAGTATTTTTTTTTTTCCAAGTTATATTTCTTAGGGAGGCAGAGAAGATGGCAAAATATGTGGCAACTTATTTCACAAGACCATTAGGAAGAATCAGGAGGTGCATATGAGAATAAAGCAACATTAACTACTATCTTAGGAGTAGACAATAAGTCAGAGGAATGCTGCACACAACTGACTCTACAGAAGTAACTTTTAATTGCCTATATTAAAATTGCCTATGACACAGAATTTAATGATTCTAACATTTCAAAAAGTGTCCCACTATGTGAGATCTTGATTTCCTCTAAGTGGTTAGCACCTTAATGTTTCTCTCTACATGAAAAAGCAGCATCTCCTCTTTACATTGTTCTACATGCCTGTTAGTGCATTTGTTCCATCCTAATTGAGAGGAAAAAGTCTTGATGCCTGAATCACCATCAGGTTCAATTTGCTTGCTTATGTTCCATTCACATGCTATCCCGGTGAGCTCCTTGACAGGATCATAGCATTTGTTACAAATGGTAAGAGAGTCTAAGGTTAAGCCTCTCAGATTATATATGGGTATTTGAATGAATGTTTTCACTTCAAATATGTTGAAAAGCCATAAACCCTCATATAAATTAGGGAGAACTTCTGCGTGTTCTAGCTCCAGGGGAAAAAATTGACTTTATTCACATTTACATGCTTTGGGACATCCCTCTTGAAAAGCCTGCTCTGAAATAGGTGGTGCAAGATACAAGGAAGCATATTGTGTTTCACTGCTGAATGGTCACTGGTTAATGGTTTGCTGCTGCTTCTGCCCTGCTAGTGTGTTTATTAAGCTTTGTGACAAGTTTCTGACAGGACAGAGATTGGACAACCTCTCTGGACAACCTGCTCTACTGTCCTCATGAGCAAAATGATTTTTCTGCTAGCCAGTCTGATTCTCTCATTTCAGCTTTTGCTCGTTGTTCCTCATCCTCTTGCCGCGCGCTGCTGAAGACCCTGGCTCCATCTTCTCCGCCGCCTCCCTGTAGGTACTGGGGTCTGCCCCTAGACTCCTACGGAGCCGTCTTTCCCCGGGTTGAGCCAGCCCAGGTCCCTCAGCCTCTCCTGGCAAGGCAACCGCTCCAGCCCCCACCAGCCTGCGGGCCCTGCGCTTAACTCATGCCCATTCATCAATGTCTCTTCTATACTCAAGGGCCCCAGACTGGATGCTGGGTGCTAGATGTGGTCAAAAATACTAAGTAGCGGGGAATAATCCTGGTGCTAAATCATTTGCAGGTTCAGGTTCTTCATGTGGAGATTGGTTTGGTTTTAATATTTAAGAAAACAGTTTTGTGTCTAGTCTGAATTCCAGTGTTTCAACAATTAGCCGTGTATTCTACATACTGACATTCTCATTAAATATGTACAAATGGCACTTCGGAATCGTGGAATTCACATTGTGTGATTTCTTTGCTCAAATTGGTTAAAAAAATCTACCAATTAGTGTTTCATGAACTTATCTCTTCTTAAAAAATTAAAAAGATATATTGCCTCTCTTTATACTTGCTCCATTCAGTGATTAGCTACCCAAACATGTCTACTGCCTGTATATGGCAGTTATTAGATAAGAATTTGAAGATATTCTGAAGAATTTATTTGTAAAGCTGATCTTCCTTCATTTAATTATAGAGACATACTCTAGTTCCATTTAAATGAACTCAAAAGCAATATATTTTAAGTATCTTAATGGATTTCTAACTAATTAGATGTTAATTGAAATCTTATTTCTGCCAGTAGAAGCAAGCTGTGATATGAGATAGTTCCTTTTCTATTAAAAATATTGTTTTCTAACACATATTACCATCTGAAGACATTATCTTTTTCTTTGATTCCTTCTTATTACACATTACTTCCACTGGGAAACAGAGCAGTCAGGCATGAACCAACTTAGATAAAATAAGAACTGATCTGTACTTCAGTTGAAAGTCATATGCTATTGAACCTCAGTTGCTTTAGAGCTTGGAAATTTCTATCAGCTTACATGCTAAAAAAAAAAAAACCCAACAAAGAAACAATTAAAAAGAAAATGTCAGTGTTCATGAAAGCTGTTAGACTGACAGTTCTGCCAAATTAAATCTTACTTTTGTCAAAGAGGACATGGTTATCGCATGCAAAGTGATGATATAAACTTATATACATCATCTGCTAATATGCTTCAAACCTCATCTTGAGGAGGAAGAAATAGTTCTGTTTACATGTCATCCTGTCCACATCATACACTGAAAAAAGCAGCTAATTTTGCTGGTCATTTTGATAATCCACTAAGAGAGAGTCCATTAACTAAGAATGAATGAATAATTGATTTTTCATTTCAGTGACTAAAAGGAGACAAATGTTTGGATGTTACAAAATTAAAACCATTTTTGCTGTTTTCATCAGAAGGATTTTTTTTTTAACCTCAGAAAAATAAAAACATATTCTCTTTTGAAACGGGTAATAAATGACGGAGAAATGAAGGTCCACATTCATAATGCAGTATTTTTATGATTAGCCAATTCACCTATTGAGAGACATACATTCAGCTTTTCCTCTGCAAAAACTGAGGCCATGTATCCAGGAAAGTTTTCCATTTCCTCTTGTGGCTCGGGGAATAAGTAGGTTGGAATTCAATTTCCCATGATGTTTCAGTGATTTTGCCCTTGAGAGTCACTGACTGTAAGTCATGGAAGTAGTCACACAAGAAGGCAAAGAGCAATACACCTCAGTATTCCCCACACCATGGCACTGGCAATGACAGGAGACAATAACCTGAGAAGAATACTCTGTAGCCAGAGTTAGGACCTGAGTTTAGGCTCTGAGTCTTGGAAAGACTGATCTAACTACAATGCTGTTGGCTAAAAAAATCTGTTGGCAGTATCTGTGAATGCAGCCCTTCATTTGCTCAGCTTTTATTCCAAGTGAGTGAAAATAAAATGTTTCTGAATTGCTGAGTCACTTTATCTCAGAAGGACTGGAGCTTCACCATTTTCATTTTGGCTGCTACTGCTAGGTTAAACTGTATAATTTTGGCACCTGTGAGAAGCATTTTTTTTCCCCAAAAAATTTTTAGGAAAAAACCCTATATTGTTTCATCTCTACCATTAATATATTACAGTCTAAATTTGGGGAGAAAAAGGTATAAGAAATATATTTTGAGTCATATGCCTCACATACTTCTGTTTTTTGAGATTTGTAGGCAGAGAGTGCAACCATAGACTTCTCAGCCTCCAATTCTACTTGTCAAAAGAAGGATACAGAGACACTCTGAATTTGTGTACATAAGCACTGCAAGAACAGGATAAATTAATCTGAATGAAAACTGCCACTCACCTCTAGAAATATATCCTACTTTGAATACTTAGCCTCAAATGCCAGAATTTAAAAATTAATAGTATGGGTTAGTCAAGTCTGCATTTACTTCAGGAGTATAAGCAATTGTAAGCCATTGGCTCCATACAGTGGAAATCAATAACTCTTTAGAGAGTAATGCAGCTGCTCTTTTCAGAAAAATCCTGTATATTTGGGGAAACATATCTGATATGACCTTCAATGCAGAAATGCACCGTTTCATTGCAAATGAGAGAGTTTACATCATTGAAGTAATTTTTTATACATGTTGTGTATAACATCTGTACTGTTTAATGACAGAACATCTATGAACAGTGCATCTGAAAGTCTACTTATCAATACTGTTTGCATCTTGAGGTTGGTATATTATGTTTGTTTATATAATTTTTAGCACTTAAAAGCTAATCAAGGGTCTTGACACAAAGAATTTAACGTTTAAGTCTTTGGGGAAAATCTTTGATGAATACCTGTTACATGATTTACACAATGGATATGAACTTGATTCATGCACTTACATTTCACAAGCAATTTTTTCAAAACATTTTTAACAAATTAACCTTTAAAATGAGATGCTAAAGGTACACATAATTAATTTTATTTATTTTTCTCCAATAGTTGTAAAAACTCAGTTTGCGGGAGAATTTTAGACAATTTGTGTAGAGAAGACATTTAGCAGAGATCTGAACCCAAACAACAATTACATTTTACACTTCTGTGCTCTTCCCATTGTTCCTAACTCTTCAATTTTTTTAATATGAAAGCCTTTCTTAAAACTTCAGTTTCTGGAAGGGTGTGAATACGTGAGCTCATAGCTCTTATATTAAAACAACAACAACAACAACAAATTTAAAGGAAAAAAACAAACAAAACCCCCCAAACACTTATGTGTTTTTCAAGCATCTACATTTTCTGAAAGATTCACAGACTGCCTTACAATACGGTGGTAATGGCAGCTGGGGGCACATTACATTTTCTTGTAAAAGACCTCTTGCATGTCTGACTTAGGTGCGACACAGTTGCGCCTTGGGCTGCCCAGCGCTTTCCCTGGTGGCCTGTGCGCGTGTGTGAGCACCTGCATACGTGTGTGTCTGTACGTACGGCGTATTCTGGGGGGTAGAACTTTCCCAATAGCTGTTGAGTGGTGTTTAGAAGAGATGCACCAGAGTAACAGGGTCTGGAGTGCTCAACTACCACTCTGGCCTGGTGTTAGTAGCACCTAACAACGTAAAAATACCAATTAGTATGTACGCACGTGTGCCTGTGTCTGGACTATGAGTTACTGTGTGAATAAGTGCTTTTGTTTCTAGGGCAGTGAGACAGATACGATGGCTGACATTCTCCTTTTGCGCTTCTAAATGGCCAGTCTCAGTGTGCTGCCCTTGGTGTACTGGGTGTTGTGAAAGCACCTCCAGAGCACCTGGCATTTGCCCAGTCCAGACCTAACAGTCTTGGGCACCCAGTCAAGCTTTGTGGATCCCGCTCCATGAAGCAGTCTTTCCTTCTTTGCTGTTGCAACACCAAACAATAAGAATGCTAAACATACCCCCTTTTGTTAAAATCCTAGCCTGTGTGGTTGTTAAAAAATGACCTGAAAGTACTGTCAGAGCCCCAGTAGCTAAATAAAAAATGTTGGACAATTTCTATTCTCCCAGTATTTTTAAGACTTTTAATGTTTCTGCCTGTCTCATGCCTGCCTGGTGTTTAGGGGTATCTGACAATAATTATATTGAGGGTCCCCAGGTCTGCAGAATCACTAGAACCACTGTCTGCAAACTTCTCTGTCAAGGATCAGCTGCATGACAATTTTGACAAAGCTCTATTTGCTGCCCGTGGCTAGGCAGATAGCATGATTTGCTTGTTTTTCTTTTTAATTGATATTCACCCTCTCTTTTCTCCCTAATTTGTTGGTTTGTCATCTGTGTCCTCCAGAACACGTGGTAGTTGACAACACGGCAGTATAATAGTATAATGCAGTCCTGACCAGCGTGACTGAGTGACCACATCTGAGTCCTGAGCTATCTTGACCAGTATTAAATGGATACTTTATGATCTTAAACACTGCTTAGTCCAATTCTAAGTTTCTGACTGCCTAGCATTGGTGTAAGCCATGGAGGGGCTACCAAAATGCAGAGGAAAACAGAAGATGGTAATTTAAATAATTTGGTTGAGTAGAACTTACCCTAGGATTTCAGGAAAAGGCCATTTTTCAGAGTCTAGACACTGACCTGTACAGCTGTACTCTCCCCGTAGTTCTACCCTGCCTCTCTCTATAGACTCTGAAAAGTGAATTTCTGGAGGGGAGCTTCCAAAAAGGGGGGATATCTCCCTTTGAGTTTGGCCAGAGTTGCCACTGTGTTTCCCAACAGCACTCCATCTGTTTTGCCTCCTTTTCTCATTGAGGTTGATTTTCAGTCTATAGAGGAAGCCTCCACTTGGCTTTGAGTGAAAATGCAATTTATTCCTATTTAAAATAGGTGATCATAAAATCAGTCCATAAGCAGCTGCAGTAGTTTCCAATGTCATCACTCCTCCAGCTCCTTTTCTGTAGGCTCTCGTTCCAGCTGAACATGGTAGAAGATCATAACAGTGCTTCTTATGTAAAGACTCAAGATTGGCCAGAAATTATTTACATTTACTTGGCTGACTTTGCACTGAGATGAATGAGCAGGAATGGCTCTGCTCTGAAGACGATAACTTTCTGCAGGAAGGTAAGATGTAGTATCAAACACCAGAAAGATTGTAACTTCGTACAGTGCTCCGGCTATATCCTCAAATCATGCCTGCTCCTAACTTTTCAAGTCTTTTCACGTTGCCAAAATGTTGTCAAGGGAATTTAGGATTTGTGTGGGGGCAGATACACACAGCTGTGCATAAGCTTTACTTATGGTCTGACCCAGCTCAGGAGCAGGATCTGTGCGGGGTGTCCACAGGGAGCCCAGGTTACGTAGTTGGCAACGTGCCCTCTGCCTTGAGAGTCTTTGAGTTTCATTCTTGGCACAACACCTTGCATAACCACTGTCACCAGATGAAAACAACATAGACACAACCTTGTGCTGTCCCCCAGTGCTGAGGGAATCAAGGATTTCTTGGTTGCTCAGTACTTGTATATAGGAAGCCTGTAAGTGGATGTTTTGTTGTAGTTCGGTTGCCTAATCTAAAGAGCCTTCAAAGTTTGCCTTAAGATTTTTAAAAAAGGGAGGAGATATTTCGGTGAAAATTAATGTTTGTGTTGTTCATTATTTAAATATAAAACTATGTTTGTATTCTATAAATGAGAAAAGCTAAGAAGACAGGAAGATGTGTGTGGTGTTACTGCTCCCCAGGTGAAGCCATGTTATTCCCTTCCCACTTTCCCTCTCTCCTATACACAAGTTACTGAAGCTGGTGCCAATTTTAAAATTTTCAAAGTTTAAAAATGGGAACTAATTTGTATTTCTGAGAGTGTTAAATAGGAGTGAAAAGGCACACACCAAAGATCGAAAGAGACTTCTCATTGAGGACAGGAGGTGGGACGTAGGATGTGACTTAGAACCAAACTGTAGAAATCATCCCTTTCCAGGTGGGACTGGACAGATTTCTAGTACTTTGTATGTGGAGGACTTCGACAGTGTGCCACCACAACTATTCAGAGCGCCATGTGCTGTCATTTGGGAGGTGACAGGAGTTACACTATTAGCAGAGCCTCAGAGTGACTAAGGCATTGTGGTAATAGATATAGATCCCAGCTGCAGTCAAGATCAAATGGAAGATAAATGGGCTTCTGTTATGCTTAGCCCATTTTCCAGGAAGCACACTCCACTTAAGTTTGACATGCACTTTGATGAGAGGGAGGTTTTGTTTCTTCTTCACAATATGCCGGTACATACCATATGTCTGTCTCAGACTCCCAGGGAGAAGAATAGATCCGATACAATGCTTCCAGGCGGCCTGGACCTGGTGTCCCCAGGGGGGATTTACAGTGTACTAGCTTTGCTCTTTCTGAAGGGTTGATAACAGAGTAATGTCTTCTATAAAAATGCTTTTGTGGGCACGTACAAATAGCCAGATGCAATGTTAACATTAATAGCTTGTAGAAAAAAATCTATTACTTCTTAAGAGCAAAGCTGACTTGTTAATTTTATATGTAAGGTTGAACAAATGATCAAAAGTAGTCCCATCTTGATCCTTAGTCAGAAGTTGATAAATAAAATGAATAAAAGATGCTTTTGGAACAAGGGTGCTGCTTTGCCTTGAAACATTCTTTACCTGTTTAACAGTCCTGTGCCATATTTATATTTAGTTTTCTGAGTAATATGCAATCTTTTCAACAAAGAGTACTAGTCAGCAAATCAGGCTTTGATTTTCTCACTTCAACCTTTGTATAATTTAAAGATTAATAAAATCTTCTATCCCAAGACTTTCAGCTTCTAGGGAAGATGCCTAATTTGAAAGGAAAACAAAACATTTCTAGAAATATTCCAGAATTTCTATCTGTTCACTCCAAAACACAAGGTGAATCCCCACAGGCTGCTAAAAAAAAAAGGCACCTTTTGCCTGCTACACAAATGGAAAGTTCAGCTCATAAAGCTATTATGCATAATTTACATGGATGTTCCAGAAAGCCTGCTCGGGAATAACATAGAGGAGAAATTAATTACATGCTTTTAATATTCATCAAACCTTTTTTCCCTCTGAGCATGTGTTGCAGCTTCAACAGTATATTTCTAAAACTGCATGAAAACAAGAACAGCTAGATGAGGATCACGTACCATTGCAATAGGACAGGAAAGGAATACTCCCTCCAGGTCAGCTCAGCTCCTGGCTTTGGACTTAGGGGTGACAGAGAGGACGAGGCAGCTGCAACCAATTCACTGTCTGCGTACACCCTGGTGTATGGGAAAGGAGAGCATTCCCTTGCTGCTGCTTTTAAGGAAAGAGACGTCATCACTTGTTCCTACAGGTGAAGGAGCTCCTATCTTTCCAAAAGGAACCATTTTGAGACAACGGTACTACAGACGTCTTGCAAAAAATACGTTCAGATCCTCAGGTGTTTTAATCCGATGACCCAAAATGAAAACTTTGCTCCTTCTTCTTGATTTCCTATTACAGAAGATGTGGATTTGTTTAGAGTAATGAAACTGCCCACCAAGACATGGGACATATGCTGATGTAAGGTAGTTTGTAAACATGGCAGTTTCAGGAGAGCTTGTTTTTCATCCCTCCTCTCTGAGTAAGCAGGAAATGCATACCTCATAACATCTACATCCATTGTGCAAGCAGAAATGCTGCAAATCGTTATACCTGCTTTTTGTAGTTTTATTCATATCATAGGTTTCATTGCTTTCAGTTCCTGAAATTAAGGACAAAACACACTTTTGAGGAAGAGAAATCAGAAAGTGGGAAGAGTGTCCTGAAAACTTTTAACATGATACAAAAGGAATACTGCTGCAAGACTAGCAGTACTTCCAAAAGATTAGGTGGTTACAAGAACAGTCTTGTACTTCGGGTTCAATTTCTGGGTCTGCTAAAATCTTCCTGGTTAAACTTATGCATGCCACTTAATCTTTTTGTGCCTTAGCTCCCAATGTGCAATATGAAGATAACAGTGTTTTCTTCCTCTAAGACTTTATCTGTTTGAAAACTCCTTGAAGCAACGGGCATCTCTGTCTAGTGCCTGGCTATTAATTGGTGATAAATTTTTATGCAGTGATGCTGAGAAGAACAGGAGGAAAAGGTGGGTTAGATTTAGAACTACAAAGGCTTCAAAATTTTTGCTTTGCAAACACATAAAAGTATTTTCCTACCCGAATCACGACATAAAGTTTAAAGATGGAATATTTTTTATAGATAAACTGCCGTATGTTGAATCATTTCAGCATTATGATGTGAACTACATTATTTCAAGGACTTTTTGAAATTTGGATGCCCCCCTTTGCAAGGCCAGATTGTGCATCCTGTAACGCTCTGGTAGTCCCATCACTCCCAGAAGGCACTATCTATCTTACTCATTCAGCAAAGAAACAATTTTGCATCATAGGATTTGCCCTCCATTGACAGAGCCCGCTCCACAGGGCAGAGCGGAGGGAACCTGAATTACAGTTCTCACTGCGCAAAGTGAGTGCCAGAAGGTACCACATGGACAAAGGGAACACTGATAAAAGACAATATCTGGCAGCTCCTTCAGTGAACACTGGTCTGCCCTAAGCACTGACTGAATAAAGCAGGCTGTCGTAAAAGTTTGCACCTGTGTAGTTAATAAAGACCATAACATAGCGCTTGTACTCAAGGCTTCCAAATTAAGGTTATGTATAATCAACCTGTGGCATTCCATGACTTTTAAGAAAAAAGTATTTACTGCCTTAACATTTTCCAAGGAATCTTTATTTTTTATGTCAGTTCTTTCTGACTTTCAGAGAGAAAAAAAAAAACCCAAGGCTTTATTTTTTAATCCTTTCCTAGAAAAAGCTAATTTATTTCTACAAAGTTCATTAAAGCATTCTTCCTTCAAGGACTGTGTTCTTTAAATTCTTCTTTAACCTCTTAGCAAATTAGAAAAATATAATCACTTTCATACTAATACCTAAAGTTATTTACAAATACTTAATTTATTCACAATCCATCATCTGCTGAAAATGGTAAGACTCTTTTCCTTGATCCCATTGAGATCATGTAGGTATTACTTCTGCATTGTGCTACTATCTCACATGATGTTTATGTTTACCTTATTTTTTCTGTAATTGTGGTGCCTTTAAAGTAAAATGAACTGAATGAAATGAGAATTCAGTCTACATTGTCCTGACTTGAAGAGATGAGGTTTATAAAGTAAAGAAATATTATGAGATTTGTGAAACAATGATGATATTATGACAATATTATACAGAATATATATCCACAGGATATTACTTGGCTTGTGGTAGACATCCTTAA
Source organism: Aquila chrysaetos chrysaetos (assembly GCF_900496995.4). Lineage (NCBI taxonomy): Eukaryota > Metazoa > Chordata > Aves > Accipitriformes > Accipitridae > Aquila > Aquila chrysaetos. The sequence goes on from NC_044005.1 coordinate 58,264,245, forward strand.
CTTCAGGACAGGAGTTAGTCTTTGGATTTTTGCGTGAAACCTGCCCATTTAATGGAAACCTGATCTGAATGGAGGCTTAATCTGCTTTGGAAAATAAAAATTATTATTAATCACACTTGTGAATGGTGCTGCTCTGCATTTCTGATATGTCAGTTTGCAAAGTTGTAGATATTTCAGAGAGAGATCTCTATTTTCTTCTCTTATTGACCGATGTACTATCTAAAAAAATTGCAAATGAAAACAAATATGAGGAGATTTTGATGGCATCCTTAGTTTCAGTCATACACAGCTAATTCTTCAGATGGCCCTGAACTGCTCAGGCTTAATTTGCTGAAAAACAAGTTGTTTGTACTTTTGTCTGAGCCAAACCTTTCTAAACAGAAAGTGAGGGCTTAGTGATTTATTCAGTTTCTTAGAAGTTGCCAGCAGCAATGCATCTAATGAATTCCACACTCCAGCAAATGTGCACAACCACTTTCCTGCTGGGGCATAGGTAGGAGTTCCTTTTTCCCTTTATCTCTACTAGCTGGTAAGAGAAGTGACCTTCACATCCAATAGAGAACAGATGCAAAAGACTGAGAAGTATGCATGACTGGTTGATGCTTATTAAGAGTGTACAAAACTTTCAGGGGCCTACTTAAACTTGACCTTGATATGTTTCAGCTAGGTACTGAAAGCTCAGTGCCTTCAATTCAAAACAATGAACAATATCACATTAAGCTTACAGGAGAATTTGTTTGGTTGGTTTTTTAGCTGAATATGAAAAACTAGAAAGTTCAGAAACAGGTTCAGTTCTAACAGGCTTGCAAAAATACAAGGAACCATATTTATCTAAATCAGTGTCCCTGGGGAAAAAAAAAAAAAAAAGTAGAAGTCCTTTATGGTAAGCACCCATATTTCTTGTTTCCAGTCACGCTGGAGATAAAGGATTTCAAGCATTCCCATAATTAGTTATTTCTGGACATGACAGGAGCCAGAAAAAATGGTAATAATGAGAAAGAACCTTTTTGAGCAGTTTCAAAATAAGCTGTGTAGATGTCTGTGCTCAGAAACAGTGCTTCAGTCACACTTTCACACTTTCAGGTCTTAATTCCTTGCCAGCTTCTTCCTTGACCCCAGAGGGCTGTAACTTAATGTTGTCCTTCCTATATCAGACTACATGCTTTTCCTCTTTTGAAGGGATGCAGATCCTCTGTCACAGTCTATCACTTTACTGTAGAAAAGATAGGAATCTGAGTATGTGAGCCACACATACTTGTCCCATTCTTCTAAGCAGAAAATGTTGACAACTATTTTCTTGTTCATCTTTTTCACAACAGCTAGGAAAAAAACGAACTAAGCTAATGGTGTACTTCAACTTGCCTCTGGACTGCAGGTATAATTTAGCTGGACCTTCTTAGAGTCCCAGGTGTGTGACATTATCTGGGTTCTGGAAGGAGACTCTATTTCTTCCCACTCTTACTGTATTTTGGAAATGTCTGTGGCAAACTGCTGCAGTTTCAGCTGTGAAGGTAGTTTCCCTTTCTGTCAGAGCAGATCATAAAAACCTCCAGAGATGGGCACTCTACCTGGAGAGGTTGCTCCAGGGAACGATTGTTCTTACAATCTGTAAAAAATGTCTTTCTTATGTCAAGATGAAACTTCTCCCAGTGAAATTTGTACCCATTTCCCCTTCTCCATGTGGCTCCTTGTGAAGAGCGAGCCTCTGTCCTCTTTGTAGCTGCCGTCTAAGTATTAGAATACTGTGATGAGGTGCCCACTGAGCCTTCTCTTCAGGGAGAAAAGACCTAACTCCTTCAGTCTTTCTCATAGGGGAGGTTCTCCAACCTTTTGGTCATTAGATCTTAGTCAAATAAATAGAGTAGCTAGGCCTGGAATGTTTGCCCTCCTTGTTGCATAATAATGATAAGATATGATGAGCCTAAATTAGAAGTTTATGAAGAAAATATTTGTGACATCCAGAGAAGAACTATAATTTAATGTAGCTGCATTAAATATAATGTATATGCATTGAAAAGAATCCCTAAGTTTGCCCCCTTATATTTTAGTTAGCTAAAAATTGTCAATACGTGGGCCATCACCAGGTCAAAGCAGGAAAAGTCAATGCATACAGCAAACATTTCACCAAGTACCGTGGTGACTCAGGAAGAAAAAGTAATTTGCCTAACAAATGTTTGTTTTATGAAGTTAGGGGGATACATCAAGGGAGCTGCTGCCATTTCACCCCTGTAGGCCATCTAGCTCTCTTTGATGTGGAGATGTTACTGACCAAGCAGAGCCAGGAAGAGAGTGGCTAAGAGAAGGAACTATCTGAAATTCCTGTCGGGCAACTTCACAAATACCCTATGACTGAATTTCTGCTGGTGTGTTTAATTCATGTTGTTTTGGAATTGCTTTCTATTGAAAACAAAAGCATCACTGCAGTTAGTGTAATCCCATTAGCCCGAGAGGTTTCTGAGGCTGGAGCTGTCAGAAATATGTTTCAAGTGTGTTTCAGCTTGAAAAGCTGCTGGAACACATGAGCAAATACGTCTGAACATGGAAGCACCCTCTGATTTTAATTTAAGATGATGTACCACTCTGTTAAAAGACTTATTCAGAGGCATCCTGAGCTTGTTGGTTTGAAAACTGCAGCACTAAAATTGGATGAGAAATCCATAGCAGAGTTTAGTGAATACTGCACCCAAGACAAAATATCGGGAGATAAGTACATATGGCAACTCCCAAGAACATGTCAGACAGGCAGATGCTGTGTGAAAGGAAGATATATTCTTTGACTTGGCAGCTGGGGATTGTGGCTGTTCATCAGATGAAGCAGCACAAGGAAGAAGTATAAGAAACATTATGTGATGTTACCTCTTATGCACCCTTTTTGCAAAGCTCCAGAGAAACACTCCCGTACACACACATTTAATAGTATCCAAAGCTAGGAAACTAAATACGAATGTAAGAGACTAAATATGTAGCCTAATTTTCCAAAGTCACCCACGAGCTCTGTTGGATGTCTGTATTTATTTACCCCCCAATCCATCTGCTTCTGGGTAGTCAGCACCTCCCCACGCAGAAAGGTCTAGCGATATGTGTGTTCTGCAGGGTTGTCTGTTGGCAAAATATTAATTCAGGAAATGCCACAATTATCTGACATAGTAATAAGCATGGGAAATGAAGACAGAATGAACCTGTGATCAATCTAGTCATGAACTGGACGGTAGCCATTGGAGTTAATCACAGTGCAGGGAGCGGGGAAGGAGGAGATAATGTCTGCAAATGAGGAAGAATGCTTTTAAGCTGTGCTGAATTAATTCATAGAACTCACTGATGCAAAATATTACCTGTGTAGAAATTATAAGGTAATCAGTCCCAACACTCCATGGCAAAAGCTGAACAGTAGATGAGGTCTGCGGGGACCCTCTTCTACCCTAACCTTGTAGTTCTGTGCTTTGGGTGCATTATAGAACATTTTGTGCCTTGCTTTCAACAAACCAATGAATATCACCTGAGGACACCAGGCTATATGACCCTCACGATATTCTTATGCCTTTCATTCCAAATAGAAATCTTTACTCTCTGGAGCTTATATTTCTGTTTAATATTTTGGCTATTTTTTTTTTTTTTTTCTTCAGTCTACCTGCATCCCAGACATAAAGCCAGGTTCACTCCTGTGGAGAAGAAACAAACCTAAAGGTTTGTTCACTAGCTCTCTTTGCTGGCTTCTGCTAGCTTTTGTCAGGCACACCAGAAAGCAGAAATCTCCTGTGCAAATCTTCCACTGACACAGAGTCTTTGGGGTCTGTGAACCTGTTACGTTAAAAGCAGCACTCTCTGGTGGCAGGGTATGCCACGGCCGGCGTGGGCACTACCTGCTCACGCTGGCTCCTCTGTTTCCACGTGCCAGCTCATATTTGGCCTTCATGATTTCATGATTGCCAGCAAAAATTTCAACAGTCAGTCATCTTAAACTCCACTTTCTGAGGTCAGTTAAAGAGGAATCATATATAATTTTTTCCCTAGTTATTAGTCATGTTGCGAACATAAGATGTTTCATGCTTACTTAAAAAATCATGCACTGATGCTGAATGGGGTGCTAACCTTTCAAATGCTGTCTGTGAAAGCTGGTCTTGTTAAAAATATTCTTTCTGACCTTACATTTATTTTGAAGAATAGCTTGAGGCTTTCAAACAGAAGTACTTCAGGTCTAACATGTATGCTAGTTCGCAGATAACCAGGCAGCTTTAAAGCAGTTGCAGGCTCAGCCTGAGATGAAAGTTTTACAGTTCATCAGGTGGAAGGCAGTGATGTCTCAGCTAATAAGCATGTTTCTGTTCTTCACATACTTAGAAGGAACAGGGGCTGCACATACCACTGGCTTCACCAATGTGTTCCTTCTATCATGGAGCAGTTTCCAATTCATGTGAGTAAGGTTTGCGAAAAGTCGAGAATCTTTGTGTGCTCCCAGGGATATTTGCTTGTGCAAATGGACTTTATCCAATTAAAACTAATGACATGAGCTATTAGCAGCCAGTCCCCAATATTGAGTCATCCTTGATACAGCAAAATGAAGCAATATGTTATCCAACAAAATTAAAATCTCCACAAAATAAGTCCACCTGGCCAAAAAGTCTTTTGGTAGATCACACTTTTATTCAAGAAAGCTTTGAATGATACTTCGGTTGTGTGATGGTGTACCCTTTTTAAACATACCTATGTTAAATATCATTGTATTACAGAAAAAAACGTGTCCTCTGCGTGGTTTATTTTGGGGTAGTGTGTTTAACAACAGTTTCATTACAGCTTCCTGAGGCTTAGTGTCCCCCTCATTTCTGTTCTTCCTGCTAATTTCTGCAGAAATGACACAGCCTTGCAGTACATGGATAAAAAATGAGAACTCCTAAGTGCTTTTGCCTGTGCACACTTACACAGATATTGTCTTCTCATAGCTTTTCTTGCAGGCATTCTGGAGCTGAAGCAGTTTTTGGCTGAAAGAAGTGATAGGGCCTGATGTACGTAAAATCTGAGTCGGGTTAACAACCCTTAGGTTTGTGTCGCAAATACATCGTGCATCACAGGCTGAGCTAGGATGTCACAATAAATCTTTACCTTCTGTGAAAAAAAAAGAGGTGTCAAGTGTAACTAATTCAAGAAAAAAAGCATATTGCACGGGTGTTTTAGGAACTGCACTTGATAATTAGCTATAGAACTGTCATTACTGTTGTGTTATGGCCTCTCTTTAACTGAACTAATGCTCAAATTGGGTAAGAAGTGCTTATACTTTAGAGACTATAGATAGTCTTACACTTCTTGATCCTCTAACACTGGAAGACAGATCCTTTAACCAATGAAATACAAATTACTATATCCTTGTGACACAGCTGATGAATGACTGCACAGACATAACATGACAGATCAAGAAGAAAGCAGTTCTGTTTCTCCAATCCTTCTTTCCCTTGTTTAATCTTATTGCTTCCCAGTATGATTCTTCCCAAGACAGGATTTCTTCTGCTTTGGCCATGACACTCTTCACATAACTATGAATGTGGATCATACTGTGCCTGATCATGTCTAGAAAAGCATTATGTATTTAGGATTTCATTCTTGAATTTGATACATGAAGATCATGATGCCCTTCTTCTACAGAAACCAACAGGCTTGCTATGACACAAAGCTAACATAATGGAGCAAAGATAAGATCTTTGATTTTTATTCTGTCTTCTTAGGAAAAAACCTACAAAAAGGTGAAGGACGGGTCTGTCCAGACAAGGAATTCTCAGAAGAGAAATCAGTGGCCCCAAACTGCAAAGAACATTTACTGTAAAACCACAAAGAACATTCATATTTCAGGGAATAAACAAATGCCTGTTACTAAGTTTATTTCAGTATAAGAGAGGCTTATTTGGTTGACCACGATGAGGAAGACCAAAACCAAAGTATTGCTTAAAAGTGTTTGTTGTTTCCTATCAAGCCCTCTGATCCTTTGTGTCCAAATTATTCAAGTTTCAGTTTTAGATATTTCAAGCCAGACTCTGATCTTAGTCACATTGCTGTAAATAGGATGTAACTAGACTGTCCTATCCCTGTAACATCTGTGTTATTGAAATCTGACTTCTTCACAAAGATTGCATTCAGAAAAGTGCCAAATACAAGTGTGATTTCATCAACTAGGAATTTCTCTTTGCTGACAGCTTTGGTCCTCACACAGCTGAGCAGAGTCGGGCATCGTGTAAACAGGGACACTGTTCAGTAACAGGCATGACTTCTTTTTGGGACACCCCCCCAAGCAGCCTGACACAACCCCTCAGCAAGCTGTGACAGCAAACAGGAGCCTGCTTCAGATGTCATCTGTGATGTGATTAAATGTCTGATGGCTGCTTTTGATCTTGGCACCGGTGGACTTAATCACAGATATCCCACCTTCTGTGGCCAAAGAATTGCCACTGATGGCTCCCTAATAGAGCAGTTTAGATTTCTGGTTCAAATTTATTGGCTTATAATGAATGGATTTGCTTTAGTTCTTGAGGATTTAGAGGATTTTCCTTTTGCTTTATTCCCTGTTATTACATTTCTCTTAACCAGAGTGATATTTTATGCTATTTAAATGGCACACTTTGATTTAACAGCCTAGGTACTATTATTATGTCTTTGCATGCCAACAACTGATACAAAATGCTTCTTAGACTTTGTCTCCTTTTTTGTATCAGCTAGGTTTCTTCTGTGTGACCTTGATAGAAAGGAGCCTACTCCCTGCCAAGAGCAGAAAACCGGTTATAGCAACTGTCATGGAATATTGTGGTAGTGCAGAAAGGTTAGCCAAGTTTTATTATATAAAAAGATGTGCTTTTTTTTTTTTGGGGGGGGGGAGTAACATAATTAGCTTTGTGCTGTTACTTCTCTTGTGATATAAATTTGTATCCATTTAACCAAAATTACTCTTCTTAAATTTTAAGCATAAACAAATAAGACCACTACCTTAGCTGTCACCAGGATTTATAGGACAACTGGAGGTACTGTCCCTCAGGACTGCCTACACAAAAAGGATTTAAGCACTAAGGCTGCTGGCAGTGTCTGTGATACCTGAATTAGGTACTGCTGCCTATGCTGCATGGACAGGACCACACGGCACTCGTTGCCAGCATGATCTCTGGCACCGTTTCATGGAAACCCAGCCAGGCAGGCCTCCTTTGGCAGCAGTCATCACCTGGGGGCTTTAAATGAGAGAACCTGACATGAGCTGGCTTGCGGGTCGGGCTGGAAGCTGGAAGTGAGCTGGGCTACAGCTAGGCAGTGGTGTCAAGACTGAGGCACTTCTGGGATATTGTGGAAGGGAAAGGTTTGGTGTCTGGGGAAGGTTCATATCAAAGGCACACGTCAAAGGTCTACATGTGGAATTTAGGTGCCTAAATACAGCACAAGTCCTGATGTTAATGTAGCCATGGACTTCCACAGCTTGAGTTGCATAATCAAAAGCCGTCAAGAGAAAAATGACAGAGGCATAACCTCCTCCATGCTGATCCAGGACATGACGTCCTATCCATGCCCTGAGACTAGCCCCGCTGGTACTCAGCTGTACTCTCTGCTGTTCGATTGATCCCTCTAAAATGACATTGGCAAAACCCCTGGTGTAGCACAGAGCAGGACCCAGGCCTTTGTTGCTAGAAAAATAAAAAAAGAGGTATGTCTTAGCAAAGAGATAATGAGACGACATTGCTATGCTGGCTTTTGCTGGCTCAGGGTAGTTCTCTGTCATCTAATTGAATGTTCGGGGGAAAAGTAATATGACTTGGGAGAGGCAGAACGTGAGTGATGGGCCACTGTGCACAGCCAGGTTTAGAGGTGTAACAGCAAGCTCCCAGGTGTTATGAATGTTAACATCTCTTAAATAGGAGAATATATTTAGATTGCTTGTGCTAGTAGGTATTTTTTAGTAGAAGTTTATGTTATTGTCTCTTCATATTTTAGTAATGACTGTCACTGTCCCAGCAAATTCTTAGTCAGAAAATTTCCTTTCATAGTGTCACTTCAGGCTAAAGCAAAGTCCTTTTCCCAAATAGAGCTTTTTTACAGCAGAATAGGTACAATGGGCTATTCAACTGAATTCTATTGACTCTGTAGATTCAAGTCTTAATGTTCCTTTTTTTATGATCTCCTTCATTTTAATATTGTTCTGCTTTTCCTTTTTTGTACTGTGCATATCCTATTTTGTTCCACTGAAATAATTTTGTAAGAAATCCTTCATCAGGATAATGCTGTCTATTCAGTCATCACAGGCGCAGTTTTGTTCTTTGAGCTGTGGCTAGCTTATATACACACTCCTACACTTCCAGTGATTACTTCCAGTGCCAGTTGGGATGCCTATTGGTGAATTCAGAGCTGATTAACTGAACAAGACAGTTGTTGCTCCAATTAACCTACTCCATGTTTCAAGAGATTTCATTTTTTTTCATTAAGGAAACAAGAAGTGGAAGGACAGACTTTCTTTAGCCAAATTGTTCCATCCTTCTCCCCACAGGGAAAAAAAGTCAATTTGGTGAACAAAGAGCGATCATTACTGGACATCTGCGGCTAATAACTGGGACACAACAGAAATTTGAGAACTGAATGCTTAACAGTTCATTGTAGGTTTTATTTGCGTATACAAAGCTACTTCCCAGTAGACTGTGAAAAAACATTTCCTTTAGCTGTTGGGGTGGGAATTGCTAGTTTTCTACACGGCCAACAAAAATATCAAATAATTAATGTAACCATGAAGGTGCTCTGCTTAAATGCCAGCTTTCGAAATCAATGTACTTTTGCTTCACAGAAGGGTTTAAATCATGTAATTCACAAGGTAGGACTGTGACTGACCTCTGTGGGAATGCACAGAAAGAAATGTTTCCATGAGTTTCTCCCCCTTGTACCCTCTCTATAGGAAGAAGTAAACAATTGCAGTCCTTGTCTTCTAACACAATGCTGACAGACAAGCTCTGGAGAAACTTGGGCAGCAGCACAAGAGGTTAACACACCCAGAGGTTTCACTCCATCCCTTTGCTGGGTATTTCTACTCTCACAGCTAAGTCAGCAGAAGGGAACGTACGTCCACACCAGAACTGTCCTGGGAAGGAGAGCACAAGCATGCTCAGCACCTTGCGGTAGCTCCAGGGTCTTATTCAGGTGGCCTGGACAGACCATATGTGAGCAGCACGTAGCATGAAGCTCAGTTCAGCCTCACAAGCTCTTACTGAGCTCCTGTTATGAATGTTTGTGCCTGAGGCTGCAGGGTGGCTAGAAGAAAAGTAAAACACAAGCCTCTGCATTTTGTGGTGGTGTTACACACCCAGAACCCATTGAGTCCCTTCTTTACCTTAAGATGTTGCTAATATTTCACTTGAGTAGTAACAATGGTACCTCAAGGTTTCATGATGATGATGGTAGTGATAAAAATAGCTACTGATGTCATAGGAAGCTCTCAGCCCTTCTTGGATTTATATCACTTTCCCTTTAGTGGAAAAGACATTGATCAGAAGCAATATGAAATAAAAGCTTTGTTTGTTAAAGAGGTATGTTGGTGTTTAATATTAATTCAAACAGCTGGCCTGAAACAGAGGATTACTGATTCCAAGCAAATGCTGAGGTTTCAAAATTGGTATTTCTTCTGATTGCAAATACAATTGAAAAAAAAAATCTTATGACTTACATAGCTTATTTTGGTGTCAGTTCATGGCTGTTCTGGAATATTTTTGCACCTTGAGACAGGAACCAGAGTGCTTCAGGTCTTCAGCTCCAGAAAAGCTTCCTCTGAGGGCTTGTTGCAGGGACAAAGACCCTGCGCTTCCCAGGTTCCCCTTAAGCTCGCTCCCAGCACAGCTCACCTGCCTGTGGTTTCATGGGATTTTACCAAAACTGAGATGCCTCCGTAGAACATTGCAATCTTTCAGCTGAAATTGTTCCACTGGAAAATTTCCAAACACCTCTATTTATTGACGAATGCACTCTGTTTATTTATTAATACACTGCTGTTTCGTCTCTGACTACAGTGAAGAATTTAAACCAGGTGATCTGAGAGTGCCTGTATTTGAATGTTAAAAACATCCAACTCCACCAAAACCCCTCCACTTAATACTTCACAGTAAATAGCTTATGCCTTGTTATTAATGAGAGTCAGAGCCTTGTACTGCATAGTTGATCCTCCACAAGACCTCTCATTTAAACATAGTTTGTGTATGAGGTCAGTATCCCAAGCCCTCTCTTTTTGGTGCCATGTACTTACATACAGGACCTAGACTGGTAGATTAGACCAAAACAACAACAACAACAACAACAAAGCTACACTATATTATTAATTTTGTAATTTTTAGTCATTTTTAAAATGGAGCATTGTGATTGTCAGGCAGATGGCAAAAGGCAATTTCTGTCTTCTTTTCTGCAGAGAAGGTAAGGAGTTCCGATATATCTTTCAGAAGCTGGGATTCCTCAAATTCAAGTCTGTCCATGTGATTCAAAGCAGTGAGGCAATACTGTTTTTTTCTATCCTAGCTGATAGCCTCAGCTGTTACTGAACAGATTTGGGAAAAGTGGAGGAGCACTGGTTGAGCTCTTTTCTGAGAACACGTCTCCCTGTAAGGCTATTCAGTATTAGAAGGAGAAGAGGAGGGAAAATGACTTCACAGACAGATGGGTAAGGTAGACATGGCCTTCTGTCTCAGCTCCTGTCTACTAATGAATTTGTGCTTTGGGCTGGTGTAACAACTGTCTTTTTTTTCAGATATAAAGACCCATGTCTTCCACGATGCTTGCAGAAAATGCACTGCCTGTTTTATTACATTAATAAGATAGTCTCCAATACTCTATTCAGTAACCTTGAAGGGTAGAAGTGCACACTGAGGATATATTTTATATCTTTCATTCACTCCATTGGCTTGTAATCTCCCACCTCAGGCACATCCTCATTTCAAGACGCCTTCTCTGTCATGATCACAAAAATTCTTCACACCAGAAGTGAAGTCTTCTGTGATTGAGCGTGGGGCCTCTGACATATCTGGACGCTGCAATACAATAAATGAGCTTAAGGTCTGTGTTCATTATACATATGGGGGCGAAAGGCCATTTATGCCATCTTTTGGGACAAATCACGTCTGCTACAAAAATGGAGAAAACATGCCCGGAGACAGAGTGCTGCAAAGTGCATTGTGATAACAAAGGATTTCAACGCAGTCAGAGATCTTATAGCTTTCCAAAGGATTTATTTAACTTTCCTTTCAGTGCAGTAGCCTGTGGTGGCAGCATCAGTGAAAACATGATGCTTCTCCTTTTCCACCACATCTCCCTTCCCCTCGCACCACCTCCCCTGCTCTGCTCCAAACGGCTCAGAGAAGCAGCGGTAACGAACGTGGTCAATGAAGTACTAAAAGGCACTTTCCCTGCACCATAATGTTAAAACCTCGGGGACAGGAGGAAAGGAAAGGCGGCTGCCGTCGGCGGCGATCGGGGCTGGGGGTCCCTGCCGACCGGCTGGTTTGAAGCGCAGCCCGTGCTCTGCTGCCGGCCCACCTCCGCCTTGTGCCCCCCCAGGAGACAGCGCTGGGCTGGACCCCGGGGTCATCCGTCATTAACGAGCAGGGTATAACGCCTCGCCGCGCCTCTCGCGATGGCAGAGTGAGAGGGAAGAGGCAGTTTAAATTTTGCCAAAGCCGGGGCGGTGTCAGGAGAGGTTTAATCAGATGGCAGGCTCTCCTGATTACGTATTCCAGTGTCAGCTCCCGGGTGCAGACAAGCCGATATTCCGGGCTTTCTGCGAGGTTAATCTGTAGTCACTCAAAATATAAAATATAAATATGGAAAGCAGTAATCTCTTCCCTGACAGATCAGAAGCATTTAAAATCGTATGTCCTGCCTGACTGTCCTATCTCTGAACATGGTCCTGTGTTCCGTGAAGTTATTTATTTCTGTATTTTGCCCTTGTAAATATATAATTAATGCTACCACTGTGTTTAGGATTCAGAAGGGTATATGAGTCTCTGTGATAGGAAGTTAACAAAAACACAAGGGCTAAATCCTGATTTAAAATAGGTGGTAACACAGTCACCCACCAAAGCACAGCCTCTTTGGAAACCACAGATTTCATCTTAAATGAAATGTTAGGATGTGTGTGAAGCAGACTGGCTCCACCGATGCATGAAACAGCTCCCTCATGGAAAATCGTTCACTGACATGTTTAAGGGACTGGGCCTTAAATGTTCTGTCCCTTTATAAAACTCTGGAACTGAAGGTACCATTCTGCAGAGTGTTCACAAAGGGCTGGTATGAAATTGAGCTACAATTGTGTTTACACTAATTTTAAAATTAAAATTAAATTGCCTCCTCACTGTCCCTTATCTTCACTCGGTCTCGCTGTATATCACTTGCTGCGGGAGTCCCATTGCAGTGAAATGAGAGTCATATCGAGGTTAGCCTTAATATGTACAGCAACATGGTTATTGAGATAGGTAACTCCAGAGATAACTTTTCCCACAGTTGTACTGCTTCCTGAGATCTGCTCTGTTCCAGAGTGATGCGTCAGAAAGAAATGCGACATTTTTCCCCAGCTGTGTGACAGTCTGATAAGTCTGAGATAATTTTATTTACTTCTGCAAGAGTCCATGTGTAACACTTCACTGCGTAAACAGAGTGCTGACATTAGAACAACCACGTGGTATTTTCAAACTTTATGGACTTGAAAACAACTCAGTGCACAGAAACACATTTACAGAGATAATACGTTGTCCAGTTGGAGATATTCAAATACAGGCATAGTGAACATCTGCAAAATATAGTCGTAATACTGCAATACCTTACTAAACAGCTGTGGCAGAATAAAACTGCAGGATTTATAGGGTTTACTTCTGGGCTGCGGTATACTTTTTCTTGAGTCTTGGGTGTACTCAACACAGAATGCTCCCATGAATGGAATTCACATGCAGACATCTAGAAATGAAATAAATTTTTTAAAACGCTGTTATCTTGAGTAAGTAGGGGTGGATACAGGCACCATGATTAAAGGCTGCAGGGCTCTGCAGAAATGCAGCTGTAGCCTTCCTTTTATTTTGCACGGTACCATGAAGGCTGCACTCTCTGCACTGAAGGACAGATGCAGTAAAAATATGGACTCATAATGTCTTTTCTGTGTAATATTTCAGAAAATGCCCTGCAAAACTGGACAACATGGTGCAGTTAATCTAATTTAATCAAAACAGTGTAGATCATGACCAATGGTATGAGACTTCAGAGGAAATATCATTGTTCAATGGAAGTGCTTGCAGCTGAATATTGCATACAAGAATTGGTAGAAACTTCCAGGTGAAAATCTTTCTTTATTGGGAAAGGTTGTTCTGTGGAAACTGCTTGCAATGCTCCCCGGAAAGGACTGCCTTAATTAACCTTGGGATGAAGTGTTGTGATCCGAAACATTTTAAAATCAGAAATCGCTGCTTTTATGTTCCCATCAGAAATGTTTTATCTTTACTCTTCTTTTTCTAGATCCTAGTCATTGGCTGTCAAGTTCTTCCCTCCCAAACTGTTATTAATCTTCTTTGAGACTTCTGTAAAGGTTCTCCTCAAAGGAAGACATAGGAAGGACTAATCTAAAACTGACAAAAAGTTGGAGGATGATTTCATTATCAGGTGCCTGGGAAATAAAACAGGAGATGAAAATCAGTATTGATACAGTCAGAGTTAGGTGCATGGGAAGAAACCGCCAGAATTTTGCATACTTAAGGATTGGCTTTTTCCAGTTAGAAGAACGAGTTAAGAGTCACTGTGGACAGCTTTGTGCCAATGCCAGCTCCCTGCTTAGCGCCAGCCAGAGAGGCTAACAGAAAGGTAGGAACAACTAGGGAAGGAAAAAGAAACAAACCAAAACAGAAAATGGTGTTGTTCCCTCATAAAAATTGATACATACTCTGTGCCACAAAATGTTGGCTGTCTGGCTATCCTCTTGCGGAGAATCAACAGTGGAACGAGGAGAGGTACAGGGTACCTCTGTACAAGAGGTACAGACCAATGGCTTCCATAAGGGGAGAGAGAAATACACTAATATTTTTCAGCATGGAAAAAAAGTTACCGAAGGGAGAAATGACAGCAAAAACCAACATTGTAAACTGGAAGTGACATTTACTGCTTCTCATAACAGGGCACCTAAGAGAACCAAATTAAATTACAAGACAAAAGGTCTGAGACAGACAAAAATACTTTTGTCTGTCAAATTTTCAAGACTGCATAAATGTACTATTAAACTTACTGCTACAGAATGCTGTGAAGGTAAAAAGTATAAAAATAAGTTTGAAGGAGGCTGGACAGAGTCACAGGAACTAATTGGTGGCTATTGAGCATGATGGTTCAGATGCAAACTTCCCCTTAAGTTACAGCAAGATGAGACTCCTTAAATGGTTAACATAAGAGAGAGTATATAACCATCAGTCTGGGTTTATCTATTATTCCTTTCTTACCTTATGGAAAACAGATTATAAGACTCTTTTTATGCAATCCAGATATCTCCATTTTCACCTGTAACACACGGTAGTAATGTCTGTTAAAAAATGTCTTAAGCTATTGCCTTTGGCTGTGAAAACAGACTTCCAGATGATCTGGTGCTCAACAAAGTGCCTTTGTGTGCATGGCTGCAGGTAAGACACTTTCAGCAATGTCCTAGCTAAATATTTTTAACTTCCAATTGTATGTCCAAGTAACTGTGACTGACAGTGGGACCGGTGAATGCGGGCTGTGCAGCTCTGCACTTACAAAAGCTCCGTGTTCAGCCGAGATTCAGCTGCAAGCGTGGCTCTTGCCTTCTGTTTCCTGCCAGGAGCAAAGTGCTGTATGGACAGCTGGGCAAGAAGCCTTTGTTTCTGGAGTGCTGATGAACATCTTTCATGGAAAACAGTGAGAGATGTTATTCTTAAGAGGCCTGATTATAGGAACAAGTCTTAGAAATCCACATTGCAGGAATAAAAAACTTCTTTCCACTTTTCTCCTCCTGATATCCTAGTAAATCTTATGTCACATTCCTGTAAACTGCTCATAATAATGCGCCATTGGGAGTCATTATATTTTTACAGGAAAAAAAAAAAAGCAGATCAAGAGCTCTTCTTGGCCATCCTGGTAGGATCATATTCATCCAGAAAACAAGCAGAGGGGAAAAAGACTATCCATCATCACTTAAAAACCCTAAAAATATGAAAGAAAAAAAATTAAAGGAAATGAAGAGTTGAAGAGTTGAAGAAGTTTCTGAAGCTGCTGTAGGTACCATTGTTGTTGTAGCTTTTTTTTAGTTATTGTTTTGGTTTTTTAGGAGCTTTGGAATTACAATAAAGTTACAGTAAAATACAATAAGACATTTAATCAATTCAGCAGTTCAACTTGAAATTAAATTTACCTTATCAAAACATGCTTTCCAAAATGTAGCTGAAGAAAATGAAGTAGCCTTTAACCAATTTCAAAGCAATTCAGTCTGAATGCGTTGCTATAGTGCTCCCTTGGAGTCTTAAACTGTGTTCACAGTGAATGGCCTTGAAATTACAAAAATTGATTCAGGTCAATTCACATGCTCAGAAGTTTCATTCAGTCAAAACATTTCTCCATGCTATTTCCTATAATGAAGGGTTTGGGTCTAAAATAAGTTCACATTGACTTTTTGAACATGAACAAGTAAATTACTCATTTCGCTGTAAACCCTTGGCTGTATATCGTCTAGTTAATATGTTGGATACGCTTGCCCTGCCTGGCACAAAATCAGCCCACCTCTGTGTCTTGTCCTTAAACTTCGCATGACATTTTATCAACATAAGAAGGTTAGTGTGCAGTAAGTTTGGGGTTCCTTTATGATTATTACACCACTTCATCTCCCTGCGTGGCTATTTGTAGCAGATTAGATGTATGTGCAAGGTTGCTACCCCATTGCAAAGTGGAGCTGAACTGTTTTGCGCTTAGCAGACAGTACTATGTGCTCGTCTATCAGCCTGTTAAGGAGTTTTGTGTAGACTCCAGGTACAGATCTTCTTCCCTGATCACTGATTTCCATACATATGCAGACCTTAAAGCATGGAAAAGAGGCACAAGAGGACAGTATATTTAGTGAAAATAATGAATGGAAAATACTAATTAGGGAATGGATGAACTCCTGCCCTCAAATCAGAGATAACACTGTTTATAAGTCACTACCAGTCACTATGTTATGAAGTGAAAAGAAAGTTAAGAAAGTACCAGGCAGTTCATAATTTTTGACCACCAAACAGTTTTTTTCACGACCAAGTATTATTTTTTTTTTTAAGTTAAGCAGCTTGGTGATTGCCCTGACAAAGGCAATTATAAGAGAAGGACTCTCAAATGCCACTGTAAGCCTGAATTACTCAGACAAAAACTTCCTGTAACAGAACTGTATTCTGCATTCCTCTATTCTGCATCACAGCCTGTGCTGAAACAAGGATTGGGTAGAGTACTGAAATCGGCCAGGGAGCGGAAACCAGAAACCTGGACTCTGTCCTCTGCAAAACACTGTAGATCTTATTCCTAATGGAAGGAATGCAGATTTATACCTAAAGCTGGTGTCTATAACAAATTAGAGGACAAATACTAAGTTTCAGTACTACTTTGGAGACCAGTTTTGTGTGAAAGAGACACTAGATGAAACCCTGGCTTTGAAATCGGAACCCAGGACTCTTCTGCTCCGTTCTGGGTATTAATCTACCACTAGGTTACGGATCCAGGATATCTCCTCCTTACTCTCTCTCTAGGTTCCTAAACCTTGCGCTCCTTTTTGCACAGCTACCCAACTTTCACTGGAGTGGCCGAGAAACTACAGAATAGCCAGGTGGTAAAGGTTATCTCTAAGGAGATAGAAGAAGTCTATTTAAACTCCTTGAGCCTCTAGAAAGCTTGCATCTCAGGTTTCCCCCAATTTCTAGGCATGTATTGCAGCTACTGAGGTCTGTGCAAAATGTGTTGTCATCTTCTCACCATATTTTTAAGTACAGTCAGTCCAAACCTAGTGAGTCTCAACAGGTCTTTGCAGAGCTTATAAACTTGGATTGTGGCCTATGCCCCACGAAGAAGAAAGCAAGAATAGGTGCTTCTGTTTCAGGTGTCCTGCAACTGAAAAGTGCCAACTAATTTTAGGTGCCTCTCAGGTCAGGCTATGGGTGAGAGAAGGGGTGCAAGCCATGGTGATGTTTAGATTGCAGTTGTGATAAGACTGACCATGCATATTCTTTAAAGTTTCCAGAATTTTTATTTAAAATAAAATACTGGAAGCTGAAGGAACTGAACATTTTTCATTTAGTTTTAGTTTTCAGCTATAAATACATATTTATTTGTCAAAACCAGAGAGAAATATAAATGATATAGGAGATATGGAAGTGACAAGAAGATGTGAAATCCCTGCAATCATGCAGAAAAGCAGTACTTTAATTGCCTGATATTAAATAAATAGAAAAGTAGTCAAGAAACCATTCTAATGGTGAGATATACTGGAATATGAAATAATCCTGGTAAGAAACTAGTGGAAGAACCTTCCCTCGGGAGTTTTAAAAGCAATCTGAAAAAATGGTAGAAATATAATGTCAGCCATTGCACTTAATGAGGTAGGCAGACTACATGACCTAATTAAGCGACAAGACATGACAGGGTGTGCATTATGGTCTCATAATGACATGCTTTCGTGCATTTAAATGTAAGAGAGAGTGCACAGATCTGTTAAACACTGAGGTGTGTCATCACTAGACTTTACAACCCTTAGATGCCCTCGAACCATGTTTCTAAAATACTCATTTCCAAAGGTAAACCGTCAACTATTAGAAAGAAAAATATTCCCCAGATGAAGCAATCTTTTTTTTTCTTTTTTTTTTTTTTTTAATGCACTGTAAGGTCATATCAAGGGAAATTGTCTAGACAGGGTTTATTTTACTAATTCTTGATGACCATAATAATTAACATTGTTAAGAAAAGTGTGGTAAAATGCAAACATTTCATCTTTAAGGTTGAATCTGAAATGCATGTGGGAGGAAGGGCTGCTTGGGAGCGAGGACTTATATCCCTGTTAAGTCCTCCTGCTACCCTTCCGTCCGACAGTACTACTCGCTGAAGGCAGAAGGCATTGGGGAAGTAGTACAGAGAAGATGGGGCCATTTAGTAACTGAAGCTTGCAAGCTTAAGACCCAGAATTTTCTTCATGAGTTTCAGGAGTGGGTTTTTTTCCCATTTTCAAATGTTACCCCCACATGCCAACACGGATGTGTGTTAGCTGCCCGAAACAGAAAGTGGGTGAATGCCAGAGGTGCTTGTCAAGAGGTTTGCGATATGAAAATACTTGTGCACTAATACTTCAAGCAAGAATAGTGACAACATTTCCTAGTGGCATCTTCACTATGCTGTACATTTCTAAGTGCTTTATCAACAATTATTTCCAAAAGTGAGCTTAGTCCTTGCCCTAGGAAAATCAAGGGAAAAGCTAATGATGACTCTTGGCAGAAGGGAAATGCTTATTATTACGCCTCACTGGCCATGGCCAACTCCCATGCAGCCATTTCAGCGTTTCCAGTGGGTAACAGTGGTGGGCCCTGTGACTCTTTGGTTCCTTATGGGTCTTTCCTCTCCCTGAAACGAAATGAAATTTGAAGTACACAGCACTTACTTTAATTGCTTGGTAACTTAAAAGTCTGTGTCCCAAAGGCCAGCTTCACACAGGCGCACTTGTGTGAACAGACCTGACAAATCACCTGTGTTTTTGAAAGGTTTATGTCTAATTACATTTTCGTTTACTTTATTGTGTAAGTAGATTTAGTATTCCTGGGACACTCCATGGCACCTTGTATTTTTTTTAATGGGTGGCTTTCAAAACTTTGTTATACTTATTAATTGGGGTCACTCCTGACAAAACATTTGCAATTACAAGAAAATGTTTTTTTCATTTTCTAAAAATGTCACTGCACTGAAAAGGGGCAGGAAGTATACTAGGATTTCTGCAGGATTTTAAGACTCTTTGTGCTGAACAAGGAACTATTGAAGTTCATTTGGCACTTTACATGTGAAAAAGACAAACTTGGAGGGTAGATATTGTTTTTTAAAAGGAAAATTATTCAGATTCAATTTTCACCTTGAAGTATGAAAGACTTTATTAAAAAAAAGCAAAAACCTAAACTGGTAGTTGTTCTTTTTTTTTTTTTTGATCTTGTCTGAACCCATATGCTTTATCTATGTAGTTGTGCCTGACAGAAACAGATCCATGAAATATATAAGCACAGCATTGAAAATTAATCATTTTTTATTCAGAAGGCTTGTCAGTCATATTTCATTGGTATTTCTTCCACACACAGAGAAAGGGTGATATAGCCAGTCAATCCCCATCACATTCTGCTGATGTTAATTCCTCTGCATATTCCATTTTCAGTGTCAGCATTGCCTCCATTATGTCACTTGAAACCCAACATTTTCTTAAAGTCTGTGTTACATTTCCTCCTATGACCTCACCAGACATCCACCCAAATACCTTATCCAAAATTTAAACGAGATTATTATCTGTTGACTTCATTATGAACTTGACCTTATCATTCAACAGCTCTGTTGGATCCAGTGTTGGCTCAAGCTGTGTTTTCATCATCCAACTGACTGGGTGGTGCCGATTTGAATTTTTTTCTTTAGCACTTGTTTTACTGCAAGTCTATACACATTATACAACTATCATAGTTGCCATTTCTATTCAGCTATCCATAAAGCACATATTCCCCTGACCTCATGGTCAGGTAAACAATTTTATTCTCTTGTAGATTTAAGTACCCTCTGAATGTCCCATTTAAGGCATTTAGGAATATTGGATAGTGCAGCAAGGAAGATATTTTTGAAGAGATTTGTATGGGAATTCTCAGAGTTAGAACACAAAGAACGGTGTTCCTCTCAACAAATAGTTAATTTCTAGACAGGCTGTAATCACAGAGGTTACCCAAAAGAAGGGAAAGGAGGAAAATGCAGAGACTCCTTGTTGTAATATGAAGAAAACAAGTGTGTCTTAGTACTCAATAAAAAGATTAGGACGTAGTAATCCCCCAAAACCATTAACATTCTGAAACAATTATTTACCATTGTACCTACTTTCTAATGAAACCCAGTAATGATTCACATGTGTTAATTCTGGTAATATAACTGCATAAGATATAATTATCAAATTATACATTTATATGAAAATATAAGGTTTTGGTGAAAGGCTCCACTGTGGCATTTGAATGATAATGGAGTACTTCTCTTTGCAGGGCTCAGTCATTAGCACATTCCATTCAGTTTTGGGGCAAGAGATGCCCTTGTCTGGGCATGCCCAAGGAATATTAGTGTTTCCAAAGCAGAAGGAAGTAAGCAATAGTTTGGGGCCGGAATTTTGAAACTACCTCTTATTGGAAGCTATCAATAAGAAATCCTGGAAAAACAGAAGAAGGAGCTGGACTTGCATTTCAACTCACCCTAAGGAAAAGTTTGGGGCATAAAAAGGAAGAGGAATCAGCAAATCTAGCCTTCTGTGAGGCAAGGTAAGGACATAGGATTTGCACAGAATTAGACTGACAAGGCCATGAAGCATCTCATCAGCTTGTCAGCTGCATACTGCAGGGTAAGAGGAAACTTTGGAGCTTTTCTAAGTGGTAGATACAGGTATGCTTCTGTTTTCACTTCCACTCATCTCTTTTTAAAGCTTTTTCATTGTATTATTTGTATTTGGTAAATACATTCTCTATTTTTCTTTCATCTTAACCTAGCTTCCACTAAAGGTGATCTCAATATAACTGGAAAATTCAAAGGCCTTTCATTCCTTGGAGTAGAAATCCTTAAAAGCATGGTGATGAACTGCCTTGTGAACTGGACTGTATCATCTCGTGTTGTCCAGCTTTCAAATGATATTTCATGGAATATTTAAAGTATAACAGAATGTGCCTCTGTACAGACCAGTTTGTGAGCTGGTAATTCAGCTGTTGACAATAAATGTTTTTCAGGACTAGCGTTATTTGGGAAATTTTCTTGTCTTGCAGTACAACAGTGGTGAATGTGCCTCAACCACATGGAAACAAAAGAAGTATGAAGCCAAATTAATCTAGAAAATCTAATGTCAGTTACAAGGCCAAGTCTTCTATGTATGGGAAAGGGATTTGCACAACGCAAAAAAGTATCCCAATGGCAGAGTAGATCACGTCATACAAAAAGTACCTTTGTGGCTCTCGGTTTCCACTTGCTATGACAAAAGGTTTTCTTCAAAATATATAGGTTCCCATGGAGACTGAGATAAAGCCCTTAATCCCTGCTTTGCTGGTGCTGACAGAACAGATCTCTAGACTCATGGGGTATGGGATGTTTGACATGCAGGAAGCTGGGGACTGAGGTGGACGAAGGGATGAAAAGTTGCTTGTCTGTAGCAGCCCAACTTCTCCTTATAATTATATCACAGGATATTAATTTGCTGAACTGGCTTTAATTCAACTTCAAAAATACAGGCTTTAGGGTCTGTTTATCATGAAGCACATGACTTTACAAAAAAAGCCAAAACCCAACAGTGAATAGTTTTATGCCTGGAATAGAAGAAAGTTAGCTCAGTTAGCAACCTGAGAAAAGATTTATAGCCTACAGATTAACTACACAAATGTACGGAAGTGTGAACCCTCTATTTTCTATGCACTTGTCTTAAAATGCTGAGACAACTCCAAGAATCTTCTTGGACAGAGTTCCATTTTATTTTTCTTTTCTTCTACGTCTCATTCCATACACTTCTAATGCCATATGCTTCTTGTGATGATCTTACTGAACACTAACAATTTTTATGTTAGAGTTGTATCATCAGCTTGTACTTGTCTGTTGTTGGATTATGTAGGTCACGGATTACTGGTCCATATCTGTACAGCAAGGATGGTTCAGATGATAGGTGTGTTAGCTAAAGTGCAGAGTCTCACATACTTCTGCCAGTACTACCCGGTGCCAATCTGGAGTGGTGAACTTTCAAAAGACAGCACTATTCCTCTGTCGTCATTGGTATGTTTCAATTGCAGGGGGTGCTAACTAGCATGCGCTAAATCAAGGGAATGAAGGGAAATTCTCCTTTACAAGTTTCACATCCAGCAGAGTGTCTCCCAGACTAATTCCAGGCACAGCTACCATCCTTGCTCTCTTCATCTGGTGTCAGGAGGGTCCTGTGCTGGGGCCACCTCTGGTAAGAAGATGCTAGCATCCCCAGTAAGGGGCTCACCAAGTGTTAATGATGCTACATTGCACCTAGCGAACCAAGCAGGACCACTGATTAAGCCAGTGGTAAGTCTGTATCCTGAGTGCCTAAGGGGACACTGCGGTACTGCGTCACTCAGGCTTGTTCATAATTCAGGATAACTCAGCCCCCAGAGCCAGAACGATGGAGATCTGACTGAATTAACCAATTTCTGTTGCTTACTTCTGCACCTTTGACAAATTATCTGAATTGCATTGTCACATATTCCTGGTGGAGATCCTACAAAATCTGCAGAACAGGGCAACAAATACCAGCTGCAGATCATTTATATTTTAGTGCAGTGTATCTCTTTGTGACTGTAAATTAAGGATAAGACATATGAATAAAAGAAAAAAAAAAGACACTTCTCATTGACCTCAAAATGTTGTTGACTTCTGTTACTCTCCTCCTTGTAAGTAAGATACTTCAGTTCCTCTCTCAGGAGAGATAAATTGATGGTAATGTTGAAAGACAAAATAAAGTAATTATGTTTTCAACACAGCTACCAACTTAGAGGTGGTCTCTTAGGGGCTAACACATTACCTGCAATTTTATTTTAAAATGACATTGTAATTGACTACTATTAATCTGCTTCATTTGTAAGGTACGTGTGCTAAATAAATGATACAAATAGTTGTTCCTATCAATAAACACTCAATTACCAATAAAATTCAAGCTCAAAACTGATGAGACTGCTTTTTAGACAGCACTCCAATTAATCCAGAAGGAGTTGATTCCCAAAGCAACCTCTGCATCATTAAATAGTATGTACTTACTGTGGAATTTACTGATTCATCTCTTACAAACATCTGCTTTGTCTCAGAGCACACACCTCTCATGTATAAGCTAGAGAAGCATTTCTCTGGCTTTATGTTATTAGGCCTTGGTTTAAAGTCAGCAAAAAGATACCCACTGATTTAGCAGACTTTGGATTAGGTCCTTGGCTGCTGTGCTAAACAGCAGGGAAAACTATACCTTATCAGTCCTGTGCTATGTCTTGAATATGATCATGCAAACTGTACATAGTGTTCATACTGCTTTTTACATCTTGATAGGGTCCAGGGCAGGAGAAGGCTCAGCTGTGCTGCATAATGGAAAACAATAAATAAAACAAGTACATCAGGGTCTGTTGCGTATGATACAGAAACACTACCGCAAGGAATCCTGTTTCAGTGCTGGGCTTGCAAGACTCAGGCTATTCTCCAACACTCCTGATTGTGAACTTAAGCTCGTGCACAGATAAAATTTGGATCCAGCAGAGTCTATTACTCAAAGCTCTGTAGGAAATACAGCTGTATCCATGATGTGCTTCATGTATCACTAAACACCCTGCTGCACATGAGGCTTTGTGTCCCTAGCATGGATGATCAACAGAGCACATTACCTGCTCACAGATAAATGAGAGCTGGCTCTATTTGCCAGACATGAATCTGTGTTTCTAATGGATGTAGCATGTAAATTTGAAGTTATATGTGGGATTTTTAGACCATAAACTCCACAGGATCCTTATTGGCTTCTTTATTGTTAACAGAAAAAGAACGCCAGCAAAAAAAAAAAAAAAAAAAAAGATTGTGGGTTCATCACATATAGAAAAAAAAGCTGTATTATCTTAAAGGTTTTCATAGGCTTTTACTTTACTTTCATTACATACTGAAAACAATTAGAATTTTGGTGTTTTACAGCATCACTTCGAATACTTCATTCCATTGCTGTAAGGAGACCTGAACCAAACTGTTGGAGACGAATGGGAAAAGAAACTAAAACACAGACAAGACAGTATAACAAGCAGTAAGTAATATATGAACTAGAAATAAATTAATAAATAAAACCAGTGCTCTATTGAGACAGAAAGCTGTGGAGAAACTGAAGAATCTTGTTAAATACAATCAAGGTAATTCTCAAAGAAACAGAAAGAAAAAGTGAGGAGTATTCATTGTCAGTTGAAGATATTCGGGTCAGCCCATCAGACCAAGCTATGGATCCATTTAATCATGTTGATCTGTTGAACTGCAAGCATTTGGATTCAGTGAAGATAATTCTGAGATTCTTTGTACTGATACTGTAATAATAGTTTATTTTAAAATGCTGGCCACAGGAAAGTCATTGTTGTCTTTAAAAGTATCCCTTAGTCTATCATTCTACTTTTTGAAAATATGTTTAAAACAAATGCATAAATGTCAAAGGGCCTTAGAATGACAGGGACTTTGAGTAGAAATCTTGTGTGAGTCTCTTGAATCTACTCAGAAATCCAAAGTCCCAGGCCTTTCAGGATTCAGCTCACCTTTGATATTGAAAAATTGGCTGATTCAATAAGAAGAAACAATATTTGAATACTTTCATATATTCAGTTCAAGATTGGATAGTAATTCATTCCAAGCTAATATTAATGACGAAATTTGGCCTCTCAGTACAGACTCTCAGTATAATTGCAGTATAGACTGATGAAGCTCCATTCCTGTTGCTAGACCCGCATATCTTTACACTATCTGGAGCTCTGGCTCAGCTACAGACACTTACGCGCACACGAATAACCTTTTCACATTAATATCCTCCTGAAGCCTGCAGAGTAACACTTAAATAAGGAAAGGCATGTTTATGCGTCTATGGGGTCATGCTTAATTCCCATCATATCTTTATTTTTGAGTATGTTACTGATCCAGAGGTCACTGTTAAAAATTCCTGCGCATTGCAAGGCTCGTATTCAGGAAAGAGGGTGTTGCAAACTTCTCTGTATCTCAGGGGATTACATCCTTTCCAAGGAAACAGAAAACTATGGTGAACAGCAGCCAAGAAGTTGCCTAGTGCAAAACTGAAACCAAAATTGCTTTTCTGAGATGAGGTAAGAAAGAAAGGGCTGAGAAGGAATGTTTGCCTGATCCAAACACACTGGCAGCTAGTTTGGTATTTTTATTTTGCATTGTGGATCCAAAGCATAATCCTGTTTTCATTGGCAAAGGAGATCTTAACCAGCATAGATAATTCTTGGCTTGGATTACGCTACCAAAATCTCAGCAGTTTGCCATTTAACTCCAGCAGCTGCATTTCCTTTAAAAGAGAATTACCTGAAGGTTGATTGACAACACTGATCTGTTCCAAGTCAGTTTCTTTTATTATTAGACCATCTAACTATTGTTTTTGTCTGTGATATTGGTTTTTATTACAGTTTGTACACTTTCCCAGAAATGTAGCAAATCATGTACAACTTGTAATAAAATGGAAGCCTGCAAGCAATATTAGAAATCATTCAGAAGGCAGTGAGAATAGAGTATTTGTTTCTTTCACACTTTGAAGATATACAGCCAGACAATATAAATCACAGATACTTTTCTTACCTGTTTCATTGTAACCGAGACAGACTCAGCAAGTTCTGAAACTTGCGTGAAAGGGCAAGAGAAGAAGTAGCTAGTTTGGGCCAGCTTGTGTATTTTCATGAGGTGGGATTGCTGGCAATGAATTTCCAAAGTAAAGAGGTAGAGACACAAGAGGGATGTGGTTGGGTGTAGTGGGTCACTTGCTTGGGGTTTGGTATGAGAAATCTGAGGAAGAGCTTTCTTGTTGGTCTTGAAAACCAATTCACTGACAGGGTAAGCTGAGTCAGATGGAGTAATGAATGCATTATTATTATTGTTGCTGTTGTTATTATTATTTTTATCTTTGTTAAGGCATTATTAATACTTCTATTTGTAAATATTTGCAAGACACTGAAATACTCAGGTAGGCTACATAAATACCTTAACAAAGATAGAAATAACAGATCCACCACTTCTTCAGGAAAAAAAAAAAAACCAAACCAAAACACTAATTTTTCTGTTTGATAACACTTGCCTTGGCTGCAAAAGATAGTGTTATGGCTGTTCTTACTTCCGATAGAGTATTTCTTTGCTCTGTCCGTATGCCCAGGTTTTTATGGGTTGAACTAACTCATTTCTCCTATACTATATCTGGAGCCTGGTAGCTGGAGAAGAGTAAAACCAAGGGTGGGAAGTTACTTACCTTGGTTGTCCTGCACATCTGAAAGTGTTTTGATATTTTGGTCCACACTGATGGCATGAATAGACTTTCTCTTTTATCTTTGTCAAAGAATTTTTAGTTTTGAGATATCTGCTTTAACAAATCAGGTGTTCAGGAGAACCTGGGCTTAGGTTAAATCTCACACATGCAGAACACAGCCTGAATAATTTTCCTCCAATTTCCAGCTTGGTGCCACGTGTTATGAAGAAGTCAGTAGTTCATCTTTTCTTCGTTTTTAAATGGTGACACAACGAATGACCAGAACCTGCTCTTTGCATTGATTAGTAATAGCAGCTTTACAATGACCAGCCCTAGACAGCCATTTAAAAGACATGAGATAAGACATTTTAAAAATGGCACAGCGTGAAAATGTCATCATTCCTCTTGCATTCTTTGTACCAGCTCTTTGCTCCTGCAGCAAAGGGATTACCATGTAGCTACTAAGCACAAATCTGAACTCCAATGAAAGATCAAATTAACAGCAAAACAGATGCAGCTCAATAAACTGAAATAAAAAAAAAATAAAATAAAAAGGTAAAAGAGAAGGTAAATTAGCTTGGCTAATTTATGTATGTTTAGCTTCAGTACCCAAGTATTATCTATTCATCCAAAGTTTGCTGTGCGTTCTGTGTAGCTGCAAAGATGGGAAGGGGGCCTGGACAGCAGGAAATGTAACAGCCTACCCCAGCCAGCGACCCTAACTGAGGGTGATAATGCAAAAGAAGGATTGATCCTAATGGGAAACTACAGGATTTCGCAGGTGACCTTTCTCATGAGGTGAAAGAAGCAGCACAATTATTTACATAGGTATGCTGCCAGGGAATTCCCTGAAGTGGTGAGACCTGGAGAACTCCTAGCAAAGGCCAGTGCTATAAGCTGCAGAACAGACCTTATTTCCCTTTGCTCCTCCCGGTTTCCACCTGGTTTTAAATATGCTTTGATCTCCACCCCTGCTGTAACTGTCAGCAGGAATTTATTCTTAGTTCCTAACACAGAAGCAAGAAAAGAGTGTTAACATTACTCTTACAAAGTTTTAATGAGATGAAACAAATAATGCCTTAATCTATCTTAGAGATTTATTCAGAGGGTTTTGTTTTCTTTAAATAAAAAAATCAGAAGTATTGCCAGTCTGAGAAAATGAACTTGTGCTTTTACTACAATTGAAAAGAAAGATTCCAATTTGTAATAGCAATACTGGCACTGCCCAGACAATCTGGGCAAATGCAGAAATGTAGGAATACAGTTTCTAACTCAGCTGGAATCAGCTTGCTTATGTCTATGGCATTCAAAACTGTATGAAGTAACGCTGCTATTTTGCTTCATTCATGTACACATATCACATAACTGAGTTGTGGTAAGGAGGAAGCAGTACTATCTTCCTTTAGGTTATGTGATTTGTGGAGTGGAGGAGTTGTTTCTGATTTTTTGTTGTTGTTTGTGTCTGTATAAGGTGTATAATCCTCGCTCATAATTAAACACGTGTTAGTAGAAATCTGTTAAAGAAGATGTATTTGAGTTATTCAAGTACCAAAAAGCTTGCAGAAATATTGTGTTCTGCAAGTTAACTGTAATTTTGAGGAAGCTTTCAAAATGTTTACATGTGTAAAGTGTTAGTGGGAAAATTTCCCACCAGCCATTGCTGCCATAGCAATATTGTATGAACAAAAAGGGAAATGTTTACTGATTTTGTTTTTCTTTTCCAGTCTCTGTAATCTGCAGTGAAGCATGCACTGAATTTCTGCCTCTGGTTGTGTAATATTCCCTCTTCCATTATAATATGCTCTGCAAAAGGCAGAATGCAAATAACGTGAGGAGAAACATTTACTCATAATTTTACTCCATTTTTCCCCTTCCTATTCAGGATAGTAAAACACAGGCTGCCAACTAATGTATCTTATTTCTGAGCTGATAATAAGGGATGGTAAAGAGATGGGGGGGCAGTGACCTGTCCATTTAGATAGTTTAAATTACAGCTTAATGGGCTAACTCCACACGAACCTAATTTTATATTCTTTATCCTCAGCTCTGTGTTACTGATCCTACTCCCACATGGATTCTCTTGCCATTCAATATTCAGAAAGTGCTTCTCTGCTTTATCTTTGAGGGACTAAAAAACATTCATAACCTCTCCATAAGAAGCTGACCTCCGCTGGCTGCCGATTCCTCCTCCCCACACAACCTCCCAACGCTGAGAGGCATAAAGAGCATGAAAAGCGATACCCTAGCTGCAGCACGGGAGTATTTGTTGGGCTGCGTCAGACTCCACTAGGCAGCCATGGAAATCCCCTTCACACCGGATCACTTAAAACTACACTGACCAAAAGTACTAATGAAGAAACTTCGGAGAATATCACGTAAACCTGTCCTGGTGTAGGGATATAAGACTTGACCTAAGAGATATCCTTAATGACAGATATCTAAATCAGTATATTTTAAACAGCAGTCTTGGAGCTAGCACTGTTTCTAGCCCTTCTTCCCCCACCTCCTTAGCGGTAGCCCAGCTGTGGGTATACCCAACCCAATATCACCATTGCTCTTAGCCACTTTTTAAAATGAGCTGAGAAGATTCGGGTACTTTTCTTCCATTAAAATGCAAAAAAATGGGTTGAACAGAGAGATCATAACGGTCGATGCAGGATCCTGTCTTCATGGGAGATAACCAATGAGGAGCACCCAAGCAAGGCAATGGTGCAGTGGTATTCTCCTGTAGCAGTGTCCTGTCCCAGTGTTCTCCTCTCCAGAGGGTGCTGGCTTTCTCACTGCTTGCGTCTGTGCACAGAGGGTGTCACCTGCTTGAAGGTTTTAGGAAATGAACAACCTGTACTGCAGTGCAGTGCTCAGGTGTAGAGGGGGGCCTCAGCTTGCACCACAGGCAGGACAAAGATAGTAAGTGATTGAGCTGTCCGTTAAGTTATGTTTGTTTTGTAATATTTATTCTGGTATAAATCTAACGTAACTTCATGAAAATATAGATGTTAGTTTGCAAAGTCAATGGCTTTGAGGATGCACTGGCCAGGATGCATCCTCTTTTTAGACTTTCAGATGAGCTACCTAAAATAGGAGCTTAATCCTTTTAGATGCTTTTCCTGAAGGAGATACCAGCTTTTCCAACTTTGAGGATCAGCTTGTTATCGAAAAGTTCATTAAAGTTTCCCCATTTATGTTTTCTAAGAATGAAGGTTCAGGTTCACTACAGTGACACCAAACCCATCAGATTTTCTACAAAATGCCTCGTAGTCTTACTGCTTCTGAATAGCTCAACTGTTGAATCTTTAAAAAATTAAATAAGATGTAACCCAATTAAATAAAAATGGAACCCAAAGTTATTTTCCTTTCCTTTATAAAAGATTGAATGGTAAATTTACATTTCTGTCATATGCTATTAGGACAGCTCAGACTGCTCCTCTCTCCTCTAAGAACTGGTCTCATCCTGTGGTTAAAAATTCACTGGTAACCACACTCACAAAAATTTGCAAGATATCAAAAAATATAACGTATTCACATTTTTTTTTTTTAAATAGTGAATTATTTTAGGCCACCAAGAACTTTCCTTGCAGTAATTTTTAGTTTTATTTGCATATGTTTTAGCTTCCTCTAATGCCTGGGAAATCTGTTAGAGCTAATAAAAGAGGTATGGTAACAGAAATAAGCCATGTGGTTTTATGCTCATACCTTGACCTGGAGTATCCCATTAAGCTACTGGCAGGTGAGAGATGATTCTTTCCTTGCTGGATATTGTACCTCTCCTGAAAAGAAGGGTGGTTTTGACTCAGGCAGGTCAAATTTATTTCCAGTTTAACCTCACTCAAATCAGAGGGATTATATTAGAAGTGCAGTGTTTGCTGCATGGGTTTTATATTGGTTAGGTATAGCCTCTTTCCTTCACTTGGGAGGATTTCTGAGATTCATTAACCTTTCAGAGCAAGTTTTATGCTAAATGTTCATTTTGTCTTAGAGGTTGATTTAATTTAATATTCTCTACAGCAAACAAAGCAATTTGAACAAAACCTTAGGTCATCCCGTAGTGAATCACTTACAGGTGGTTAATAGAAAGCGGTGTAAGACAGGAAAGGAAATACGGCAAAATGAAAATGCCTCTGAATGTCAAAAGAGGAACCAATTAGTACAGCAAGTCAGCATGATAAAGATAAAAGCACTGAGAGTGGTTCATCTAGTTCTTGAGCCAGTTTTATACCAACATAGTGCAAATGCCTTGATGGTGTTATGTTAGTGTAGATGGTATCCCAAGCCAGCAATTTTATTGCAATTTAATGATACACCTTAGTCTTCACGAGCGTGTCTAGCTGAAACTATTTTCCGTGAAATGTGGAAGCAATATTCAGATAATGTATTTATTTCCACAAAACGTGCACCCATAAAGTTTGAATAAATTTGAGAGTTTCTTGACACAAAGCTAATACAAAAGCTTTTAGGTTTTTGATTTTCATAGAGAATCACTAATTTAACAGCACTCAGTCTGGGATGAAAAGCTGTTGCTAAATAAGAATTTTTCTGTACCAGCAAATAGCAAAATAGCTGGTTTTATACTCAGGTAGCTTAAGCCCCATATTAATTAGAAGTTACAAGCATATTAGTAGTAAAAAGAAAAAAATACTGTCCACTTTTTGTAGGTATGTCCCCCCAAAAGCTCAACAAACTCCAAAAGCTTTAAGTTAAGATTAAACTTCAAAGCAATTAAAAAAGTCTACAGTGGGGAAATATGAGTTTGAATCAATCAATTAACCTCCTTCCCCCCAAATTCTACCCTGAAGTCAGACCATAAGTTAAGCAGCCATTTAATGATCAGTTCCTAATAGCTTCCATCATCTGAACTGGACTAATCTGACTATTTTTTAGGCCAGCTCCCATTACAAACAAGGTTTATATGATCACACCGTGCTTGTGTGCCACTAGGTTTGTCTTTCCATTTACTTACGAATCCATTGGCCAGTTTTAAGCCAAGTTATCTGAGTTCCCACAAATTTTATGGAAACAGGAACTAAGCCAGAGAAGGGAAAGCTTATAAAAGCCTCTGTAAATACCCCAGCTGAAGGAAAGGCTGTAGTATCAGGTTGTGCATTATTAGGCACCAGAAAAGTCACATAGGAGATAGACCTTTTCTGATACCCTCTGTCACGAATGGAGCTTCAGCTGAAGCTCACAGGATCCATGGCAGTGCCCAAATCCACACGAAACCACGGTTTGTTACTTCTGGATCACTGTTTCTTGGTGGTCCTACTGCAGGGTCTACGATGTGGATTCGCTCTATCGGAAATGCTAAGTACGTTCAGCTTCCCATCTGTTTGAGTATTTCTGTGCACTGTTACAAAGCAGGATTGCTTAGTCTTCTTTGGCTCCGGGAAGGGGAACGCCTGGGCGGCCAGCTTGGTGTCCTTCCCGGGAAGGAGGACGTAGTGTCTGTCCCCCCACCGCAGTGACCACCAGGCAATTGGCCCAGTGCGTTCTGTCCGTTTGCTGGAGACAGCGGTTCCTGGCTTTTGCCTGCTGGGGGACAAGGGCTTTGCAATTTTCTTGAAGGAAGAAAGGTGTCAGCGGTCTCGTTTCTGGTTTCCCTGCCTCCTTCCCAGTGGCCATGGAGACATTTCTCTGTCCATTTCGCTGCTGTTGTCCAGGAACTGTTTTCTAGTTGAGCTGTCTGCTTTTCCCTTTGGGCAAGAACACTCTGCTCTATACAATACATTTTTAAAACACTAGAGAGATTAGAGTGTGAGTTCTGGACCCAAATGTCTGTCCCACTTTCAAGTGAGTAAGACCCCACTTTCTGCTTCTATAGCCCTCACAGCCCCACTGGGAAATGCCAGCAGCATCGCCAGGATCACAAACCTGAGCACGGAAGCTGCTGGAGTATGAATGCACAGACCTGCACATTTGGTATGGCGGCCAGGTGACAAAGATTTCATGTTTACATAATTTTTCCTCTGCTATTTGAAACCTAATAGCAAAAAGTAATGGCAACTCTAAACATCCCTGTAAAACACCACCAGCATTGTTGAGCACTGCCAAATTTTCACCAAGCCTTCATTTTTGCTTCATTTAAATTCAGTAAAGGACCGCAGGTTCCCCCAGTACTATTTGCAAGTGTTCAGCACTTCTCAGTGTAGAAAAAAAGTGAAGACATAGTTAACAATGCCAACTCAGTAAATGCTGGGAATAAACCCCAAATATTAGTACCTGTCAGAAATAATCCTGGTTTAGTAATCAGTAGGGGTGGTTTTTTGCTGACATGCAATATGTGAACAAATGAAGTATGAAAGAGTTGTTATTCTGCTTAAGATAGTTATAAAATGAAATTAAATATCTCTTTGAAATAAGCATCCATTCACAAAGGTTATTTTAGCTAAATATCAGCTGGCCATTTCAAATCTTTTGCTTGTTCATTACTTAAGAAATAGCAAGCAAATCCCACCCTTTCAAGCCTTGTTAAATCCTTCCTTCAGAGAATGCATGTAAATACAGCTTGGTTTATATTCCAGAGGGTTTCAGTAAGGATTTTTCAAGGTACATGTTATCTCTCTCCTCTCAGGGATGAGGATTCAGGAGTACAACCACTGATTTTAAAATGTACCAACTGCTTACAGCCAACACTGAGATGTTAAAATAATAAGGATTTTATTTTCCTCTTCTCTGTTTTGTGGCACAATTTTACGGGGGGTTCACGCAAAATGTCATAAGGAATTTTGCTCTTGGGGAAAAATAAAGGAACAGAAATGACAAACATTCTTCTAACTGTCTAACAGCTTTGTGTGAGCATTAGTGTTTGAATGGAGGCTGAGACCTGAGCTGTTGGTGGATGTTAAATAAGAAATACCTTTTTGATTTGTTTTTCTTCTTAGCTACAGTGATGGAGAGACCTAATGCAGTAAGTGCATTCTGTTGTACCATCCGTGACCTCAATGGAGAGGGAGAAAATGGGCTTTTGCTGTCAGCTTCTTTTCCTGTTACAGATTTGAGTTTTACTCCAACATTACTTCCAGTCTAATTGCATTTGACCCTGCACTCTTGCTGTGCTAGTGTCAGTCAGCATAACTGGAGGCCTATGTAACAGCTAGTATTTATAGAGTAAGTGTAATTGCGTGCTAAGCCCTAGAAGCATCAGCCTTATGAACTTCCTCATTTTCATTAAAATACATGTTTCTTTCCACTTGCCTATGGAGGCAATACAGACAAGGTAGTTATGTGCCTTAAGTGGAAGATGCCTGCATTAAGAAATGAAGCTAGGGAAGTAAAAAAGCTCGCCCTGTTTAGTGTGAGTTTAAATTAAAAATAGCAGCTTGTGGTCAGGTGTAAAAAGTACTGCATATGTTTACTAACAAAATATTGATACATGCAAATTACTAATGTCCGGATGTCCGCACATTTACATCTTAAAATCACAGAGCTGTTTATATGTTTGTGCAGCTTAGGGGCTGTTCTTTTAACTACCTACTGCCTTTGATGGGGATAAACGCAGTGCTCAACATGTAAAGTTTTGTGGTTTTTGCCATTATAAAGCAAAGTATCTAGATCTGTTTCCTTGCCTTTGCATACTTGTCTAAGTTTCTTTCAATTTGAGAGGGCATTTGGCATTTCAGAATTCTCTTCTCTGGAATTCTGCTAACAGCTGAACCACACATAAGCTAGACTTGCAATAGTTTGGGGCAGAGTTTTATTGCTCCAATATCAGGATATTCTATACACAATAAAGTGAACATATGACTTTCATATCTCTAACGTGATGCCTGGAGCAAGTTGCAGTATTAGTGCTTTCAGGCTCAGTGTTGCATGGTTCTAAGTACATCTTTAAGGATGATCAGCAACCTCAGCTTGGGGCTTGTGTACCCATGAAAGCTGAAAACGCAGAACATTTTGCAGTAGCAAGCTTTGCATTATGCATATCCATTATTCTCCCAACTTGAGGAAAGACAGTGTGTGGGTTACAGCACAAGGCTGTGTGTATGCTGACCTCAGTTCTCTCTCCAGTCATTTTTATGTAATAAATCAAAGCCAGCTATCTTCAAAATGCAAGCTGTTTCATTTTCACAATGCAACCTTTCCCTTCACGCTCAAACTACAGCGTACCAAAAAGCTCCAAACCGGCAGGACATTCACAGCTATGTGTTGATTCACATAGGTATTGAAAATCGGAAGGTTCATGTCTCTTTTCAGCCAAGATAATTTTAAAAAGGAAATGACCTGTAGAATTATACTATTCAGGCTTCTATGTCATAAAATAAAAAATGAGCCAATGCAAGATCCACCTACTGGGATTCTCTCCTTGTATAGTCCTGTGACTTCCCTGTGATTCACATTCTCTGGGTTTCCACATCTTTCCCCTCAAAATAAATCTTATTTTCTGTATTTTAAGCTTTAGTGTAAGATACTCCTGAATAGTATCCCTCCTTTGCCTGGATGCTCAGATGGAAGTTTTTAATTATTAAAGAGCATGAATCAATTATTTCTAGGTTTCTGGTAGGTCATGCCTCTCTTTGTCTCTGAGTTTATACATTTTTTCTAGTAAGGACTCTATTTTTGTCCTGGTGCAGCATTGAATCCATCACTAGCACACAGCAGCGCCCACAGGGCGTGAGCCCTGAATCTCAAAGGGACTGCTAGGTGAACACAGCTGTGGTCCCTCCGATTATATGGCAAAGTGGCCAAGGGCTCCTCTGTCTTTTCTCTGAAATCCTAGACAGAAACTGGCTGCATGCAATGCAAAGCATGTGCATTGTAAGCCTGCTTAAGTTCTGAATGCATCAGACTTTCAACACATGAGCAGGTGAGTTTTCCAGCTCATGTACATTGAATCCAACAAATCCAGCTCTGCAGTGTATGGCTAGCAGAATGGGCAGTCCCAGAGGATTCATTTTCACTTGGAGAAGTGTGATATGTGTGGGGCTCACTGGGTGCAAGGCCATTTTCCTGCACATCGAGCAGTCAGGTCAGATCTACCGCCAGACTTTCTACAATCCCGTACGAACGCCGGCAGCAGGCTAGTAGAGAGTGACTCTCGCCCTGCAGCTGGACAGTAAACGTGCTCCAGGCTTCGGCATTCTGCTGCTTCTGCAGACCGCATCCTCAGACGCAAATGCGTTGCCCTTCCCCGCAGGTCTGGATGGCCCCGTCTTGTGGAGGTCAAACACTTCTACTCAGCGGAGACGTGGGAGGCACAGAGGAATCTGGTTTCAGGCAATACCTCCGGTACGGTTTGGCAACCAGGGGCACGAAGGAGCCCTTGTGCATCCTGAAGCGGGGTATGAAGTAGGAGCCCGACGTGCAGCCCTGGCCATCACTGTTCAGTGGCTTCATTAGCCGCATGCTTCTCCTGCGTGGCAGCATCTCTGCGGGACTCTGCAGCTTCCTCAGGTTCCCCTGGACTCCCGGCTGTGCTGTTTAGCACAGGACTGGTCCTGAGGTTTTGCTCCTCCTGACGCAATTCTTCCCCCAGTGAAAACATTACAATGCCAGATGAATGTCAAGGTTTTGCTCTTCACCTCCTAAAACATCTATGAATGTTACGCTGTATTTTTAATGTGCATCACATCTGTACGCCTCTAGAATGATCTGTCTATATGAACAACAGCTGAAACACCTCATTCTGTACGGCTGCCATTAGTCAACGCAGAAGGAATTGGTTATTTTTATAAGGAAAATGCCACCAAATCCTTTTTCAAATATTTAAAATATTTCTGGCAAATCACATTTTTATAATCCTTATACAGCTGTTTCATACTGAAACAAAACATAACACTGTACATGATGAACATCCCAGAACCTCCCCTCTGATTTTATTATTTCCTTTGCACAGACAGATGAGACTTAGCACAAAAAAAGCGAATGGTTGTGATATAAATCCACATTTCTGTATGCAGTCGGCTTGTTACACACCACGTTGGCAGCATCAACAGGTCTAAAGGACGTGCCGCTAAGGGACCGTAGCACAAGGGCATAGCATAGTCTTATGGAACTGCTGGGGCTGGTTTCTCTCCTGGTACTGATCGGCCAGTGGCGAGGGACTGGGGAGGCTGCAGGTATCTGACCACCCCTGTACTTCTGCTGTAAAAACACCTGCGAGGTTTGATCTGTGGGGCTGGTGTGACTGAATGTGGGAACGGTCAAACCTGATTAAAGACGATGATACTTTGTTCATTTTGCTGAAGTGAAATATAAGCCGCCAGCAAGACCTGAAAGGCCGATACTTCTTTCTGCCCTAACAGCCCAGTCACCAGTGATCACTCCGGTGCAGCCCATCTTCTTTTCATTTCATTTTTTCTCTTCTTTTCTTCTGTGTCTTGTTATCACCCAATGGATCGAATCGCATTGTTCTATACTGTTCCAGAATACCCATGAATACAGCGAGTAGATTTACTCTAGACTTACACTGGTAGGACTGGTAGCAGGATCTGGCACGTTTTCTTTGTGAACACCCTGAACACTTCCTTTCTCTGCCCTCCAGCTGGGTAGTTTCAGAGCCTGGCAAATGAGAGGCACTATTTTTAATGTCTCATTCAAACAGCAATGTGTAGAAGTGGCAAATAATAGTTGCTTTCAATACAGGAAATAACACACAGTGCCACTGTTCCTATTTTATGAACTATATTAAAAAATCTCTTCATGTTGATTGTAATAATTATTTGTGCTACTCCAGCCTACAGACTTTTCATTTAAAAGTTTACGGTTAATCAATGCTGTGTTTAGAGCAATTTTTTTTTGGTGTGCATATGTCTGTGAATTTTAATGTGCTAAAGAGCCTACTCAGTAGGGTGTAAAAGGTGATTTGGAAAATAAGGTTTTAAAGTACTTCAATAAAATAACATATATAAATAATATGCTGGAAACATTATTAATAAGGCTGCCAAATCAGGCACTAAAATGCTAATTTTGCATCAATATCCTTAATATGGAACAAAGGCATTTATTTTTCTCTGAAATTGGGGCTAAAATAGACAATTTTCCTGAAAATGGCAAAAGGTGTGCATTAATACTAAGGCTACCGTGCCAGTCAAATGCCAGTCCCTGCTCTGAGATAGAAAGACATTGCATACTGCAAAGGTATCAGAAAATAACTTTTTAATATGGGAAATGATATATCTTATTCTCAGCTTTGTTCCAAGAAATGGAGTATGGGCTGAATTTGAAAAAACACTTAAAAACGTAATCAGCCAGAGGAAAGCATTCTGTGTGAGAACATGGAAATTTGGCAGAGAAACAAGCAAATAGAAGCACGCTGTTATACTGAAGTGTTGGACAACATTAATAATGGGACATTTCAAATATCATATAAACAAAAGTGATGATATAATTAGTTAAATGTTTTTCAAATTAAAGAAAAATAAGATTATCACCCCCCCCTCTGAGGCAGGAGGTGTAATGTGTAGGGAGCTATGGTCCTTCACATTTGACCTCCAGGCACTGGAACGCTCCGTGATGCCCAAGCTGTTGGAAGAGAAAGCAGACTCGGAGACGGATGGGGAACAGGGCTAGAGGGGAGCCTAAAGTCTCACTGAGCAGAGAAACATCCAGCTAAACTAACCAGCCCTTACTCTCCTGCTGTAGAGGGAAAACAGACACAAATAACTGCTGGCTGAAGCCTCTAGTAATCACAGCTTGGGATATTCAGCGCAGTCGCCTTCACAGAAGATCTGTGTGGAGAAACATCCATTTTCTACCCTGGGATAAAACTGCTTCTAGGAGTCAGATCAGGAGATTTTGCATTAATCCTCTCTTTTGCAAGTTATTAAAGCACTGTGCAGAGCATTCATTTGCATTGCTAGCAACCTTATCACATGCTGGGCCAAGCACAGAGAGTGTGTGGAAACCTGCTGAGAAAATCCTGAAGAAAGCCTGGTGCCCTAATGGTGGCAGAACTTGTGCCAGGCAGAGCTGCTGCAGGGAACAGAGGAGATGCCTGCCCTCCTCATATCCCTGCTTTGCTGCTTGGCCCCCTTTTATTTTTGTGGATGTTGAGATGAAGCAGCAGACCCAGACCCATGCAGAATCTCCAGGAAGAAAAAATTCTACAGGGATCTCTTCCCAGAACTGCTTTTATCCCTAAGCAGTCTCTTATCAGGCAAACAAACCCAGGAGCTCCCAGGCCAGCCTAAGAGGATGTTAATTATGGTTGCTATAAATACAGAGCAGCTCTGGATTGGCTAGTGTTTTGTTCTTTTCACCTTTATCTCAGAGAACAAGAGGCTGAGGAAGTGCATACCCTGTCCCTGACCTGCGCTGTCCCGGACATCTGACTGGAGGAAGAGTCTCCATGTGGAGCAGAGAGACGTCTGAGCGGAGAGGTGGGGGGAGAAGGGTTGCAGAGCTAGAAACGCCCTTTGTCCACATAGAAGTAGAAAGATCAACTAGCTGTGAAACTGCTCTTTTAGCAAACCGCCCTTTCTTTTTCACGAAGGTGGTGTTTTCTGGCAGAGCTCAGGACATGAGAAATCCCCACTTCACTATCTGCTGTTTGATGTCAAGCATTCAACCAAGAGCTTATCTTTTTTGGTGAAAGATAAGCTAAGGAAAAATGCATAGGTATTTTGTCTTATAATGGCGTCTGAGCCCTTTGACAAAAAGGTACAACTTCCTACCAGAGGCCTCTTCCAGTTTTTTTTTCCTCCAGCCTGAAATTATTATTCTGCTACAGAAAGTAAAGGTTTTGCCTCCTTTCTCATAAAAATTCCACCCACTTTAATAGGAAAAGAGAAACATTTATTCTTCCTGTTTCTGGTCCCCATCCAGACCTTCACAATCTTGTAATGTGTTTATCCTGGAAAACAGGGAAATATATCTGTGTTTTCCCCATATTGCAGATGGAGAATTAAGGCAGAAGTGGACTAAACATCACACGCTGAGTGGATCCGGGCCCAGCGGCCCTAGGATCGACATTGCGGTTCACGAACCCGAGCGAGGAGCTGCGCTCAAGCTGCTGCAGAGCAGTGAGGGAGCGATGCTCTGAGAGTCCAACACCCACGCCGTGAGCGTCCACGTAGACCTAGAGCTCCCGCTCTCCCCGCCACCCCGCTGGTGACACCCAAACAGGCTCAGCTTAGGGGTCCCTCACCTGGATAAAGGATCCCGGTGACACGTGGCTGCAAAACGCCTTTTAATACCGAGCGTAGCGTAGTCCTGACTGTCTGTACGTCAAACACAGGCTGCGGGATGTGCCTGGTCAGCCCTGGAAGACGAAGGAGGGAGAGTCGTGCAGGGAACAAGCCCATTCCCTCTCTGCTTCGTGACAGACCCTGGCTTCCTTCTCTCCTCCTGGGCGAGCAGGGCTGAGCTACCTCCTCTCCTTCTTCCCGTACCAGAGCGTTGCTCTCCCCTGCTTACCCGTCCCCCCTCTCCTCCCGGCAGGCGAGCAGAAGGGTAGGGCTGGCGGCGGCAGCTCCTGCCGCGGGGATGTTTGAGGAGGGCTGCTACCGTCGCGGTGGGGAACCACGGAGGACGAGGTGGCTGCCAAGGCAGGGGAAGAGGGATGCGGAGACAGATGGCTGCGTGCACGGGGAGCATTGCCTGTGTGGGAGGTTGCACGGCTCGGGCTGCTTGCCTCCCCCCCCCCAAAACAGTCCAGGCTGGATTGCTTCTGTGGGCACTTACACGATGATAACTATCTCCTTCCCCGTACCGCTATGCCAGTACGGGGTGGCCACACGACCACTGACCTCCCGACGTGCTGTATCTCTTCTTTCTACCCTTTGGTTTTGATTTTGGATTTTTCTGGATGAAGCACTTCTTTCTGATTATTCTGGAAGCACTTGGGGGATTTGTAACAGTAATAATCTATGGTAGGTTTGGCTGGGAAAATTCTGTTTAACAAAAAATGTTGAGGTTTTGAAACTTATTTTCATTCTGTGTTGGAATAAAATCAAAGTCTTCCAAAAACTGGTTTGGAAACTGAGCAGAGCAACCCGTTAGGGACCCACTGGGAGGTAGGAGGTCCTTGTTTGGAGCTGAGCACAACATTATTATGGGTCTGGGTCTCTCCTCCCCTAAAAGTGGGCCCTAGGCAGGGACCATTCGGAGGTGCTGCTCCTTTGTTCTGGTTCAGACTAGAAATTCCATTCTGGACCTCATTACGGAAAACCAATATATTTTCATTAGAAAAGTTTCACTGCAATATATTGGTATTTTCTTTTGAAAAACTCCAGGTCAACCTGGAATTGAGGCCATGCCACAGAAATTAAGTACTCAGGTTCTCAGCGTTCATTTCATTTTTCTTCTAAGTATGTATTAGGCTACATCGCTTAACTTGGTGTTTATTTTTTTTACTTTTAAAATGTGCCATTTACAAAATAACAATATAAATCAAAAACACAGCAACTGAACTTCTGTGGGAAACAGCCTGGCTCGCCTCTCAGCCCCTGCTTGCCAGCTTCGCTTCAGAAAATCATCTGGCCCTGGAGCTGCCTTCAGAAATGCACTGAAGGGATTCCAAGGCATGTACAAGATTAGTAAAATCATTTCAGGAGCAACAACACAGCTCTCCACCTCAGGGCCCAGTTGGGCTGGAGGGATGAGCCAACAGCAATCTTGTGAAATTCAAGCAGGATCAACGCAAACTCCTGGACCTTTGAGGGGATAACCCTGCAAGGGTGCGGGCTGGGGGCGGCCGGGCTGGAGAGCAGCTCCGTGGGAGATGCTGGTGCCCTGGAGCACCAGGAGCCGTGCGGGAGCCAGCAGCGACCAGGCAGCAGGAGCACGGTCCATCCGTCCAGGGATGGGGTTCTCCTCCTCTGCTCCGCACTCATGAGGCCTGAGGATATAGCGCCTGGGTTTGGGCCTCCCTCAAGACAAAACGTAGACAAACTGGCGTGAATTCAGCAAGGAGCCCCAGGCTGCTCGGGGCTGGAGCAGTTGCCCCGCGAGGAGAGGCTGAGGGATGGGGCTGGCCCAGCCTGGGGCAGAGATGGCTCCGGGGGGGCTGGCAGCAGCCCCTGGCAGCTGCGTGGAGGCAGCTGAGGAGAGGGAGCTGGGCAGTGAAATAAGAGCTCTGATTTCACTGTTACGTAGCCCATTCTACAGCCATCTTTTTTTTTCTTTTTTTGCCATTTCCGATAAAACTGTCCACTAAGCGTTGTGTGATTTGTCAGAGCTTCGTTTTGACATTCCTAGAAAGAAAGGGCCACTTTATGTGGGTGGAAGGACAGGACAGTTCATCTCCCCCTGGTGAAGGGAAGAGCGCTGCAGGGAAGCGGCGGGAGACACAGTTCCTAACCGGGACTCCTGGCTTCTGCAGCTGCCCCACAGTGGAGAACGTGTATCTATATTGCATTTTTTAACAGGAAAATTTTGTTGCCGCATACACTCCACTGGACGCCCACTGGAAGTGCCCGCTGCCGGTATTTTGTTTAAAACTGCAGCGAAATTTCACACTCTCACACCTCCCCACCCACAACTGCTTCAGTCTGTCTCTTAATAACATGGTCTAGCCCTAGAGATGGAATAGATCTCTGAGGTCATTCATCCATCTCTCTTCTAATTCGGAATTGTGTCCTATAAAGGGTAATTTCAAATGCTTTCATCAGTCAAGTCTGAACAGACTCCCGTTTTCCAATTTCTTGAAATAATGGTCCCCAATAGATGTCACTGTTTAGTAAATGTCACATGGAGAAAACTACTTGAAGGGTTATCACTGTTAAGAGAGACATTTTATGTCGCACTATCTTGTATCTTGAACTGGTAAGAAGAAGTAAAGGGTACATACTCCTTTCAGAGTGAGGAAGGATTTTCTTCCATTGGCTTTATTTTGCTTTGTTCTTACTTGCTGTATACTTAACAGATATTTATAATATGATCCTAGTCTTCATGTAATAAAATCAGTTTGGACTCAATTTCTCAATCTTTGATTGGATCAATCTCTTTGCAAATGAATCTGCTGTAAATGAATTTACAGCATAAGCCTTTTTTCCCATTCAGTGGAAAGAGGTCTTATTTCACTATCAATTATGTATGACAATCTAATACAGGCCTGATACATACATGCAGGTGGGAGACCACTTTGCCCATTAGGGGGCATTAATGACATTTATTCCTCATTTCACAGACGGCCTTTGTCATAATATCACCTCTAATCCTATTTTCCGTGTCTAACAGGAAATATATTAATACTCGCTTCTTAAAGAAATGTTGCAGCTTCTTCTTGACGTTGCCCCAGGCTTATCTTCAGCCGTGTGCAGCTGGGGCTGAGAACATGCTCAGCATTTGGAAGAGAGGAACTGGGGAGTTACAGCAAGAAACGTTTCCATCTGAGGGGAAACGAGGCTGCAAGGCTCCGCTGCAAATTTCAGCCCTCCAAAGTCGTGGGGCTTGCTGAACCGAGGTTTTGTTTCAGCCCCGGAAAATGACAGGAATCCTTTGTGCAAATTGGGTGCAGATGTGGGGCTGGGTATTGCACATAACCCGCATTCTTAGCTGTTTGCACGTCAGATTTCGTTTGCGGACCATATCCAATTTTCAAATTGCACCCTGCTGCTACTTCAGTCGCAGAAGAGGTGGCAACCGTGGCCAAATCCCACTTGCTCCCCGGCCGGTGGAGGGGGACCCTGTTTGGGAAAGAAGGTGTTTGCTTGCCTCGCTGTGTCCCGCAGGAGCGAGGGACGGAGGGAGGAACGAGCACGGGAGCGGGGGCCGGAGCAGAGCGGACCCAGCCGTGCGGGGGCACGCCGTCCCTTTGTGATGGGCGTCCTTCCCCGCTACCTACCCCAGGGCCGGTG
Source organism: Aquila chrysaetos chrysaetos (assembly GCF_900496995.4). Lineage (NCBI taxonomy): Eukaryota > Metazoa > Chordata > Aves > Accipitriformes > Accipitridae > Aquila > Aquila chrysaetos. The sequence continues at coordinate 58,307,193 of NC_044005.1, forward strand.
TCGCGGGGGATCCCCAAACACGCACACGGGGCTGGGCAGAGGGCCAGCGGGACTGTGGCCACGCGCCCTTGCCAGCCGTGCCACGTCCATCACGGGCTCTTCTGCGCGCCGCCCGGCTGCCCGTGCTCCGTGGCGAAGCTAGGGGATGAGGCAAACCCAAGTTTCCTTAGGGCTAGCTGCTCCGTAGCTGTATTCTGGATACGCTTTCGTACACACACAGCGTGCGGAGTATGGGGGAAGGTGCTGCTATCTACCAGCAAAGCATTCCACTTATCCCGTGGAGGGCTGGGCCGTTCCAGTTTATCTTATAGAGAGTACATTTTTGTTGTCTGCAATGGGTAGAGAGGAGCCCTGAGGGAATTAATAAAGCTCATGCCGAGAAGTTTTAACTTAGACATGCATAAGGAATAAATTAATTTTTAATACATTTTTTAAGAAGCACTTTTTTGGCTCGAAACCATCATGCCTGGTATGTTTATAAAGGCACCCGTAGCACGCTCCAGTTAAGAGTCTGTCAGTGTTTCCACTGTAAACCCTCTTTTCAGAGGTTTATATTATAATTCCAATACAAAATTCAATCCAGGCAAGAAAAGCTGGCATTGGTCTTGGCCTGGGAGTGATGTTTTCTTTAATGATTTTTTTAATTTAGTTTTTCTCTTATCGACATTTGATTAATGTTAATTAATAAGAATGCTTTCATCTTTAATCACTGTTAAACATAAAATTGTATCCCGATGAAGTACTTGGGGTACAAATGAACTTCTGGGTGTTTTTCACACTTGCACAGCTTAAAAACATTTCCAAAGCTCTAGTTTGAATTTTGTAAGCCATGAACTAATTTTCTGCAGCTCCCTACCATAACATTTAGGATAAAATATTATCCCAAGTGGGAACTGTAATGACCAAGTCCCACCAAAGCTCTCTAACTCTCCCCCCAGCAGCGGTATCGGGCATTTTGCAGTTTGGACGCCTGGCCCTGCCGCGCAGCTGTTGCAGTCCCGCTGGCAGATGATGTACGGTGAAAGCTCACCGGGTAAAGTTCAGCTCACCAGCAGAAAGCTGGTGCTTAATTGGCATCACTGAGAGGCGGAGACCTTCGCGTACACCAACCTTCCCCTTGTACGTTTTTTGCCCTCTTAAACACGCACGCTCGCAAGACCTCCACAGGCAGCGAAGGGCTCAAAATGACATTCACCTATTTTTTTAAAAAATTAATACTACTTTTAAATAAGAAAGCTTTATAGTTGAATATCTGCTCATGAAAGCAGAAAAAGCCAGTGTTAGCCTAATGATGCAGTTTCACCCTTATCGGCTTCTTTGTGCCTATAGGCTTTATAAAAGTCTCTCAGCACTGGGTAACGTTATATACCATATGCGTTGCCTGCAGTACCTCAGCACAACAGGGCAGATTAAGGACAGAGTTTCCGCCTACCCTTTGAAGATTTATATCAGACCTTTTAACCTCCTGTGAAAACAGTTTGGTGATTTAATTCTTTTTATGATACTCAACAACAGCTTTTATACTTCCACAAACACTGTGTAGCTCTCATGCTGTAAACAGTCGTAAATTCAGCCAGACTTCTCCGTATCGGAGCAAGGCATGACAGAAAGCAACGGGGTTCAAGGCTTTGTGAACTTTCTCTCCTGCCAATCGGGGTTCACAAAACTTGTTGAGTTCGTAAACTTTTCCCTCCCCTCTAATCCTTTTTTCACCCCAATTTAAGCAAACAAATATGCTTGGGTTTTTTTTGTGTTTTGCATTATGATTTGGAGAACATGCTTGAAATTCAAGACTGACACATATGGAGACCATATACGGTGCAATGTATCTGTGGTCCGCTAGTCCTTTGCCTCCCTCACCGGGCTGAACACTGCGCATGTTAGGAGTTTCAAGAGAGCCTCCCGAGAACACGTCTGTGATACGATATTGAGCTTTCCAGCTTTTATTCACCAAGGAAAGTCTACCTAGCTGGGTTTTGGGCCTCCTATTGTCATTTCCACATGCCTTACAACTGTGAGTGGATGCATTACACACTGCATTACTGAGGAGTACTTTTATGGTCGTGGAGCTGAATCAGAGAGAGATTAAATGACTTGGTGAAAGTCACACAGGAAATTTGTGACAGAGCCAAGAATTTCCTGAAAGCCAGCCTACTGTTTTTAATTATTGTTTTTCTAGTTCTTCTTTGGTAGTATTCAAAGTCAAGGTGAAGCCTGTATTGAGTATTCATCTCTGTATATATACTCATTAAGAGAAGCGCTGCAGACCTTTCTCTAAAGAGCATCTCTAAGTAGGGAAAGGAGACAAAGGGCAGGAGAAAGGACTCATTAGCTGCACCCCACGCACGTGTCAGAAACTAAAAGACAGAACCAGTAATGCAGTTTGCTCCAGGCCACACAGGAAGTTTGCAGCAGAGACAAGGAATTTAATCTACATCCCCCGAATCCCAGTCCAGAGCTTTCAACATCTTCCCTAACCAGTTCATATTTCATATGATATGCAGTCTATACTGTAAGGCCTTGGAAATACATTTTTTTTTTACTCACTCTTCCTCTCCGTAATAATGTAATCCAGGAACATTTGCACTGAACTTTTGAACCTTTGATGTTTAAGTAGGTTTGAAATTAGGCAAACTGTGTTTCCATGTTGTTAATTGGAATCACTCTGCCTGGATCTTTTAGCAGCCTCCACATGGTTAACTTCAAACTCCCGTGTCAGCCTGAAAGAAAAAAAAATAAAAATTGGGTCCCATTAAATGTGTTAAACATTTTAACTGTACAAAATGGGGAGTGAGGTAGATCTTTTGAAAACTGAATCAGGTGAACGACAGACATCTGTGTGTAGACTTCCTCCTGCCTGGGTTGAAGGTCATTATTTTGAACTAATAGCTGACCCCTTTGGCCTCTGGAAGGCCATTATGCTTAATGGCCTGAGTTAATTTGCTGTGCTACAGGGTTGACTGATCTTTATTTTAATCTCCTGCACCTTCTCCTGCTCTTGTGGGGAAGGCAACTGCTCTGATATAATCCAGTTGGCACCAAATTGCCTAGAGGAGGGAACAGGCGAGCTGCTATGAGACAGGGCTATACAGTAATTTACTGAGGCTTGACTCTTCCGGAAAAAAAAAAGGCAAGGAATGGAAAGGCATATGCATACGTGTGCACACACACACACACACACACACACACACGTGCACACAGTGTAAGAGGGTGGGAGAGCAGGAGAGTGAAGCTGGGTAGAGGAAAGTGAGTACAGGAGAGGGAATGAGGGAAAGTGTGAAAAAAAGAGACACACTTTCACAAGAAAATCTACATTACTAAACCCATTTTCCTTCCTTTGAGCCACCTTGAAAGAATAACGCCCAAATGATTTGCTGCCAGGAAACAGAAATAGCTTCACGAGTACTTTTTCTCATGAAATCAAGTACCTATTTGAAAAGCAAAATCCCTTTGCCAGCCACACGTGCCCATGTCTCTTCCAGCATTACTGAAGAAGCTGTCGTGAGTGACTTGTTTCAAAATCACCTAAAATAGAAAGCAAACACATAAAGAGCATCAGCTGCTAGAGACATATTCTCAGGGGTGAGGCAAGGTCTCATGGGTGCTGCCTTCACGTTTGTTCAGACAGAGGGATTTTTGTCTCCTTGAAACCTTTCTTTAGCTGCTCAGCCCAGGGACGAGGGAGGAAGGTCTGAGGCGGGGAGGAGCAGCCCTGCTTAGGTGGGGTATGGGGCTCCACTGCCAGCGGGACTGGGGCTGCCGGGCAAAGAGGGAGACAGGCTTATCCCCTCTCCACCCTCAGCGTTTTTCCCCTGCTCCGAACGACAGTATGTCACAGAGCCTTTGCTTTCTGGTTTAGCTGACATCATTTTGCCTTTGCTCCTTCCTTTGCTGATCCCCATCTCCTGCACGTGTCCTCTGTCCTGAGCAAGGGGGCGGGGGGCAATGAAAAAAATGTCAAGTCAGCAGCAAACTGAAGATTTTACAGTATGCGAGAGCTCGCATGTCGAGTAGCAAAGCTGCTTTACATATGTGTGTTTTCGTATCTGCAGTGCAGTCACACATGCATGAAAGACCCCAGAAATGTGCACAGCATAACCAACTATTGCAAATTACAGGTCCTCATTCCTCCCTTTTCCCACTAATTTTCCATGGTCTGCTGCTCTTGCTGATATCTTGTCTAACGCGCTGTGGCTGGCCGTTCGGGGAGGCTTGGACGCTGCTTCGTATCTGTGCTATGCAGAAAACTGCAGAAGCAGCGTGGCCTTGGAGCTGCGTGTCAGTGGTTTTCCCCATCTGCACCCATCGCAGCTGGCAGTGAGCAGTGCCTCTCTCCGCGGCTTCAGTCCTTTCTGCGCTGGAGCCTTCTGGACACGGGTGGTGAAAGTCCCGGACATCCCTGACCCTGTCACTGAGGCTGGCTACCACGAGACAGTGCGGTCCTGCCAGCAAAGTCAATGGAAATGCAGTGTTTGTCTCCACGGCTCAGCCCTGAGTCTGGGGCTGTCCCTCTGTTAAGGGTGTCTGGGCTGTCGTGACTAAATTAACTACGACAACAGCCTTGACATTTAGGGCGGGATGGAGACCTATCAGCTGATGTGCTGAGGTCTCCCATTTCTTAAATATATCAGAATTATTCTCTTGTACTTGGTTAAAAAAAAAAAAAAAAGGCCACGCAGACAAATTTCTATTACATTTCTGACCCCACTCAACCCCTGAGGCCCCTTGGACTTGTCGTGATGGATACTCAAAGTCACAGCTACACTGGTCCAGCGGTGTCGGGGCACTGTGTGCCTCCGCCACGTATGGAGAAGAATATCCCCATGGGGAGGTCCGAGCTGGTGGCTCGGGATCAGCCGTGTGGACCCCAGTCCCCAGGTGGCTTCCCTGTGCATGGGAAATCCTTCGCTGCCCTTGTAGGGCAGCTTCTCCCTGGCTTTGGGCTATCAGAAAAGCCCAGGCCCCAGGATCTCCATTGTTCGGCAGAGCATGTGCCGAACACACACATCTAATCTTTTCATCTACATCAGCCTGAAAATTTGCGGTATTGCCCTCTACATTTTAACCAATCAATTGGAAAACTAATTTTAAAAGCAATTTCTTGCAGCAAATTGGTCAAAAGAAAACAATTAAAAATCAAGAGCTAAAAATTATCTGTCTGAAATAGCACACATTTCGCATGGTTTTGCCATGTATGCAGCAGGGTTATCATGGTTTTTCTCTCCGTTTTTTTTTTAATCCCTTTGTAAAACCTTAAGGTTTCTAATGCTTTGGGTTACAATGCTCCCCCCACACAAGCTTGCCCATGGTACAGTGAGTACCCTAGTAAAATAAAAGGCCTCCTGCAGGTGGTGCTACAATGCTGCAAGTATTTTTAATTAGAATAGGCACAAAAAATGCCTCCATTATTATTTTGCCTCACGTTACAACAAATGAAAACCTCTGTGTAAGAGTAGCTCATTATAGGCAGCAAAGTTCAAGCTAGCTTCAAATGAAGATGTACAGGTAAATCATCTTGGAGACCTGGACTTAACTCATTCTCTCAGTAACACAACTCCACTTTTTCAACATAGCCAGCAATTAGTTGCATATTAAGAAAACCATTTCTTCTCCCCCTGCAAATTCTAAGAACATTGTGGCCTTATTCTCCATTGCTTGATGACTTCTGCAGTCAAATATTATGCTGCAAAATAAGGACAAAGTAGCTGTAAGATGTCATGCATCAGATAGGTTAGTACGTAACACCCCACAGCAGCGGTACTAATGTCCAAGCAAAAGACAAAGGGGGATTTTTTATTTATTTATTTATTTTTTAATAATAATATTTCTTCTAATGAAAAAACCTTCATAGTTTATGAATCTCTGATTTTCCACAGCCTGGGCAAAATAGCTTGGCTTAGTCAGCCTACCCCAATGGGTCACCTCTGCGTAGGCACAGACAAGACCTATTTCTTTTGGATGGCCCAAAAAAATTGGGGCATTATGTAGGAAACAAAGTTAACCTGTGGAGCAAAATACTGCCATTTAAAACTTTCATCGCTTAAATGGTTTTTAAAAGAAGATAGTTATTCTGCAAATTTTCTTGCCTTTAAAAGTGGGATTTATTGCTTCCTTCTTACCTGCTGGCATTTTTTTTTCTCCTTTATTTCTCTTTTTTTCCATTTACTGATTTACTTATTATTGTGAAATGAATAAAGAAATAAAAGGAAAACATAAAAAGCCAAAACCTTTGGGAAAAAAAGCAAAACAATGACCTTTTCTGATTAAACATGAGACAACTTGTTTTCAAGTAGCCTTTACTATTGCTTCTGCTTTCAGTTTTCATTTTTATCCCAAATGTGTTCGTAAGACATTGTTTTCTTTTTTCCATGAAAATAAGTTTGTCTGTTTGCTAGTCACAAGCTATTGCAATCCAGGTTGCCTTGTAGTTAAGATAACCTGGCATGGCATCCTGTGAACTTCCCCCACTTGTGCTTGCTCAGGGAAAGAAACAATTAAGCCATCAACAGAAATGCATCTACGGCTGTCAGATCAGAAAATAAATGAAAGCTGAATGATGATGTAGTACCAACACTTCCATAAGAAACAGCTTCAGTTAAATTAAAAATGCAATAACAATAATTAAAATGCATGAGATAGGGCTCTCAGCTAAGCTTGAATCTTATGCTTTGATTTGATTTCATATTTTTTCCCTTTCTTATGTACAGCACCTGAAATTTCCCAGGGAATTTACAGGGAAAGGCATAGATTTGGAGACAATAATATCCTGCTCTCCAGTGCTATTTCAAGGAAAGTCAGTGCAGGTAAAATATTCATTTACTCTTCATTCTCTCATTCTCAGAGAGGTACAATGTGTCTGGGTTAGCATGGCTATTAGCTGTTCAACAACAAATTGTTTTTTATAATTAGAGAAGAGGTTGCTGCTTGTAAATGGAAAGCCTATTAGTACCTACTAGTTGAGCTGATAGGATATTGTGTTATATGCATCCGTGTGCTTGCAATGTGCTATTGTGATCAAGTAGATATTTATTTAATGTAATATTACAATAAGCACAACAGATTTTTTAATTTATTTTTTTCATGAGGTGAAACCCTGCTTGTAGACACGGTTTTAAAACACAGAAAACAATCCCTACCACAAAACAGCCGTGTCTTCTTGAAAAATCGATAGACAAAGGGAACATAGAGGCATTTTCTGACATTTCTTTGAAAAGGTCCAGTCTTCAGCTGAAGTCCATAATGAAAATAAGTGAGAATAGAAAGGTTCAGTGTCTGCATATGCACACCTTTCCCCTTCTTGGGAAGAAAGCTTTGTCTTAGAGGGTTAACAGTTCACATTTTTGGAGACACTAACCTTGGGGACTATTCACATAGATGTTATTTATGACCTTCTTGAAATACATCAATATGTCCTTGAGGGTACAGGAATGACACCGGGCCCAGATTTAGCACTCCGGGGATTTCCACAGATAGCAGCATATTTCCCTGGAGGATCCTTCCTCTATGACCGATATATTTTATGACTCTCTGCCTTTCTTTGGATGAGTCCTAGAGCTCTGCGTGGGTCAGACCGAAGAGGCAAAATTAGAGGGGGACACCTGGTTTGCAGAGCCCAAGGGGTTTATGTGGTACCTCGTGCTTAGCTGCTCAGTGCTGCCGAGATTGAAGTGATTTATGGGCACAGGCAGCAGCAGAGGTTTAGGCATGCAGGGGACTCCACTGACAGGGACATAGAGACTCGGGGCCCACTGACAGAGGGAGTTTGGGCAAAGGCAGTGTTGGGTTCAGACACCTCATGTGGCATTGAGGCTACCATTAGAGGAAATTGCCTTTTTGTGGATTTCTTTTTCTGCAGTATATAAAGTTCCTCTCCATAGTTATTTTTATCACTGCCATGTACATGTCATCACAGAGCTGGTGTGAAGGCCAACCACATACCGGTTGCAAAGCACTCATCGACTTATTATTATTATTATCATCACTGCTTTGTAGGAACATAATGCTCCTCTAAAATAAAATCTCTGCTTTTGGATTTCTTAATATACTAGAATTACGGAGTGAACTTTCATTTACTGGAAAATAACCTGCTGTATCTTCACCTGTGAAAGGAAATGGTTGTGCTGTCTCCTTGGCGAAGCTACTTTAAGATACTTCTGGAGCTTATAATTTAATGGCTGTACCCATTTTAAACAGGAAACGTGATACTGACATAACAGACATCTACCTAAAACCATCAGAAAAAACACAAAGTCTAGTGAGGCAGAAAGAGCAAGGTATCACTTATATCAGAGAACTACGGGCTTTTTATATTTACTGAAGAATTTCCCCTGGCTGGGTAGTCTGTTGACATAAACCCGAAGCAACCGAGAAACCATTTCTATGTTAGTACTCTGTTCAACTGCTGATAGAAAGCCTGGTGTAATTCCTTTCTATATAAAAGGAAGCAGAACTTTCTTTTTTCATTTGAAACCATCATCAACTTTGTTTAATTTAACATACCTGCAAGATTAACATAGGCAAGAACTCTCCAGATTGAATTGAGAGGTGAGAGGCTTTTGGTCATAACCAGATTGTCTTGTCTGTGGGAAATGACTCAAATAGAAACAGAGAAGCAGAAGTCTCAGTTGTGTTCTTCCCTTACCACTCTACTAAATCTGGAAGGTTCTTGCCTCTGTTCCCTGTGAAAAGAAAAGTCATGATCCGCCACATCTTTCACAGTAACCGTGAAAAGATTTCTGTGGTGTAACCTGAGGGTAACTTCACTATATAGGTGAGCCACCTACATGAAGCCTGCCCACAGACCAGTTCCTTGTTAACTTGCCCAGGCCATGAGCAGAGTGTGAGGTCTTCGAAAGGACTAGATAGATCTGCTAAAGGTGAGTTTATCTGTTGGTAATTGGAAGGAGCCTAAAGGTAACGTTCAAAACGTCCACATTCAAACTGAACGGATCACAGACCAGAGGAAGGTATTAGCTGAGTGAACTGGCCTTTCAGCTTGTTCAGCTTCACGCATTTCTTGGCGTACCTAGTAACGTTGAGAACAAAGTAGAAACAGAGTAGAAGAAAATACAGTATTTACCTTGTGGTCAGAAACTACCCTCAGTTGCCCCAGCCATATATAAACATTATATTAATTCTTGGGCAAAATGGTGGCTGCAATGCCTTGCACAAAAGCACTATTACTGTTTGTTCAGGGTAGAAGTTTATAGCTGCATTGTCTCAAAGAAAAAGATAAAAAACATACAAACATAATTATTTTCCTATAGTGCAAGGAACCTTTTCCTCTTATTTCCATACACGTTAGATGGCCCCCTCCTAGGTGTTTTTATAAAGAATGGCTTTAGTCTGTAAGTTGCAGGATATAGCGCTTCAAAGGCATGGCAACAAGAGTACAGATTTTACTCTCCCTTTTGTATTAAACACCCCTGAATGTAAGGACACAATATAACTGGCCAGCAGGTAACTCAAAGGCTGACTGGATTGCCACTTGGAAGTTCTGCTGGGCAGAAGGAAGCTTTCCTGTCCCAGGTAGATTTTCAAGAATTCAAAATTTCCATTCTGAATCACAATGAATAGTTACTCTCACTATTTTTATTTTTATTTTTATTGCAATCATCTCGGGTAAAACAATGCTGGCTGGGTTATTTCAGTAGTTGCAAAATGCATAATTTATTAAAATACTTCTCACAAAAAATGTTTATATTCTACTGCACATTCAACTGTGTTTCTAAATGAAAACTTTCAGAACAGAAATGTTATGAAAAACCCATTTTTTTACCGATTTGAAAAAAAAAAAAGTAAGATAGTTTTAAAATCTGTAGAGCTAATTTCTGTGAATATATTGGAGACTGAGTCTTGGCCAAACAGCATTTTCTAATGAGAAATATTTGGCTACACATGTCCAATTGACTGTTTGCATTTCCAACGAGGTGAGCTCACGGGAGACAGAAAGAACCGCACCATTTTGAAGACTGCTCTTATGAACATTTATGTTCACATGTGAAGAACAGTCAGCAGAAGACCAAACCCCAAATCAGCCAGTATAGTGCCAGGGTCTGCCTTACCTAATGACCACCCTACTCTTTTCTGTTGCAGTGGAGGTACTGTTGTTTGCATTATGCCTGCATTTCCTTTATATTTTTTCCTGCAAAGCTGCAAAAAACAATGCACTATTAGAATACTTTTTTCTTAAGTAAATAGTGACATGACATCTTAAGAATAGATAAAATTTGTTATAACTGTCTAACATTTACTTTTAAGATTTTTCTGCAGTAGTGGAAAAGAAATCAATAGTAGCTAAAAAAGCAGTTTTGACATTTGAAATCTGACACACAAGGTTGGCATATTTTCTGTTTTGTTTGCTATTTCTTTGCAGCAATATTTAGCTACTGCTAATGGTTTTGCAGTATTCTGAGCTTTAGATGTGCAGAAATAGTTCCAAATAATATGTCTTAGCCATATGAAGGTAGAAAAGGCTTTTTAAAGGAAATTTCAGGGTTTTTCTTCACTATGAAATTTCATGTAGGAGTGTTGCTTTTTTAAGTTCTCTAACATGTGATAGGGACTGGTGGAGCAGCAGATACAAACTTTAGCATATTCTGGGAGCTGACAAAAATCTTTAATTAGATGTGGATTTTTTTGCAAATAAATATTTTGCTTATGATTAATCTCTTCTTCCCACAAAATATTTTGACCTTTAGTAATGAAAAAAACAAATAAACCACTGGAAACAGAAAATTTAAATCTGGAAATGTGGATTAAATCCAGAAACATGAACACAGTTATGGTGTCTCCTGCTCCATTTCTCTTCACTGTCTTGTTGCTGAAGACACCATATATGCTGGTTTGTCTTTGTGACTAGCATGTGTGCAGTTTTTCAGCAGGATGGGAGATGAGAATACGTTGGTCGATCTTCCTGGGAGGATGGAGGGACTAGAGAGCACCTGTGGTATGATTGCTGCAAGGCATTTGCTGCCCACTTCCACCTCTGCACGTGGCAGGAAAGGTTCCAGCCTATGGTTTACATACGCCAGGGAAAGGCAATATGCAGACTAATTGACAAGCAGGTATTAGAACAACAGGCTATAATACTGGTATTTTTTTTCCCTCAGTGACAAAAGTGATTCAACACATATCACATTTGCCTAGTCTACCTATAAGGAAAACTATGCTTATGTCTCTGAGAATAATTTTCTGTAAATGCTGAGATTTTAATGGCAAACACATGAGTTCTTCACTAATGGAAAAAAAGGAAATAGTGTTGCTGTGCAAAGTGGCCCCTGTGAAGGAAAGAAACAAACCCAAGGAGCCAAAGAAAGAAAAGGAAGATGCGTATGCAAAGGTACTTGTACATGTGCCTGCACAAACACATACATGTATGCGTATCTCCGTTCCAAGTATAAAGTGGAATTAATCTTGGTTAACACTGGACAACAAAAATGTAGACTCTATCTGAAGAGTTATTCTCTGCAGGTTGTTTAATATGTAAAGACAAGTAGAGAGCTTCCACAGGGTGAGTAGTTTTATCCTAAAGCAGAAGTCGAAGATCAAGCTGATAAATTCCTTGCTCCTCCCTCTCTCTCCCTCAGCCACCCAGTAATTTCTGGCTTTCTTTTCCACAACCTGTAAGAGTGCCATTGTCTTTCCAATTAGTTTAAGAAAAGTGAATCCCAGAGCTGTGATGTACCATACCAATGGAGCTCAGAAGGAATAGCCCAGGGACACAGCTCCTTTCCACAATGTAGACTAGGACAAAGCCATATTAAGCCTTGTGGAATGCGCTTTAATACGCACAGCCTTTTTGCACAAAGTTTTCTCCTACTGTTCTTAAAACTAGAACTGAATGAACTGTCTAGTGGGAAGACTGCAAAATCTGAATGTGTTTTTTATTATATTTAAATGCCTTGCTCTTATCAAAGGTGTTTTCTTGCAGCCCTTAAAGTGCTCAACTGAGAGTCATTTTCCAACCCAGCAAGTAATTTAGAAATATCCAGAACATAAGCCTGCTTTATTTTCTGAGTGTATAGGGGTGACATGACAGTCTCCAGTAGTCCACCAGATAACATTATGTTTGCCGTTGACAAAGGATTCAGATAATAAAGGAGCTAATCTGAAACAGCCCCAAATTAGCCTCAACTCAAGTTAAAATTTTAGCAGAATCCACTTTATTTTAAGCAACTCTTTCATTAATGTGTTTGTCTGCATTTTCATTTCCCAGTCAGGAACAGAGCTGGAAGTTCAGAAAGCTATTTTTTTGGTTTATGAAGAGAGGAGATCTCAAAAAGGACATGAGAAAATTGATTCTCTCAGGAATTTCAACACTTTGAACAGATTCACATAGTCTTCAGGAAGGGTGTTTATCTTAATCTAGCTAGGTAACTGGAGAATTTCTTTGAGTTGAAAATGATTGGCTTTATGTCTTAAAATCTGTACCTGACAAAGTTTCAAGTAGTAATCTTGTTTCCTCTGGTTTTTGTTCTCTAAGTATCACCCTAAAATCCATCTACACTGTGATTTTTTTTGCATACTTCTTATTTTTCAGCATATAATCCCTCAGTGAAAACACTTCTCTTGCACAATGTGTTGCAGATGTATGATGCATTTTCTGTCCTTGCTCTGTGTATGTAACTGCTGATGATGCCAAATATTGCCCACTGAACGTGAGGGGAAGAAGCAATCTACAGAGCTCTGGTCAGGAGAATTACTACTTCCCAAAAGTGGAAGACCTGTATTTACAGAAGCAAGTTTTAATTTCTGAATGCAGTTCCAGTGAATGTCACATGTATCTTGGCAATATTGGTACAACCACTAACAGAAGAATTGTGCCTTCAGTGTCTATTAAGCGAGAAATTGCCTCCTTTTTGGTAAGGACAAGATCCAGCTGGATGCCAGGTTTCCTAGTCTACACCTACATCAATAAATTCGAAGTACCATGGCCCAGCCTTTATGCCATCTAATAACTAGCATCACTTTGGCCTAAGCCGACTGCCGCTCTCCCAGGGATGTCCTGGGAGATCTCAGAAGTTAGCACAGAGCATGGACCATTCCTAGCAAATAATCTGGATGCAGCCCCCCTGTCTTGGAAGGCGGGAGACTTTAAAAGCACGGGTGTGTGCCAGTCCCCACACAATGAAACCCAGAGAATAGGCCCTGATACAATGGTTTTTAATGGGGTAGATGTTGCTTCATACTTTCTACTGCCTGTGGCTGTACGAACCAGCAAAAATGATGAAGTGAAATAGAATACTGAACTTAAATTAAGGTACTTTTGGGACTATAAGTGTAAATTTTTGGTGACAAAAATGGAGACAAGGATTGTTACCTCGAATTCATACTTTCCATTCCTCTCCTGCTTTAACTAGAAACAGAGTAAGAATTGCAAATCACAATACTTAACCCACGATGAGGTCTCTGATGGGTTCTGGTTTAACCATACATGAGCCTTTTGGCAAGGTTCATTTTGAAAGGAATCAGGAAGCCAAACCAAAGTCTTATTGGGGGGTATTTCTGCCCTTGCTGTGATGTGGTCTCATCATATCACTCAGGAATGAAGCACTTGCCGTTACATTAAACACAAAAATAACACAGGAAATTGATTTATGTTGGCACAGTTTTCCCATTTTAAATTATTTACCTGAAATCCAAACCAGAACTGCAGTCAAAGTATAGTTCAGAGCTCAGATTTCTTGGGCTCACGTTAGAGAACTTGACATTTGTTCCAGATGGTCCATCTGCCTTTGATTACTATTTTCTGGTAAATAAAATGAAGAGGGTACATACATTCACTGCCACATTGGAAAAAGATAAAATAATGTCAAGAGGTTTATAAAATAAATTAATGAAAGTAGCCATAGAGTGAGAACAAATATTAGAAGAAAAGCATGTCTGCTTTCAGAACAGATCTTTAATATCCCCTTTTATCTACTGATGCTTGTCTTGGTATTTGGAGCCATGAGAAAAATGCACGGAGACACCTTCGCATTAGTCGGTAAGAAATCCCACCCACTGCACGGCCAGTGCAATCATTTGCAAATATGGACTGAAGTGAAAAAAAATTTTTTAGTTTTTAAGAAAGTGCTTCATCTGAAGAAATAGAAAGCTACCCTGTAGCAAAGAGGCAACTGAAGGTCAGAGGGCACCTTACCTGTGAAGGTGTTGAGATGGGGAACCCATTAAGATAGGTTGATATCACATTTTGCTAAGTGACTGCCAAACTGTACTGCAAGTATTAGTGGAAGCATTTTTCAGATAGGAAGGATATTGGTTAACTTTCTGATTATCATTACTTTTTTTTCCTCATGCTTTTGCGCTTTGGGTCCTAGCCAGAACCTGAAAAGGAAATACCTCTGTACCCTGAGAGAAACTATTTGTGAAGAATTTCTGGCTTGACCTTAAACAGGAATTGTCTGAAATTACAGGAAAGACTTTTTACAAGATTTCCCTCCTAGCTTTGCAAATGCAAGCCATTCAGAAGTTTTGGGTGCTTATCAGCAGCTCCGGGAAGCATTTGAGGTTTGTCCAGTTTATAGCTAACAGGGAGAGGTCCTTGCAAACAGCAAAGAATAGTGCCATTTTCTCTGAAAGTTATTAGTTTCCTGACTATGGGCTGGGTTGGAACAGTATAGAGACAACAGTAACAACAGTATATGGGCAGAATATTTTAATTTTCAACCTCAAGGTTTTTAGCGTGACCATTCAGTGCTACTGTAGCCATGGAAAAGGACTAAAAAAGGTAAATATGTATGTGTTTTATTCCATTAATATTAGCTCTTTAAATTACAGTCCCAAGTGGACGTTTCCTACTGTGCGTGCACAGGTATTACCTCTCCATAGCCAATCTTAAAGCAGCTTTGTCTTATGAAAAGCTTTATTTAGCAAAGATTTCTGAAAAAAACAAGTAAACATGCTGCAAAACAGAGGTTTCCAAATCCATGGTTGTAACTGTCCCTGCACTGAGCAAATAAGCGAAAATGTAGGATGCTCATCAAATGCTGACATGATTGAAAACATCGCCATGTAAGTGCCAGTCTGTAAGCATGCTGACCTTAGAAGACCTACTGGCACGCTGCGGTCTGTATTCCACTCGTAACTTCATGCATATTAGGAAGTTTCTGAAGCATTAGTGTGTCCATATGGCCGGGTCCAACTGTTCGGTTTGCCTGTGGCACTGCTCCTTGTTACTAGATATTTACTACAGATTTGTTCTGAGAAGGGCTGCTTGCCATGGGATAAGATGTATTTACTGCGTGAAGACTTTGGTCACTTCATCTGAACTCCAGAGTGAGAAACTGCGAGGTGTCCTGGTCAAAAATGACTCTCTGTTCATTTCCATGAATGGAGACTTGGGGAGGTCCTCAACTGTTTTTCTATTCTCTCCCTCAAGAAGTAAAGGAAGAAGTCTCCCAAATTCAACTTTTTGGGGAATGTCTTTATCACACAATTTCAAGAGAGAGAAGAAGGTCTGCTTCTGCTCCTGATCAGAGCTTTTCTTTATTAATATATAATAGTTTTGTATTAATAGGATGACTATCTCCTCTTGATATTTTGTTGTTGATAACCAGTGAAACAAAATTATGTGTGTTTTATTATGTTTCACTGAAGGGCTGTTAATTTGAATCTCAATATTATTGGAAAACTCAGATACAGTTTAAGATCTAAAAGCCAAACTAAATAAATATTCAATGATTTTTCATTGATTTGCCAACTTTCTAATAGTGATTATCTGCAGGTCCTCTTCAGATCTATCTGCAGGTCTTTTTTTGTCTTCAGATTATTATTATTATTATTATACCTTAATACTCATTATTCTTACCCCCTCAGCTAGCCGCAGAGTGTGTCCACAGGAGAGGCTTTTTTTCCAGGGAGCTTATAATGCAATTATCTCATGTTCTAAAGAGTCTAGTGACATTTAGTCATGGAGTAAGATAGTGCTAAACATGACTTTATTTAAATTTGTTTAACATAAGAATTGAATCTTTAAACTTGACACAGGAAAGCAAATATTTTTGCTGGAAAGTTAGGCCAACTCAAGCTGATACTCTATTTTACCAAGGGGTTATGCTTTCTAAGGCAGCCTAGGCCTAAGTTGGAGGCAATGTTGACTTTTAAAGGTAGCGACTGGTCTAAAGGTTTAGACTCCCCGCAGGCATCACACTTGTCTCTAAACACCACTAGAGTTTGTTTCCATCTCTGTAACCTTGATTCCCCTTTGACTTTGTCCCCATTTTCTGACACCTCAGATCCTCTTGATACCCTTCAGCTTCTGCTTGTTTGCTTGTCCAGTTCCCATAAACTTCTGTGGTAGGTGCGTCCCACCACCTGGGCTCAGAGATGCTGAGTTGTTTTTCCTCAAGGACCCTTCTCTCTACTGTGCAGATCAGTTCTGTCCCTTTTCATTCAAAGTGCTTTAATCCCAAATCAGGTTTGGTAGACAGAATTGCAAAGGCATCCCAGGGTGTAGAAAGTATGACATACGTACATGGACATTGCATTAGACAAAAAAAGCCCTATGATTTAGAGTTTTGCTTAAGGTAGCTTCTCAGGTGGTAATAAAATGGATCAAACTTTGCACAGATTTATTTGAAATAAATTGGATCTCAGCACCTATACCTGAAAACATAGTATGGTCCAATGCTAATGCTCTGTGGCTGTCTTACTGGCATACCAGTACTCCTAAAAGTGAAAGAATATCAGGCGTAGATTTACCAGAGGACAAAAAGGATTCTTCTTTTCACTTTTCCCTGTTAGTCATTGTAGTGAGCTGGTTGTGACATGAGGGGAGAGCTCAGCTGAGCTGAGCTGTAAGTATCCCTGAGAGCATAGCATGTCTCTCTGTCTCTCACACTCAATCTGACAGAAACACGCTATAAAAACCATCCAGCTTTTAATAAGGTACTAACCTTATGTTAATCTCATAAATGTATATATCTAGGCTACCAAAAGTAGCCAACTTCAAGCACTGTTTCTTTAAATATTGACCTATATCATACTGTAAAAGATTCTTCAGCAAACGATAGTTGACAGCTCAACCACTAGCATGCTTGTCTTAATGTTTTTCTTGCTTCGTTAGTTAAGCATTCTGTCTCCTACCCACTAAAGAGATTATTTTTAAACACACATTCAGAGCCAAATCCAGAACTTATATACAATAAGTGATTGAATACATTTTCATTAATTCACTAGTAATTTTGTCTCAATGCTTTATATTTTTAAAGCAAAATCTATGAATAGTGGAAACTAGTTCAGTTTAGTCACTTAAACAAGGCAATTAAAAATATTTTTTGTAAAAAAATGTAATGTCTTAATTGTTTTGTGTGACTTCAAGTCTTGCAGGCTCTGAATTTTGCTTCAGGAAACTATGTGTTATATCTTTGTTCTGCCTTACCAGAACCATATATCCATATAGATTTGAATAAATTATGCCCCAGAAGTCAATTCACACCTAATAACTCAGCTATATATGAATTAACTATTTAAATCTGCATAGTTTAAAAATATTGAATACGTTGTGAGACAGACTGATCATCAGCCAAGTGATGATTTATACAACTAATTGAACTGTACAGACTCTAAGAAAAGTCTAAAGAAATGCAACATCTTTTCCAGCCCATGAGAGATAACACATTGTATGAATCTTAGACTTGTGCCATAAAAATATGGAACACCCATGCTCACAACTGAAATAGTAAGAAACTCTTTGTCATTTTAAATCTCCCAGTATACTTAAAGGGGTATTGCAGACTTTTTTTTTTTAAAAAAAAAAAGTAATTTTTCTTTCTTGGAAATACAGAAATAGGATAGAAGTAAGGATTTCTTTCCCACGACATTCATTGGAATTTTGTGTTTCTGTGTCTGCCCAAGGGGCCCATTGGAAAAGCCAGACTTTGGGAAAGATCTTCCGCATGAAAACCAAAGCCACCTTGTATGTAACTGCGGGTACAGGTTGTATGCATGCTTGAACAGCAGCGTGAGTCCAGAAGACAACTGACCAGTCATTCAACTGAACAATTCTTCAAATGGGAAGCTGAAGTGTGTCAGGAGTGTAAGATGAGAGGGCAGCCTTCAACGAGGAGCAGAGCTCTTGGGAAAGGGCTAGAGGGAAAGGCAAAGGTCTCTGATACGAGGAAAACTGCTGCAGATCGCTGAGGAGCCTCTGGTATGAAAGGAAAATCAAAGTGTTGCAGATCATATAATCATTTCTATGGACTAAGGAAAGGATGGCTTGGAATTGGTACAGGGGATATAAGTAGCTGCAGAATTTCTTTCCTAAAGTGGTGCTGTTACACACAGACGTCACTGTAGTGATGAATGAGTGTTGAAGCTATGAGGTCACTGGCAGAGCCCCAAGAAGGGAAGGCCGACTTTCCTCTAGGACCCAGCTCTTTCCAGCTTCTTCCATTTAATTCTTGAGTAAAATTGCTCCAGGCTGATATACCACACACTGCTGACCAACAGAGAGCTGCTCCAGGGCTGCAAACCAGGAGGAGGCTGCACATAAAGAGGTGGTCATCGCTTTATACTCGACTTGCAATCCCTGCAGGGGTTTCCTCTTAAGGACATTGATGATAGCCTGGCTGGTTGTACAAATCTAGCAGTATTGTTCTGGTATACGTACAAGAAATTTTCCGTCCCGTATCTTTGTTCTAGGAAGAAACACTTGTCAGGCATTTCTCCATTTTTCATTTGATTTGCAAGGAAAACAATATTGCCAAATATTGTCCCTCCCATCCGGACTTTTCTCTGTCTGTGCACCAGCCTCTAACTGAACATTTCCCACTTCTGATAACTTCTGAATTGCATCTGTTAAGTATTTGAATTAATATAATTGATAAGAATGCCATTTTGTTAATATATATATATATATTATATATATGTGTATTACCTACTAGTATTTTCTAAGTACCTCCATCATCAACAACACTAAGTAATACTACTGGTGCCAATGACAAATTCTGGACCTGTACTTGTGACTAATATGGAGTAGTATGTGGTCCACAGATTAAGAACTATTGTATTCTATTATGTATTATATATACGATTTTATTCTACCACGTTGCAATTAAAATTTATTCTTCAGTTATATTTGAAAGCAGGCAAGCTGCAGAAACACCATAGGCTAATGAAATGTATTAGTCAGAGAAAAAAGCTCATATTATATGTTCTTTAGATATACACTACTTTTATTTTGCCCATACGATCAAACACAAATCCTTGTCCATAGACTCCAAGTAAACATGGCTATTGTTACTTTCCTTTCGTTCTCCTTTGTGGATGCACGGAATGACAGAATGATGAGACCATTCCATATCATCCCACTCACTGTAAAATTCATCCAATATTTTCAGTAAAAGAATGTTTTTTTTCACTACTGGCTGATCCTCTGTTATGAAATTTAACCCACTTGGGTGTGCAGGGAGAACATCTCAGTTTTCCAGCCCCAAAATATGCACATTTGTGCCAGAGTCAACAGGAAAAGAAGACTTGCAGCATCCAACTGACTTAGTTTCATATTTCCCTCATGCCCAAACAACCAGAAAGCAGCAGGACCAAAACTTTTCATAAATTTCTTCCTAGGTGGTACAGACACTGAGACAGGATGTTTGGATCTTTGGCCAGTCCCTGCAGGAATATTACAATACATGGAAATTTTGTGCACGCTACACACATTTATGAGGGATGTTTAAAACTTAACTGGACAATGCATTAGCGAGTATACCTAAGGGAACAGTCCTGATCTGCCATGCAGTTGAACTATTTGATGTAAAAGGCATTTACACTTTCTAATCTTGTTGTTGGATCCATTGTTATTGTGTGGTTCAGTGACCACACAGGTGGTGAATGCGTTCGCTTTGCTACCCTTTTCAGTTGCCTTCGGGTATGAACTAGGTAACCCTGATCTTTTCCATTCCTTTCAATGTGAGAAAAATAATTGATGCAATAATAAAAGAAGCTAACAAAATTTCTTAGCAGGTAATAAAGGCAGTTTAGTAGAGAGAGAAGACACCGGTGGATGTTCACCTCTACATCCATGTCAGTGATTTCAGTTCCACTTCTGGGGGAAGTTAGAAAAAAACTTAGCTCAGTTTCTTGGTTTATATCATATGCATCTGAATGATAGATTTTTCATTGATATTTCTTTTTGTAATTAGAAGCTAAACAATACTCAGTGTCCTACGGTTTTATACACTAAATAGATCTTTCTTTAGTTATTTATTAACCTTTATGTTCCTCCAGACATCTCTTTCTGCTAGGCCTGCAATCGCCAGGTAAAAACAGATCCTATGCCAAAGAGCTTATGATCTAAGTGGTCAAGATGAAACCAGAGATATAGTGACTTTTCCAAGGTCACCCAATAAGCAGTGGATAGAAACAGAAAGCTGTGCTCAAAAGCTGAGGAGCAAAAGTAATGTTGTGTGAGCTCTGTCTCCAGTCAGAAATATCTAGAGTGGCTCAGATTTCATATATTTGGAAGGATCTGCTGGAGTACAATTGACAGACCGCAGAGTATTTGCACAAAATAGGCAGCAATTTTGAATGACTAATGTGTATGAGAAAATTGCAAACTGCTTATAAAAAATCCTTAGACAGGAATAAGCAGAACATTTGTCAAATGACTTATTCATTCAAAGGCTTCCATCCATCCCCACTGTTTCACATTTGAAGGGCAAGTAAGGACTGAAAATATTCCTTCTAAATTAAGTACCACCCATATGTTGCAGGACTACAGTAAATTTGAAAGACATCAGTGGCTGCAACGAAAAATAAATGACAATTGCCTTTTTATATGAGTAAAAACAGGTGAAACCTTGGTCCTGAGAGCGTGTGGAGTAAAGTAAATGATGTATGGGTAAGCAATACTGGAATGCTAGGGTCTCAGTTTAGAATAGCTTATGGAAGATTTATGAAGAGTTTTGTGCAATGGGAAGTGACTGTACTTTTCTGATGCTCAGGACAAACTAATGTGCTAGTACTGCAATCCATAGCTGCTGAAAAATCAAAAGCTAAGTCCTCAGAAATCTTGTGATTGGTTTAAATGTCAAGAAACATTTCAGACCAATACAAAATATCATAAGATTTGTGATAAAATCTCAGGAGCTGGCAACATGAAGTGTAAATTGCACCCAGTTTTTTTCCACCAACAAAAACTCTTTTACATTTTTTTTTTACTGAAAATTGGTCCATACAGTCTAGTATGTTCTTTCACTTAAGTAAAAAAAAGTAATTTTTCAGTGACTAGTGCAGTCTAGCAATGTTAACACTTCTACAGTGAATTCCCACTGCTTATTTTTGAGAGTGTTCTCTAATCAATTTTTTTCCCTATCATAACATGGGAATGACTGTCTCCATGGGCATTTTGATGATAAGGTTTATTTGGTTTCAGATCAGTTCAAACAACTGAAAGTTTATATTTTCCACAACTATAACTAAAAATTGTTTTGGAAGCCTGTGGAAGGAGAGCAAAACCAGGGCCATGTTTCATATGGATCCTTCTTTGTTTCTCCTGCATGATTTCCCAGACAAAATACTGCTGACGGCAACAACAAGAGACCTCAGTGACTTTGTCACTATCGAACAGTCAGCTGTGGGGAATATGGGGAGAAAATGCAAACACGAATGCACACACATTGATCACTAATGCGTTTCCTCTGTCAGCAGTTGCATCCATTAGAAGCCAGTACAACAGACGAGCTCCAAGGAGTGTGGTGGCTCTCAAATCCTGACAACACTCTCATAATCACACTAAAGAGATTTTACTGTCTTTTCATATACAGTTTTCTTTTTAAAACTGGAAAGTTAGCTCCCACTCTTATAGCAAGTGCCAGCTCTAGAAGGAGACAGTGAAGATGAGTTAGTTCCTCATATCAAAGCCACCATAAATGTATTAGAATACAATGCAAAACCACATGAGTGATTATCTTGTTTTCTTGTAAACAAAAGTTCTTATTCATAAAATATAATCTTTTTTTCATATTGCAAGGATAAATAGATTTCTTTGCTAAGTACAAAAAAAGAAATAGTCAGAAAAAGTAAACCTATTGCTGTCAGAGATGTGCAAAGCTGTCCTTTGATTCACTGACCAAAATGATAAAAAGAAATAAATACTTTTGGGGTCACTCTGAACTGAAAGCATTTTCAGTATCACTGGTGAAATGCAAAATTCAGAAAAAATCACTTCAATGCATTTCAAAATTAAAAATGTAACTTCAGATTAGGTTTTTTATGGACTTATAATGAAAACTTGGTAAATGGTGAAAGAAATAACCATTTAAAAACAGAGAAAATGGAAATACTTTATTTGGAAAAATGTTGAAGTGAAATATTTAACATTTTAAACTTTTTTTTATTATCTTTATTTGACTCACTTCCCTCCTCCTCTTTTTTACCTTATTCAGCAAGTATTTGGTAACAGTTTTGGTCAACTAATGCATTTTGATTGAATCCGAAATTTTGCCCAGCTCTAGTAACTCTACTTCTGCTTTCTATGGCCTCATTCACAGGTACCATTTCTTCACAGAAAAAAAAAAAAAAAAAAAAAGCTATGAACCAATAATAGATCACAGGCAAAGGGAAAAGGAAATAATTTCAAAAAGTGTTGCTGAAACTCGAGAGAAACAGGAATTGTAAGAAAAAAATCAACAAGAGTTTAAACTTTGTCATACAGGATTTTCTGCTACACTTAATTTAAAAGTGAAGCATGATGATTTTTCTGCTTACCATCTTATTATAAAGGTATTATTATTTTCTCTTATAAAATGCATGAAGGAACTATGCTTAAATGTCCTGAGTATGATTTTAACACCAAGATACGTACTCTACCATGAAATTTCTCAGTAAAATATGGAAAATAATATTCTCTGACTATGATCAGTATTTTATTTTCTGTGATGTCCTTTTGAAAAAAATGAGATGGCATCTGAGACAATATGTACTTCAAAGTATTGGAGTATATGCTGTGGAGTATATATGCTCATGCTGATGATGTCCATGCACTCCTGATTTGGGATGAGACCTTGTCTCTCTTAAAATTGCTGACAATATCAGCATTGTCTTCAATAACGGCAGGTTATTTACCTTTATTCTAGGATTCATCTGCATGCATTGATCTAAATGTCCTGTTGTTCTGAGTCACTGAAGTCAAAGAATGGCTAAAGGTTAAAAGAGCAATACTTTGTAAAATCTTTCACATTTTAAAAATGAGAACATTTAAGCAAATTTTAAAATGCAAAGTATATTTAGACTATAAATAAATATAGTAATGAGGTGGTTTTATCAGATTTATTTCTATGCTGAGTCTCACCTTTTTAATTCTCACTGGAATCAGTATTACAGGACTAACATATCAATTCAGTCAGTGAAAAAAAAAGTTAAATACTATAAAGTTGTCAGTATAAAGCCTGTGCTTTGGTGGATAAAGGTACACCTCCTTTTATTACTGCAGCAGTCCTTTGGGTCACTGAATGTGATCAAATGTACGTGATAAACAACCTACTGTTTCAAGCAGAGTTATGTCATTTGTGTTTAGGTAATGCATGGAATGGTTAAGTAAGTATTCAAAAGTGTGAATGAATACTGAAGATACAGTGCATTTAGCAACAACAGAAAAAATCATCCAAAGATTTGTGCCCAAACTGTTATTCATTTTCCTGCTATTATACTTTTGGAGATCATGATTCTAGGCTTAATACACTATTACTTTAATTGGCTATTGCAGCTTCTATGTCTCTTGCAATTTTCAAGTTTTTGATTATGTTCTACTGAATGTGCTAAGGTATTATGACTGATTAAACAAGAGAATAAATCTTCCTCGGCAGAATTCTTTAGCCACGTTTAGTGGTGAAGTAGACCTGGGATGGATCAAATTGCAGATCCACTACATTTCTGTTATAACTGCCACGGTTTCTTGCAGAGCTGCGGTCCTGGCATCATTTCTAATCTACTGGGTACTCAAAAAGCATAGACTTTTTTGATTTATTAGCAAAGAAAAGAATAGCTATAATGTCATTTGGAAAGCTCGTAGTCAGAAGCAGTAAGGAAAGTTGAAGAGGGTGATTATTGGAAAGGCTATATATAAGTTATAGCTTTCCCACATGTCTATCAGTACATGAATTGAGGTTTGGATCAGACCTGTACAGTTTGATAAAAGAAAAGAGTCATACTAGCTTTGTCAGCAAAGTCCGGTCTTCTGCAGAAATTGGGAGAAAATATTTTCATAGGGAAAAGGGAACAGAGAATTTTCTTGGACTATCTAAAAGGCTGCAAGACAAAAGGAAAATAAGACAAGGTTTTTTTTTTCATGACTTTGTAAATTTAATGATATTGTATTCATAATGTAATATAACATTTTTGTTAAGCATCAACATTTTTTAATTTAAATAAAGGGTGTCAGCTTTGTGAAAAATGTATACTTCTTTGTTTATTAGCAAATGCAGAATAAAAGGACACAATGAAGAATCTACACTAATTACTTCTATTGACTAATTTTGCAGTATTTCTTCTTTACAGTCATGGACCAAACTTTCTGTCTCCCTGAGGCTTGGTTTAGCTATAATATCAAATAATTATCATTCAGTCACACAGCCTGTAAGGAGAAATAATATATTGCTTTCGACCACCTCTTGAGCTTTCAAGCACAGTCCTTTCACTAGGCCCAATACAAGTTATTTCCTCCCTATAACAAACTTGGAGGTCTTATCTGAACTATCAAACATTTCGATTTTCTACAAGATTTAAATCCCACTGTTTACAGCAGTATGTTACACGTGAAGGAGAAGGTGAAGACTAGTGTACATGATACATGAATTTTGGAGTTACGAAAGCTGGGTTTTTACCCTGATTTGATTAATGATGAACAGCATATTGGTCAGGAAATTGCCTTGTGTCTATGTACTCTGTCTCACCTTTCAGGTGCCTTAGTTATTTATTTAAATTATTAATGTATGTGGGTCTGTATAATGTCACTCTCAACAGGTCTTGACAATATCTGCTACAAGATATTTTAAAATTACAAATCCAAGCACTGTCATAGGAAGTATCAATAGCTGTGTCACTATGTGACCCAAAGTTCTGAAATGAAAGGACAATTTAAGGACTATTTAGAAATTAAGCTGAAATCATATATATAGTATTTATATAAATTACTTGATAAGTAACTATATTTGGAATCCTCTAGATGAAACCCCTTAGTTCATGTAGGACTTTTATATGTTTTTGAGGTAGTTTGGGGACTGGTTTGTACATATTTCATCAGTCTTTCTGAAGATCCAGTGAACACTGGTAAACCAACAGAAGTCTTCCACAACTTTTCTTATGAAAAGACTGGGATTTTTTCTGAAATTTGGTGCCCAGCAATGTCCAGTTCGATGAGCCCAATGCTCAGATTTGTTAGACCCACAGAGGCAGGCCACCTGCTGAGAACCAGAGGCTGGAGGGTTTGGTCATAGAATCACAGCATGGTTTAGGTTGGAAGGGACCTTTAAAGGTCATCTCACTCCACCTGCCCTGCCATGGGCAGGGACATCTCCTACTAGATCAGGTTGCTCAAAACAATGATGGGGCATTCACAACTTATCTGGGCAGTCTGTTCCAGTGTCTCACCACCCTCACGGTAAAGAATTTCTTCCTTATATCAAAGCTAAATCTAACTTCTTTTAGTTTAAAACTGTTACTCTTTGTCCTATTAGTACAGGCCCTGGTAAAATGTCTCCATCTTTCTTATAAGCTCCCTTTAAGTATTGAAAGGCCACAATAAGGTGTTCCTAGAACCTTCTCTTCTCCAGGCTGAACAACCCCAACTCTCTCAATCTTTCTTCCTAGAAGAGGTGTTCCAGCCTTCTGATCATTTTTGTGGCCCTCCCCTGGAACCATTCTAACAGGTCCATGTCTGTCTTGGGCTGGGGGCCCCAGAGCTGGACTCAGTGCTACAGGTAGGGTCTCATGAGAGAGGAGTAGAGGGGGAGAATCTGTAACTGAAAGGTTTTGCCAAGTAATGTTTAATCTAAAGTCAAGAATTTTTCAGTTTCTCATGCCCAGCCAGCAAGAAGTCTGGAGGGGCACAAGAAGTTGGGAGAGGACACAGCCAGGGCAGCTGACCCAAACTGGCCAAAGGGATATTCCATACCGTGTGATGTCATGCCCAGTGTATAAACTGGGGGGAGTTGGCCTGGGGGGCAGATCATTGCTTGGGAACTAACTGGGCATCAGTCAGCGAGTGGTGAGCAATTGCATTGTGCATCACTTGTTTTGTGTACTCTAATCCTTTTACTATTATTATTATTGTCATTTTATTTTTGTTATTATAATTATTATTTTCTTCCCTTCTGTTCTATTAAACTGTTCTTATCTCGACCCACAAGGTTTACTTTTTTTTCTTTCCCAATTCTCTCCCCCGTCCCACTGGGTGGGGGGGAAGTGAGTGAGCGGCTGCGTGGTGCTTAGTAGCTGGCTGGGGTTAAACCACGACACATGGCAGGGAGGATATCAGCTGAAACCTTTACATTAGTCTCGTTGCCATACTGAATGTATGCAATTAGTCATCTTTCCACCTACTAGCCATGTCATTCTGAGTCCGGCTCTCAATAAAATAACCAATGTAAACTAATATGTGGTGATACCATACACATTTTTCTCACAGTGTGCAACAGAACTGAGCGTGGCAGTATTAACAGTTTTTTTTCAGCTACTGAAACAAAACTAAGCATTGTGTTAGTTACTGAAAGCTGTATGCTTTTGAGCACAGATTTCCAGGAAATGGAAAATGCAATTTTAAGATTTAAATAAGACATTCATTTCCATGCTTAATTTGTACACAGTTATCACAAACCTGTAAGAGCTTCCCACACATAATCAGTTGGATATTATTTGGTAATTTGCATGAAAAAATTTCATTGTGACTTGGATTTTCCCCATCTGTTTTTCAACAGGTGCCTTCTGCTTAATGTAGTTGGGCATTTGATTATATTTCAGTAGCGTTTGACCCAGGATGGGTCTTATCCTGTCCAGAAAATCACTGCAGTTAGGAAGTGTTCAGACAGGGACTCTTCAATTGGAGAACTAACCTGGTGAAAACTGTTCTATCACAGTATTATCACATGGAGAAAAAGTAATCTAAAATCTTTCTGTTTTCTAAAACCTTCTCTTTTCTAAGTTCCTTTTCAAGAGCCATATTTCCAGCACAGCAGATTAGGTGGAACTTTAGACAAATCTGGAGGTTATGATAACTGCCCATCTTTCAAGATAACTGCAAAAGCTGTTAAGCTCCTGGGTGGAACAGACAGCTGGAACAGTAGGACTCACTGCCCAAAGCACATTTTTTCTGAAAAATTGGTTAGGATTCAGATATGTAGTGTGAGTTATCAGCCATCTGAATGCGCGTCTGGGGAACCGAGTGTCAGATGACAGGAGTGTTTGTGCGCAGAGTAACGGAAGTGCACAAAGACGTACCAGCAACAGTGAGGAGTATTTCTGTGAAACTAAGCGAAAACTAAAGAAAGCACATTTAGGTAGTATATTTGCTGTTAAAAGTACATGTGCTATTAAAAGGCATAGTACTACAGACAAATAAAGCACTGCTGGTCTTAGGGCTCTATAGAGTTTAGGAATTGAGATTTTATATGTGATGTTTACATCCAGGATGCAACAGAGGAATGCAAGAGAAATATCTGACTCAATCATTAATTTCTTTCCTCACGGAAAAGAAAAACATCAAAACCCTGAATACTAAATATCACTATGTGGTACAGCCTGTATTTACCTTCCTGCTATCTCCAGAAATAACAGAAAAAATGTAAAGATTCTTCCTTAAGAAGAGGAGAGAGACTTGATTAAGAAGAAAATGGAAGGCAGGTGCTTTGTATCTTCAACATCAAAAGAGAATTGTACCTACTTCTACTCCCTTATCAGTCATTAACAGGCACTAAACAGAATGGGAGCATCAGGTAGGCTGAAACTGCTTTGAGCCTAAATACAAATTTTGTATTTGGTACTAAAGGAAAACAGTTTTGTGTAGCCTCTCTGATTGTGAACTCAGCCATATGGGAAAAACCATCGTTATTTTGTCTGAAACCAGATTTTTGCTCCAAAAGCTCAATGAAAGGAATGTTGAAACTTTTTTTTTTTTTTTCTGAAGGAATTATAAAGCTTCTGCAGCTGTGCTGTTTGGGCTCAAAGGGAAGTCCAGGGTTTAGTATCAGCCTCAGATCATCTGTTTATGCACTTTTAATACTTAAAACTAGAAAAACTGAACAAAAAGATGTATGTATTGGCCTACACAGTACAGCAAATACATCTGAATTTTGGTAGGTTAGAGGGGACTATACTTTGGCAGGAAGGGGGAAGAAGCCCCAAAGAGCTCTATTTCTCTTATAGTCCCATCTAATCCAAACGGCTTTCACTGGGTGAAGTCAATTACTCTGAAATATTTGGTTCTTCCTCAGCAGCAGCATTCGGTGCTTGCCTATCCAAGACTTCAGCTGAATGAATAATGAAAGAGAAAGGAAACAATGTAAGATTCATTTTCTGCTAAAAGAACCGAATTAATCAGAGATGGCTTACAGATTTCATGGGGAGCACCAACAGGTCTGCAACCTGACCTAATGATAGCCATTGTCCTGGCATTGATAAAAGTCTTCATGCAGAGGATCAGAGAAAGATTATGTCATATGAATCCTCCTTTCACAGCTGTTTGTATGGGTTAGCTGGAAGATTACAGATGCTCTTTACACCATTAATTGCCCTGGGAGAGTTCTTGGCCTGTGCATGTCTAAACAGCCCCTCAAAATCCAAATTGCGTTTCTCCTGCCTGCTGCTTCTTGAACAGCTCTTCTGAGAAACGGTGACAAAACTAGCCCTAAAATTTGCTCACATATGTCCATTCATACAAGATTCCTCCCTGTACAGATTTGTTATTGTAAACCCCATAATATCATCCACTCTGTAGTGCCACTACAGTAGGATTAAGCATTTCAAATTATTGTTGTAAAATCCTATAGTATTTTGTAAACATGATAAAGTTAAAAAAGATATGTCCTTTGAAAAGATATGCACCAACCAAGAGCCATAGGTAATTAATTAACACATAATTGAATCCTGATCTCAAGTCTCTCAACATGAATGCAGAGTTGCTTCACTGAAGTCAATAACCTTTATTCATATTAACACGCCTGTAAATAGAATCAGTAGTTGGTCTTTCATATTTACAATTTCTATCATAGATTTATAAAATGCATTTGTTTCATAGCTGCCAGAGATGTAGAAAATTTTCCAAGTAATATGCAAAATATAATTAAATTAAATGGTTGAAATTCCATGACTATTTTGAAAGATATATTAAATTTATACTATACATACATCTTTCAGTTGCATCATTACCTTATTAAACATCTTCATAAATATGAAATACATAATAATAGCTGATCATGATGATAACAGTTAATCCTCAGTGAAGGACTGACCTTTGCAACCTAAAGGTTGTCTCAGGGATCCGCATTCAGACCGACCTTGCTCCCCAAATGGCCTCATTGATTTGAATATGGACGAGGTAATCAAACCAAAGCAACCTTCTAAATCAACTTTCTACTTTGAAATTTTGCACTGTGGTGTAGCTAAAGACATTACACCTTAAGAAACACTGCTAGACTCTTCTTTTGGTCAAAGGGCCAAGTAAAACACTAGAATTGAAGCCCATGTAGAAGGAACACATGACTCGTTCCAGATGTTTAAACCCTGGGAGAATCCATTAACTTGAATTGTCACAGTAAAGGGATAAGGGAAAATAATCTCCAAGGTAGATGGAATCTAAATCATTATAAGGACTTTATAAATAAGGTCAGCACCTTGTACAGCCCTCAGATCTTTATAGGAAATTAGTGGAGTTCGTGGCAAATATGTTTTTGTTAGCTAGCACTGCCAAACAAGCTGGTGTTCATTAGCAACCAATCTTAGTTAATTAAATATATCTATATTGACGGGAAAAAAGATACTATAAAGTGCTATAAAAAAAGTAAAAAGCAAATAGTCCAATGTTTTCTATCTATTGTTCATTATGGTGGTTTGGTTGGTTTTTTTTGAATAATATGATTGCTCTGGGTGTTTGTTGACAGACCAATTCCTGGGTAGGAAGGCCCGATTTTTTTCTTGCTTTTACTGCTTTAAACATTCAGAACTTCAAAAATATGTGATGATACGCTTCAATTACCTTTAAGGTTCTTAATTCTTCTCAGTATGAAAAAGAAAGAGTGGATATATTTTTTCCTACTTTGCTGGTGTCACGTATAGTGTAATGCTTAACCAGCAGTAGAAAGTTCTTTATACAATACTACCAAGGGCCTGGAGAGGCAAAGCAGGTAGTGTAAGTAATGTGTCAGGTGATCTGGGCAAATTTCTAGCCAGATAGAATGGAATTCAAAGAACTATAATAACCTTCATACACTGTGCAGCATCAGAATCATGAATTAAAGCATGTGGGTGCGTGCCAGGATTCAGGAGAGAGGACCTTTGAGATAGGATCTTGGTTCTGAGATCTACTGCAGACATCTAAGTGACTCCAAAGGAGCAGAGATTTCCCCATGGCACTGAAACCACATTCTCACACCATTTTGAGTACCCTAAAATAAGTGAATAAATATTAAAATAAAAGAACCGGTTGCTTTAAGTTGGCACAAGCAGATACATTGTGTTAAAGTTTTGTCAGGCAAAGAGGGGGAAAAAAGTAGGGAGAGAGAGACCCTGAAATCCTGCTTTGGTGACAGAGAGGTTGTGGGAGGAATTTAGGAAACAAAATCCAGGTGGGTGGTCCATAGAGCTCCCGTTTGTCGTTACCTTGCCTTTTGTTGATGGCCTTCCCCGGCACCCTTGCAGAGTCCCTAGTGCTTAGCACCCTATTCACACCCACGCTCCACCAGGATTCGGGGGTGACCGGGACAGGTCCTAGCTGTTCCCCCATCTGACAGAGCAGATTCCCACTCAAAGGGTACCGCAGCCCCAGTGCCTCTCGTTGAAAACCCTGGCAAGTGTCAGCGCTGCTGTCTGCTCGCACGGCATCAGCCACGTGGCCAAAAACTTGACCCGTGGAGCAGGAGAGCCGTGCATACGTCTGCCCCAGGAGCTGGGGGGAACGCTGCCACCGGAGACGTAGGGATGATGGAGGAGGCCTCAGGCTTCCTAGGATCTTTCATCTATAGACAGACACTTTCAGGCATTTTAACAGTGATGCCCCAAAAGCTGGAAGTACATAAGGTGCTTCCCTGTGTTTCACCCTTAATGTGTGAGTTAGCAAACTGATTGTACAGGGAACAGGCATGTTTAGTGAAGAGAGGGTGCGGTTCTGTAAAATATCACTATATACCACAAATGTTTCTAAAATCTTTTAATAGCTCTGCATGATTTTTTACATTTCTAATGGCTATCTTTGCCATAGTTTGCGTGTAACCCACAGAAGCAGAAATCAACAATGAATGAAAAATATATGTGACAGATGAAAATTTCCCTCTGGAAAAAAAATTCCTTTAGGAAACAGTACAGCCATTTGAAACAATGTGTACACACTGATGCAGAAATGTGCTGCCAGTCGTTGAGGACTGTACTCTTACTGGTACCAAACACCTCCTTCTGGGTTGCTGATTTCTGCTGACTGAGCAACTGGCAAACAGTCCAAGCTCCTACCAAAGAAAAGTCTTTCTCAGTTTCAACTACATTTCAAATCCAGCCTCCTACTGCTGTCACCATTTGCCATGGGCATTCATGTCCGAGCAACAGCCAGGAAAAAAGAGGGTGTCTAAGTATTTTATCTGTCACTGGAAAAGCATGAAGGGCAAGACACCGTTTATAAACTTCTAGACTGCGTCTCCTCTTGCTTTGTGTTCTGCATGTAGTACCAGGTGATGCATGGCAGCTGCAAGAGAGATCAGTCTCAATGTTTGGGCTTCATCTGAGTTCAGAACTCAAAGTAAAGGTCAGGAGCCATGACCCTAAATAGATTAAACTAAATAGAAAGGTACAAAGAAACCCTGCCATATGAACTGTTAACCTGAGGGGGAAAATCACTTTGCATTCATCTCTGGACAGAGGTTAAACTGAGTTTGGAGACATGGTGCTTAAGCTCCACTCAGAATAAGTTAATATGTCTGCAAAACCGATTAAATGAGAAATAATAATGTATTCATCTTAGATGTTCTTATTAGGCTTTGAAATTAGCATATCCCTAAAACACAGCAGCTGTCACCACTTGTTATTTTTCTTTCCCTTAACCGACTTACTAAGATGGCCCAGAGTAATTTCTCACTGGGAAGACTTCTTTGCAAACAAAAAACTAGAATGAGATTACAGAAAGCATTAGCATTCACCAAGCTTTGCAACTATTTTTAGGTGGAAAAGAAATCTCATAGCCCCAGGGCTTGATATTTTTTGTTTTCTTAGAGATTAAAAAAAAAAATCAATTTTTAGAAGTAAAAAATAAAAGTTTCATTAGAGACAAAAAAAAGACAAGAAGAGAAAGACACTGATAGACGGACAGAAAATATTGTTATGTTACAGAAAAAGATTCTGTTTCAGACCTACTCCAGCAGTACCTCCTACAAAGCAAAGCGCTCCTAAAGGAGTTGCTCTGCTGGGAACTGAACACTATCAACAAATTTGTGAACACTGATTCTGAGTTAAGACATTTGGCTTCTAATAAATTACTCTCCCTACACAGTGCTGCCTGTTTTTTTCACGGCGCTTTGCTGCTTATTACATTATCTTAAATGGGAGTGAGAAGCAGCTTCAGTGTATGTGGTTTAGGTACAAAACTTCCCGAATAAATTGCTTTATTGCTGTATCAGTAGGTTTAATTTGTGATTAATTATCATGGTAAATATATGTTGAAAATAAATAAATATATGTAGCTTCTACAAGTGTATCCTGCAACCTTGATTAATATATTAAGATGCAGGAAATAGTCTTTCGTAGAATATGATGAAGGTTTTTTGCTTGTTTCACAAATTACATTAATTCGCTTGTTTACAGTACATTTCCTGGGCTGTGAAAATGTGAAAATCATGAGAAATCATGTGATAATCCTGCTGCACAGGACTTTGTGAATGCATTTTCTGAGTTCAGAATTCCCTGTGGCATTCAGTTGTTCTACTGAGCTTGTACAAGTATATAAAAATAACAATATTTGAAGAAAATGTCTTTGCTTTTCAAATTTCCATGTATTTGTACCATCACACTCAGGTTATCATAGAAATAACATGAATTTGTAATCAGTAATAGCAATAATATCAATCTTCTGTTTAGCATGTTACACTACAAAACTGAGAGTAGTTTTAAGATGGGGATATTTACGTTTTCCTCATTAACATGAAGTAAGAGTAGCAAATGGGAAAAGAACTCACGTCTGTGTCTGAATCTTCCCAAGGTTTTTCATATCAGAAAAGATTTCTACTGAAAAAATTGTGTTGTGAGCACCTGGCTTTTTATAGGCACATATATGTATGTCCCAGATTTGGCAGACAATGTTTTTCAGGTTTTGTATGAGATTTTGTGGGATTCAAAGCCAGAGACATAAGTATTAATAGGAGACACTATCCATTTTAAATATCCAAAAGCTGTAGGATGAGACACATGTCTGGGATGTAAGAGATTCTGGAACTGTATGTATGGAGGATAGGGAAAATCTCTCCCATCCAACTCTATTTCTCACATCAAGTCCTGAGCCCTAACAGACAAGCAATATAATCTGAAGTCATGAGAATGATATTTCATAGCTACAAAGAATGAAGAGAAATGAACTTGCGTGGAGAACAATAAATTTTCTCAGACCAAGTAGTGGAGTTGGGAAAAATACACATTTTTGTGGAATAAGCCCTCCCTGCTTTAAAAAGTGACACATATGAACATAATTGTATCTGAACCCAGATAGCTTTATCTCCAAACTAAAATGTTACACATATGTCCAGGCTTTAATTTTTTTCATTACTATGCACATGTATGTATAGCATTTGGTTTTCTGGCTAAATCACGGGTCTTGGACTTGGATAATCTGGGTTTTGAATGTTCCTGACATTTTATCATACTTCTCATTAGAAGACAAGAGAAGTATGTACAAGTCACTTCTTTTCCTGTTAACGTTGCTTTGCAAATTAAATTCAGAAGGCAATTTCCCCCCCCTTATTAGAACTGCCTTGGCTCCAAGGTTAAAATTCCTGGCTGTTTTGAATTTGGAAGGCTTCCCATGGTAATCATATTCTGTATCAGAGTGTGGTCTGTATGCTCAGCGTTGCTTTATTTATATCCATCAGGCAGCACTGACTAGCTGAAACCAGTTTAACTTTCAACAGGAGAAGAGTAACAGGAGCCCAGCGCCGGTCTTGAATAAACCAGCAGGAACTCAGCAAGAAGCTCTTCCCAGATAAGCAAAAGCACTGTCCTATGGAGAGCTTGTCTCTGCTGAAAGACTGGAGATACATTGTTTTAATGAACTCGCCTCAAGCTGTTGAAATCATTTGAGGGAACAGCTTTGGGGTTTATGATTCTCCTAAATCTCTTTGATTTCAAAAATATGGAAAGTTTGATTTGTATCAAGATTATTTCTATTCAGCCCTTATCCCTACCACATGCATGCACTCCACAGGAGTAGCTTTGTGTGAGTCCATGGGTATTCTCTTAGGAAGACGAGGAACTTTCAGATTAGGATTTTATAATTTTTATTGTTGCTGCTTTGCTGTAGATATAGAACTAGCTTTGACAGAGCTTATAATTTAAAAAGAAAAAAAAAAATCACTTAATTTGCCTGGCGACAGGAGCATTCAAGTCTGTGTTCTTTTGCTTCAGCTCCAAAGAAATTTTCTCTCTCTTCCCACAGACCAAGATAATTCTGGCGTAAGTTTCCTACCTTTCATGTAGCCTCTCTTTCCACTGTCTACTTACTTTACGAGACCTGATATCTCTGTTACTTCCATGCCCACTTTCCTTTGATGCAAAGTTCAAGACTGAGGACAGCAGCACGTGTGAGACACTGGTGCTGCCTCCTGGCACACAGCTGTAGGGGAGAGCGGCTTGGCTGACCAGCCAGTCAATATTTTGGATAGCAGTTTATCACCTGAAATTACTAGTACAAAGCTGCTGCTTAGACTCTAATTCTTCCTGACTGCATTCCTTGTGCATTTAATTCTTTCTTTATTAGTGAAATCAGCATCCTAACTTAAGAAGGATTGATATTTTGCTTTACACCTGCTGATGGAAGACATGGTACTTTTGAGAGATGGTCACACAGGAGGAAGGAATAGACTTGTAATCACATCCCCACCACACTCAAGGGAGCAGCACTGTAGCTAGCCCTCTCATGGTATTCTTTGTCTGACCACTGCTGACTGCCTTTACTACATTAGATAGAGACTGGAGAGGACAGAACATGATTTAGGTTTTGGCTGTTTGATAGCTATTCTTTGAAAAATGACCGATCCTGAGATTGCTTGGTACAAGTGACCCAGCTGAAAATGTACAAATTTAGTATCAATAAGCTATGTATTTTGGAGGTGGTGGCAGTCTGATGGTGGTCCGATGGATCACTTTACTAACCACTGCATGACATACCATCCTGCTTCTTAAAGTAAAGGGTGAGGGACAAGAAAGAAAAAAAAATTTCCTTTGTTCTTGCCTGTTGACATGGGGTTCAATATGTAAATAGATTTATCTGCATTGTTTACAGTTGTCTCTCTGTGCAATTTTCTCAACACCTCTCTCTTCTTCCCTTTTCTCAGGATGAAAGACAAGTATAAGGCTGTGTTGCAAGCTGGCCTTCCCAACACTTAGAAAAAATTAATCTGTTTTGGAGTTTCGTGATTAAAATCCAAGATGTCCCATGCAAAAGTTACCAAGTTGTGAGTGGTTCAGAGCTGGCACAGAATCTCAGATAAGGCTTCTGCCTTATGCAAGTAAGTCTGAGGCTGAATTAGGTGCATGCTTCTCACAGTGTTATACCAAACCCACTTTGCACAGGCTGCCTAACCCTAAATCCCACAGCTGTAAGAGAAGAGGCTCTGCCTGCAGCGCTGCGTGTGATGCCTCTTGCTGCTCGGCCACTCAGCCACACGCCTGGGTTTGGCATGATGCTCATGTGCTGGGACTGGCTTTTACATGGTGTTTGCATCTATAGCTCCCTTGCTTCTCAGTGATCCCTGAGATGTTGACAATTCAGGGCGTATAACTCCGCTGACAGGGGGAAAGTAGCAGAAGTTTCTCTCTCCTATGCCCATGGGGATTTAGTTTTCTACCTGTCTGTAAGGAGAATTTGCTAATGTGCGTGGTCTTGGTGACTGTGGCTTCGGGGCTGAGGGGATCTGAACTTCCCCTTTTATTGAAATAATTCTATTTTCCAATATAATTAAGACAAATAAAGGTGGAATTATTTCAAAACACTTACCTAGGAAATTCATGGTAGGAGACAGAAGGGGGAAGGGACAAAGCATCCCAGTTCCTGGTCCATGGACTATTCCTAACACAATGAGGTGATGAGATCGCATTATCTGTTTATACTTATCTATTCATAGATATAATACCTAGCTATAAATATAGGCATTTATATCTGTATCATTTAGCAATATTGTTATGATAAAATTATACATCTATATATATCACATTATCTATTCATAGGGATCTTTTTGCCAATTTAAGCTAAATAAGAAATAACAGAAGACTTCTGAAAGACAACTTGCAACAAATTCCTTAAAAATAAGTGGCTGAGCAGAAGACAGAGACCCAAGTCAGTGTCTGACTGATGGAAAAGGCAGGCAGAAGTCAGGCTTGCTTGGCTGAAAACAGCTAGCTGGCTCACTAGCCAGTACGTATATAACACATGTATTACACACTGCTTTATCTTGCCCGGTGGGGCTGAAAGGTGCAAGGAGCTTTGGGGACATGGGTGAGAGATAAGGACATAAACCAGCTTCATTAGTTCCACTATTCAGAAAATAACTTATAACAAAACAATCGCTCTTCTTTCTGGAGTGTATCAGCCTCTTGTCTTGTACTTGTTATGTACATAGAGTGGGAAAACCTGAAGTGCCTTCACTGCCCAAAGCTCTGCACCAGCAATGAAGTGAGGTATGCCCAGACTAGCCATGTTTCGTACAGTAAAGGGAAGCAAAAACCTACCGACCCCCCCCCAGACTTACAATGATCTAGGGGAAAATGCGGCAACCAGTTTGACACACTAAACAGGTGAGAACAAAGAATTTACCTCTAACCCCATTATTGCTATACCTCCAGTTTGTGACCAGTTACTCAGGCTGTAGCTCTCTATTTCAGGTGCTTCGGTGACCTTCTCTAGAGTCTCCCTCCCTTGACTATATGAGGAACTTTGGCTCCTAAGCACAGAAGGCCTCAATCTCAATTTTAAATTAGAGACATATTTAAAAGAGTCTGAGTAATGCCCTTGACTTAATGTAAAGTTGTAAAGCTGTTATATAAATTCACAGGGCAATACAAATTGTCCTGATCTTTCTAAGATCAGTGCAAGAAAACTTTTAGCAGTGGGAGCCATTGATTCACAAGCCATGAAAGCAGATTTCATGGCCAGAAGTTAGCATTAGCATCTGACAGTGTTCCTGTGTCTGTGAAAATTATTGAATAAATGGTTATCAGTAAAGTCTTACTATACTTAACCATCACCACTATAACAAATTCATGCTAGCTGAACTATTACAGGGACTTTCGCCTTCAGTCCTGAAGAATTTCTTTCCTGTTCAAGGATAACACATGATACCGGGAACACTAAAGGAAGATTACTTTGCCATATCCTTTTGTATGTCTTTTGTACAGATAAGCCAGTTTTCATCCGCCAGAGTTGTCAGTCCACCACCTTTTACGAGAGCTACATTCACTATAAAAATGAAAATAAAATAAAAAATGTTGGGGAAAAAGAAGATTGTTGCCAAATACAGTATGTACAGGAAAACCTAGACACGTATTATAGGGTGGAAATGAACTTTAAAGTGCGATAGGAATACATGGATATTAGCCCACTTACACTATGGAAAAAATGAAAGTAGCTGATCATGCCCTAAGCAGGAGATATGAAAAACAGATGGCTCTTAAAACTGAGTGGAAATCCACAGCATGTGTAGCAAGGGTAACTAGTGAACTATGGAAACAAGAGTCATTGCAAAGCTTAATTAGCTCTGTTATATTTGATCCAGGATAAAACATTCTGGCAATCCTGTGTTGAGGCCTCTGTCTTGTAAAGTAGAATCCCTCCTTGTTATTACTGCAAAGGTCTCCTCCAGGTACAAAACCACTGGAAACAGAGATGTGAACTCAGCCCAAGAGTCGTACTGAATAAGGCAAAATGGTAAGAAACTTTCAAAACCGAAAAACTCTTCCGGTCCAGTTGCAGAAAACACATTTTGCAAGCAATTAGAAATTAAACTAACTGATGTATAAAAATACAGGCTGTGACAACACAGCAATGAAAGTTTATCAGCCTTACCATCCACATGCACTCCTGAACACATAAGCAGTCATCACAAAACTCTGACTGGGTGGAAACTAATGTTAAATACACAGCTGTAACTGGTAGCACTGGAATGAACAATAGACTGGTGACTCTGGGATGATGACACTGAGAGGAGAATTGAAAGATGGAAAGATGTTTGTTTGATACATAAATCCTGAAATACACAGTTAACAGAACATTTTTTTCAGATAGTTTATGAGAATACTTAGCTATCCTGTTCATCATTTAGAATTGAATTTAACCAAATACTTTAATCCCAGTTTTCAGAATGCATTTTTGTTATCAAATCTTTAGGCCCTGCTTTGTAAATGTAGCTAGGAGTTTCTGGAATACAGCTCAAATGTTGTGTTATCCCGTACAGTTTTGCACCATCATTTAATAGCATTTCTTCTCCACGTCATCAGTTTATTTAGATGACTTTTTAGCACCTGTAACAGATAAGTAACCACAGAGACTGCAAAGTCAAACACCTCGAGTTCAGGAATAGCAGAATGAAGGTTGCCTCTTGGGCAAACTTGGGCATCCTCCTGTGTGCGCCCGCATTTGTGCAGACAAAATTTTTTTTGTATTATCTTTTCCATAAGACCCTTGCCTCAGCTGCTGCCCCGCGTGGCCGGGTCCCACTTAATAAGGAGCCGTTCGCTGTTCTCTTTCCCCCTCCTTATGGTGTCAAGTCTAATGCCCGAGTTTCTGAGTGCTTTTGAAATTCTGCTCTGGAGACAGAATTAATTATTTCTTTTCTTCTTCTCTTTTTTTATGTTACTCACCACTGAATATCTGAGTGCTTAATGAACAGCAATTACTTTATTTTCACAAAAATGCTACTCATAGGGGAGATTTTTTTAAAAAAATATTTTAGAGAATATAGGCAGTGGGGAATTAATGTCAAAACTACTGACTGGATTACTCATGTCCAGCCTGAGACTGAGAAGACCTTCATTTTTTCCTTTATATTATCAACACTGTGTAACACTCTAGAAGTTAATTTCTAGAAATCGGAATCAAGCTCTCAGCTGGGGTAACCTAAAAATGAGGAACACACCATTTAATGAAACCTTTTAAAGTCTGGATTAAGTAACTCGACCCGGTACTGCACAGGGATTCCTGGCATTTCTTAATCATGTCACCTACCTGCAAGAGGGCTGATGTGAGGCAGAATACAGAGCAGAGGAGATGCTTTTTCCTAATGGCTCTGACTCAATTCACCAAGCAGACAGCTGTCACAATTTTAAAACATTACTATTCACAATTGTTGATTATAGCCCTGCTTCTGGATAGTACCACCAGAACTGGCAGACAGGCTTTATAATAGTGCTTCAGCTTCCTCTCATCTTCCTCATTCTACCAGGCTGGCATGTTTGCACAAATCCACCTTATTCAGCCCAATCAGTCTGAGTTAGCATTCTATAAATGTGTTGATAGACTTGTAAGTTTGACTTATAAGTT
The DNA here is from genome assembly GCF_900496995.4 of Aquila chrysaetos chrysaetos. Taxonomy (NCBI): domain Eukaryota; kingdom Metazoa; phylum Chordata; class Aves; order Accipitriformes; family Accipitridae; genus Aquila; species Aquila chrysaetos. The sequence continues at coordinate 58,347,127 of NC_044005.1, forward strand.
TAATTATGAAAAAGATATTCTGAACCACAGAATAATCATTAAAAAAAACCCCAAACAACAACAAAAAAATCCCTAATCAGTGTCTTATGATTGCATTCCACTGTTGATAGCTGATTTGAGAGAGGTTTCCAAGAGTATTTTACAAAATGTTAAATTTCAAATTCTTATATATAGAATTCAGCATTATAATCATAGAATAAGTATTGTCAGTCACTCGGTATAGAATTGATACATTTAAATTATTTAAATTCTGACTTCATTCCTTTACTTAGATATTTTGCTGTAATATTCTTAACAGTGACTCCAGTTATACAGCCTTTGGTTAGTTTCCATTTTGTCAGTCAAGTAAGTCGGGACGGCTGTATCCACCCTGTAATTTGGGAGCAGAGAGCTGGGTCTAGCTTGCTACCCTGCGCCCCCTTTGCATTCTACCATGACAGGCCCCCTTATGTGTGAACCAACGCATCTGTACCACAATGACCTGTGATTTGTTGCTGGATTAGATGCTAATCATTTTCTAGGTGCCTTATCTGAAAATATAGTTGCTGTGACCAGAGTCCTCTTAGTGTTTAATAAGGCATATATTCAGTAGCCTCGGGGTGCATTAGCCTTCACATTCTTCTGCCCTTCCCACCAACAAAATGGGTTGGTTTGCTGAAGATCTGCTCCTGAGCTACAAGGAAAATGTCTGAGAAATGTTTTCTCCCTGCTGCCCTGCACCGGCAGAGATCCCAGCTCTAGGACTCAGACTCTTGCATGTCTTGGGCGACACTGCCCTGCTCACTGAGCCTGGTAAATCCTGGAGGCTTCCTCTGAGTTTCCAGGGTCTTGAAGTTCATACTGAGCTGACAGGTGAATGTGAGCTTTCAGTCTAGCTGTGAGGAGTGCTCTTGCCTCCTAACCCTACGATCTGGAGTATCTGGGGTCACTGATGTCTGGGATCCTGGCAGTCAGCTACTGTTTTCCCAGATGTGTGGGAGCTGGAAGAGCAGTAGAGAGTGTCTTAGGTCTTGATGTAGTCTATCTTGAGATTTTAAAACATAACCTGATCTTGTTTCCAAATTCAGATATACCTGTCTGGTCCATGTCTGATGAGAAAACTTTCTACTGCTGCCCAGTGTTTGTTTTGGGAGGGTGCGCACCAGAGCTGTCCTTTCTAACAACAAGCAATGACCTTTACCTTCGTTTCCCCAAAGCCACATCTGCCTGGGATGCAGAGCCAGCTCCCAGAGAGATTTCCGAGTAAAAAGAGGGCTTTATGCCTGCCATGGTAGTGAAAAAAGAATTAGCATAGGGGCGTTCAGGGCTGAGGTGTGATACAATGCTAAGGCACGGGCTGGTTTAGGAGGACAGGGGTTTGCAGGACGCACTGCTCCTCAGCACTGTGCTCCTCTTACGCCCTGAGGGAAGGCAGAATGGGAAGTACTGGTGACAGCAGTGCTTGGACTGTAGTGGTACCCGTGCGTACTCTCTCTGCACACTCCAGCCTCCCTCCTCAGCCATTTGGTTACTCCCTGGTTGTAGTGGTGGTGCTTCAATCACTCCCAATAGAAGGAGCTGCTAAAATTACACCTCCAACAAGCTCCGTTCCTGGCCGCCGCTGTCTCTGTCAGAACAAATGTGTTATGCTTGATGTACCAACAGAAAAAAACTTCTCCTAAGACTAATGTCTGGAAATGTCTTTGTCTCTTGTCAGTGGATGGGAGTCTCCCATCCTTGGTTCTTGACTCTACTGTTACGTTCTGCACTATCAAGTTCCTGTTGGCAATGCACCTTTGGGTCAATCCTCCAAACCTTTGTCAACAGGACATCAATCACAAATTCATAAGGTGTGGGGAAGGTAATTTCCCCCATTCACATTTTTTTTTTTTTTAATTCTACAAAGATAAGAACTTGAAAAATAAAAAGCAAAAATAATGGAACATGTTCTCCAGCACAGCTGAAAAAGATGCTTTTTCAGGCGTAAACATTTTTGGGTCCCTTAGACACTAAAAAAAAAAAAATCACTATTTATAGCCTTTAACAGCTTACTGGGTATTATGGTCTGCAAAAGAACATACGTGTAACCTGGTAACCATTACTTTACCACTATTATTTGCCCATCATATCACCGATGAACTGTAAGGAAATCATTACACAGATGATAATCTAGGTTTGTCTATGAAGTGAAATGTAACACCACCCTGCCCCAATTGTGATAGCGTTACCCTTTATACCAAGTGACAGTTCCAGTCAGTGCACATAATACATAAGTCCATGTGCTTATTTAAAACCTACTGAGGTTTACGTTTGATATGAAAAGATTTTTCAGGGTAAAGAAATACCACATTGAATATGCAATAATTGTACTGATATACCATAGTAAAAAGCACTATGAAGATTACATTCACTTTTTCACTACAATCCACGCTTCAGAAATATTTGCAATGGTCTGAAAACAATCCTAAACCATCCAGCAAGTTCCATGGCTATTGCAACCAAAGATGTTACAAATGTCATCCACTCGATTTTTAGATAAACAGAAAAAGACAAAAGGGAAAGGATTATTTTGCACAGCTGTGGGAAGAGTTGTTGCATTAAAGATAATTTATTGGGTAGTTGTTCTTGGAGCAGGTAACAAAGTCCTGTATAGACACAGTTTAGACTTTCAAGAAAACTGTTCAAAAAGAAGTTCAAGATGACTGTTTTCTGTTAAGGTATTTCCTTGAGTTCTGTTTGTCACATGGCTGTTATGAAAACTAATGCGTTAGTGATTATAGTTTGCAATGAAATCAGTTAATTAGTAATTAATGTTATGTTTGCAAATTGTTTTAGTAATATAATATAATGAGTTCTAAATGTTATCTTCATCCATAACAATATTTCAATGGTAAGGTATTAATTTATTTCACTGAGCTGAAAAAATACATATACCAACAGTTTGCTAGGCATTTGTGCGTATCTGAAAAACCACCTAACCTGAGCTGTTGCTTTTCTCTCTGTATTATGAGCAGAACTATTCCTCCAGCCAAAGAAATCTCAATCCTTTAAAGAAAAAAAAGACAGTCAATTTTCAAAACTCTTTTAGACAGACCAACAGTTTACCTGAGAAGATGAAAGACTTGAGTACATATAAGGTGCATAACTACTATGTATCCTATAAACACATATGTAAATAAGTGAGAGAGGCTTCTAAAAGTCTGACATGTAAATCTGTGGCTTGTCACCTTTGCATTTTGCCTGATCTCTAGCTGCTAGTGTTAAACACAAGGCTGCTGAAATAATTAGTCCTCAGGCTAGAATTATATGCACAGTTAGAAAACCTTAAATTGCATCTAGAAATGCCTAACTATTTTATAATTTATAAAGATATTAATATAAGATTAATAATTAATAAAATAAAAATGAATAGAGATCACTAATGCATGAACCAGGAAAAAACTGAAACATGGTAACTTTCATGTCATGTCATAAATTGGTTTGTTTTCCAGTAGCTTTGAGTAATAAAATCGGTATGTTCATTGTATATGGAAATATGTGGAAAAACCTGGCTTCAGATGTACTTCTGTGTTTCCTAGCTAATTGTATGAAATTATTTTTGTGGAAGGATGCAAAAAATTCAAAGTTTTTTGTAATGCTGGTCAAGAAGAGATTTTCCACACCAGAGAGAAGCACATTCTCTACGCTTTAGCAGAACACAACACATGGTTGTAGAGACACTTAAAGACATCAATCAATTTACAGAACTACTTTATTCAGAATTGTAGAAAAGACATATTATTTAGGATCAACCTGGTGAGACTGCTGGTGCTAAAATGCGTCCCTTGTGCAGGGGATCTTGGTACAACTGTGGCTGGTACCTTGCTGCCCTGCCTGTGCCAGCCAGTGCCATGGGAATAGCCTTCATGTCAGCTAACAGCAGAGGTATTTGTGGTGTGCCTACAGTCCTAGAGAATAAGGCAGGCTGTATTCAAGGTCAAAAACCCCTGCTTTTGTTAAACACGGTATACGTTCCACTGCACCATTTTGAGAGGGAAAATAAATGACTGTGGCTACTTCTCCAGCTGATCTTCAGTGCCGGTGATCGCTACGTACAGATAATTTTGAGTTAAGGAACAAGAGGACAAAAGCTCAGTGAATGGTTATGGATTTTCCTCAGCGTAATGGCTAGTTGGTGAAATGTTTGTAAAAAGGCACACCGAGCTGTGGACAGAAAACAGTAGTGATAACTCATGTCACCTTGACTCTAGTTGACTTCTTCCCTGAGACGAGGGAGGCTGCGTGCAGCCTGGACCCTTTCTCCTCCTCACAGACCTGGACCTCGACTTCATGTCCCGCTGGCTACTGAGCCCAGCTGGCAGTCCAGCCCTCAGCCTTTTCTGAAGCAAGAGGCAGCTCAGCGCTGCAAGCAAAGGGATGTAACACCTCAGCATTGCGGAGCGCCAGAGGAACGGGACGTGTCCCACATGGTACCGCTTACGTGCCAGGCAAAGCAGAAAGCAGCTTCATTCAGAGTTCTTTTGTAAATGGTGTGGGTCTGTGGTTTTTTGAAAAGCCTTTATCTTTCTAATATACCCCACTCATTTGAGTGTTTTCCATTCATCACCCCTTGCCAGTTTTCAGCCCTGAGCTCTTTGCTAGCTGTCTGACATAATGTCAAATGGTTGTCCCCTGCGGAGAGATGCAGAGCCATTTTGTCTGACTTCCTTTGAAATCAGTTCCTGTTACCTCGAAACCAGCAGTAGCAAAGAGCTTGCCGTAACATGGCCCAGCGAGGAAAAAAATATGGTCTTGCAAGGAAAAACTGGAAGAATAGCCACGCACAGGAGAAACACTATGCTCTGGTTTATGTTACTTTGAAGTTGTTTATATTAATATTAAAAGGCAAGCTCCAGGAAGGAGGTAAGTTTACACAATATAGAATATGTGGAGATTCTGACTGCATGATGGAAACAACACCTGCTGAAAACTTTAAAACTTGCATGTATTTTCCATGCAAAACTGAACACTTGTGTTACTCCTTCATCCCAACTATTTTATACATCACTTGGTCTTCTTTGTATTCTCTGAATGAGGATTAAATACACAGGTTGCCAATGGAAAATGCAGTCTCCACGTGTCCCCTATGTAAACATGAACTTTTAGCATTTACCTTGAGTAGACTTTTTAAATAAATACCATCTGAGTGCAAATTTCGCTGAGGCTTGTGTAAAGCTGGAGTCATTCCATTTTATACCCCATCATTATGAAGAAGCAATTAGTTCTGAGTGACTGCATTTACTGATTACAAAATCTTCTGTGAACAAACATCCACCCTCTCTTTCTGGACCCCACCATGGGGCATATAAAGCTTTCTTGTCTCTGAGCACGTTCTGATGTCAGAACCAACACCTCACCTACCGAGAATAATCTCCTCATTCAACCAGGAGAAGAGAAAATATATGGAAAATGTGGATTAAAACCCAAGAGCACACAAGCTGGAATCGCCAGGACTGATGCAGCTAGCTGTTCAAATGAAGACTCCCTTGCGCTGGATAATATTACACATCCCTTTTCTCCTTCATACGGGCTGCCCAAACTATGTATCGTTGTAAGAGCAGAGGTGGGCTGCTCCTTTATTTCTAGCGGAAAGATGAGAACTGGGCAGTGACTTGACAGCAGACCTGATATGGCACTAGCAATAACCTGCACTGGCACAGCCTATTTCTGCCTGGACATAGCTGAGTAGTCTGGGTACCAAAATGTGTGTGTGCCCTGCCATCTCTGCAGCTGTCAATTAGTTTTCCATAGAAATGCCATAATTCACTGTTTCTTGTCAACAGCATCTTCTGCCCTTTATCCTGCCTTTAAAACTGGAGATGGACTGTCTTAAAGCCAGACTTAACCCTCTTCAAAACTGTAAAATACTGTAAATATCAGCAAAGGCCAGGTGCAGAGCAGCAGACACATAGCAGTTGCAACTCTCAGGAGGGAGGGCTGGTCTTTAAAATGAGGCATTGTCTTCAGTTCAGCGTGTCCCATTCACTTAGTCTCAACCTTGCTCCCTTTTTATTTGCAATTCACAGACTATAATCAAAGGATGTGTGGAAAACAAATCTGCAGTTTACAAAGATACTTAAATGATATAAAAATACTGACCCGTTGGTAATCACAGAAAGCCTTAAAGATATTTCATAGTAGAGAAACTTTTCAAATATGTTATCACGGGTGGTTTACTCCATCTCTGTGAACTTGCTGTGAACCCATAAACCCAAATACAATGTACACCTGTGGTTTTCTTGCACTTCCAGTAGCGAATAGGATTCATGTTAATACATGCAAGAGGCAAATTTGACCTAAATTGTTGCCTTGCATACACCTGAAAAGACTTCCTTCTCATGTTTGCACAGATGAAGCACCTATTAATTTAGCAATATAAAGACTACATGTAGAAAAAAATAGTATTGTGTTTCAACTCAGACCCGTGGGGAATGTTCCCAAACTCACATTTGATACAGATTCAGATGTAACTGCCAATGCTGCGCCTATTCCTCTTCTGCAACAAAACCAAAATGGCTAAGGAACTCACAGTGAATTTATTATTATTTCACTGAAGGTTACTTGGAGGACAAATAAAGATGCTATCAGAACTAAAAACTACAAATAGAAGAAGAGCTAAAGATAATATACTATGTAGAATCCTTAGTAAAATTAACCACTAATACTCTGTAATTTAAATATTTTTCAAGGTTTGCTGACTCTTTATTCTCTGAAGAAGAAAGAGAGTAATTGTTGGAATTCAGACTAGTTATGCATCTGATCAAGTATGTTGAAAACAGACACTGACAAACTGAAGTTCACTTAGCTTGTTCTTATATTCAGGTCTCTTCCGTGCACGGTGTAGTGAGGCCATTAGCATTTTTTGATAAACAGCAGCATGTCTGCGAGGCTGTGGAAACATGATCAAATGCTAGCTGCTAAAGCTCAGTTATATTCAATTGTGCATTCATGTCCTAAGATGGGGAACTATAAAAATGAATTACTGATTTGGCTAAATTTCACCGACTGATAAGAGGTTTAGTTATTTTAAGAGTTTTGCGTAGTATTGCCATGACATGAGAGGAATTTATTCCTACTGCTTGTTTTAACAGGGATGAGGTTTATTCTGAACACAGCGTCTATGGAAGGTAGCCAGCCTGCATGTAATGAAAACACAAGGATTTGTGACACATTTGACAGAAGATAATGATTTTATCAGGGATGCCTAGAAAAACTGTATCTGTAAGCATTATACATATATAAAGATATATATATATATATATATAAACAACCCTATGTGACTGTCCTTGTAATTAAAAAAAAAGGAGTAAACAACGTGAACACCCTATGGATCACCTGATGGGGTATTTCTAATCCCTCTGCTTTCCTCTCCTTTTTTTTCCAGTCCCAACATATCAGGACACTTCTCTAGGAAACTGGAAGGGCACAAACAGTGAAGTCCTTTGGCAGGTAAAGAGCTCTCAGCCCGAAGTGCTTATCCAGGTTTGCCTTGTATTTCCCTGCAATAGAAATGCAATATTGAAAAAGGCAAGAGTGAAAAACAAAACACTTTCAGTCTTGTTTGGGACTGTGACGGCACATTAGCATTGCTGGAACTCTGCAGTTAGGATTCTAGGCTGGGCTTAAATGCCGTGGTAATGGGCAATGGGAAAGCGTGAAGATCTTGGTCATCAACAGCTTGCTGTTTCTGTTTGTTTGTTTGCTTTTGTAAAATTTTCTCTTGAAAACCTGATCAAAACGATTAACAGCAATGAGACTGAGTTGCTTTCACTGAGGGCATAATTTGAATACCATGGGTTTATTCAGATGTAGCAGTGGCCTAATTTGTTTGGAGACCCTTTATTGTTAGTGATGCAAGAAAAGAAAAGAGCTCAGAGCACACACCGAGTCTATTGGTGGCAGTTGAGAAAAGAAAATGTTATTGCTTATAAACAGAACATATATGCCATGGAATCACTGAAAGAAAGAAAACACTGAATCCTGTGGTGTTTTTTAATAAAGGGTTTCATTTCAAAGAGGAGTTGTGCTTTAAAGTGTATTTTGTCTCTCAGAAGATACAAACATCTTAAATACGTGTTGACAGATCTGCGCACAAAAACCCTGTTGCATTTGGACCAAAACCACAAAGATTCAGAAAGTTCTAACCAATCCTAATATCTTTGATACAGTACTGCTATGGCATGAGAATCACTTAAAACAGTAGGTGTAATAGCAATCCTGTTTTACCAATAAATGTGAAAAGAAGGACAACAACAGTTAAGCTCCTTTATAAAACCAGACAGGAGAAATAATAGCAGCCTCCACAAAAAAAAACAGACATACATCTTCATCTGGAACCAAAAGATATGCAAATCCCATGTGGATGTAAGACTTTTGCTGAGTTCTAGCTAAGGATATGTAATAGAGGTCAGCAGTTTTAAGACAGGTTTGTTTAAGATGAATATAGAATTAATATTTCTACTGTTTCTCACTTAAACAAAAACTGTTTCCCTCTGTTCAGCATAAAACTTCCATTCATCCTGCAGGAAAAGTTTTGGTACTGCAAGAAAAGCAAACATAAGACTCAAAGAGTTTCTAAGGAAACATTCCTTATATACATCGATACAGTGTCAGATCATTCACCTGGGATGTAGGAGGCCTGGGCTTTAGTTCTGTACGTGTTCATGCAGAATGCAAAAAAGCCAACCGTGCCTCCTGTGAGGGAATAGCTGGACTGCTAGATGAGAGAATCACTCTCACTATTTTGCTCAATGTGTCCGAAAATCTTTGCTGAGAAAAGCAAAAAGAAAAAGAAAAAAAAATCAACTGCAAGGACTAAGCATTTCATGCTGAACTATCTCAGGCAGCTAAAAATATTTTTTTTTCCTTCTTCTTTCATATATGAGGTTTAATTTCAGATTTGCTTTCTGTCTGATTCAAAGTAGGCATCTGACTTAGGCTTTCCAACTTTTGACTGAAATGTGAAACTTCCCGTAGAGTCCTGGGTACTCTACCTCCTTCCGACTATAACCATCCCACCTTCTTGGTCTGTATCCTCCAATTCAGCGAGCTGGAGGGTCAAAATCACCTTTTGACTCGGAGGCTGGAACTTCCTGGAGTGTACAGGATTGGGTTCCTGTGCTGCTTAATGTTTAATTAGGAAGGCGTGGTGCAACAGCATCGCAGGGTGAATTGGGAGGGCTGCCCTACCCGTAGGCCTGGTGTTCAAGCAGTGTCCTCCAAGGTCCGGTGGGTTTGACTGCCCCGGCAGAGGACGGGGGGCTCCGGGTCCTACGTCTTTCCTGAGAGCTCTAAGCGATGGCACGGTATGATAAAGGAGATTGACACACTTCCTATCATCCGAGACCTTCTCCAGCTGAAAACTATTCAGTCAGGTTGATCTGGAGTCAGGATCCCTTTTTTTGGCTGCCAAACCCACCTTTTTCAATGAGTTTCCTCGTTTTTCTGAGTTTCCTCATTTTTCAGTGAGTTTACAGAAATATCCCTCAGAATAGAGATAGCCTTGACCTTTCAGTCTCTCATCTTCCGAAGAACCTCTGAAGTAGGCCAGACAGGGACCTCTACTCCCGGGGAATAAACTGTAGTTGCCATATTATGTCTTGCAAAAAGAAAGATCATTTAGGTCAGAGGAGGTTTCGTGCTTTTAGGGATCAAACTGCAACGCAGTAGCCAGAGAGCACAGAGGTTAAACTAAGCCATGTTCCACACCTGTGCTGAGCTTCTGACTCACTCCTGAAGACCTGCCCCGAGGGCTATACGCGCTGTGAGCGATGTAAATGCATTCTACTTCAAGATAAGGACAAGGAGAAGAGTGACGCCATGCAATGCTTTCATAGAGCAGTTTCAATATACAAAAATAAAATATTTTTTAATGGCAAATGAAACAAGATACAACAAAGACTGATGTGGTTTTCTCCTAAAGAAACGTGAGAGCAAAGTCTCAGTAAGCTGGAACTGATTCTTATTTAACACAGCTGTTTAAACAACTAAGTTTGTTGAATGTGGCACTAACAAAGTTTTCATATTTTGATACGGAAAGACTGCTCTAAATTGGCTTATTTTCTATGAGAAACATTTTTCCTTAGGTAGGTATAAGAGTTTAATTTCTTGTTTTGGTGTAGAAATATAGCAAAAACTTAATAAAAAAAATATACAGTTGCAACTAATGACCTATTACTATTTCAGTTTGAGGACTTAAATTGCAAACATGTAAGCAGTGGCCATGGCTCTCACTACCATAAAACATCAATTTGAAATGGTCCCATTAGTAAGTAGGATGGCCACTTGGAAGTGTTTACAGTATTGGACCTTAAAATAGAAACTATAATCGGCAGGCTACGTACTCTCGGCTGAACCTCTGTAAATATTCGTTAATGACACCAAAAATACAAGAAAAATTACTAAAGTGAGAGCTATTCAGCTTAAATCAAGTGCATTCCTTTTTTTTTATTCAGAGATCAACTGCTTTACTAATGCAAAACTTCATGCAAATCAGCCATAATATACTGAATTTTTTTCCCCATAAAATTACAAAGGAGCAATGCAGCAAAGCAAGAATTTTGCTACTTTTAGTAGTGTTGCATCTCTCCATAAATAGGGACTTGTTCTGGATCATATTTGTAAATTATGCTAAAGTAAGGAGAGCTTACAGTACTATATTATACCCTGATAATTTCTTATGTACAGATTTTGCAGGAGGCTGTGTTGACATAAGGAACAAGAGACTTAGGAAATCACCACTAAGAGGTGGCCTTTATGTTTCTTTCTGGTTTAACCATCTAGAAACATTGACCAAGAACACATTACAAACCTCAGGGTTGGCTCATATCCATGGCTTGCTCTTGCTCGAAGGATGAATACCAGGAACCTGAAGCCCAACTCTTACAGGTCAATACCAGATGTGCAAGGAGCCATGAAGGACCCTGAATGTATCTGGGTCCCACTTTCCTCATGCTCAGACTCAGGCCCAAATTGCAATACCTGGGATTGCCAAATCCATTGCCTTCTTTCAAATCCTCCCATCATCCCGTATAACTATTTTACAGCCATATTGTCCTGTCTCAGAAAGCTCAGGCACCAGCATCATGTTTGAGGCCATTCTGAATTAGTGCCTTGTCTGCTGTTAATAGGGATATTAGCCTTTGTTCTGAATAATTAGCTAAAGATCATTTCCTTTCTAGTTTTGTGCTGATGATGTAACTGAACCCAATGTGTAACTGAAACCATCAAGCCTTTCTATAACTAAAGCATAAAGTGATTTTCTCTGTGCTTTTCAAATCTAGTGTGAATTTGAAACCATTACATAAGGAGCATCTTCTGCATCTCATATGGTGTGTAACTCAGGCTGCTATAATAGCAAAGCAACATTATTGCCTTTTTTATTTTGCAAATAAGCTATTTTTTCCTTCTGTTACTTATAATTGCTTCTAATACTTATTATAGAAAGATCCAATAAAGGAGAATCTCTTTGTAATTACTCAAACAGCAGACTAATTTTCTAATTAAGAACAAAAAGTCATGATATCATAATTGCTCCATTTCCATAGCACATAAGTTACACACAAAAAGAAGTCCTGATGATATAATTGCTTCACATATATTTTATAGTGCCATGAATAAATTTCTCTTCCACTCTCAATTAAAAAAAAAGTTGTTCTATATAATTAGAAGTTATTTCCTTCTTCCTTTTTCATATTCATGTAATTAGAAAACAGAAAAGAATACATTTTTGAAAGCAGAATATAATAAAAAAATACACTCTCCTTGCATTCTTATGCTTATACACAGCAAAATATATCCCAAGTTGGAAACTCTTCAAATAAAACACTCAAGTTATTAAAAAATACTCTAATGTAGTTAAGGGTGCTTCATTTTTATGACATTTTACCAGTATTTTTATTAAACTGGAAATTTTAACAAGAAGGGTGGTTTTGCTGTATATGTTATTTATATACAAGAGCACACACACATATACGTTCACATACAAGCACACACACGCAAAGTTTAACTAGTAACATGAAAGACAGAAGAAGATATTGTTTTCTAGGTAAATTTTCATATATTTGTAGTTTCTAAATTTCTTAAAAATCCAAAATATATTTCTGATGTTAAAACTCCAGTCTTTTCCTTTTTGCCTAATGTCTCTCAGGGGAAATACTCTATTTTCCTGATGAGTAGGAATTGCATGTTGTATTCTCAAGGAGACACAAATGAATTTTCATTACTAAGCTCAAGTTTTGCATAATTTCCGAGAAACACTTCCTAGAGAAAAGGTCTCGTATGGGCAACCTGGGTGCGGACCACAGCACCGGTTATTTTAAGGACACTGTAAATAGTATGTCTGGATTGAACGTCCACATAACCCCCGTTAGCTGGGATGAACGCAGCCTTTGCTGCCTGTTTTACTGCTACGAGTGCCCAGCTGGTGCTGCCCCGGGGCAGGCTCTCAGGCTGGGCAGGGATGCGGGATGCACCCGTGGCCCCATCCTGCACCTCCCTCCTGCTGCTGGGCAGCAGGTGCCCGATGCGCAGCACCGGCCGCAGCCCCACCGCAGAGGGCAGAGCTCTGCCGCCCCAGCCCCAGCCCCAGCCCCGAAAGGCAGCCGAGGGACCCCCGCTCACCCCGGCTGGCTCGGGCTCGTGAGAGCTCTGCCCAGACTGGGGAATACGAGGGTGGTGGAGGAAGGGACGAGAAGGCGCCGCGTTGACTGCCCGCCCTGGCAAGCTCTTTTGCCCTCACCTTCGAGGCAACAAGGTTCAGTTTTGCTTACGCAGCTGAAAAGCCTTAAACAGACTCCAGCTCCATTTTTGTTAGCAGAGCAGCACCAGGCTTCTCACTGGAGTTGGATTTGGGGCAGCTGGGGTAAATCCTTTGATGCACAGGATCAATGATTTTCAAGCAGAGTCAACTTATATTTTTATAGGGAAGAGGAGAGAACAGAGCCTTTCATTAGCAAGACTCACTTCCCAACAATACCCCTAAGGTGTGGCATGCTAGCTTTCAAGAAGTTGTGCTGGAACAGAGTAACAATAGTTTTTTCACTTCTAGTACAAAACACTGGGAGGTATTCAGTCAGATTCTCCCCTCATGCAAAGTTCAACAGAGAAACTGCAGAGAGCTAATCAGTTTTTTCCACCTCCACGTGAGAATCATGTGTTTCACTAGCCCCAAATTTCCTTGCCCTCAACCTGGAGCCCCGTTTACATCCCAAGTGAACAACAGAGGTGTCCAGGAAGCCTTTGGGAAGTTGCACTGAATGAGGTGAAGCTTGAGTCTTACCATCTGCAGCCTGTTTTATTCTGTAGTCACCCACCATGAAGTCTATAAAGTATAAAACCAGATCCTATGGTAACTTACAGGATTTTTCCTTTCTTACGTGTTTCATAGTCAGAGATGCTTCTGAATAAAAGGGTACTGGACAACTGAGGACTATCTGGGCTGCAGTGTGTATATATATATATATATATATATATATATATATGTGGTGTGCAGATGTAACATGCTGCCTAGACACTTTAAAGATGCACAAGCTGGAGCACAGCAATTCAGACAGACGCTGCGATGGTGACTCTGAGTCACGGTCCCTGTGACTTGCGGCACTCCTTTAAAAGGTGCAACTCATTCCACTCTGCCCCTCTTGTGGCTTGTCCTCTGCCTGTCTCGAAACATAACGGGGAAGCCCGATGCATTTGACTACAAGTTTTGCTCTTCAGCCGCACTTGTTCTGCAGGGCTAGCACCCAGAAGGCAGCAGCTGGGTGCAGATCTGACTAAAGACATGAACGCTTCTATAACATTGTCTCTGTTTAGCTAGATGTGGCCATAGTCATGACTCTGGCTTTTCATCTTGAGTGTGTCATTGCTAATTTATGGATGAACCCTTTCAGCATCACGGTGCTGAACTTCTGCATGGTAACACTGCAGCTCCTCTTCAGCCCGCTGCATCTGTTTGGGTCCAGCATGAGTTTGTCACGTGAGCTATTGGGCTTTGCTGATGTGAGCATGCTGATCTAATACATCTCCATGCAGAAATTCTTTGCATCATCTATGGCCTGTGCTTTTACGGGGATTTAAGTCTCACTTACTCCATCTCACCTGCTTAGTTCCTCCCTCAATGACAATAAACATTTCTGTGCATAGCAAGCGTGTGTTAGGTTAAGTCTCATCACCAAACTGTCACTCCTCAGTAATTCTCTGTTCGTCTTTAGTCAAATACTGCCTTTACAAACAACCACAGCAAACATACTCCTCAGAAATTTAGAAAATTATGCTTTAGGTGAAAATGTCGACTCCAGGAAAGGCGGCCATCAAGTCAGCAATCGGAGCTCCTGCCCAGCAGGGGCTGTGTGAGTAAAACTGCCTGCATCTCGTTCGCTGAGCAGGCAGGGACCTTGCTCAAACAGAAGCCAGGGACAGCTGCTGGGCTGGTTACTGCTATGTGAGGCTTCTCTGTGCCTTTTCTCCCAGCAGAAACCTCATTTGTCTCTCCTTAACACCTCAGTACACAGGCCAGTCTATGCTTGAAAGATCCTAAGGAATTTATTTCGGGAAAGGAATAAGCGTTTTTGTGCCTTACTTGTATTGCCATAAAGGAGTGCCTGATCTTACATGGTGGGAGAACAAGCCTATCCCCATCTTGATAGAGAAATGAGAGCAAAAGAAAGACATTTTGTCCAGAATCATAAAAGAAGGCAGCAGCAAAGCAGGATGTAAAATTTAGATCTCCCAATTTCAATTAGCAGCCAGACCATCCTCTGGGACTACTGAAAGTGCACACGTTGTTCTTCATTACATCTACCCGAGTCCGACCTCCCAGCAAGAAACCATTTCCCATCATTTCTTCCTTACAGAAAATATAACTTGGTAAAGGACAATAGATCAATCATGAGAGTGTGTGTTTCCTTCTACCTTATGCTATCAACGTGGGTGTTGAAGAAGCCTTTGTGTTACTCTCTCTTTCTGCCTTCTATCTGCAGCTGAAATTGCTAAAAAAGACTGCCATGGTACATCTATGCTGGATTGGACTGGCACAAAAATTGAATGCATGAAATTAAAGCCAGAACAGGGCTTCTGAGAAATTTTGAGAGGAAAAAAAGGGCAAGAGATAACCTGCAAGCCTTTCTGTGTTGCTCCTCAAAGGGTCATTGCAGGAACATTTTCAGGAACACCAGTTGTGCAATGTTGTTGTTGCTGTCTGTGAGGAAGCCACCATAAGAAAGTATGATACTGCTGGTTACATTTTTCACTTCTAATATTAATTACCTCCAGTCTTGTTTGACACTTTGGTTCCTGCACTCTTCTAGTGCCTATCTGCATGGGAGGAAAATAATTAGGAAAGTGATAATTAAGTTGTTAAGTCTAAATACAGTTCCCTTGGCTCAGTCACTCTGCCCTCGAACACCCAGTCTTCCTGCAACAGGAGATTTGTTTTAACATTTAAAACTTTGTGCCATTATTTCAACTATTTTCATCTAGTGGTAAGTGTTGGTTTTGCTCCCATTTGAAAACTGATACCAAGGGTGAGAGGTAGGGGCTTGCCTACCATAGCCAAAGAAAAGTTTTACACCAAAGGAACAGAGTTTAAGGTCCTGCACTGACTAGCAAACAGAGATTGTTCTGATTTACACTGTGTGCCTGAAAAATCCTGTGCACATGGTGCTTGTGTGGTTTGTGGTTTATTGAAACCCCATCATTTAACTATGGAAAGTGAGTTTATTCTTATGTACCCAAGAAAATAAAAGTGTTTATTGTAGCAGTACTTCCAGTGTGGCTGACTTTGAAGCATTATACATGCTGATTCTTTATTTGTCCTATTGTTCCTGTGAAGATTTTTTTCTTCTTCTTCTTTTTCCCTCCCAACACTGAGTTTACCAGCATAACAAGGACCTCTGCATTGCTAGTCCCAGATCCTCACCCCAGGGTTTGGTCTGGCAAACCTAACATCCTACCAGCGTTGTGTCCACATTTAAAGTCATGCATTTCAGAGAAGAGAGAAAAACTAACAGCTCGGAGGAAATGTGTAGGTTGCTCAGTGCCTGGCTACATGAGTGCTTGCTCTCCTCTCCCAGGAAAGTCAACCAAGTGAAATTAAACCACTGGTGGCTGAACATTATGGCACTGGTCTCCAGCATTTCTCTTCTAGTAACACACAACACAGGGGTCCACGTTGTGTCTTTTTAACTTTGCCCTAAAGGGCATTCAGATGTGCTACTAAAGCTGAGTTGCAGTTTATGAAGCTACCCTCAGATGTGAATTTATTCCTGACTTTCTGTATGGCTCGCTGTTACATTTAAGCTGCTGTGGTGGGTTGACCAAGCCAGCAGCTAGGCACCTACACAGCTGCTTGCTCACTGTGCCCCTGGCAAGATGGGAGAGGGAATCAGAAGAGAAAAATCAGAATGGATTGAGCTAAAGACAGTTTAATAAGTGAAGTAAAGCTGTGCGTGCAAGGAAAGCAAAATAAGGAATTTATTCACTGTTTCCCATTGGCAGGCAGAGGTCCAGCCACTTCTCTGGGAAGCAGGGCCTCAGCACACACAACAGTTACTTGGGAAAACAAATGCCATAACCATGAATGTCCCTGCTTCCTCCTTCTTTTCCCCAAGATTTTATTGCTGATCACAATGTCATTTGGTATGAAGTATCCTTTTGGTCAGTTGGGGTCAGCTGTCCTGGTTGTGTCCCCTCCTAACTTCTTGTGTACCCCCAGCCTACTTGCTGCACAGGATGACTGAGGGGAAAAAACCCACAGAAAACCAAGAAAACCTTGATGCTCTGCAAACATTGCGCATAAACTGCCAAGACACTAGTGTGTAATCAGCACTGATTTAGTCACAAATTCAACCCGTTTGGGCTGCTATGAAGAAAATTAACTCCACCTCCAGCCAGAGCCAGTACACCTGCCCACAAAGCTCAATCAAGGAGCATGGTTGTCTTCTGATGGTAGGATCTCTAAGAGTTTCAAGCCATGAGTCAAGAGAAAAATAGCGCAAGCCATGGGATGTTAACTTTCTGAATAGTCAACTATTTCAGGGATAAACTTGCTCTTAGACATGGTTATGGCCATATAGCTGTATCCATAGGAATCATATTGGATATAAGCAGAAATCAAATTGAAAAAGTTCTATGCCAACAGTAAAAGGCTTGGAAACAATTCAAATATTCAGCTATAGATTGCTTCCAATTTAGTTTCTGCATGCATTGAAGGGTTGTTCTTTTTTTTACTATCAAAATCTCCCAAAGGAACTCAAATATACCCTATTAGCCAATTAGGTATGTGTGCTCAGGAAAAGAAAAAATTGGATACTTCTGTTTCCATGAATGTAATAATTTAGATCCACAGAAGGATTGAATCACACTGAATGCTTAGGATTTTTTCTTTTTCTTGACAAGGTTAAGAGTTACGAAAAGAAAGCTACTGCTGCTCGGAAAGTAATATTTAAAATATGAACTATTCCAAAACTTTAAAAGAAACAGTTGTTTGAAAAAAAAAAAACCAAACCCAAACTGTTCAGAAATAGGTTGGGTTTGTTTGGGTTTTTTTAAATGTCTCCGAAATTTACCTTCCTTTTAATAAAAGTTACTGTGACACCTGTTTTTAAACACCTTTTATGTTTAGTCCAATCTATTGCATAGGGCAGGAGTGGTCATACAGCAGCTCCTGAGCTGCGTGAAGTTTATCGCCCATTCAACTCTCTCTTATGCTGTATGTACACCATGTAACAGGCTCCCTAGGTCAATCTGAATCCATGCTTGTGAAATGAAATTATTTTACATGGGCTGCTGTGTCTGCCTCACAGGGGTTCAGCTCTAAAACCTGCCCCTTTGTGTACCGCAGTGGAGACATGGGAAGCCGGGAGAGTTGCCACATGTCATCTGTGAGCTACTTCTGCCCAAGCAATGCAATGCCTTATGATTTTTAGCCATAGGGAATTTCATAACATCAAGTTCAGACAACCCAGGAAAAAAAGGGGTACTTATATGTCACTATTTTTTGCCTAAAATAAAATCTAGTTTCTAGTAATACACTGAAGGAGACTAAGGGTTGGCATCTGAGATTCCATTTACATCCTCACCTTCCCAACCATGATGTCAGGTGATATAGTTTCAGTGGTGAAGGAAGGGAAAAAAAAAAATTAGGGATTTGTGTTGGGTAAAAGCAGCCACTGAGCCTAAAGAGTCTTTGTTCCTTTCTAAGGGAAGTATTTTACAGGAAAATCTCTGGCAGCTGTGGGAGAGATTGTGAGAGTTGTGTCTGTTTATCCCCTACAACTACTGTACACACATATATCTATATGCTTGCACACACAAACACACAGAGGCATGTGTACATGCACACAGTCACTTCAGCCTCCTATCTTTCCTAAATATAATACATAAATCAGGCTACAAGACAGTAAATGCTGGTATGGGAGTAATCTGTATTTTTCCTCACACCCTCTTACAGAACACACAGATCCTATCCAAGCACTCTGGAACTGTAATAAATAAATCCAAAGTCTCTTCAAATCTTCAAGTTCAATATGCTAAAGGACACATTCAGAACAAGGCAATAGATACAAAAATCCAGATCCATTCCAGCATCCAGGCTCCTAACTCTCTGATCTTATTGAGACATTCAGGGTTTATGGAGGAATTAGGAGCCTAAATTCTTTATTGAATCTGAACCAAAGACATTTGAGACCATTTTTAGGGCAACAAGAAGAATAAGTTTTCCTAGTGGAAGTTCGGTGGGTCCACTTAAAAACCTTATGGGGAACAAATTGTCCCATTGTCCAGGTCTGTGCTGGTTTTATGGTGGTAGGCTGAAGCAACTCATGTATACTTTATCATCTACAAAATTTGAATTCAGATTCCAAGGGAACTGGTTTTTTTCTCTAGCTGTGACCACAAAAATACAAAAAAATGCTTATCTGTAATGTCTCCCACAGATAAAAAAAATAGAAATGCATTTGGGGAGTTCCATTCCTTACAGGTAATCAGGGTATAACTCAGACATTTCTGGTAGGGAGTGAACAGACCATTGTACAATCTGACCTGTAAGGGGTTTAGTCTACTTCTTTTTTTTTTTCTTCCCAATGGTAGTTTAACATTCATCCAAGTTCTGAGAAAAATTTAATTACCAATGACATAAGCCTAGTGAAATAATGTTGAGGCCAGCATAACAGGTCTGCTGTTATCCTGTCAAGGCCAATTAGGTAAAAAAGTTTTTTTTTCCTTTGTCAATTCCCAAAAGAGAAAAAGAAAACTTAACTTCCTTTGACAAGTGCTAGCAACTACTGGGAATCACCGAACAGAAATATTTGTAATAGTAGTTAAGCTGGACAAAATCAGGAAATGAAATTTGGTGTGTTTCACAAGGCAGGTTGTAGTTTTACCTGTATGTGTGTGTGGTGGGAAGAGGAGAAGCTATAAACCATCTCTCAGAATTGGTAAATAAGGCAGATTGCAGAGAGTTGCAAAGGACGTTTTTACAGACACACTGGAGATACTGACCCTCAAATGAGGAAAGAGTACATTAAGGAAAATACAAAGTAAGTTGAAGTCTTCTCACATTATCTACATCATTGGGGTACATGAATCAAACACCATGCATGCTTGCATCATACTTTGAAGTGCATGGCTGTTTGAAAGGAAAAGGAACATTTTTATAGTGGTCCATTTTAATACTACTTCTGTCACAACTGTTATGTAGGGGAGCTACTCACAGAAGTGTGTAGACATAGGCTGGAAAAGGTCTTAGGGGCAAAGCTGTGATTTCATCCCCACTTCAGTCAGTAGAGCTTTAGGAAAGATGAATACTGCACTTAGGCCAGACCATCAAAACTTATCTCCCTTTTCACCTCCAGACAACTGAGGAAGAGTCATGCCTCTGAAATACAGTGCAACTGCTATAGAAGGTGTGTCAGTGCCCATAGCAAGGGAGCAACAGGTAGAGTCTGACCTGATCTGCTGCTAATTAGTAATCCTTTTTATTCATTTTACACCATATCAGAGGGGCTGAATTCCATAATTCAATGAAATAAGCAGAACCAAGTATTCCATGTGACTGACATTACATTACTGAAATACTTAGAGGGTTTGGTATTTCTTCCATGGAAGCCAGATAAAGTTTTCCATTGATATTAAGGGCAGCAATAAATACAAACTCAGCATTGTGAACCTTGACTATAGAATTCGAAATGCTTACTAGGGGATATATAGTTAATGTATCCTCTATGTGAAACTCATATTGTGCCATGATTGTCATTTGAGGCACAGAGAAAACTATGTTAAACTTCTATTCAAGTAAGCAACAGAAAACATTCTCATACAGGGGGCTGTACTCTGCTAGTCATGTTAGCATAGTAACATGAGAAACCAAAAAAGGACCCGTGAAGAATTGGATTACTGCATATAGGCTGGTTTCTGTCAGCAGAGCTAGAGAATGAAGTGGGTAAACAGGTGCATTGTCAATAACACAAACCCTCCGGGATATCGATAACAGATACAGTGATTAGCACAGATGCCACAGCTAAAAACCTCTCAAACTCTGTGAAAAATAAAACAAAAACCCCCATGATGTTACGCTTTCAAAAAGGTATGTTAAGAAAAAGGCCAGATTAGATGAGAGCACTATTCACTCCAGCCTGAGCACTGCTGAGGACCTCCACCTCTGTTTCTTTTGAGCCAACAATTCGTGCTGCTTTGTGAGACTCAAAGTCTCATGGTAGCCTTGGCCTGAGGCTGAGAATGTGGTACTCCCTCTCCTCTTCTCTCTCCACGTCTGATTTATGCTGCACCCTAACTTGACCTTTTGCCACCTCACGCTTCCCCCTCTGGGCTGTGACCCAGGACCACTCGCCTCCAAAACCCATTCTGAACACTGGAGTTTTAGTTTCTGAAGAGAAGAAAAGCTGTAGAAGAAACAAGAGAAAAAAACTTTCAAAAGCCCTTAAGAAAATTGGAGTCAATGACTTTCAATGAAGTTTAAGCACCTAAATGATGTAACATCCTTTTGAAAGGAACAGTCTTACGCCTATCAACTCACTAGGAATATTTAAATATCTGCCTTTTGCCAGTCAAAGTATTTCCACTCAAGTGGGGCCAAAAAATTCAGATCATTCCAGCTGATGTGCGTTTGCAATTATGTATCTCATTGGCTGATATTAAATGGATAGCTACTATGAGTAGTTAACTTCAAAATCCATTTGCACAAATTTTACACAAATTGATTAAAAGATACATACCCTTGCACTCCCCAGTTAATGGAGATATTGAAGATTACACCTACTGAGGAAAGCAAGAAACAAAAGTCAATGTTTCTATAACATCATGACTGACCTAAGCTTTTAAATATGTATTAAATATTGTATTCCTCATTATCTGTGGAATGCAAGTTCTGCTGTCCTTTATTAGATTAGATATTTTACACAATTGAAAGGACTAAATTATTTGATAAAAGAAGCAGAGAATGCCTCAGGCTTTGCAATAAATTTACTTAGCTAAAGGTTTCTACATAGCTTGATTTATCGTACTGTAAAATAGCGTGTATACTTATAAAATTTTGTTTATTTATACATTTATTTTTTCGTTACCTCCTCAATTATCTGTATACCTAATAGATTAACTTAAGAGTTATTGGCTGACATATAATTAATATTTTCCACCTTGAGAAAATTATTTAAGACAAATAAAAGCCTTTTAATCATTGTGGGTTTCCCTTTTTGCTTCTAGAAGTATGCACGTAAAATACAATCTTCTACATTCACCGTGCTGAGGTTAATTAAAAAAATAGTTTATCTAGTTCAGTGACCTCTCGAATAACCTTCTGTTTAAGACAAATGACACCTCAAAGACTGTTTATTCTCACAATATATAGACAAGTACTATAATGGACTGTACTCTTTAGAGTGATCATAAGCACCGGATTTAAAGTTAAAGCAGGCTGGAAGGTACCAAGAAAAAGAAGACAGAGAATCCCCAGATCCTTTTCTGCCCTTTTAAAGCCAACTGAAAACAGCTTTATGTCACCATGAACTACATGTGGAAATTTACTTTTGCTTGCAGAGATATTTTTTTTTCTTGATTCTTTCCTATATCATCAGTTTTTCTACCAAATGTAATTTTATATACCAATAGATTCAGCTATATCTGTGAACTGATTTTGCAGAAGACATTTGATTTTCCCTGCATCACAGAGGAAACATTCTTGTAAAGCACAACTGCGTGTTTGGACAATTGATAATATACAAGGAGAGATTGTCTAGGAAAAAGGTAAGAGAAAAGAGCAAAGAGGTGGGTAAAAGACCTTTTCTCTCTCAGCTGTAAGGCATTTCATGGTAAGAATCAAGTGGCTGCTGTTCCCTTGGTGGCTACAGCTAAAGACATGGAAAACCCATGCTGCACTGATGCAACGGGGAAGAGCTCACCATGGCAAAATCCAGTTTCATGAGACCTGAGTGTATAACACCTTCCCTAATGCCTCTCACATTCAGGTTTCCATGGGAAGCAAACCCCAGGCCAGAAGAGACCTACAACAAGTCCCCCAGCTGGGCAATGAGTGACCAGGGCTGCAGGATACTAAGCTGACTGCAATACACACTGTCATGAAAAGCATAGCAGAGACAGTACTATCATTTAAAATGTTCAGAATTATTTCCCTTATTTTCCTTATTTTTAATTGAGCAATTTTAAATTTTGTAGAAGTCTAAAAATTTTAGATATTAATTGTTGGTCAGTATTAAAAAAGGTTACTTTATTCTGAAAAAATCTCAGCAGAAAATTCAAAATAATCACTGAAAACTGGCCGTTTTTCTTCCTCTAGCTAAAAGTCAGTCACTGGAGGGAATAGGCATAAGGAAAATACTTATAAGAGATGTCCATAAGAGATGACTGAAGAGAAGTAGGATGGCCTATATGCTGGCAAATAGAGAATGGAGAGTAAGAGACAACAAAAAGAGAAAATCAAAACAAGCTCAAGAGAAACAACGGAGTGCCAGAAACCTTTGGAGTATTGCAATGACCTGCTCTGCCAAGGCGCCTGCAACTTTAGGCTTCTGAAATCCAAAGAAAATAACTACTCTGTCTGCTGCTAATGGAAGGCATCAACCACAGTTTAGAGGTGAATCTGCCAGACCCTGTGAAGAAAGTGTTATTTTACCAGTACTGAAAATTTCTACATTTGTCAAGTATCACCAGTTCAGTTACTGCTCTCCATCTAATCTTCCACTCCCAGCCAAGCCACCGAGACAGTAGTAACAGCAGCTCCATTACGTATAGAAACCCATCCCTGAGTGAAAGAGGCTGCCATGAACTGGTATTTTGATATTGTTATCCCAACAGATATGGAGTCATTTCTTTAAGGCCACATCCCTGATCTTCAGGGCCTTCAGTGGTTTAAGCCATCAGTGACTTAAGCCAAACTGCATCACTGATTGCATATCAAGACACAGTGCAGAAAAAACATATCTATTCTCTTGGACCAAACAGCTGGCAAGCACATGGAAAAGTAATGAAAAGCTGAAGAAAAAGCCTGTCATAAATAGATTCAGACCAGGTAGGAATTTCAGAAGAAGACATATAATCAGGAATGTAGTCATCTTCCACCTGTAATAAACTTTCTGCACACTTAGGCAAAAGATTCCTGTTATAAACATGTCAAAAGGGAGACACTGAAAAAAGAAACACAAAATAAATCCCAGGCAAAACCCCAGCTAGTACAGAAAGCAAAGAAAGTCTCCGCTGTAACAGATCTTTAACTGATTTAGATCATTATGGATCTAGGAACACCCAGTGAAATTTTTCTGTGTTATACCAGGCAAAGATTAAGGTTTTGAAGTACATCAGTGAAAACAAACTAAGACCTTTTTAGGTACAATGTAGACAGGTACTACATGAAAAAAAAAGTATCTCCGCGATACACAGATGTACAGAGATTACAAAAATGTACTAGAAAGGTATTCAAATTTAGTCAGATACCTCAGTCACATCATCAACCAGAAAAAGACAAAATTTACAGAAAATAGCAAATATGGAAAACTTTACATCACCTTAGGATGCTTTCCTTTTTAAAGAAATTCTTCTGTTACTTTGTTCAGTTTGGTTCAGTGAATGGGTTGACTTAATTGTACAGCCAGCTTAAAAAAAAATAACTTATTTCTCCATTTGTGAGTGTTGCTTGTTCTTATTTTTATTCTTCCATGATTTGCCTGTTGCTTTCACTTCAGTACTTGATCTTATGGCATGAAAGCAGCATTATCAGTGTAATAGTAATATTCTGGCTGTCCCAGGTGCTTTATAGTCTCATTACAATAATCTCATGATGCAACTTGATTAAATTATTGCTCCCCTTTGAGCTTTCAACTTCTTTTGTTTCTTCTTACATATCTGAGCTACAGGAGAGCAATGAGTGATTTCTGAAATACCCCATTCTCTCACAGACACTATTCTGCTGCTGGTATTTTAGCTAAACAATTAATCTTCTGATAGTTACATTTCCTTTTTTACAAATGAGAAGGTGAAAAGGTGGCTATAAATTTTTCCTGCCAATTGAAACTCCTCAGAAAGGGAAAAGCAGCTGTGCAGACTACACATTCAGTTGTATGCAACTTTTTCACACATTTAACTCACTCCTCTGTAGCCAAAGCAAAGGCTTCTATGCTCAAGTGAGGGAGAGAGCAAGAGCCAGCATGAAGTCCACTAGGGATCTTCTTGTTCAATTACCTTAAAAAGCTCTTAGATACCGTGGTAATGAGTCTAAAATAGCTCTAAGCTAGATATATACATTGTAATGGCTATCTATTATGCTGCTAGTTTTCTAAAGGTCTGTGAGAGGTGGTCTTGATGATAAATTATAATATATAGAGGCTACAAGAATGACTTAATTATCATCTTCTATTTTTAGTGTTACATGAATCTAAATAACACTAAATGATAACTTAATTTATGTACTGGATGCAATCCCTGCAAATAACATGTCCAGAAGAAGATGTTCATATCTTTTGTTCCTATGGCTAATCCAAGCTCTTTTCAGTATTGCAGGAGACACTTTGTGGTTATTTTTCAGCAAAGAGTAGCCCTCACAGCGTTATTGTTCATAAGAACATGACAGTACATTATTTCCTTTGGCATCCTTTCCACTTGCACTTACAACGGGTATATTTTTGCCTTGTCACTGTTGGGATGGAAGTGACAGAGGGACTTGTGTCTTTGAGCTCTCTTTTCCTCTTTTAATTCTTACCGACACTTGGATGATAAGCAAAAATAAATAGTGTCTTCAAGCACCAGTAACAGCTACATAAGAGCATCTCATTCCACTAAAACCTGAAGAAAGTTCAAAAGTGTGGTTACTAATGAGATGCTGATGGGGCATGTTTCTATGATAAATCTTCCATGAAGGACAACTGTATCCCTTTCGGTCTTCTCCTTACTTTAACGCACGCAGTGATCACAGTTAAACAAGGAAAATGCTTATTGACATCTCACACTTTGGTCTTCATCCTTTTCACACCCACTTGAAAGCTGTTTGTATTTCTTTTTTTCCCCAGGAACAACTAGCACAGGAGATACAGGGCCAAGGTCGCTTGATAGGGAATATCTACTGAGTATTTGTGTTAACAAACAAGAACTCATTTGAAAATTAGCTAATCTCCTCCTTTTCAAAACAACCAAATAAACAACAATAAAAAAGAAACCTGCCACGAAATGCTTTTAATGTGAGCCTCCTCTGTCTATACTGCGTAATTACTAACATTTCATTTAGGAGGTCACATTCATCAGTCTGTTTAAATCAACAGTGCCAACTGTGTCACGTAAAGCCGTGGGCAGCTGGCGCTGCTGCCTGCACTCCAGCCGGCAGAGCCCAGGCAGCCTTTACGAGCCCCCTGTGCGAAAAAGCTCCGCTCCGGGCTCAGCCTTGCGCTGCACCCCTCTCCTCCCGCCAGCATCAGTGCCTTCTGCCCCCTCCCCTTTTTCGGTGCTACCGTGGATCCAGAGACCCCATTTCATTTTCTGTTACAAACGAATGAGAGTTTGCAGACAGTTTGGAGAGTGTTCATAGACGGGCTAAAAGGGGGCTCCTGAATAAACAAAAACTTTACTTGGAAACAGTCAGATGTTATCTAAGCAGAAAATATGCACCAAGTTCATTAAGTGGATGTGGATCTGCAAGGCTCCGAGCTCATTAAATGGATGTGAATCTGTTAGGCAACTCCAACTGGGATTTTGACTGAGATGATTTTGGTCGTATGCCACATTTAAGACAGGAGAAAATAGATATGTTTAAAGCTCTACTGTCAGGGAATCTTGATTAGAGGCTGATTGCACAGCCAAGGCAATGATTTCACTAGAACCTTGTGGCTAAAAAGTTAAAAAGAAGCAATCAGAACACCAGAACAAATGTGGGTAATAGGTAGTTACATCTTGTATATTTTTTTACCCAAGGTGTTGAGATGCACCTACAGCATTTATATTTTTACATATATTTATGCTTTTCTGCATAATTTTCTTTCTCTCTACAGAATTGAGTAAATCTGAAAAGGTAGTAGCATTTGTTACTAAGGCAGACTTTGAACCCTTCATTCGCGCTGAAAATCCTCCTTGTTCTCCTAATATTTCCTTTGACTTCACCAAAAGCGAGTGACTTCACTTCTTCATAGAGTGAAGCACATGAATGGGGACATTTAGAAGAGGACTAACTCCTTGCACCTGACTTTCAATGATGTTGAAGACAGCTTTTCCTCAGTAACGCTCAGGAGGGCTTTCAGGCTTTGTCTCAATATTTTTGCTTTCCAGTTTGCTTCAAAAGAGATTTCTTCCTTTAATGCTGATTCTCAGCAAGTGGGAGACCCGAGTGATAGACTGTGTCTGCTGCAACAAGGGCAGAGAAACCATGAGACCTTTCTTGAAGTTTGGGAGATTTGATTCCGCTCCTGAGTAATCATAGCAAAGACTCACAATTGACTGTGGCTTTGTGACGGGATTTTCTGTGATGTTTCCCATACTGAGGCCACTGTTGTAATCCAAATGCTCAGATCTGACTCACGGTTTACCAATAAACACTTTTCAGCATTGTTGTTTTGTGCCACAGAAGAATGTGACCCTCTGACATTCAAAAATGCTAAAGCAACAGTGGCTGTTTTCTGAAATTCCCTCGAGATAAACATTACCTTTGTGTTAATTGGATGGTTTTGCTGGTCATTTTGGTCTCCAGATATTCTCTCTTACTGAACAACGTATGTGCGTAGCCTCACCTGCAGAAGAAGAAATTGCAAATCCAGTTGTAAGAGGAATAATTGCATGCAGTCAAATTATGCTCTACACCACTACAGCTCTGAAAGGACAAGAGTATGGGTCACAGAGTGCTCTTCTCATACATTAGAGCATAGCATATTTGAAAAGGGAGAAATGTTTTCAAACAGTACTTTGTATGTTACTGTATTTTCAAATGTGATATTTAAGCAAGAATTTTGATTAAAGAATTGATTTAATTTGATTTAAAATACCAGGAAAGATTACATACATTGTATTATATATTATATACATATGTATTACTCTATAAAATATATATTACATATATAAGGTATATCTAATAAATACATGTATATATTAATATTTTTAAATCCTTATAGTTGGCTCATACTTAACAAAACAATCTGATAAACCATCACTGCTCCAAACAGCCTCCTTGTGACACCAGTCTGACTGCTGACAGCCTCCCAGCTGCTGCCAATTTTCCTTCTCTAATTGGTTCCCGAACATCCAGCCATTTTGTTTACAAATCAGCTTTGTCTGTTAGCCAATTTAATGTGCTTCAAAAGTCCTGTAGCATAACTGGCTAATTGCTTACCAATTAGAAAATAGTGATTATAGTTTTTCCTTCCACAAATTCCTGCAGCCACGGTCAGGTTTAATTTTTACTTAAGGGCATTGATAGGTATGATTTAAACATAGTTTGAATATTTAGAGAGGGAATCTGTCTTTGCAACCTTCAATGCCAAAGTCCACCCAAGAGCACTTCTGTACAGGGAGCACGTCTTTGTAATGTAAACTGCAACGCGGCCTCAACATTGGTGACACAAATGTGCAGCAATAACACAAGCCGTGAATATCGTGACTCCTCAGCTCTTGACAGGTACTGATGCCTGTTGCCATGGCGCTGGCTCAGATTCCTGCCAGTCCTGAGCTGCAGACTGTAGCTCTTCTTGCATCCAGCTGTCACTGTGTTGCAGAACATTTTCCTCTGACATCAGAGTGCTCAGCTTTTTAACTAACACTCTCCATGTCTGGCAAAACAGGTGCGGACGTAATGCATGCATTTTCCCAAAATATTTGCGCATCTGATCTCTAGTTTTAGTCTGTGTGCAAGTGGGGGGAGAGAGAGAGAGAGAGATCCACTGCTGTAGAAATAATTTGTGTGAGTAAGGCTGAATGGCATTTATTCCCGAAACTCCAGGAAATCCTCACTGCTTCTTGTCCCACTCAATGGCAGGGGGTGTGAGGGCAGCAAAATAGAGCAGAATACATCATCATTCATTAAGCGCAGTGTCAGGGAGCTAAGGAACTAGATATTATCCATTAAGCAGAAGACATTACGTGGAGTTCAATGCCTGTTATCTATGAGTTTCAGGATGTTGCCTGTGTATGAACTTTGCAAGATAATATAAATCGCAGAATAAGCTCAGGTGCTTATTCTGCAGCGCTGGGGACCGATCTGAGCCTGAAGAAGAAGACATAGAATTTTCGCAAGCCTCTGTCTCTGCTCATGTGAAAAGAGCAGAACACTTGGAAGGTCCCAGAGGCACCTAGAGGAGAGGCGGAGGACAGCAGTTCATGGAAAAGTGCAGTAGCAGTCTGTGAAAGGGTGCAGGGGGTTTTGATGAAGGCCAAAGAGTCTTGTAGTTCCACATGCCCATCATCTGAGAGCTGAGCCAACCACAGGCTGAGCATGGAAAGGTCATAATTTAGCAGGACGGCTGGATTTCATACCTGAATAATCCATCATGAAGATATGCCTGAAGGGAAAGGTGTTTCTTGTAACAACTGCAATCAAGACGGGTAAAATGCTAAGGCTACTGTACTGTTTTTCCAAACGCATGCTATCTTAAATTAAGTTAAAATGAGCCGTAAACTGTGTTGTGATTTCATGGTATCCACAACAGTTAACCATGAACAGCCAAGCTTGGCCCTGCTCCTTTTCCTCTGGGAGTGGCTGGGAGGATGCTCCTTTTGTAGACTCAGTGCTCCAGCCGCAGGGAGAGGAGGTGCTAGAAGCAGGTCTCGCTTTTCTCTTTCCCCTTGCCCTGCTCCCATCCGCGGCGCTCCTCTGAGCACTGGTGGGGTGCTGCAATAGGAGGCCTCTCAATGGAAGGGGTAGAGGAAGAGAAAAGGGTCTTCATCTTGTGCTGAAGCTTCATGTCCCAGAGGAGCAGATCCCAGCTGGTCACACCAGGTCACGCTGGCTCAGGAGAAAGGGCTAATGAGAACGGGGAGAATTCATCTCCTGCTACCCACAGAATATTTATACATATATATGCATACATTTAAATACATATCTTCCGAGGAAATCACGTGGCTCTGTCTTTTGGGAATTTAACTCTGTGTTACGGTCTGGGGGGCAGGGGGGAGAGAGCAAAGGAGATGAATAACATGTTCACGTTCTGGAAAGGCTCAGCTCTGGCTAGTGAGAGAAACAAGGAGAATGGCTTTTGTAGTATCTCTTAAAGCCTTTCATAAACATTCATCTTTCTTACACAGCCTTGCTTTTCCATTGTATTTGACTATTCTTTCCTATGTTTTCCCAGTTGTGCAATATGTTGTAGGTCACCTCTTTGCTTGCCTACATGCTGCTGCAATAAGTTTCCTAGCATTTTTTTAGGGTTCCAAAGAGTACCAGAAGTACCGGTGGTACATGGGGGGAGGTGAATTACAGTTATTACTCTACAAAGTGTAAACTGAGGCAGAGAAACTTTCAGGCAGGACAATTTTATGGGAAAGGAGCCAGGCCTCTGGAATCCCTCTTTCCTGCTTTAACCCCTAGGCCACAACCAGGAACAGCATAATGTATTCTGGAACTGAACAATGAATTTTGCTGGCAAGTTCTGTAAATCTCATGCTTTCTGTATTCACTAAAGCCTAAGCTAATGGCTTCCTTGAGCTTTGTGTGCACACTCCTCAGGGGTGTGTGCACAAGCCAAAAAGGAGGGAAAGGAGATGGCTGTAAATACTTGGCTCCAGTATATGCATTACATGTGTCACAAGGGAAACAGTGAGAAAGGTTTGAAAAATGCAAGCCAGTGCAATTAATGCTGGCCAGAGGTAAAGTAACATTTTCAAAATCTGCTTTTAGTGGTGCTGCTGCAAGAGATCTTTATGTGCATGCAGAATATAAACCTACAGTTAGTAGCAGGACAAAAAAATAAATAATAATAAAGGAAACGTTATCCAAATATGCCAGTTCAGCCCCTATCTAACTCAGCTGGAGTTGCCCAAGATGTGAATACAGCTCCAGAAATCATCAGTGGCCCCACTGAAAAATTGCACAAATTTATATTTTCAAAAGTAATTTTCATAATAACAGTTTCATTATGTTCCAGAATAGAATGACCACATGCTGCAGAATAAAAACTGGGATAGAAGTGAGGGCAGGAACCATCCATATAAAGGGAAAGTAAAAAAAAATAAGGCCATAAGGACCACTACTAAAATCTTGCATATTCCACTTAATTCAGACTTGCTGACTTTCAGAAAGGCTACCCAACGAAGACTCAGAGATGACAGTTTAAGGGAGCTTTGCATCAGTTGAGTCCAATTCCTTGCCTGCCGTAAAGGTGAAAAGAAAGCAGACATCGCAGTCCTCAAAAGAATTCGCATCACATTTTATGACTAATCCCTTACTTGCTAGCTTTGATCTCATCTGGGAACCAGCCACCTGACTTGAGAGACATGGAGACTAAAAACATTAAAATCACCTGCCATATTTTAAACAGCTGTGTTTGGAGAACCTGTGGTCCAGGCCACCTCTGTGCTGTATGCATTATCTTTGACCTCAGGTATGAACTTGAAAGAAAATTTTACTGTCTCCAAAGTTGTGTTTCATTTTTAAGAGCAGCAGCTGGATGTAGCTACACTCCTTTACGGGATATTTAGCTGCTGATCTGCATGGGCAACTCATTACTGGAACCTAACTGATGTGCGTTCAGCTCCCAGCAAAGACCTGTCTCCAATGGATTTGATTGACTGGAGCTATGGGAGCATGATAACCCTAAAGCATGATATTTTCAGGCTAGCAAAACTCAAATGGTTGGGCTTTTAACAGTAGCAAAGACTTTTGTGAAACCTTTAAGGAAGTAAGGACAACTTCATGAGGTGTCAGAACAAGAGCTGGCTCTCATTCGCAGGAGATGTTTCATCTTAAGTGCTCTATAAAGTAAAAGCTAGAGAAATAAAAGAGGGTTATGCTTTAGTAGGGCACTTAAGCAGTATTACCCCATCTGTAAAGAAGTGAGACTGGTTCATGGTCTTACTTGCAGGACACTGAAAGCACTGCCACACACCCAAACTGGCACACTGCATTCATACCTGATGCTCCCACCCCTTCATCATTCTGTGATTAGAAATGCACAGAGGAGCCAAATGGGCATCTGAAGAGGATGGCTAAAATATAACAGAATTGCACAAAAGTAGTAGAGAAATGGGGAGAGCACGTTGTGCTCAGAAAAATTAGGTGGAATGCGTTCTCTCCCTTCCTTTCACAAGAAGGAATGTCAGATCTTTGATACTCCCATTTCCTGCCTCTTTAGGTTGGGCAAAGAGCCAAAAAAATAGAGACTTATGAAAACAAGAAGCAAAAAATACAACGAGTTTGAGGTCATATCAACAGTATTTCATATGAAAGCACATCTTGCACATGTCCACCACTCAAGGTTCAGCCAAAACTCTCAGATGAAAAGGCATGAGTAGAAGAATTGGGTAGGGAAATACATTACTCTCCAGAACACGAATGCTTTCACCTCTTTCTTTGAAGAGGCATGACATATACACTTACTGTAAGCAAGTCAGAGCATGTATCTACATGGCGTATATATAAAAGTTGTCCACAAAGGACTGGTTCAGCTGGTGTAGTCACTCAACACTCAGTATTTAAGATGCACAGAGTGATGGTATATGTGGAATAATTTTTATTTCTTTGTTTCCTGGTAAGATGAAATGCAGCTTATTTGACTGCTCAGATACCAAATGCCACTTGTTAGTAACCATTCTGTTATAACTGCTTGTCAGTGCTTGTGAACACTGTGGCATTCTGGGATTCTCCCCACAGAATATTAATCCTTATTACAGAATGTTGCTATTCTTTTTTCTTGGTGGTTGTTCATTTTTCTTACCGCTAATGGGAGAAATGAGGGGAAAAAGAGGATCAAGATTGAATTTAAGATAAAATTGTTTTCAACAAAAATCATGGGTGGAAGCAGTAGTTTGTAAAGAATTGCTGATGTTGGTGGTCCCCACTGCCTTTCTTTGAGCAGTGCTATCATAATAGAGTGCTGTTGCCATACTCTAAAAGAAAGGACAGGTGTGGGTTTTTTCTTTTGAGGACAAAATTGTCGGTTAAACAATTATTTGCTGGTTTTAATAGTGCTGACACATGGGAACTACATACAGAGGTGGGTGTATTGGAACCAGTGATATTTGAAAAGACAGCTTCTTTTTGATGTGTTTCTCTTCACTACTTTAATAATTTTTCCTTTTACATCACCTTCACTTTCTTGCATATAGGAAGTGTAATAAAAAGGACAGTCATCTATATTTACAGTAAGACACTGGAAAATACAGTGACGCCAACAGCAGTTCTTCTTTGGCTTTTGGGACAAACCCTGATTAGGAAGTCTAGAAATATTTCTTTTTCATTTAGCTCCTCTGGTGAAAGTTATTTTCATAAGCTCGACTGAAGGTAAAAGACTGATGGTGTCAACATCTCCATCTCTCAGGAGGAAACTATTCTTGACCCTCTAATGCCACTGCTGGCTTTTGTTTCCAAATGCTGGTCCCTCATAAATTACCATATTCCTCAAAAGTTTAAAATTCCCCTTGTTTCCTGTCTTTGTGCTTATGCATAGCAGAGGCCTCCGAGTGCTTGCAATGAAGGATGACGCCAATCCTTCTCAGTACAGGAATGTTCCCAAGGAAATGGATGGCTCCTGGGCCCGAGGGAGACAGGGCGCAGAGCAGGATGTGCTGCAATACACAAAACAAAGTCTCTCTAGCAAAGGCGATGCCACCTGCAAGGGAGAGGTGGACAGGATGCGAGTGATGCACAGGAAGTGATGCAGGCAGGAAACATGAAAGCCAAGTAAAGAGATTTCCAAAGTAAAACAGGAAAGTGGTTGAAAGGAAAGAAAACTAAATGACGTGGAAAAAGATGACGGGGTTTTGGTGTGTTTTGTTTTCATTCGGACTAATAGTAAAGCTTTGGCAAAACAACTGAGGTCTGCTTCCTAAACTGATGTAGTGTGGAGACCTTTGCAGCTTAGGTATGAGGTCTTGAAGTGGCCTTCAGAAAAGCCTCAGAAGTTGTAAATGTCTTGTGTGCATTCGTATGCAGTGTGCATTACAGCTGTATGTGCACAAAGCATAACAAAGCCTGTATGTGCTTCAAAAGGATCATTTTAAATAGACAGTAATCTCAAATTTCCTTTCCCTACCATAAAATCTCTTCTGTGACAAACTCTGAACTTAAAAAGAAAGATTCTATCTCACACCAGTGATTTCAGCGAGTTTGCGTCCAAATTGTACCAGTGTCTCTGCGATTAGAATCAGGCTCAGTCTGTTTTTCTGGGACATACTTTAACTTTGACAGGATGTAGACTGGATCTTGACATATGCTATGCTGTATTTCTAGAGTTTAAAGCAGCTCAGGAGTTTATTTCTTCCTTTCAGTTTATTTCCAGTGCCACTAGTATGTAACATTAATTATGCAGTTATTCTATCCCCATAAGTAAGACAAAAAAACCTAAAACATTTTTAGAATTATATGATACTGTAGTTTTCAGGAAATTGCACACACTAGTTAATAATACACATTACTACTTTTACTACCTTTACTACCTTAGAAATATGACATCATCATTTGCTTCACTTCCTTCACACACAGTTTCCAAAAACACATTATACCAAAAATATGACATTATTAATGTCTCAAGAGCATTGTTTACACAATTTTAGTCAGTTATATTAAGCTGCTCTGAGCCTTCACATAAGAACATTGTAAAGAACTGGTATTTTTATGGTCATTGTCATCATAATTAAAAGTATCCATTATTATTAAAAATCGTAATATTAGTGTTCGTAATAGTCCAGGTTAACTTCGTATGTTGAGATAAATCCAGAGGGACTACACTGCTATACCTTTCTCTGGTCCCACTGCTTTTCAGGGCCCTGAGCTGCTGCAAATGGAACTTTCTGATTATGAAAAAAACAACAACAGTGCTTTCTGAGACAGCAAAAAGGAGATGGCAATTACAACGTATAGGCTCTAATACGAGCATATCACAAGATGGAGCCAAAGAGACTGGATAGGAGAACTGGAACGAAAAGTGTAAGTGTGGAGAAGAAAACAATTCTTTCCTATCTGGTAACAGGGAAGAACTCCACAGTCTTCAAAGAGCTATTTTTCATTAGTGCTATAATTCACATGCCCCTTTGACAAAACAGTCACTTTCAAGTAAATAAAATAGTGCTAAAAACCAGTGTGGTCTTATGCATTTACAACAAAGAGTATTAAATTTTGGACTCTATCCTGAAAATAAAGTAAAATACAATTGCGTTCCATTAAAAACACTGCTAAGAAAAAGTGCTTGCTCAGAAGACAACAGGCTAGAACCCAGCAAAATGAGGGAAAGGGCTTTTAACCCGAAATACCTTAGGGTCTCTTCATATATTTGCTGAGTTCATTTGTGACTTTGGCAAGGTATGGGGTAATATAAACTGCCATTCTCCAGTTGTGATTAATTGACAGTACAGCTTTGAGAGCTCAACCCCTAGTGCACTTCAACAATGAAACACGACGTTGCCTTCAGTGTTTACACAGCCTATTCCTGAAGTCACCCTGCTTCACTAACATAACAATTGCGTTTGACCTCATTTCTGGACTGGACCCCATTCTGACTTAAAACAACTCTTCCTGGGGTTCACATGACCTGCATCTTTTGAAAGGGCCAAGGAGCTTTCCAGAAGAGAGGGAAATGAGAGCTAGGCATGGCATTTCCAGTGGAAGAGGTCCTATTTGCAAAGCACACATTTTAGGTGTTTGTTTGCTTTGGTTTTGTTAGTTATATGATAAGCTTGAGGTGAAGACAGACTTTACATATTGCTATCTGATAACACTATTAGGACGAAGAAGAAAAGCAATGTGTGTTCCTGAGGAAAGAGGTATTTTTGCAATTCATGAATGATGCCTCTCAGCTCCAGCACTGGTGAAGCACACCAGTTTCAAGGATGGCGGTGTTAATCCAGAGCCTTTATGCTGAATTTCTACATTTCCTAAAATTGGGTTACTTTGGCTTCATGTGTTCAGATTTGTAAAGATCAAAAGTAATCTCTGTTTGATGACTTCTTATCAGATTCTAAAAAATTGATTTGGTAGATTTAGTTTAATTTCCAGGAGATATAAAAAATTAAGACCACTGACAAGGTTCTTGCCTTCCAAAGAGCCACAGTGTTGAGGGTGCTTTTTCATGCACTGACCAGATGATGCCTCCAGCCTGGGAGGGGCCCCTGTCTGCTCAGGCCACACAACCTCCGAATAAATAGGAGCTCTGCTGACCAGAACTGTCAATTCAGATCCTGAAGCAATTCCTAATTCTCCCACGTTTCTCATCCTTAGTCCCTGCAGCGATGGGTGCCTGCCTGTTCAAGTGCCATTGTACAAATGCCAAATATAAAGCAAGACATAGCTCCCTCAATGGAAAGCTTATTGAAGTCAGAGCAGTACCCTGCAATCTGGTGCTTATATGCCCAGGTTCTAACATTTGCTGAACCTAACCATTTTCCAGTTAGTCCGATGAAGGCTTTGACTGAGCCGAAGGTAGATTTTCTTTTCTGAAGGAAAAAAAAAAGTGAAACTGTTCTCCGGCACATCCATTGAGCAGTATCGAAGGTGCTTGGGGAAGGCTACTTTGGCCTAGTGTGTCTCTGGCCCTGTTTTCACTTCTGTCATGGTTCCTTCACGATTCTTGCTTACAGAAAGCAAATCTGTGGCTCTAGCCTATGCCATGCAGCAGGTGCTCTACCTGTGAAATTGGGTCAAAGCCCAAAACTCGTCCCTTTCCTGGCACAAGAGACTCACAGCTCTTCTGTGGAGCTGAGGGTTAGATTTACTTCTCAGAGAGTGCCAGGGAGCATTTGCTTGCTAGGCTTTAGTTATTACAGCGTTGCTGCTGAACCCATTCTTACCTCTGTGGAGATGTACGGAAAGAATGCTGCCTCTATCTTGGTCTCAGAACAAAATGATTCCTGATAGGGTTATATAACTCACACTGTATTTCAAGGGTGTCCCGTGTGGGCAATAGATTGGATGCGAAGTTATTTTTATTTCACATATCCATCTGCCACGATTCATGTTTTATCAAAGCAGTTTACATGATTCCAGGCAAGGCTGTTAAAGAGCATTGGTTTCTGAAGTTGCCATGGATACCAAGCAACATGTTTTCGTTTTATGACGTGATAATTTTTTACAATTCTGTGTTAATTTATTTTTTTCATGACACTAGCTTCTTCATCCAGCTCTTAACCACAGCTTGTGACAAAACCTTGACAGAAGGGACTTAGTGGTCTGAATGCAAGGATTGCACTGCCTATAACCACAAGAAGGAACTCAGCAAAACCAGACCATGGACGTGCCATTTTAGTTAGGCTGAAACCAGTGAGTAAACTAGGAGATGGTGTTTTCATGAGGCATTCAAGACAAAGTATCTTCCTCTTGAACATGATCCCATGCTCATTAAAGATTTCCCTTATGCTTTTTGAGAGATTACGAATTTTTCTTTATGTTCTTGTCAGGAAATCTCTCTTCCTTTCACATTCAGTGCGATACAGGCCAATTGTTTGTCAAGATGCCTCTTTCCTTTACAAACCCAAGCAAGCTCTTTGTTGATGTGAATTAGTATTCCAGTTTATAACAACAAAACTTTCATACGTATCCAGTATCACACAACCCTTTGCTCCACAATACCAGCTGCCCTTTACTCC
Organism: Aquila chrysaetos chrysaetos; assembly: GCF_900496995.4. NCBI lineage: Eukaryota > Metazoa > Chordata > Aves > Accipitriformes > Accipitridae > Aquila > Aquila chrysaetos. The sequence goes on from NC_044005.1 coordinate 58,384,366, forward strand.
CAGAGGATAGCTTAGTGCATTTCAGTGATGTTGTGCATATAGTAGCTGGACTTTGTAAAGCACTTTGGGATCTATCCTGACAAACACTGCTCTATAAGTGAAAGCTGTTATTAACTGTCAGGAGAAGTACGGTTCTTCTAAAATTCCATATGCTTCCCCCTTAGCCAGCTGTAAAAGTTTTCAGAGACCTTTTTCCTTCCTCTTTTTCTTGCCTTTTCAGACCAGATATGAGATCTGTGATTTATCAGCACTGAGATTTAGTTGTTGTACAGCAATATGTCTTAAAATATGTTCTTCCAAAATGTGCTGCAAATGGAGTTGTGATAAATCCAGTGAAAGCTGAAGGCAAACAGGTTCCTTCTGCAGAACCCGACTTTAATATTTGACTAAGCCCTTCTGTTCAGTGAAATAAATTCTGGACAGCTAAAAGAATTGAAAGCAGGTATTTGCTTATGTAGGAAAACTCAACCCCTTCACTAGTCCACATAACTTGGTGTTCAGATTTAATGAAAGTGAGATGTTTTTCTTCCATGAGGATAGTCAGCGAGTCCTTACTGCTGTCAGGAAAAGATGTGGAAATTAGCATCAGATTAAAGCTATAGAATTGATCAATCTAAAACTGCAGCTACAGGTTAGAAATAATTACAAATACACAGAAATAAATTTGTCTATACTTGGTGGGACTGTAGCAGGACAAGGGCACGGATATAGTTAACAGGGATGCAAGAAAACCTTGGATGTGCAATCCAGACATAGCTCATGTCTATCTGCAGTCCCTAGCTCTCTATCTGAGCTGATGTTACACTAGCCGGCAGCTAGCATGCATCAAGAAATTTTTTCATTGGCAATACCCCAGCTAGCCAGATACACACAAGTCCAAATCAGCAAGTCCAAAGTATTCTGCTTTGGGTGCTCCTGAGGCCTGAAATGGTTTAGACTGCCATTCCCAAGATGAAGACAAAACCCTTTCTTTGTTTCAAAGGGAGTAACAGTAGTGTATAATTAATTGTTCCTACCATCCTTAGGCATAAGCAATCCAAGGGATGGTTGGAGTCCATGTTTCTGGTGGTCCTCTTGGCCTGGCTTACCTGAGCTACTCTGCCTTCTGTTTGCCAGGGTTCACCTATTCACTGGTACCCGCCTCTGTGACGGATGTTCTCCCTGAATATACATGAGATAGCGTAGCACTCCCTTAAATAGGAGAAGGCAGCTGTGAATCACACTGCCTGTATCATTGGGTAAAAAGAATACCCATGGTGGGCATGGCTGGGCTTGGTGGTCTTGGTGAGATGGAGGAAGAATTAGAAACGGCCTGGAAAATAGAAATAATGGAATAAGAGCATCCAATCTGGAAGGAAAGAGAGTGAGAGGAGGCTAGAGGAAGCTGGGGGAGTGAGAAGAGGAGTGTTAAAAAAAAACATAGTGGGAAGGATATGGAGTTAGATTCCTGGCCAGAGAAGGAGAAGGTGTGATATAAGAATGGGTGAGGAGACACTGACTGAGATTCAAGACTAGGGTTGAGCTATTTCCTTTGTGAAGCATTTTTCCTTTACACTCAATTTGTTAAATTGATTATAATACAATTACCAGCCCACTAGATAGCAGGATGTTTCTTATACTTGTCTCTCTCTGCTAACTCCCAAATGAAGCATGGGCTGGCTGTTTGCCACCATAAAATTAACAATAATTTTCTGCCTTTTAAAATAAATATTTGAAGCTGTTAACTGTGGCAGAGAATGCTAAAAGCAGCTCAAAACAAGATCAGTTCAACATGAAAGCTTGTCTAAATGAGAGAAACGCTTCATCCATGCACCTCCTCCTTTATGTGTTGGCATTCTTATTTTGTTTTAAGAATACATAGTGTAAGTCAGTGAGCAATTGCTTTTTAAAGACCTTTAGTTCAGCTGGAAACATTTTTCTCCTTAGAGAAAGCTTGTGTTTCGACAAAGCTATTTATGTTGTTCAGTGGGAGGTACTTTAATGCCCTCTCTCTATTTACAGTCTCGACTAGTATAACACACTTGTTTAGAACATGCATTTGCCTTATCTCTTCTGCTCTGAGACAAGCAAACCAGTGCAATGAATGACAGGCAACAATGACAAGACAGCCTTGTATTTGCTGCAGGCTGCTGCTGAAAAGGCAAAAGAAAAACAGTCTGGAACAACAAATTGCCACTACTTTTACAGTTACTAGTAACCACAATTTGATCCTTTCTACTCAGTAAAATTAGCTCCAGAGGAACTACCAGGAACCAGTAAATAATTAGCTGTAGAAATAGCTGCCAATTACTGATTCAGAGAGGTGTTAGTGCCCTTAATACCTCCTTGTGACAATGACTGACTGGGGTATTTTCCAAACTGCTTTTCTAGAGTGATTAGTGCCACTGATTTTTCAGTGCAACTGAAGCCATTTTGTTCTACCTTTCCTTTTACAACAGGTCTTTTTCTCTGAGTGAAATCATAGCTGCACTTTATAACCTTAATCTGATGCCCATCAGCTATTCTGGTAGCCCAAGAAAGATAGAAGTCCAGTAATGCTCGTATTAAATAATACACTAAATAATTTCCTGTGATTATCTTGAAAAGTTTAAATTAACCTCTTGATTTTTAAAGGTGTCTGTTCTGACAACTAAAAGTCACTGGTCACTGAAATGGTGCCAGCATTTTCACACTTTGCTGCTAGTGCTCTTCAAGCCTGACCTGCAGAGATAATTTATGAAGAGCTCCCCAAGGGCTTGATGCACTGAAGTATTTTGCTTGATTAGGGCCTGAATTTATAGGAATCCCTATGGATGGCAAATATATTTATATATTTAGGATATTATTATATTATGTATAATATTTTTTTAATCGAGGATGATAAAAACGTGCTAGTCCCAAATTCCTGGCCGACAGAGGCTTGTGCCAAACATGGGGGTTTCATAACGTGACTGAGAACGTCTCCCTTATTTCTTCTCCCCCAGTTTTGCACTATTTTCAAACATCAGGTGTGTTCCTGTTTATCATACAGTTTTTGCATTATATATAGGAAAAAATATTACCTGCTCCCATTGAGAGTGCTTCTATTAGCATATTGTATGCTACTCTAGAACTGATATGACAACCGTCAGCCTTGTGAAGACCACAGCAATGTCATCTGTACCTTCCAGTACCACTACTCCTTCCAGATTAATTGCTTTTCTACTGCAAATGGCTACACAACAGCTGAAGATAACGCCTCAGACCTGAAAACATTTTTCTTGCTTTCCTCTACCTTGCTGATGTAGTGTGATATTTGTAACACTGCATTATGTGACAAACTTTAATACTGCAGCTGCCTGTCTGAACAAAACCTTTCTCTGGTTTACTCAGAGTTCACTTCCACTCTGCAGTTCTACTTATACAACCGTCTTCTGCTGAAGCGTAAACTGGTTCTCATTGACTTTCTTATCATATGCCCACCTGCTCAGCATGCTTAAGGAACGATTCAGTTTTGCTGGCCATGCTGATATTTCTTCTAAACCAAGTTATAAAATGCTGTCTTCATTTCAGAGTGTCTTACCTTTGTTTATATAAACTAGCAGTAGAAATAGTTGTAAAAATATTCTAACAAATTTTCAACAGCTGCAAGTAGCCTTTACTAACTGTCATGGTTTAACCCTAGCCAGCAGCTAAGCACCATGCAGCCGCTCACTCACTCCTCCCCACTCCCAGTGGGATGGGGAGGAGAATAGGGAAAAAAAAAGTAAAACTTGTGGGTTGAGATAAGAACAGTTTAATAACTAAAATTAAAAAAAAATTAGCAACAACAATACTAATACAAATATAATAACAATAAGAATAATTGTAATGAAAAGAATGTAAAAAAAAAAAAAAAAAGAGAGAAAGAAATTAGACCCAAGAAAAGACAAAGGGTGCACAATGCAATTTCTCACCACCCACTGATCGATGCCTGAGCAGGGACCCACTGCTCCTAGCCAACTCCCCTCCTAGTTTATATACAGAGCATGACATTCTATGGTGTGGAATATCCCTTTGGCTAGTTCGTGTCAGCGGTCCTGGCCATGCTCCCTCCCAGCTTCTTGTGCACCTGCTTGCTGGCAGGGCATGGGAAACTGAAAAATCCTTAACTTAGGATAAGCACTACGTAGCAACAACTAAAACATCAGCGTGTTCTCGACATTGTTCTCACACTAAATCGAAAACACACTGTACCAGCTACTAGGAAGAAAATTAACTCTATCCCAGCTGAAACCAGAAGAAAGTGATTCCAGTCAGTCTGTCTGGATATGTTTCTGTATGCAATCACTGTGCAACAAGGAATCCTAATTGTTTTTTTGAGCCCGTTTTTCATATTTTATGTCTGTGTTGCTTCATATGATGATGTACTATGGACTTGGTTTAGTAGAACTAAGTTTTATGTTGTCCCTGTGTTTCTAAACTCTGCCTAGGGATTTGATGCCTTGAAAGGATAGATTTGAAATTGCTTATCACTAAATCACTCAGTGGTTTTAGAAAACTGGATTTGGTGTGTTCCAAATGCCATATGGCTTCAATACAGATTGGTTGAAGGTCTTTTTTTGTTCTAACTAAAGATGACAAATATAGTAAGCCTCTACAATCCATACATTGGGAATACTGAATGTTGCAACAATAGTTAGCAAGCCTTATTCAGAGGAACATCAACTTTGTAACAGATTCTTCTGGTTCTCCTTTTACAAATATCACACCCACATTCCTCATGAATGCATTATTTATGATCTCACCCTACCTAACTCTTTTCCTCTAGCAATTATGCAACCAGCAAACACTCATACCATGAACAGATCTTCACTAATATCATTAAATATACTTTTTTCCATTAGTTGATCTTTCAACTTTTACCTTTTTAAAGATCCAAATATCTCCCTCCTTGTAAGACAAACTACTCTTGTCACCAGGAGCTGCTCAGAATTGTACTGAAAGAGACATGACATACATGTTTCAGTCATCTCATGCATTTCGTGTTTTACATTGTGTTCCACTGTATCTTCAGCAGCTGGTTAATATATCCTATTTATCTGTTATTACAAGATCTTATCTTCATGTAAAGATGCTCCAAAGGAGGAAACATTACAACTATCAGAATTAAAAAAAGATTTTTATACATTATTCAGTTATATTGTTGAGAATACATTTTAAATAGTTTTATTCCTTCCTCCAACTTAATATCTTAGTAACTCAGTCCTGCCCAAATGCACAGGCAAAGGAACTGTACACTCAAACCCATATTTTCCACTGTAACCTTCTATCTGGCCTAGATTGAGCATGTTTCCAGATCTTCCAGATATTGCATTTCCTCTCATCTTCCAAGCCAAGGGCTGGCCTAGCTACGTGGGTAAAATACAGCCAAAGACTGTATGCTAGTTCCTCTTTTCCACAAAAATTTGGGTCACCAAGTAGAAGGTGCACTGTGACAATCAATCAGTGGTAGGTTTAGGATGGTCATCCCTCCTTTTCTGGCAGTCATTTGGAGGGAAGCCTTATTTGTCCATGGGGCAAAGCAGCCAGATTTTCCAAACGGTTGTTCTGAGGACCTCCTTTTTTTCTTTTATGTCTTTTTCTTTACCCTCTGTTTTACCTTTCCCCTCCCTCTGCCTACAGATAAAAAATTCCAGCCTCACTCACACTCACTTACTGACACCCTGATTGCTTTCTCTCACAGCATCTATTTTCCACAGGGATCTCGGATGACATTTTCCTCTGCTACCATCCCTTTCCCATCCTTTCAGATCAGGATGTCAGAATTAAATGGCTAAAACTCCTCAAGTTGTGTCAGTTCAAGGTAAAAAGACGTATTTCCTATTCTGAAATGAAAGATTGATGATTAAAGCTGTACAGAGATACCAAAAAGCAAATTTCATTAGATTTTAGATGTGGGCAAGAATCAACTTTCTCTTCAGGACTTCCAGGTTGTATTATGACCGATTGAAGGCAGCAAGTTCATAAGTGAGGGCCTCTTGCTTGTTGTCGATTGAAAATACCAAGGGAAGACATCTTCAAAGTCTTTTTTTTCCACAGGGATGTGTATTGTGGTATGAGCTTCAATAAATGCTGTGATTTGATCTGTCCTTTTTGTACTTGAAAGTACAAACACAAGGTTTTGCATCTACAAAACTTTTTTTCTCCAGTCCTTTCTGGCTGTCATGCATGGAAAAGCCAAATGTAAGGGCACAGTTTAAATATATGCTTTATCTAAACCATTGACAGCACAAACAGACTGGGAAGGAAGTGCCAGCGATCAGGCTCCAAAAAATAAGTTAGATCTGTTCCTTATGTTAACTTCTCCAGATGGGTGGACACTGTCACCGTGGCCCAGGGGCCACACTGCTTGCAGCCTCTGCAATGTTGTGAAATATTTTGTACAAAGCTGCTGCTGTGAAAGCGTGTATATTAATTAGTAAACCACCTTCCTGTGTCTATTTATTTGTACGCAAATCCTTCCTTTTCCTTTTTTTTTTGTTTGTTTCCGAAAGCTTCATAATAACTATTGAAGCTAATTTTTTAGCTGCTGTAAATCAACAAAGATAAGACCATTACTGTCACCTGAGGAGGCCGTGCTTCTCTCTTTTCTCACTGAATAAAGGAGAAGAGGCGCAGAGACAAAAAGGGAAGAGAGACCTGGGATCTAAACAGACTTCCCAGATCTGTCTGGACCTAATCCCCATCTGCCTCCTTCTGATGTGTGAGAGTCACTGGAGGGAAGCCGTCCTGCTCACAGGACTGGGCAGCATGAGCTTTTAGTGGTTAAGTGTTGGATTGTAAATCAGACACTGTCCTCTGAAGTGCAGCTGTCTAGCTAGCCTGAACTCAGCTGATGGTGGTGTAAGTACGATATACATTTGGATGTCCCTTGCAAGTTATTAAAGGTATGTAGGTATAAAAAATCAGCAGCCACTCCGAGCAATACAGTATGCTCATTGAACATAGTTTAAATATAGATTTAATTCAGTGCATTTTTGTATATTTTTGCATATTTTTGCAAATACTTTCTCTCTCCATCCCTGTGAGTTAGTAAAGGTTCCTCAAGATGTACTTCTGTGACTTTTGCTTTTCCATTGTTCAAGAGATAAGGTACTAAGGAGGAAGTCCTGACCTTGCTGAAGTCAACGATAAAGGCTATTCTCTCCGCTGGGGTCACAATTTCACCTGGGTGTTTATTTTGTTTTCTAAAGGTCACCTTTGACAACAGTGTATTGACGCAGTATGTTTTGAAGCTATCAAAACAGCAACTTTGAGAAAGAGCTGCTTGACTACTGTATAATAACCTTCCCAACTAACGCCCTATGTGGAACAGTTTTTTACAGAAGTTTTAGCTGTAGATATATCTCAGTGGATGTTTCCTGTCAAGCAGAGTGTTCTTAACAAGAAAAGAAAAAAAAAATTACAAAAGAACTGAAGCTTGCAATTTTAGAAAACTGTATTCTCCAATTTTTACAGCATGCTCATTTTTACAGGCTGGCAAATGATTTTCTCTTCTTCCCTTAAAAAAAAAAAAAAGAAAAAAAAAGAAAAGGCTGTTGTAAGACTAAGGGTAATCCCCAGTGGGCTTGACATTTTTCCAGAAGAAATTAAGAGCAGAATTCATCAAACATTAATGTTAAGAAGTCAGAAATTCTGGAATGTTTGTCCAAAGTCCCAAGACCCTGAGCAAACACTGTCATCCTGCTGGGCTCCAGCCGAAAATCAGAGCCAAAATAAACAGAGGCAGAAACTCCATCTGACTGATCCTGTGGAAACAGCTGTAACCACTTAGGTGGAAAACCACCTCAAATTCTTCTCCCAGAAAACACTGATGACATGGGAGATGGCGAGCAGGAAAGCCCTGTCAGGGTCTCTCTTCAGCTGTGGTCAGGAAAATATTTTCTTTCTCCACAACTGTAAATAGAAGGGTTCAACCCTGGTCACAATAAAATGCAACCACATAAAAGTTAAACGCCTTCCTTTTCTTGTCCTTTTCTCTTGTGTATTTCTTAATGTTTGATCTTAAGATCCTTTCCACAAAGGACCTATCTGCAAGAAAAGCTCTTCTTCCATAGGAAACCTGTGCTTGTATCCAAAAGTGTAATATGATGAGGCTCCAGTGTTTGTGTTGAGATTGTGATTTACAAAGTGGTCTGAAACATACTCACTTCTTGATTTGCTGAAACGAAGCCAGCATTCAAACTAAACACCTTCTGCTCAGCCTTTTTCTTATTATTCTCTTTAGAGGGCTTTTGTCAAGTGCTATTTGGCAGAAAAATAGGAAGCATGTTGGAAGAAATAGCAAACATAAACAAAGCTGAAAGAGAAAGAACTCCAACTTGGGTTGTCCAAGCTGCACATGGCTTCCCTAAGGAATCTGACAGGTATAGGAAACAGAGAGGATGAAATGGGAATCACTGGGGGGCTAACAAGAAAAGAAAACTGGATAGCTGCCTTTCTGCTTCCTCTATATGTAAAATAATGCTTGAGCGTACTGGATCTTTAAGGTGAAATAGAGACCGCTGCAGGAACACAGTCTGCTTTCACATTTTATTCATTGCCAAGGGCAATAATTCTGGATTCCCTATTTTTATAGGAAGGCAGTGTACATTTTCCTGAAATTTCCACTCTGGTCCAGGAATTATATTTAGTCTTAGCCCATCAACAAGCTTAGCACAAATACATATCTGGTAACACTTTAAGATGTTGCTAACATGGAAAAATCATTACCATTTCTTGTCCTCTCTGTCTTCCCACATTCATCAAGACTGTGACCTACCTGCTTAACTGCAATTCCTTTCAGCTGTTTTTCCTGTACTTCAGTTAAGAGCATCTTATTTTCATTCTTTCTGATACAAGTCAATGTAAAACAGTGGCATTGGTTTTCCTGCCAAGCCATATATTCAGGGAAGAGTTTTCATGCAAGAAGTAGGAAACTGAAGGAACTTATTTGTTTTGATCAGTTTAGGATGGATCTGCTAGAGCAACTTCATTTATTTCAAAGATTAAACGTTGCAAAACAAATGTTAAGGGCAAGTGAATTTTTTTCCTGCTTGAGCATTTCCACAGATGAATGAAAAAAGCAACAATCATTCCTGCCTGGATAGCACAGATTAAGAAATGCTAGCACCATAAAAACATTGTAAGTATTTGTGAAGGTGCAGCTATACTGCATATCAGTCAAATGAGATTTATAACGTTTTACATGTGTAAGTCAATGTTTATTCACATATTCTGTATACATACATACTCTGAATTTTAACTATGTGTTTTATAATATGTTAAAAATAAATGGCCTCTTACAAGCTTGTGCAAAATTAAGCAAGAGTTCTAACAGGCTTCAAACTTGTAACATTTCCTTATTTTTGACAAATCAGGTTACACAGCTTATTCCATCATTATTACATAGCATATTCTGAACTACCATCCTTTCACCCATGTGTTCCCCCTGCCTCCTCATCATTCTTGATGTTCACAGATCCTGATCCTTCTTGCAGTAAATCCCCATACAAAGTAGCTAGGGACTGTTTGCGTAACTACTTAAAGTTGCAATGGGCATATATTTGTGTGTATCTTTCAAAAAAGAGGCAATGATATGCAATACAGGTACCCCTCTCCCAGTGCAGTAGAGATCCTTCAGGGATGTAGCTGTTTGACATGTATGTGCAGGGATATATTGCTTGAAATCCTCTTTGATTCTTTGCCAAAAGTTAGATTTTGCTCCTTATAGAAGGTATAAACCAAAGAAATAGCCCATAGAATGAAGGCCAGTATAGGTATTTGCTACTTTACAAGCAACCCACTGCAAGACTTTTACGTGGGTACAGCGTGACTAAATGGATTCAGGTTCCTGTGTTTTGCATATGTCACAGTTAGTACACGCAGGAGGTATGAGCTGAGGCAAAGCATGGTGGTCAGCAGAGAGACAACTCCTTATTTCCCAGATCTGAAATCATTCCAACGGGAAAGGAGTAAATAAGAGCAGAGACAGTGTGGCGGTGGAGACAGAAGGGTGGTGGTTTGGAGAAGGAATCCACAGAAACCCTATGACTGACTGACTAATGCTACCTTGACTGCTGGTGCCAAGATGATGTAAGCTGAAACGACAGAAAGAAGATTCCATTATTATTATATGTATCCTTTTTCCACAGCTGCAGCTGGATGAGAGCCCAGAAGCCCAGAGAGGCCAACAAACCCCCTTCCTCAGAATAACAACATAGCAAGAACATCTGCTGTAGCTATGAAGGTCAGAAAAGTACGGTCTGCAGCGGGATGTACCACAGATGACACCTCTCTTTGGGCAGACAGGCCCCTGGACTCAAATCTGATAATGGCACGTGATCTTGTGAGCCTTAGAGGAGAGGAGCAGGTGTGATCCCTCGGTTTCATAACAGCGAAGTTGTCTTCAGGCCGCCTCGGCAGGGCCGGGAAAAGTGTGATGGGGAACGACTCTCTGCTTCGAGCCCCCTCGTTGCTACCTGTTAAGATTCCCAGCACATACAGTAGCAGATCGCAGCAGCCAGAGGATGAGCATAGGATCAATACAGAAATGCCTAGGACTCTCATGCGAGTCAGATTTGGGCAAAGTTGAGCAGCCAAGCTAGCTGCAGCAAATTCAGCAAGCAAGTAAGCAGAGAAAATAATGGAAGTCTTCTTTAGTGCTGGTTTTTTTGGCACTCCAAGCAAGGCTGCATTCTGAAATGCTGGAGGGGAAAATCTAGCTGAAAGGCAACTCTTTCTGTTCACATTGTCATGGGTTGCAGCTTCCTCTGTGACCCCTCAGCTCTTCTTGCAGTCTGAAACCAGTTCTCCAAGGATCACGATCCAGTCTAAGTCAATCTGTTCTCTAATAGTTTCTTTGGCATTCATCACAGCATATGAACATGAAGAGCATCTGTCTAGAGATTAGTATGACTGGAGGAGCAGCTGTGCAGTTCCACTGCCTATATGCTTAATGACCTCCTGTGAGGGTTCATGGCTCAAAATGGTAAAGATTTTGGAGCGTGGGGTTTGAAAAGCCTTAAAAAGAGCTACTAGTGTTGGATAAATAGTGTCACTTAAATATCTATTGTCATTTTCAGCAAAAAATTATCTCAATACTTGTGTCTTTTGAAATTGATTAAACTGACTAAATATAAAAATAGATTCCATTACGCTGAATTGCACAAACCCTTTGTTGTTACACATTGTGATCACATAGGAACATGAGAATTTCCAACAGAAAAGTTATGAGCCATGGTTAATTTCCATTGCCCCTGTGCAGAAAAGGGTTAATTCCCTTTCACCTTTTGCACTTGTCTAATATTCTAAAAAGCGCTTCTATTCTGTACCATTGTTGATCAGTCCATCAATGTCTACCAGGACCCAGCACTCAGTACTGACTAATCTGGCTGCTTCAGGTGACAAGGTGATTGGTTATCTGATAAGAAGCTTTTGCCTCTCATGCTACATATCTGGCCCAGAGCAGCAATGGCTAAAAATGTTACCATTAATTAATACTGAGCCAGATGGTTGGTCTATATGATATAATTGGAGTTCTCAGGCCAGCTTGTAGTAGACTATTGCCCACATCATGAAAAATAAACAAATAAATCCATAAACACATGGTGATATCATCCTTGTTGGAAACCACAGTGGGGATGCCAAAGGCAAAATAACTGGGAGTGCTGAAATATTCTCTCATCACTGCATAGGAGGAAGTAGACAGTCTGTGAAGTTAACATAAGGATGGTTATGCTTTTCTCTGAACAGAATATGGATGGAGAAATATAAGCCTGTCAGCTCAATACTGTTCGTCAGCATGAAATTTCCTATTAGAAGAAAACAACAAATTAATCTTTAATTTTTGAAAAGGCAAGAGCCTTTTGGTTTTGCCAAGCCATCTGCTCCAGTCCCTTGCTACAAGGACTGAGCTGGTAACACACAGCCCTGAGGGTGAGATCCTAATCATTAAAAACACAAGATGTGCCAGGAGCCTCTTCAAAAACCTGACTCTTGGTATTCTGTGTATTAACCTCCCCAAGCCGTCTAGAGATTTGTTGATTGGCTTCTGTGATCTACTCACCTCATATGAGTGGGCGTGATGCCATGGTAGCAGGTGGACTAAGGCATAGATTTACCAGTGGACATGTGGGTTTGTGGAAACTAAGAAGGACTGTCTTCCCATGCAGGAGTGTTGATTTATGCTTTATGAGAAATTTCCACATAGGATAAATTAGAAGGTATATCACCCCTACTCCAGATTAAAGCTGGAGTGATTCACATCCACATCTCCAAAACACAGATTTTTATAATTTTTTTTTTCCTCTGTATGAGTGTGATTTATAACAGAGCCTTTACTTTTTAATGTACATGAATGATTTTTCTTCTTTTTTTTTTTTAAATCCAAAGAATTCATTAATTTTTACCTCATTATTCATTTGTTCTTAGCATTAAAAGAAAGTATTAGGTAAGAGGAGAAATGTTAGCTAGAAATAAGTTGACCATATCATATTACCCCCCAAAATAATATTTAGTGGGGTTTATTCAGGGTAGAAAGCAGGGTTAGGTAGCAAAGTGCCTAAATTTGTTGTGAGAGAGAGAAGGGAGGGGGAAATCTAGTGCACTTGAACCAAATTCTTAAATTCAAGGGAGAAAAGCAGATCTTAGAGGAAGAGCCAGCACACTTAGTTTCTGAAGCTTACCAGTTGGGAATGGTAGGCACCCATATGCATTTTGAAATATAGGGGACCTTATGGCCACCTATTAGATCAGGCCTGGCTTTTTTTTGAATAAAGAAGTAGCATTACCTCCTGCTGTTCTCCTAGTAACCTTCTAGTTATGTGGTTTACCCCAGGGCAGAAATCTGTCTTTTAGCTGTACTTAATCTCCGTGTGTGCCTGTGTATGCGTGGAGGAGGGAAGACGAAGGTGTATCTTACACACGTAGTAGTACAGTGTATGAACCTCTGGATGATAGAAATGAAAGGAAGGGCTTCCCCCACCCTTCCTGGTGAAGTTGGACCCATGAGCAGCCCATGACCCACGGAGGATTTGGGCTCCCACCTCTGCTTTCTACTGCAGTCATGCACGATCCTACAAGTGAACAGGGAAAGGAGTCGGAAACAGCTCTCCCCTCTGCTAGCTGAGTCCTCTAACTTGTAGGATAGACTGGCTTTCCTTCTTTTCTCATTTTCCTTCTGCATGCACAATTCCTGCGCTGCTGGCTGCAGGACAAGTGGGGAGACCGCGTGCCCTGCCAAGATTGCCCGGGGCCCGGTGGTCTGGCCGCTTTCCTGAGCCACCGGCTCACGGGCTCTCCTGTGGGTGAAGCCCTAGTGTGTGATTCCACGCTTCCTGGGCCACTTCTCCCAGCAGCATTTGGTTTTGTGAAAGGTTTCCCTCCCTAGTAGGTAGAAACCAGTTTCTGCGTGCTCCTTGGCATGAATGAGCACCTAAAGCTAATGACTCGGGAGGCTTTCTACTGAAGAGGCGCAGTGTTTAAGGAGTTCAAGAACTTAGGGGGTTAGGAGATCTACAAAGGAGCAGGCCTGCATGGGTGTAAAGGGGTACCTGGACTGAATCCTTGTCCTCTGCTCGAGATCTCAGCAGAGAAACCTTCAAACAGCTTTTTTTTGCATAGCTGGGTGAATAACTGTCATCCTTCCTCTTCCCAGGGGAGCTGTGTTCTCACCTGCCTATACTTCGAGCTGACTTGTCCTTGAACAAAGGTGCTTGAGGATCACCTGGGATGTAAAGCTGTGATGTGGTGGCATGTTTACATGTAGGTCATTTGAAAGTAAGGTATTTCAGCAATGAAGAAGAACGGATACTAGAACACAGACAGTCGGCTTCACGTTTCCCACCCATTACAGGATGGCTTCTCTTGCCCAAGCCAGAGGTGCTTGTGGCACCACTCTAGGTCTCTGAAATGAATGCACATGGCAACAGAGGTTCACTGATATCACAGAAACTCTGTTGATATGTGACCTAATAATGTCCAAGGCAATACCATGAGATTCTGGGTGGACGCACAGTATTGAGGCATTACTGATTTGTTGGGTGATTAGACTTGTAGTAGCAGAAACTTTTTGCTGGAATTTGACACAACTAGGTTTTGCAGAGGATCATGGTGAACAGAAGCCCGCTCCATGTTTTGCTGACTAGCTTTTCCTCTCAGGCACATTTCAGAAGATGCTGGGAGGTGATTTTTTTTCCTCAATTGATGATGACCTAAAGAGAACTGCTTCTAGCTATCATCCATTTCTCAGGTATTAAAGTATCTGGGAAAGAATTACAAAGTTCCACAGGCTTTAGTGCCAGTAAAAGGAAGCTGCCGTGTTATGTGAGAAACCGAAGGAGAACTGAAGGTATTGTTAAGTGGCAGAAGGTCAATGTCTGTCAAAACTGGTTCTCCAAGTGGTTAAGGAGTATTTTTCAAGGGGGAATGGTTCCATACAGTTAAAGAACATAAACACGAAAACTTAAAAAATAGCAATTGTCTGTGCAACATCCTTAACATGTGCCTAAGTGTCAGAGGAAGCATATGAGATCTTGCAGCAGTAAGCCATTGAGTTCTGTTTTTTCCTATTTTTTTCCATACAGCATCAGTAGCATTTTAACAGGTCTTTTGAATTGTTTTCTAAAACATCTTTTGTCTAAAAACACCTGCATCATAGGAGCATTCATTCTTCACACTTACAAGAATGTTTTATTTTTATATAAATTACCACAGATGTGTACACATTTGTATCCTAAAATCTATGTATTTATGACAGAGTTGAAAACAGCTGCAAACTTGAATTTTAAAGAATACTGTTGTGGGCAAAAGCCCATTTCTTGCAAATTGTGTGTATTCATTGGCACTGTATCTCTAAATTTTACTGAACTGATATTTTCTCACATTGTATCCAGAGATACGTTATTCCAGTCATGTAGGTTAAACTAAGGTCCAAAAATAATTTTTGTTCCAGGATTATAAACCCTCTAAATCCAGTGTTTTAGAATGGAAATCATGACAGCCTTCATCTATAGCATCGCAAATGTGGTGCTGTAATGTCCCTATCATCTCTTCAAAAGGTATGTCGCATAAATATGTCAGAATACTTGTCATGTTGTGAACACTTGCAAGTAGCAATTGGAGCAAATTTGCATAAACATATTAGAGGGAAAAAAACATATGCCTGGAGATCCAAATAGCACAGAAAAGAAAGCAACCAATGGTAAGAATAAAATTACACATACATTCAGGTTGTCTATTTCTTTAATTTCATTTTCAGAAACTCCGGCCGAGTGAGCCTTGTCTTGTGTGCAAATTCTTAGTTGCTCTCAGTGATTATTTTTATGAACAAAGGATAAAATAACATTTTTTCTCCCTCTACTTGCAAGTCTATAAATTATATCCTAACTGTGGATATTGTTCTTGTGCAAACAGGAGGTTTTGTTAAGTAATTTGAAATCATGGTATAAAGGTCTTCCATAAATGCTGTTCTAGGAGTATGTAGAGTCTCCCAAATGCAAAGACCCATGTGGATAGCTAAGGGACCTTCAGGTAATCATCTCAGATGGCATTCATAGTTCCTATACTTCAGCAACTGCATTGAGCCCCTGTGGCTGATTATCTGAAAAGTTCGCTCAGTCAGGCAGCGAGGGATGGCCCAGGATGCAGGAAGAGCCTGGGGATGAGGACCTTGACCCAGCAAGGCTCAAAACACCGACAATTTCCAAAGACAGGCTCCAGAGTGACTTTTGCAAATGCTCTGAGCATCCCCGTTCCTGCCAGTTTATACACCAGAGCTTCACTCTGCTGAGCACAGCCTGCCCAGAGGAAAGCCCTGCCGTGGTCATGCAATGTGTTTGGGAATGCACATGCCCCCCTCACACATAATCAAAGTTCAGTAGGTGTCTCAATTAAAAATATGCCCTAACCATTGAGCTCTCTGATAAAAGTCTGAAAGGTAAGGGGCTATTATGGCCGCATTTGAAGAAATATAGAAATAAAAGGAGGAAAAAGAACAGTACAGGTAGGCTTACAGAGGAACTGAAGAATATGAAGCAAAATTGCAGCCAAAATCCCAAATAGTTTTGCATAAGCATGACTAGTGTAGACCCTTATGGCTTCTCTGGTACTAATTAAAACCTCTTAGAAAAGGAAAATCTATTTACATGTTTTGCTGTACTGTCCAAGCTGACATGTAGCAGTCAGAAATTATTTTAAAAGCAATTTTTTTTTTCTTCTCAGGATGTATAAAGCAAGAAATACATGGAGAAATAGAGGTTGTGTTGTAAAATCCAATGAGTAAACTAAGAGATTTTTAATTTGGAGAGAGACCACTTGGGCTTTAAAAAGCCTTGTTAGCATCTTCCAAGTTCACTGCCCCTGCTGCTGACCCTGAGGGAAAAGAGATTTCAAAGATTGCCAAGTGACATAATTTGTGATGCTCACTCATTGATATTTAAAAATATTTTAACAGATCCAATTACGTGGAATAAAAGGATGCCATTACACAGAGCTTCCTACTTTTAAGACAGCAGAGTGCCAGAGTGTCTCAGCCTCATGCTTGGTATTATTGTGGATCATTAAAGGCAGGCTTTCCCTCCTCCCCTCCTCCCCCCCGGACCCCCAATTTTGATGCAGAAGGTCACATACAGTGTGTATATGTGTGTTTATATCATATACATTTTCTTAGCATCTCAACAATCTGTAGGAAAGAGCTTCCACAAAAGGAAAATACTCTGGGACCGGTGCCGTGAAACATGAAACTGCAATCTCCCTAGGAACATAGGAAGGCAATGAAAGTTTAGAAAAACTTTCAGTTTTTAATTCATGTTAAAGTCAGATGTTTCCAGACCAGAGACTGCTTTACTGCAGATCAGATTATACCACTGGCTTGCTCCCTTTTATTAATTTAAGCTGTCTCTGGCTGTGCTGAATGGAAAAGCCTCCCAGTCGCCAGTGGTTAGGAGTTAACAGGATGGCCGAGGAGAGCTCACATGCCTCAGCAGTTTTATTCAAAAATTCCATTTAAAAATGGAGACGTTTTACAGGACAATATAAACTCAGCTCTCTCTTACTTAAGACCCACATTTACCTCCATCTATACAGGTGCAGCCTACCTCACCTGATTTTTTTTCACACAAAAGTTTAGTTAAGACACTCTTATTTAAAAAAAATCATAAACCAGAAGGAAATACATCCTTGATTCCATCTAGTTCATTTTGTCCTGTATCCTTTCCTGCTCTGCATGTTCTAGGTGCAGCACTAAGGACCTTACAAGGCCAAGAGGGAAGATATGAAGATTACTTCCTTGGTTCTTTTACGCTTTGGTTTAGGGAAAGCTGTTTTCTGAAATTCTGTACAGACATACATACCTACGCACACATGTGCACACAAGCACATATATAAAAGAAATCTGTCTGGTGATTTTCTGAGATCAAAACTTCTTTTCCAAATCACTTGTTTCTCTTGCAATTTAATATCAAGCAGATTGAAATTGAGACTACTGTAATGGATCATAAATGATGGAGAGTGGATTATGCTATTATCTGCTGCATGCCACTCAAGACATTTAAGCAAAAGTATACATTTTTGAACAGGGGTGTTTTTACCACATAATCTCATATTTCTCTGGCCAGTTACTAGGGATAGTTTGTTATTTTTGAAAGGAAAACACTACTTTAATTACCTTTAATAACCTCTAGTTATAAAGAACTAGAGAAACAAACAGATTCAAATAAATTTTCAGCGGTAAAGGAAAATTTTCATTTTTGATAAATGTTATGAAAGGGAAAGATGATAAAATAAATGGGTTTTATTTAAGTTTTTACTCAATTTCAGTTGCCTGGATTTACTTCTTAGGACATTTTTTGTACATAGAGAATAATTTCTCACAGGTTGTTTAATGAAAAAGCATGTGTAACAGTAGAGTATAATAAATAGATGTAAGACAGCTGGAGTGAGTTTTAGTGTCCAAAACCAATGAGACTGAAGTTGCCTGGCAGTCCCAAACTTGCTGCTGATGTTTCATAGTATCACATCCAGGTTTGTTTGGTAGTCCTAACAAAGCACGCACTGTAACATCATATGGTAAAAAGCATGCTACATAAAGAGCTTGCAGTCTGAAAGGCAGAGATCAGGTATTTACTCTGATTTGTAATGGGACTTCTACGCAGAACCTCCCAGCTGGGTCTAAGTTTTACATGTTACCTTGGGGATCGGACTGGCCCTCGCCAAATACAGCATGTGAGTACAACATTCAGCATGAAAACAAGAGTGACGCAAAATCAGACCTGGCATCCAGTCTAGGCTTTATCCTCTTCAACTGCTAATGGGTATCATTTGCCAAAAGCTGGACCGAAGTTTATTTGGCACAAGCTCAACAATGGCAATTGTTTATGCAAAACGCCAGGGCAGAAATTGGTCCTCAGTGCCTTAAATCCCTGTTTGCTTTCAGAATGATATAATTTTCCGTTCACAGATTGCACAACGATAAATTCATAACCTCAGTGCCATTATTTCATCCAAACAGAAGAGCTTTTGGAAGCAACTGAGGATAAAATCTAGGCCTGTGATGTCCGTGGTTATTTCAGATCCACTGGGTTTCAGATGCACACAGATTGCTTCTGAGGTTGTAGCACTGCCTATGAAAAAGAGGATGGATGGTTTTGACCACTTTTTTAGATACAGCAAAATGGAAAGAAATTTACATTCTCTGTCTTACTTTTTTACTGGTTTCCTCTTTTTCCAATAATTGTTCAAGAACAATGTATGGGACTAACCAGACTGAGCAAAAAAAAAGCTGCTAAAATACTGTAATATTATTGGCCAATTGTAAATACAGTACTCATAAAGTTAAATTAATTTCTTCTTGGCATTTTATCCTCCTATACCTCAGCTCATCCCAGTTAGGAACTGTGATTTATTTCATAATTTTCACAGAAAGCATTTTGCAGCTTTGGTGGAATTAATTACTATAAAGAGATACAGGAATGTGACAGGGGAAAAACATCTGGGTTTCGTGTCATCTGTAGTATCTACACAATTTATGCGTCTCATCACCTCCGTACTTTAGTACCTGTGAGTGATGTCATTAAAAGCTTTATAATAAAGATATGTAATATTATAACCTTGATTTTCCTTTCATAATATTGTACTAGTTGGGTAACTGATAGGAAGCCCTTTATCCTGCATTTTTTGCAGAGTGTAACAAGTTGAGATTTCTTTTTATTGGAAAGTTTTTATTCAGTGAAACAGGGTCTGCCCCCAGTCCCTCTGTAAGAAAGCCTGTGAGGGTATGGAGCTGGTGGCTGTGGAGCTCACGTTTCTCCCAGCGTTTCTGGGGACTTGCCTTAGACAGCTAAATTGGCATCACCAAGAGGGGGTCCAAACCTGCTAACCACATCTGTGAGCGTGAAACAACACCCACATTGCAGGAGGACATAGTTAAGGAGTGGAAAAAAGACAAACGTTGTACCTATCTACAGGAAACAGGATCCAAGGAACTGTAGGATGATCAGCAACTCAGTCTCTAGGAAGATTATGAAGCAAATCCTCCCTGAAGTCATTTCCAGGCACATGAAGGACACACGCAGGTGGTGACTGGGAACACGCAGCATGGATTTACCAAGGGCAAGCCATGCCTGACCAAGCTGGTGACATGAGTGGCTGTGTAGATAAGAGGAAAGCAGTGACATAAGAAAAATAAAAACCAAAAATCGTGGTGAGGGTGTGTGCACTAGAACATGTTTCCCAGAGAGTTGGTGGAGTCACGTCTCTGGAGACAAAACTCAAATAGACATAACCATGGGCAACTTGCTCTAACTGGCCCTGCCTTGAGCATGGGGTTGATCTAGAGACATCCAGAGGTCTACATGTTTCTGTGATTCTATGACAAAGTGAACCCCACAATCCCACAGAGCTTCTAGTGCATCAGAAAAATAATCGGGAGTCCCAGTTTTAAATATCAAAGGGTACCAGGATACAGTGTACCAAGATGCTTAGCAAACTGTTCTGCATACCTCCTTCCTCGTTCACCTCCCCTCCTGTTAGATGACGTGAATGAACTCAGTGTTTTCCAATGGTTCCACTGACAATGAGTGAAGAGAAGTTATTTTCTTTTTTCTATGTCTGGTTTTCCTGACAAGATGACTAGACAAATAGAATAATAAGTAAAAAAAAATATAAACCAGTTGCATATAATTTTCTGTTGACTGACAATAGTCTTGGAATGCAGTCACTGACCTTCTGATAAGTGTCTTGGATGTATGGTCAGCAAATTAGAATAGCTGGGATAAGATGTGTTGATCTTGGATCTGAGCCTGATTTTGTATATTTTCATTTAATCAATTCAAAACTAAATGTTGGAGGAATGAGGAAGCAATCTCCCCACCCATTTTCAGGCAGAATCAGCTGTAATGTCCTACTCTATGGTTTATTTTTTTTATACTCCAAACTGTATAGACAATGAGATTTTTTAATTACTTATTTTATCTTACTGATAAATTTCCCTGTCTCTTTTCTTAGAGCTAATCAGGCATAGACAGTTGCTTCAAGAACTGCAATATTAAAATTTAAATATAAACAACAAGAAACTCCTAACACGTCAAAACTCCTTGTATGAGACAGACAAATTATGAAAAAGGACCCCTGTAAACACAATTATTTTATTACTTTTTTATTTTCTTTTTTTTTTACATTTTTTGCATATTTAGACACTTATGAACACTTACCAAACAGCAAGGAAACTTTCTCCAAGAAATAATAAATTTACCTAAACCCATCATTTCACTGTTACCATTTTTAAAACCCTTGATGACTTCAACCCAAATTTGCCAAGTCCTTTCAGCTGGGAAAAATGTGGAGATTATTTTATTTGCCTTTAAGTCAATGCTGTGCCCTAATCTCATTCCATTTCCATCCTCTCCATGACAAGTCTATTTAAAACCACCTTTCAGGGCTCCCAAGCAGTAACTTAAGTGTCAAGCTTAAGTCACTCTGTGGCATGGGACTTTTAAGCTGTTTGTCACTACACTGTTCCAAAAGTGTCCTGGAATGCAGGTGTCCCACCTCCAGGTTCAATACTTATTCACTAAGCAGAAGAGTCATTCAGTCTTGCGCTTAACAACAACTGAAGGATTTCATATGAAACAACAGCTGTAATGGATGATCTCACAGTTTAATAAACAAGATACTGTCTTGGAAGCTGGGAGTTAGAGACTTAAATTCCTTCAGGTACAGGTGGAACTGGGGTCTTTAGTCACTTCCCACAGCATGAGAGCCTAACACCTTTGTGAGTCCAGCCCTTCAATTCCTCGTCTTCCTTTACAATAAATTTAATGTTTAACTCCACTAGAATACATTTACACAAACTGAATTTTCTAATTCTTAAAAACTCCACCTGTACAAAAGCTTCAATGTCAGAAGTGTTTTAATCCTGTGGGATATGATGCAACTGAAAAAACTTCTTTGCTAAACATAGCGACTCTTAAAAAGAGCCTTGGAAAACAGATGTGTTAATAGTCTTGAATGGAAAACACTATATACTCACCACCATCCATTCTTTAGCTTAGGATGGAAAATAAATGACACCAGTCTTCAGAAGTTCCTATTTAAAGATTCATTGTGCTTCTGGCAAATGTCAACAATCAGGATGGGAGAGACAAAAAGTGTAGGTGATCATAAAGGGAGAATTTGGCTGGCAGTTTGTATTTAGGATTTCCCCAGTGGGGGGAGGTAGAGAAGGTGAGATTTCACCTACTTTCTAGAAAGTCATTCTTTTAGTTTGAAAAGTCCTCAAGATATGACAAGATCACTCACACTAGGGCTGTGCTTCTGAGATTTCTGGACTGTAGCAAATGCTTTTTGTTCCACAAAATCCTACAACTACAGATTAAATCAACATGCACAGTTGGTAGTGACACTTTTTTAACAGCAGTGAAATAAAATGACTGGTTCTGTGACAAAAATATCCTTTTAATTGTCCAGTCTGGGCAATGACCCAAGGTAAAAACAAGCAGGCTAAATGGCCCATTGCCATATCTCTCAAGAAACAATTATAATATTGTTCTTCTATTCCTTGTGTTGGCTGGATTCCCATTTCTTAATCTGTCTGTAAGGGCTGACATTATTATTTCTCTGTATTTGCTTTTTAAATTGTGGCTTCTAGAGTTTCTCTTTTCATCTCTCTCGACCTCTTTCTCACACTTTTCTGCTTTGCTACTGAATTTTCTCATCTATTCCATTTCCCTGTTTTTATGTCCCGACATTAGTTGCTAGTGATAGTTGTGAGGTTAACTTAAATCTGTCTAGTTTCCATTCACTTCTTTATCTTCCCCAGAATGGGATCATGCCATCAAATACCGAAAAAAATGCCAGTTGTACATTTAGAGAAGGAAAGCATGAAAAAGGATCCCATTCTTCAGGCAAAAAGGAAGGTGTCATAGGATGGCTGACCATAGGTGTCATATATTGGTGAGGTGAAATGCAGGCAGTAAGCTCAAGAGAAGGATCCAAAAACTAGCATCAAGGCAATACACAGCACAGAAATCGGTACTGAGGGGAGCACATGGACAATTACTTTACACTTGAAGCCATCTTGACCACACAGAATATCCATTAGTGTGCTTACCTATGGTCTGCATGAGGCACTTGATTGGAAAAGAGGAGTCCATACTCTAGTCCTGTCATGTTCTTGGCACTGATGAAAGCAAGGGTGGAGAAACAAGGTTTTCAGAGGAGCTGGTCTCAGAGGACCTTGCCACTGTCCTTGCTGATGTTTCTTGTTGTTTCCATTCACAGAGGCTTATTAAAACTATCAAATCTGAAAGCAGTTTAAAAAGCATGCACAGTGATACTTCCTGTAATGTGAACCAGGATGCTGTTACAGCCGTTGGGATACAGTGGCAACTCTGAAATTGCTTTAATAGTAAACTTACTGCACCTCTGTCCCTCACCCAGAGTCCTGCTGACTGTTCCTTGTGAATTGAAAGGACAAAGTGTTGGCATTAAGAAATTAAGAATATTAAACAGGTAGGAGAAGAGAAGATGGCTCCATTTAGAGCAGTGAGAGTGGACACAAAGGAAAGCCAGCTTAGCCCCAGGGGTGTATGGGAGCCCCATCCTCTGCCTCCCCTGTTTGCTCTCAGGTAGAGCTTGGTGGGGAGAAATTTTGGAAGAAAGGTCCCTGGGCAGCTAAGAATGAAATATGCTTTTAAGCATAAAGCAGATTGAATTTTATTGCTTTTGTTTCTCTGTGACCCTACCTCATACTTCTCAGTTCAGATCTTCACTTCTTGTTTTTCCACAGGAATCCAACATATTTTTCTCCATTAAGTTGTCTGATCTTAAAAATGAACCCAGAAGTAACTGTCAAGCCAGGGTGCACTCGTCTCTAGTAGTGGTGAGCCTAATTAAAGTGATGAATTAAAGCGACCACAAGGGACACCCATAACACGAGACACATTTGGGAGGGCCAGGAGCTGGATTTGCCTTCGGTTTAGACAGCACGAGAGCTGAGATTGCCAGGCACTAACTTCTAAGGAAAAGTTCCTCCTGGACTGCACCAGCCAGCACCCATGTGGCAGGGAGCAGACAGCAGAGACACAAGTCTCAGCCCTCGGCCATGCCCAGGCTGCCACGCACACTCAGAGCTTGGCATCAGATTTTTAGGAATTGCTGAGCTGTGCATCACAATGCCCAACTTCTTTTAGGACCTGACATTTTTGTCCTGAAAAATCAATGTATATAAGTATCTTTTTGGCAGAGCGGTGCAGAAAATGCCGAGGGAATGAATCTCAAATGTTGCTGCAAGAAGGACTGGAGGAACTGTGTCTGTCCCCTCAGCATGAAGGTTAACACTGAAGAAGCACATTAGCAGGAACAGTGTGCCACTAAACACACCATCAAAGGGAGGCTGAAGGAATTATGTGGCCCTTTTGCTCCCTGCTATAGTCTCAGTGGCCCTTTCGAGGCACAGGGATAAAGCAAGCACAGGTCCACTCGGACACACAGATCGCCCTCCCGTGTGTACTGATCAAAGAGAGAACCACATCACCCACAACCACAGTCAAACATTCGTTTTCATCTGTAGCCCTTTGTTGGCAGAAAGTGATCAGAACGATTGCCTTTCAACAGCAACAGAGTTAGAATTTTATTATTATTATCATTTTTAATGGAAAGCAATTGTCCTTGCAGGGTAAAATTTAAAGATAACAAGCTGGAACCATGCACAGCTTTATTAACATAGTGAGCTGAATTCCTCTCCCCCCCTCCAAACACAAACCCATGCTGGGCCTATGAAATGAAAGCTGTCTTTAATGAAACAAGGAAATGACATGACTGAATGAATGGAGCTGCCTAACAGACCCGTGTCTGATAACTGAAGAAACTCTCACTGAGAGAAATGAACTGTGAATGTTCATTACAAAAACACCTATTAAGAGATAAAGGACAACAATCTGACCCCAAAACAAATGTTGTTTAAGATCTATCCTCCATTAACGTTTTATACTCACCTATATATTTCTCTTAAACTATTGGAGTCATGTAATCTAAAGAGCTTCCTCACAGCCTGCTGGCCATTTCAGCAAAGGTCATCTCTAATTGGGGTTACTCTCTGGAAATAAAAATTAAGTACATATTTCTGTATGATTTAGGAGACTACCTCTAATTACTGGGGGAATATATACTTCTATCAGCATCTCAGACATGATTGTACTATATTGTATTTGTTCACATAATGCATTTGCTCTCCACTTTCTTCCCATCCCTCCTTCCTTCAGGGCTGTCTCGAAAAGTTAGGATCAGTATGTGCAACTATACAAAACCACTGTATCCCCTTGTTCCATTTACAGAAGAAGAAAGGTGTATCCCTAGTGGTTATGTCAGCAACGACAGTATTGGATCCCTTTAGGGTAGTGACTCATCCAACTTGGTAAATCACTGTCTTTTTTTAAATGGTCAGCTTGGTCTAGTTCCTCCTCTTTAGTAACTCATTTTGTGATAGTGCCTATCTTTTTAGGCCAGATTTTTTCACAGCCTTCCTGATTTTGATAGACATCAGTCATCTCTTGTTTCTATCGCTTGGCCATCTGCTCATCAGTTTTCTCTTAGTTTCCTTAAGAATATGAGTAAAAATGACTGCGCTAGCTCTGATCAAATGTTTAGTTAGCTTACTACCCCACCTTTGGTAGTCATCAGTAGCCGATATTAAAGAAAGCAGGTAAGGAATAGTTCTTCCCTGTTGACAGCTTCCCAGCTTGTAGCAGCTAGCAATTTAAGGACTTCCTTTGCAGTAGGGTGTGTCCAGGCCATTGATTTTATTAGCCTGCTCACGGCCTCTCCTCTGCCTATTCTTTTTCTACTTTATATCTATTTTTAGTTTACACAACATCCTGTGGCACTACTAGCACAATGCATGAAAAGAAGTTCTTCCTTTTATTTTGATTGTAACAGTGCTACTTGTTAATTTCATCGGATGACTTCATACTTGGACACTGTGAGAAATACCACAACTTCATTCATGATCTTATGATTTTGTTGACCTGTACTATGCTATCTTTTAGAGGTTCTCTTTCCACCATGAGGACTCCTGCTCCTTTTGCTTATTACTTTGTATTTCTTCTTGGATGAAGATTGCTCAGTATCTCCGGTCTTTCTTGTTTCCAGTGTTTTTTTTTTCCTTTCTCACTTAACTATATCCTTTTTGAGATAAGGAAACTAGAACTGCATGCAGCATTCAAGAACAGACACAAAATGTTTTCTGCGTTTGCTTGCTTGTATGTTTCCCTTTATTGGTTTTTAAATGTATCTGAACTTTCTGTATGGCATTTTTTAACACTGATGTTTTCTCCAAATTGTACACAATACTCCCCAGCTATTTTTTCTACTTCCTTTAGTGGACATCATTATATGTGTATATAAGTAGGCTATTTTTGTCTACAATGTATGTTGCTTTGCATTCATGAGTACTGAATTCAGCTGATGAAAACTTAATATTTTCAATGGCCAGTCCCAAGTTTAACTACTCTGAAAAATTTTGTATCAAATCTGTGATCTTGCTAATTAAAACAATGGACTAAAACCATTGGTAGATCATTTATTTTGTATTAGAGTTTTGTTTGACTTTTTTGGTAAATAATGCCTTCTACTCATGATCTAATGGTATTCTTTCTGCCCATTTTTTCCAAAACCCTTTCTATAATTGGGGGGTTGGAGACGGAAATGGATCTGATGACCTCCAGAGGTTCTTTCCAACCTCAACCATTTTGATGTTCTGTGATTCTATGATAGAGCTTATTTTGGGCACTTCTTCCCTGGGTGGCCAGACTCTGGTATGAGAACCCTCCAAACCCTTCCATCAACACTGATATAAAGGGTCCACTTAGCTTTTCTGCCTTATTTTCCTTTAGTTCTCCTTTTCAACTCAATTGTCTGTTGGCCCTACTGGTTCTCAGCAAGCTTCCTACTCCTGAAGTTTTCAAAATGTTTTTATTAATAGTTTTTATGCCTTTAGCAAGTTGCTCAGAAAAATATTTTCTGACCTGCCTTATTATGGTTTACATTTAACCTGCTGAACTTTAATCTCTTTTCCATTTTCTTCAGCTGAATATTACTTCTGATTTTGTGGAATGCCTTTTATTCTTTTGGTAGCTTGATGGCATGTATATTTACTGTGGGCTTCTAATTCAAAGACTTTTAAGTGTTGTTTTTTATTATTATTTCCTTTCAAGTAAATGTCTGACTATGTCATAAAGACCTTCATGAAGTAAAAATTTTTAACGATAAAATGTTATGTACTGGACTTTAGGCTTTTTTTTCCCCAGTAGTTAAGACTGTTTCATTCAAGTATATTATGGTCACTATTACAGAATGAATGTTCAGGAGGAAGATTTATGCATTTTCAGTTCTTTTCCTTTATCTCAAAGAATTGTCAAGAATGTCATTTGTACTCGCTAGTCCTCAGTAGTGTGACTGTAAGTTACTTCTTCCACTAACTCTGAAAAGTGAAACACAACCTCCTTCTGTGCACTACAACTGACTTTGCAGACTGCAATTGCCTTACATGCTGAGGAATTCCTTCTTTATCATATAACTAGATTATATACTAGGTAGCATGTACTTTTTCTGAAAATTCTAGCCAGATGATACTAAGAAATGAATTTTTAATTAAACCAGCATGGAAATTCCTTTGAAAATCTGATTCCTGGTGCTTCCTAGCAGCAGGCAAATGAGATTTCCCTCACCCCCCACCCCCGACCCCCCTTATTATTTTTTGAGACTTTTTTTGTTGTTTATAGGAAAAAAATACTTACGCTAACATAACTTGCTAAGTAAAATGTCCCTTTGGCAACTGTCCCAGAACAGCAACTATAAACACATGTTTAGGTTTTAAGCAGTGTTATACACTAGATAATTTATCATTTCCCTGCTATGGCCATTTCATTTCAAGTCATTAGTCAGACCTGTACAAATAAATCACAACTAACAAAACTTTAACAATCCATATAAAGGAAATGGCATTCTCGTCTTTTCTGTATTTGCAGAGAAAACTTGTAAGGAAAATTTAATAGAGGTGTAAAATGCTTACTTTGCTTTCTACCTTATTAAATTATATTCCTGAATATTTTGTTTCACTGGTGGATTCGTTCTTTCGATAGTACCGGTCTTACTTCTCTGTTTTCAAGTATACATTCCTTTGTGTTTTGTTTGGCTGAGGAACCCTTCCTTCTCTCTTCTAGTCTGTAGGTTACTCATCTTATTTCCCCCGACTACTTCAAGCGCAGAGTATGTTTTTCAGGGGTGCATATCACATAATTCTAGCAGGTAGGCTGATGAAAAAGAGTTAGACTACTGCGACTGAGATTTCTTCACCAATAATCCGTGAAGTTTTGGAGCATAATTCAGCTACATTTTGAAGGAGAAATTTAGGCATTTGAATGTGGCCCACTGCTGACTGCTGTCTGCAGTAACGTATTGGCTGTGTGTGTGCTCCAACAATAAGTTTTGGCTTTGCCTTAATAATAGTGGTTGTGATTAAGACTTTAGAAGAAAAGAAAAAAAATATAAAAACCCCCTCCAAACCTATTTCGGCCATGATCCTCAGCCATAGGATATTTTTTTATTCTTTAAATTATGTAAATTATAAAAACAAATTGGCTTACAAACACTTCCCGATCATGCAACTTTAAACCTTCCTTTATTCCTCAGGGACATCTTTTCTTGTTCTAGAAAGCAGATCTAAGAGTAAGACTGCGCTACTTAAGAAATGCTCAGTTTTAACCTTTCTAGCAAGTTTGTCAAATAGCTTAGGGAAGTGTTTTCATCTATGCATTTCAAATCAGACCAGGGCAGGCCAAGGAAAAGCCTATCAACCTAAACCCATTAAGACTTCCATGAATGTGGGGGGCAGGGGGGAGGACAGGGGGAATGTCTTTCATGGGCCTTCTGTTTGATTGAGATTGTATTTAAATTTGAGAGCTTATTATATTTACAGCTGTGACTACGTTGCTATGACAGCAGCAACACTGCCATCCCTTTTACAGGAAAAGGACAACTTTTTACGTATTCCTTCGTACAGCTTGAGTTTCATCCCTTTCTTACACCCTTTTCCATTGCAACTTATGCACAAATACATTTTGCCTAGCCCCTTGCCTGTTTTTTTTTTTTTTCTGGGAAAAGTTACTTAAGAGTAGCTTAGATCCAAGTAATTGGGCAGGGAGGGGTAGTTCTGTGGAGCTGGTTCTCGACACTTTGCTTAAATCTTCACCCTTTTTCCCCTGCAACCTAAACCATGCTGCACGCCCTGCTTTGAGCCACACATGCTCCTGGCTTCATGGTCACAATACCACAGCTCAAGAGCGAGCAAGGCACTCTCTTGTTTCTTGGAAAGAGGGGCCCGTCTGCCTGTCTGTCTGTCTGTCAAGTGTGTGAACTCCCACTGTTCCCCAGAGTGCCAGCAGAAAGCAAATCTCATTGCGCCTGCCATTTCCTAGCCAACCCTAGCACAATGGAGAGCATGTAAACAGTTGGCTGGGCTGATTGTTACAATGATTGAAGCAAATCAAGGGCAGCTTTGCCATGAACAATGAAATCTGCACTCTGTATGCAAATTCCTCCCTGCTTTCACTTCTGTTTCTCATCTGTGCCAGCATGGTCTTAGCAAACCTCCTATGAACTACAAAACAAGTTACGAAACCTTGCAGATCACTGGCCTTTTATTACAAGCTTTCAGTTTCACTTACTTTGCACAAAACATGCCTGAAAGCAGAACCCAGGCTGCACAGCTGGACTCTTTCAGGCAGCTGTTGTCTTCCCAACCCCATTTTTTTTAATAGTGGGCTTTGTCTTCTTATTTGCAAAGTTATTAAATAAAGTGATAGAGAAACGAGACAAAGAAAGAGTGAATGCATTTTGTGAATCCCATGGTTCTCCATCTTTTCTATTAATCACAGCGCGAGCTGGCTGTTAGATTTACCAAACTCATTATAGTTCAGGAATGCCTTATATAATTTAGGAAAGAGCGTTATTTTTATCTATCTTGCAGAAGTAACCTTGCGTGTCAGTGCTGAGGTCCCAGCACCTGCCTTACCCTTGGCTATGTGTGAATGGCCACATGCCAGCTGCTGAACTTAAGCACGTGCTCTCCTCACTGATATGAAGCTTGAGACGTTCAAGAGGCCAATTCCCTGGCTTTCAGTGTTGCATTGAACCTCTCCATGTAAGCTGTTTTGTTTTGAAAAACACGTTGGTCCTTTCTGGGCCCTTGTGCTGAAATAGGGTTATACCATTAATTCAGTTATAAATATTTCTGCTTTGTCAGAATATGCATTTCCGCTCAACCCATTCCTATGTGTAGTTGGAATTGTGATGATTTGTCCTAATTGTTAGTAGTCATTATTAACAGTCATTCAATGGACACTCTCTGTTATTAGTTTGAGTTGTAAGGGAACATTGGAATTTTGTTTCTGAAGACTTCACCTCCTGTTGGAAAATTCTTTTGATACTTTTTGTACAAATGAACCACAACTCAGGGTTGTCTTCACGTAACTACCAGGTTACTACACCTGGTAACATGTATGGTTGCTAGCATCCTGCATTCGCCGCATTACTTGGCTTGTGCTAATAATCCCCAGTTTGCAGACACACTGTATTGCGTATTACATAACATGGCATGAATCCAACACAGCATGCATGAATGCTGAAGAAGAGGGAGGGAGAGGAGCTCATCACAGAATAATCTTTGCTTTCTTGTTTTGGTTGCTGAGCGAAGAACTGTTCAGCTTCATGCTACTTGGTTTCATTCCCACATTGAGGTCCCATCCAGAGAATCTATTCTTTTCCCTAAATTTCTGGAGATGGCATGATGGGACTGAAGGGCTCCAAATTAAGGTTCTCTAAGGATTTAAAGAGGAGGTCTTTGGACCAGTCTGCAAGATACAGAAACATGGTCTATCAGGTGTTTGCTTTCTTCAGAAGTGAGGCTTGTGTGAATGGAGCAGAAGCATGGCCAACACAGGAATGTAAGCAGATCAGTGAATTTAATTGAAGGGAAAAGAAGGTGATAGTAGAAGAAAAACCCCACCTAATAGCAACTGTAGGAAGATAGCAGATGATAAGGAATCTAAATTGAAAACAATGAGCCAGAATCCAATATTGCTAAAGAGGTCGGTCACAACCCCGTGTTGGGTTAGTCTTGTTGTAGCTGGGATCTATGGCCCTGGAAAGGTCAGTCAGGCTAAGCTGCAAGCCACCCTAAACTGAGGCCAGAGGTTTTGGGGACTGCACAGAACCTTGGATGGAGAGAATAGTTATGGCTGTGTTTGTATTAAGACAGTGAGCATTTTGTATTTATTTATTATGTTTTAGTACAAAAAGCAAATCAAAGCCAACTAAAATGTTTTTGTTTGGTTGGGTTTTTTTGTTCCTCCCCACCCCCCTGCAGGCAGATCCCTCTTTATAAGGAGATAAACAGCATCACATGTAGCCAGCCATTATCAGGGTACCCATACCCCAAGTACTGCAGCTTTGACTGCTTTTTCTAAAAGTAGGTTTCCATTAGTGTGAGTCTAAAACCTTGCACACCCTCAGTTGTGTAGTAACGTAATCATCTTTCACTGTCAGAGAAATGTTTGGTGAAGAGGTTGTGTACATCTGCCTTGGACATAAACATTAGCTCAGTGACAAGCAATATCCTCTCTAATGTTTCTGTATAAGCAGAGCTTTCAAATAGTAATGAGACCTATCTTGAAGAGCCTCTGAGATAATCCTCTTTAAAGATACTTTGCTTGATATTCTGTCCCATTTTTTTCAATATTTATGGATATAACAAATCTTTTAGTCACTCCATGTTTATATCATTAATGTATTAAGAAATGAGTGACCAATTAGCCTGTAAAACCTGGTTTCACAAAAAACTCTACTTAGCACAGAGTTTCAGACTTTAATTAATATTAGAAAAAACAAATGAAAGCAGGAAGCAAATCAAATGCTTTAGTTAGACCCTTTCTGATGACATTCTGCTTTACTTTCCCTTCATTCTTTTTTGCCTTCAGTCCAGCCATTTGATCTTCATAAAATATACTTTCCAACAAAAGAAAATATTGTACATTCTTGCCCACAAAGCATCCAGACCGTTCATTACTTAATCAGATATGAAAGCAAAGTCTCATAAGTTGGATTGTTTAAAGAAGCTGTATTTAACTTATGGTCAGGTATTGTTCTCCCAAGACATTTTTTAAAAGACCAAGGAAAAATCTTGTGCTGTGTATTTTTATATCCAAATAATAATTTAATTGTAAATAAAGATTGCTTTCACAGGAATTATGATTAGCATGCTGCAATATGTACTGGAAAAAATAAAATTATGGAGCCTGTATGTCAATTCTTGAAGACGTAACGCTTTCAACATAAATCAATCCATTAACCAGTGTCCCTTGGCTGCAGTTTATGGCAACACTGGCACAAGTGCAGAGCTTTACAGAAGAGAGGGTGTGAAGAGCATGCAAATAGATAAACGGCTATTACCTGGAGGAAACAGTTTGGCAACAACTGAAGTTTAAATTTTTCTATCAAGTCAGCACTTTAGCAGGGCAATTCAAGTTTGTGACCTCCTGTCACATACCTGAGCTGGAGCCAACACCAATTGGCTGCAAAAGTGTAGAGATCATTTCTCTTATAATCCATCCCGCTATATTTCTTGGGATGGAATTTTGACATATGTCAGGCATAATTTCCTCTTTTGAAAGAGGCAGAATTTCATTTCATTTCCCCCTTACCTCCTGGGTTTTTTAGAAATAGGAGTTTATGTAATTTAGACAAATGTTACAGAGTTTTGACTACAATGGCCTATCTTTTTTTTTGTCCGGTTCTTCAGGAGCAAATATATTTTGCTCCAGATTGTTCCTTGCTTTTTACTAAGGGGGTTTTGTGTTCAGCATTATCTTTGTAAGTGAGATTGATTGGTGCTTGCCCTTATTCAGCTCCTTGTATTCAAAGGTGTATTTCAGGACTGAAGAAAAAACCACTTCTCAATAGAACTATGTATTAGTTTTGACAGTATTTCAAATGTTCCTGAGTCTGTTTACCACCATGCAGAGCAGTAGAAAATGAAATCTAGAATGCCCATTTAAAGTTAAATAGATTAAAAATTGGGTAAGTATAATTATAACCATTTCATTCAGTTAAAATATTATTGATATCTGTATATTTAGATACTAAACAGAGAAAGCTGACACTAAATTGCAGCTGACCTAAACCACATCAACTACTTTCAAAACCAACTAAATAGAAACGTTTACTTATTTCTTTCCTAAGCATGTTATTTTTCACTCTTACCCTAATTCCTAGTCTTTTGAGACCTGTTAGCTAAACACAACAGATTTCCTCAACACATTGAGCAGTCTTATTTGCATTCAGAAACAGAGTTCTTGCTTTGGATGGTATTACTTTTGAGCTGGAAATGGTAAAACCTGTGGTGCTAAAAGACTTATAATAGCTCCATCAGATTAGAAGTCTATGATGTTTATAGGTATATTACTAATGGAGCTGATATTGAATATTTCAGAATGAAAAATTTGGCTTTAGTTTCTTTATTGCTTGCATAATATCTTTGATAAGGTGTCCTGTATTAAGGGAAGATTCTCAGCTGGTGTAAGTCAGAGTGTTTTCACTACATTCAGTACAAGATGAGGATTTAGACAGTGAAAAGTTCATAAATATTCATCTTGCTAGGTGTGCAACTCAGTTTTGACTGGGTGATAAATCACAGGGTTTCTTTTCCTTCATGAAAAGATTGTGTAAGAACTTGAAGAACATGTGTTTCTGAGTACAAAAATGCATATTAGAATGAGTTTTAACAAAAAATTGCTGAATACAGCTTTATAACTCCTTTTTTCACAACTCTTTGTGCCAGTAAAATTAGGAACATTTAAAGGTATAGCATAACCAAACTGACATGAGAGCAGAGAATAGAAAATCACTTCAAATTTGCACAAATTTTTATCTGAAAAAAAACCCCAAATATCTTTCAAATCTGATGAACTGCCTATGTTTGTAATAAATTAATAGAAAACTGGAAGCAGTCACTGCGATCTTCTGATTAGACCTCCCTAACACTGATCAGAACATTATATTGCTGTTTGAATAAAGGTTTATGTTTAAAAAGGAAAGAACTCTGTCTTGGTTTACAAGTCGTCAAGAAGAAAGAGACTTCATCTCAACTTTTGCCAAGTTTGCCAAGTTGCTTCAATTATTCATTAAGTTGGCTTTTGAAAATGACATATTTTCTATTTCTTACAATCTAGTATATGGCTGGGAGATAATGACCTGTGTGGCTGACTCATTTTTCACTTGACATGGGTAAAATTCCACCCAAGAAAAGTGAGTAGAGAATCTGAGACTCCTGATTCAGATAGAATAAAGATCCCAAATTTCATATTCATATCTGAATTATCCATAGTAATTAGCCTTCCATGATTTAAAGAGGCCAAAGAACTTCATAAAACTGGGTACTATTTTAATAATAGAGTTTTATTGACTATCCATGGGAAAGAGGAAGGAGAGGCTCATTTATCTATCTGGCATTCAGTTTGAATCGAGGAAATTTTTCTCCATTGGAAATAAAGAAAACAAGAAAGATATTGGTATCTTGCCTCCAGCAGAAATGTGATCAAAACCAGCTGTGAGTACAGACTAGATAGATGGAGGCACAGGCTACGTATGAAGGTAAAGCAGTAATGCAACAAACTGTTCAGGGGCTGTAGGACTCTGGAATCACTGGAAAAATTAACTAGGATCATCTGATTTGCCTTTTAGATAATAGGGACATCTTTCTGCCCTGAAACACGGATGCAGAGCCTAGCGATGAAGCAGCAGGGACTTCGGACTTGCTTACTAGTAACCCAAGCTTCTTCTAAACCTCGATAATACTTTCACGGCATGTTAAAGAAGTCAAAATGTGTGTCAGGACCCCACAGTGCTATAGAAGCACCTGTGGCTGCATCTCAACAGACTCAGGCTTGAAGGCTCTTCCACAGCTATTTAGTCATCAGCACACTAACACGGGGTTTTGGCTTGTGCCATGTCGTGCTTGCCGAGACGTTGGCTGGGGCTGCTGCAAGGGATGGCACAAGTCAGGGATGGTTCCTAGCGACGGTATAGTGAGGTAAGACTGTCCTGGGAAGGGAGAAATCTTGGGTGCATAGGTGGGACTCCTACTGCATCCTCCAGAATGAAGACTGGTGAGTAGGCCCAGTACCATTTTATTTGCTAGCATAGAAGTAGTCTTTATGAATGCTTAACAAGAAGACAGTGTGCCCTACAAAAGCTATAGTCTAAGAGACTATAGTCTAAAGTCTAAAAAGCAAGAGATATCGGGTAGACACAGAGAGGACTGCAAGATAACAGTGAAAGAGAGACAGCAGTTGTCATCAGTGATCTCAGCACGCTGGCGGCTGTTTCCATTGAAAACGTTGCAGGAGCAATGATTTTTGGTGTGTCTACATGTTACAGATATCGTCTTTATTGTAAATGATGCTATGCAAGGGCATCTCTGGGCCACAGAAATCCAAATAATGGTTAGAGAGCTGTTTTTACTTCCACATAACAGCTGTATACTAAAATATACAGTCATGTGGTAGAATCATCTGGTTAGTAGTTACTTGCTGATGACTGCTTCTCTGAGATACAGGAGGAGCTAGGCAACAGCTCCTGTGCCTGCCTGCACACTCCATGGTCAAGGCTCTACTAGTGCCTAAGTGACTCAAGGTCTGAATGTAGCTCAGATCCTTGTTTTTGTGCTCTGTAACCTAAAGGAAGTCCTTAAAATGGCATCTGCCTGCCTTTTAGTTGCCAGGCTGAAAGATCAGATGCCCTTTTACAGGATGAACCTGAAGTCATGTGCAAACTTGGGCAGATGCTCTCCTGCCATATCCTACCCTTTCTCAGCAGCACTCATAATGGCAAAGAAATAGAGGAAATCCACTGTTCGCAAAGTGAGGCAGAATGCAGCTCTCTTATGTGAAGGCACAGGATGACCAGTCCTTCTCTGGCATCAACCATAGATGGTCCTTCCCCAGGACACTATGTCTTGGGGAGGAATGGAGAACAAGCTAGTCCATGTACTGTGAAAGAATTCATAGAACTTACATGAATTCAATGTAGTGAAGATCAGTTATATTCTTCAAAGGGGAAGAGGGTGATGATTTCTATTTCAGATATAGTTTGCCTTTTCTCATTGAGAACTTGCCTTCTCAGGAGACTATTTTATCAGAGTGCTATAAACCCCTGCGTATTAGGATTAATAATTAAAGTACTAATATATTTTTAACTATGAAATTGCAAATGCAGCCGTAATGCAGTTGCACAGAATCTACTTAGCATGCCTGCTGCAAAAAGGGATGTATGAAATTTTCATGAATGTTTTATATTGCAGATAGGCAGAATCATTCAGTGCTTAATGCTGCTTAATAATAGCATTGCAAACAGTTTTCTAAGGCAGCAAGCTGTGCTGCCAAATATATATGAAGTGTCACTCATCCCACCAAAAATAAGCCTACTGATGATTACAGGATTATACTGCATATAACATGCACATGCACACACACACACACGCAATGATGCACTCCCTCATCTCTCTCTCTACTTACAGACCCTCCCACGGAGTAAGCAGCAAAGCACGATACTCATCTTTTAAATGGTTAACAGCTTCAGCCTGAGTTACCATTTTCCCTCCACAACTGTATGTACCTATCTGAGTAAATGATAAAATAAGATGGACAGTGAAGGATAGAGCATTTTGACATTTTAATCACTGTTATTGCTTTAGTCACATTTCAGTGTTATGCTGAGGAGGAGAAACTGGAAAGAATGGGAGGTAATGAGCTAGGAAGAAATACTTCTGTCGTGACATGTGCCACTCCTTATCAGCATGCTCTTGTCTAAGCAGACACCATATATCTCTTTCAACACTTTCTATATTGTCCTTCACAGGAATATGCTACAAATGAGGGAATAATTTACAGGAAAAAATGCACATAACCTTAGAGCGTGCTTTTGTTGTTGCTCATTTTTCAAAGTGTTGGCTGTGCTTGTTAATGATTGTGTATGTCACATGAGATTGCTCCTGCTTCCTGTCTGGAAGAATATAACTTTCCAATCAGGAAGGGGGTAAGAGGAAACCACTGAGACTTCAACTTTATGGAGGATTAGTCAGGAGATGATTAGTCACTAGGTGACCAAAACCTGAGAGTGTTTCTTAAGCTTTTTTTTTTTTTTCAGAAGGGATTTGTTAACTCCAAGACATCATTCGTAGGTATTCAGGCTGTTATGACACTTAGCGGCTTAAATGGGAAATTTCACTGAGTTCTCTCATCAGATAAGTATCTGAAGGCCAGCTGTAAAAAGGACACAATTAGATTCCTATCTAATTCAGTGTGCCAAGGCTCTGGACAGAAATGATTTTGCCGAGCCTTATCTTAAAAGCAGACAGTCACATTCCTGACCTATGACAGAAGGAGCACTCTCTCCCTAATCACTGCTTTGTTATTTGAGTATTTTGATTTAAGCAAATGTAGCAGAGGCAAAAACAGCCGGTTCGTTTATTTTGCCAGAATGTCTTACATAATTGTTCGCACCCATCTTTTTTCCAATAACCAGATGAGAGAACATTTGAGACATCCACATAAGAGAGCTGATGGAGTCTCCATTGGTCCCTAATGCACAACAGAACCACAGTCTGCAGGGGACGCTCTCCAACCCGCTTGGAAGCGGCTGCAGAACCAAGTCACTCCTCTGATTTTCAAACTGGTAAAATTTATTGCCCTGTACAAGAACAGAGTGCAGTCTCTTTTTTCATAATGAACTTCCCAGGAAGTGTTTGTTCTTCAGGATTCTTGTTATTCAAGACTTACTTTTGTAGTTATCTTTATTGTTTTTCCAGACAAAAACTCTTCTGATTTAGGATCAGCCAGCACTGTTTTATAGGACATTTTTTTAAACAGGAAGACAAAATTATTTGACATAGACAGTGAGGTGTGTGAATTTCCTGAAAGAATCTATATTTTATGGCTCTAAGCTACCTGAGGATTACACAATGATAAGAATTAATTCAATGAGTTTCATTGATTATGTTGTTCATTTATTTCCCTTTTAATTTAGGCTGAATTCAACCCAGTGCAATGGGCCTGTGCAGGGTTCAGGAAGTGCTTAATATCCTTTACAACTTTAAAACTAAATACTGTTTTTGTGGAGCCTTCTACTAATGGATATATTTACATCATATTATGACTTCATTGCTGTGAAGAGGCATTACATTCCCATTGCCAACAATTATCTCACCTTATCTTTATCCATGCACTGATATGAAGTGATACTAATATGCTATTCAAGAAAATAACATGTGTCATCAATGCATCCAGAAAATACAGGTTTATCTTATTAAACAAGTATGAGTTCCAGCATTTTTGAACTTTTGTAATAATGTCATGCCTTTTATATAAGTTGATATTAATCAGGGTGGAATAATTTAGAATATCTATTGCTGGAAAAGCTTTGAGTATAATTAGTCATTGGTCAGAACAGTGTGCAATTACAACTCAACAATCTTTGAACGTTTGTGGTAGCAATGTTCACGGACCTAGCTGACCTCAGTCAAAATATTAGTTGAAAGTGTTCTTTTCCAAATACATATTTGGGGGCTTTATAATGAAATGAGATAAAGCACAGCAGGACTCCCTTTCCAGTTAGCATATATGTTCTACACCAAGAATTAGGCTCCCTGACGGGTCACAAAATACTTGGATTTGGAGCCACTACTGAACATGAAAATCTCTAAAGAATTTAATAGGCATTATACTAATAGCAGTCTTGGGTTTATTAGATTTACCCCCCATTATCTTCCCTCTAGCAATCCACACAAAATTGGCTCTTTCACAGCACTATAGCTGCTCTCTACCTCCGTCCCAGCTAATGAGACTTCATACCGCTTTGCAGCAGCTGGAAGTGTGTGTCTTTGTCCCATGCATGCAGACTTGCACCGTTATATGTCTCAGCTATGTGCCATTTGCCATGCAGAGTGGGCCTTCTGCTGTGGGATATAATCTGAACCTGGGAGAAGGAAGGGAAAAGAGCTCAGCTCAGCCCATTCCTGTTTTGGTTGCATGCACTGCTGGCCAGTAGGACTTTAGTCTGTGTTCTCAATAAATATGTATTAGAGCACTATAAAATATCCTATGTTCTAAAGAAGCCACAGAAGATGGACGACATCAAGCATATGAGAAAAACAAACCTGAGGAGGGAGGGTGTTTGTACTTTTACTTGTATTACAGACATATCCCTAAATAAAAACTCAGCAAATATTTTCAATCGTGTTTTCAAAACTCTGGAAGTAAAATCTCATCTGATTCTTCATGATGAACTGTTTAAAATGCCTTGTGAATGAAATATAGTACAGTGTAAATACTGTACTAGATGCAGACAAATGGAATTGTTCCCACTGAAATATGCATTGATTATCAAACGATAAATCCATGTCTGTTTATCTGCAGGGAGAAAACATTGGACCTCTATTCATTATCTGCAGAATTTTTCAGCAGTCTTCAGTGAAATACAAAAGACCACTGTAGTCCTACAAAGGTCTTCTGTCTAGCCATCATCGAATTAAAAAAAAAAACCCTTGTTAAAAATTAGCTAACATTATCCCATATTTCATGATCATCTCCACATATCTGAAAAGTCTTTGCTAATAGGAACCTGTAATAGAGAGCTAAAACGCGGTGCTCATTTGATTTTTGTCCTGCCTGCCACCACGTGGTCTGGCCTAGCCAATAATAAAGTAATTGATTTTACATTACTTTTCAGTGGCTTAAGAAGCTGTAATTAATCTCCTTACGGTTTTGTTAAATGCAAATCCCATAAAGCTGTCTAATATGCTTATGAGACCAAAACACCAGGCCAGTGGCTTAGGATCTGAACCATGCTGCTAAGCATGCCGCTTTGTTTAGCTTTTACTGATCAGCTTACAGACAGGAGTGGTGAGATGGTGAAAACTGAATTCTATGGTCTTAGGATCATGTCTTCCACAAATGTTACCAAACATAAATACAACAGGGAAATGTTTTAGTTTTGGCTGGTGGTCAAGACTTTGTGCTTGGTATAGGATGGCCAGTTGAAGATAATGAGTGTTTCTTCTGGCCTAGTGTCATCTTGGCAGCAGATTCAGAGGATTTACACTGAAAAGTAGGGCCTTCCAGTTACTATTGATGATGAAAGCTCTGCAGACAACTCTGAATATATAGAGGCCGGTTGGCTCGAATTTGGAGGTGAAAAGAAAACAAGCATTAATACAAATACAGCCTCTCTCTTACTTGCTAACTTTCAAGACAGTAACAGGTAAAGAAAATTTGCTTGCTAACCCAATCTGGTGACCTAATGTACCATTTTACCAAAAGCAAAAGAAATCCTTAGCCGGAGGAACATAAGACATGCTATGTGGCTATTAGCTACTGAAACTTTCCCTTTTATATCATAGAGATTGCATAGAGAATGTAAAATTAACTTGTTTATGTTTTTATATTCTAAGCTTTCTGGCAAAGAACCTTTAAATAACATCAGTAACAAAATAAAGGGAAAGATCTGACAGGAACACAGAGCAGTCTCAACGTTGAATATAGATTTGACTCCTTCAAGTGTGGATTAAAGTGAGCTTGAAATGAAATAAACAGAACAGCTTCAGAAGTTTAGAGCTGAAGGGAAGCCATCCATCACAGTGGAGGAATGTTTGATCTGATTTACAGTAGTTTAGCTCACAAACTTCATTGCTAAAAACATTTATCTCTGTGCTCACTGCAAATTCTAATAATAGAAGGCATGTCCTGAAGAAATTCAATATGCCAAGTAATTGTGAGCATCAGTCTTATGGAATGTGTAAAAAATAGACACAGTGGACATTTAGATACATTCTGTTTCTGTCTATGCTTGACGAGAATGAAAAAAAGTCCCATAGCAACACTGACATAAAATGCCTCAGCTATTTAACAAGCTTTTATGTAATTTTCTATTCTTAAAGAAGATGTTTAAATGTTTGTTTCTTAACTGTATGTTGATTGGCAACTGAATGTTCATGGGACCTTTTCTGTCTTTCCTTCACCTTGTTCTAGACACTCCAATCTTACTAATTGATTAAGATTCTTATTACGCTTGTTGCACATTGTGATTTCCATAGTATTCAGATGTATTGAGAATTATAATCTGCTCCAAAGGGCTTGTCTTCCAAAAATATTAAGCAAGCAGCAATTCAGAAATAACCTGAGATGACTGGTTATGTTCAACCTTCTGATCTAAATTATTTTTGAATTAGTAGTTAAAAGTGTCACCCACAAATAGTCCTCAATAACGGATCTGATGATTTTATCAACTTGTCTTTTTCCTCTTCCTTTTCCTTTTCAGTCATTTTAATGTATAATGTGTGAACAGTGTATTCTCCTTTCAGGCAATAAAAAAGAAGTTCTTTTGACACTCTCAAGGTAAAAACAGGGTAGAATGAAAAATGCCATCTTCTCCTTGGAGAACATAGTTATCATTTCTGTGATAATTCAGGGTTAATTCCTGCTACTTAAAAGAGATTACACTTTGACCTCTGCTGCATTTTGACCTCTAATGCACCTGTGAAATGTGATGGCCTACAGAGAACACAGAACTTTAATAAATACATAAGTTAATTACAGTATCGACATACACTCAAATCTGGGGTACACGTCCTTCTTCTCTAGAATATATATATGAGATGCAGAAGCATGGAAATGAGTAATTTTTTTATAAAGCACAAACCTATAGAGTGATGAAGATGTAGAAGAATAGACAACTAGATAATCCTGTACTACTGAATAACTAAAGGGTACACTGACAAAGAAGGAAGGTGTCTCATAAAATTAGGTTGAAATAAGTTGTTTTAACACCTTTTCATAGGATTTCTTCATATTCAGATTAGAGCAAAACATGAGGCTCATCTTGAATAACTTGTCATTTTAATTTTAATTGTTGCATAACAAAAGTTTATAGAAATTTTTCAGATTTCCCCAAATTTAATACAGGTGGTATTTTTTTTTGCTTTTTTTTTTTTTTTTAATTTATTATTATGGTTATAGACTTGATGTTTTCATACTTGAAAACATTGATCGGAGGATCATCTTTATTGTAGAGTAAAATTTGCCTTGGTAAAACACACAGCCTTTCACTTTATTGAATTGTTCTTGTTTTGATGTCTCCAGACTTTGTGAAAGTGGAAAAGGTAAGCTTTGACCCTTGCCATTTTCATGAGTCACTGTATTAACTCTTCTCATTCAACAGCTGGCCCTCAAAATCCCTGTGGGAACAGCCATAAATGTAGACATGTGATTTTTTTATGTGTATGCATTGTATATGATAATCATATTATTTAGCTCGATACCAAAAGGCTCTGAATAGAATAAAAACCTAAACAGAGAAGATAGATAGTCCATGTTTATTAAAAATATACATGGTAAATCAGGGACCATATCAACTATCTTGTTTAGAAGATACCTGGAAATCTGAAGTCCTTGTAGATGCTTCTCCTTCCAGATACTTTGCCCTTTTTATCAGTCCTATTTACATATCTTGGTGTAGTCAGTAACCAGCTCATTTAGTGCTTGTCTCTACCTTGGTTAGGAGGCTTTTCCAAATTCTTTACCCTTGAAGTAGGCTTTCAGAATACTTAGACAACAATTTCCTAGTCTACATTTTTAGTAACACAGGCATATGTCTTCTTATTGAAAAGAACAATCTATTTTATTCTCTTGGAGAATGTGATTCGTTTCAAATGTAGATGCCAAAACCAGGGGTTTTTTTCTATTTTATCAAATACTTTCTAGCTGGAGAACCACTCCTTTTCAGCACAAATCTTCCAATCAGCTGTGACCAATACATACAAGAACATTACCACCTTAAAGCTTGTCATTTCAATTTTGCACTCATCTTCTTCACTTGCTCTCTTATGGAAGTCTCAGTACTCTTCTCACTCTTGTAGGTCAGGCCCTAGATCAGCACACCAAAAAAGAATTATTACAGCTTCCAGAAGGTAAAACACCCAAAGGGTTTTAATTTGAAATTCCATCTAGTGACGCCATAATATCATCACACCATAGAAAGCTACTGTATAGGCAGTTTTAATGTGGTCGTGAGTTAACCAATGGTAGTGTCGATAACTGAAAGAACATTTATGCCCAGGAAGGAAAGGGATGAAAGCAGTGATGGCTACAGTGCCTCACATATCTATACAAGCTCTCATTGGTGTCTAGTCAGATGCCTCTAACAAACTTTCTGGAAAACCACAAGGTTAACTACAAATATCACTGGTGGTTTGTTCCTTGGTGTTGCTTAGGAGGGAAAAGTGGGTTTTATTAGTGCTATTATACTAGCGCTAATGGAGGTGTCACTGTTGCAGAGTTTGTACTGAAGTTTATGACAAATTTAATAAATCTGGAAGTTTTAATACATGCCTAGTACTGTAACAAAAGTTATACCTAGTTAATCAAGTTGGCAATACTGTATAAAAGGTCTTTCATGAAGGCTTAGACTCATAAAACGATACTTTAAAGGATCAATTTGCTTTCAGTGACAAAAAGCATCCTCAAGCTGTCCTAATTAGAGAATCAGGTGCTATGTCAATAAGAAGCACACAAATGGAGAATTAACATCACAAATTAAGCTAGTTATTAGAGTATTCACAAGTAGTACAGCAGGATAACCTTTGTCAAATCCGATCTTGTTGTCAATGCACCCTTCATAACTCATACAGGAATTACTTAAATCCTGTCAAAGGATGGTAGCAGTATTTCATGTCATGACTGTCTGGGAGCCTTGCCTGAAAAGTTTAATCTTAAAAACCATTGTATCTTAATAATAAAGGAAGGTTGAACATTAGTAATTTCAACAGATATACTATTAACAGTTGCTAAAAGCAAATAATGAAGTATGCTAACTAGCTGAAATGCAGGCAGGTGTCTGACATCTAAGCTTATTCTGTAACCCAAATCTTTCAAAAGCAGAAAATGGAAATGAGAATACCAATGCATTTTGTGTGGAGCTTAACAGCAATAACACTGCTGGACTGCACCAAAAAAAAATCCTACTTTCGTCATCATCTCTTGTCTCAGTTTGCATTGGTCAGTCACTATAAATATAAAAGCAACTCTAACACCACACATAGTAATTTTCCCTAGCCTCTTAAACTTTAAAAAGGTAAGCTGCAAAGATCATGTAAGTAATTTAACACCATAATAAGAAATACAAAACCACTGCTAGAAATGTACTCTTTTTTGTCACACTGCTTTCAGTGTGCATCTCAAGATGCTACAGTATGAATTGTGTGCCTGGAGCCAGAAATAGCTCATCAAGATGAAAAATATAAACAGGTGACTCAG
This sequence comes from Aquila chrysaetos chrysaetos, assembly GCF_900496995.4. Classification (NCBI taxonomy): domain Eukaryota; kingdom Metazoa; phylum Chordata; class Aves; order Accipitriformes; family Accipitridae; genus Aquila; species Aquila chrysaetos. The sequence continues at coordinate 58,428,258 of NC_044005.1, forward strand.
GGGTATCCTCTTGCTGAAGATCGCAGCTGTGATGGTCTTACCAGTTGATGAAGGATTGGCTTCTCTATTAATTAAGGCAAGATGGAAATTGTGGCAGAGCTTCTTAAGAAGTATAGATATGACTCACTGAAAAGATAGCATAAGCATAAAGAAGCTTCCTAGTGGTCTAAGAGAGAGAATAATCCTTCACTGTCACTGCAGATGAGTTCATGTATCAGCTCCATGAAAGTTATAGAATATCAAACAAGCAGTAAGTGACAGGAAAAGCAGCAGATTCATCATTGCAGAGAGCCATGTACAACGGATGAACTAACTTTGCAAACCATTCCCTTAAGAATGACAAAGTAACTGAGAAATCATTGGACTGATCCTTTACTATATGTTCAATGACTTAGAAGATCCCTAAGCACTCCTGCAAGCAAGTAAATATGTATCGGCGTGGATAAATTTCAGGACTACGCCTTATTCAGTCATCTTCATGACTTAAAGAAATGCCTCCTCTTGCACTGCTGATCACCATTTGTCGAAGAGCACGTGTGTCAAAAAAACTGAGCTCTACTTAGGAAAGTAATTTACTGGTCAAATCTGAATATCACTCAGCATATTGATAGTGGCCTTCAAAAAGATACAGTCACATGTGCATGTTTGTATACTAGATCAGTGAAGGCTTCCTATCAAAAGATAAAGCTCTAATGGTGGTGACAATTAATAACTCGCCAACAGTAGAGCAAATTTATGTCAATACTGTTCAACATCTGCAAGGATAATGAGCTCATCTGTTCCAGCTCACATCTTAATATACAACTTAAGTCAAAACGAAGGATTTCTACCAGTTAAAGACACATTAATATCTGCATGTTCCAGGTTATCAATTACTTTATCATAAACCAAATATACTGGGACCTAGCTAACACATAATTTCACCTTTGCAGTCAACAGACCAATAAGAAAACAATAATCAAGGGTTCAGAAGAAGTAGCATTTTTTAAACACACTATCTTATCTCTCCCACTTCCATGCTGGTATCCTATAGTTCACAGGATATAAATCCTCTCTCTCATTCTTTTTCTGATAGCAAGATAAACAGTTTAACACCTCCCTCCATTTGAAACAGTATTCTGCTTTACAAGGGACCAGCTACCTTGTCTCACAGTCTAACTAATTAACATATATTATTAAGCTGAGAGAAATTTTTTCAACCTGTATTTAGCTTTGAAGTATGCTGACTCTATTGACAGAAAGTTTGGATTGCTCAAAAGTGTGTCTATTTTTTCCAGCTCTACAAGTTACCCTAACTAATTTTTTTTCTCTCTTTCTATGAACTCTGACTTGTATCATGTAGACATATCATCTCATTTGAAGGTAGCTCTTAATATAACTCTGCCTAGCACAGTGAGGTCACCCTGCGTGAGTGGTGACAGCTGGATCCAAATATTTGAAGGTTCCCATTGCTTTCCAAATTAGCCCAAAAGACAGAAGGATTTCATATACATCTTGATACACAGCAGACAACATTTCAGAAGAGCTCTCTCCACAGATAACATGGCTGTCAGGACATGACGGCTAGGATAGGCACTTCAGTACCTCTTACTGTAATTTCCAAAGAGAAATACAACCATGACAGGAACGAAGGCCTACTAAATAGAGCTGATAGGATCAGGAAGGGGTCTGGTTATGCTCCTTTATATAGAAACCAGAGATAACAGCTCCTTAAAATTAGTGTCTGCACAAAGCAGTGTGTAATGTTTTTACTAAGGCTATCAGAGAGTCTTCCTTACAAGAGAAATTGAGAGCTCTTGCAGCAAAAGCTTAATCAAGAAAACTAGCAGGGATAAGAAATTAATTTCCATTAAAAACTTTCTGTCCTTTGACAAGATAAACAGAGTCTGTGGAATCAAAAAAAGAAGAAAAGAAAAATGTTTGCAAAGAATGGAAGGTTTAGAGACTTTTGAGAAGGCTAACAAAGTCAGTGGGGTCTGGCTTCCCGTAATGCCTTTCCTCCTCCCATGGTGATAAAAATAATATTATATCTTAGGATGTGTAATCTGTAGCATTCATATTGATATGCACCTAATGTGTAGGTACTTATCTGAAGAGATCATTTATCTTGACCTTCTCAAGCTGATTGTTAGCAGTAGTGTCAGCTACAGCTAGTGTCAGCTACAGCTCAAGTCAGCTTTAAAGACCTGCAGGCTGTTTGAAGAGCTACCCTGCTATAGTAGGCTTCTGATAAATCCCTCCAACAAAAGCCTATGAAACAAATACCATATTATTGATGATGTTACCAGTATTGTCTGAACAAGAGTTTTTGTGTTTTAGACTTGCAGATTTTTTAGTGGTGTTCCTCAGATTCCAATTTCTTATTCAATAAGAGGATATTTTTAAAAACATTTAAAATTGTTTCCCTGAAAAAAAAAAAAAAAAGAAAAAAGTGTCAGCATAGAAAAGTCTGATGTAATTTCTTTGCATTTGACTTATTCTCAGTATCTGAACATTTGATGAAGAGAAAGTGAGATCATGACAGGACTGACAGACATCAATTTTTTTTTTACATTTACATAATGCACAGAAACAGAAGAACACTGTGTCTTTGAACAAAGACTGTTCCTAGGATTATTGTATTGTAAACATCTTAAAAGAAGCCCCCATCTGTTGGACTTAAAAATCCATTGTATAAACAGATCTAGAAAGTATAAGAATAACAATTAGACCTAATAGTACCTTAGCTTGCTCTTTAGATCAGGTAGGAATGTTTATTTAGAGCACCACTCAAAAACAGTTTCCACCCACGCAACTTGTCAAATTTGGCTGTCAGAAGTTTCGAGAAAGCAAACACAAATATTCCAACAATTATTGTATATTAAAACCTCATGATTTTTATGAGGTTTTGATGTTCTGAGTCAGAGATTTTTGAAAGCTTTGCATTGGTAGAGCTGCAACTTTCCTTTTCATGTCTATGAGGATGAGTCCTGTGGTCCAGCTGGTGAAAGAGGTTGTGATAGTCTTCATTAGAAAGGAAGTGTCTTTTCCTCAAATTACAGAGTCCTGTAAAACCACACAGTAAATTGTTAAGCTTGGCCCTAATATCAAAATCCTAATGCCATTTACAACCACAACAAGAAGAAAAAGAACCCTTCCTTATGAAGAAATCAACTCCTAATCAGGTGTGATGCCTCATTGCCTGTCATAAAACATGCTTTTGCAAACTCAAACTCATTAGTTTAATGACAGAAAGACCTGTGCAATTACATCAAACCTGCAGGCAAGTTCTGGAATGAGAGATAGTTATAGCACTTTCAGTGAAGGTTATAAATAGCACAAACTTTCCCCACAGTCTAATGTTTAGACCACAGCCTACTTCATGCAAAAAAATAATGGTTTTAAGAGGGGTTGAAGAGTTTTATAGAAATGTTCTACTAGTTATTGGAATGCTTTAAAGTAAGGCATGTTAATAGCATGAAGGAAAGAAACAGGATGAGGTTTTATGGTCTATATTATAGCGGATGTCAGACAAGATCATTTCAATGATTTTTCTGGCCTTAAAAACTTACGAATCCGTGGGTCACTCTTACATCTGTGCAGCACTTAAATTGGCTACACTATGGAAGACTGACCCTAATTTAAACTCAGCCTTAATTTGGGGGGAAAAGCAGTTATATTGTCATTTTCTTAATCTTGGTCATACAAGCTGAAAAGACCTCCTTTTACCTTTTACTTTAGTCTGCATTATGGAAAATTTACTGATAAATATAAGACTGTATGGAACCTTTTTTCAGAATTAGTGCTTTAGATATTCAATGAGTATTGTATTAATCCATATTAATTACTGTAACCATAGATTCTATGTATTACCAACCAATTCTCAAATGTGAATGTGACATTATCTTTTGATCCTAAGAGATTCAGAAATATACTTTTCAGTGTTTTGAGCATACATTCCGGCATTTGAAAACCTCCTCTAGCATGTTTTTGCTCGTCCTTACATTTAATTTTGAGATTAAGATTCCAAACCTTAAAAACTTAGCTTATTGAAAGAAGGACATCAGAGTCCACATTTAGGCTGAAGCAAAATCTTAGCTTTCAATGCTTATTCGAAACATCCTGAGATACGAATTTTGCATTGCAGGTTCTTCTGTAACCAGATAGTGTTTCTTGTTTAAAGAAGCTATTACCATTGTTAAAAAGTGTTTTTATAATTAAAGCGTCATGGACATGTCTCCCTGAAGTCATCTCAACACAGTTTCTTACATATGGTTCCTACTATCTACAACTACCTGGTATCCACTAAAGCGAGCATGTGTTTTAAAGTATGACTTAATTTTTACAATACTGTATGTAAGTTACAGTGATTTAACATACATATTCCCAAATGCTATTTTCACCTAATTCAACGTGAATGGAATCCACATTGGAAACTGAAGCTGAAATAAAGAAACTGCTCATCTCTAATTATTGGTGCAAGATATGAATCAGCTCCAATGTTATCTCATTTGAAATCTAACACAGAAGAGCATAACACAGGTTTCAACATGGACACAGAGATGTGCACAAGACCCACATTTTCATCTCTTGCCTACTCAGGGCTCAGATGGTTTCAACTTTCAGAAATTACATCTCACTATTTTGATAAACATTTACAGAATGACAAAGCTGCAGCTACCATTCAAGGAACACCCTGATCCCACCTCTAGCACTTCCTTTTACCTTTGAGGCAATAAGCTTTGGGCAAACATTTGTTTATTTGCTAGATGTAGTGTAGCTCACATATAGTCTGCGGTGGGACTCTTGTCTTATTTGGCTCTCCATTGACACCTTGTTTAATTTGTTTTTGTTGCTGTAGGCCTTGTCTCCACCCTCTTTCTGACTTCACTGTGTTGTATGATAACTTTCGGGTCCCTACTAGAGCTGCAAGGGACCAAATGAGCTACTCAACTCAATCTCTGCTTTCCTTTATACCTCTTCATCCCACTCTCTTACAACAGACCATATAAAGTCATCCCAGTACAAATCTTGGCCCTGTCTGTTCAGATGGAGTGCTTGACATCTAATACTCTATAAATGTTTCCGATTTCAGTCCCCCAGACTGCTGAGACTCTAACGCCAAGTCTTTACGACCTCTTTTACACTGCAATTTGGACCATTGCCTTTTGTGATTGGTTTGTAAGGGAATTTGATTGTTAGACCAAGACTGGTGTATTTGTGCAGTGTTCTCGGCTGGTTGATTCCTTTGAGGCTGACATTTCAGATTGGCACTATCTGGCAGCGCCTGTTTCCTCCTTGTTGTTATTCTGCTGGAGTGGGCTGTTTGGAGCGCACCCAAGAACTGTGATAAGGTATCTGGAGATGTGTTTTGCAAGGTAACATGTAGCTGACATGCTCTGTTGAGACAATTAGCTATTGTACACTGCAGCAAAAGATTAAACATCAAGGTGTCTTACCGTGCATACCCACAAAGCAACAGCGTGAGTCTATTAAAAGATAGACAGCAAAAGCAAATGGGAAGGCAAAGAAGTATTGTGTTCTAGGAACTAGATAGTACCCGCTTAAGATACCCTTTCCATGAAGCAAAAAATCTCTTGTTGCCCTTCAGAGAAATAAGTATAGTGCAGGGGAAAGTGCGACAGGTGAAAGCGAAACCAGTGCAGTTGTTGATCCATGTGGGCCAATGGGAGCAAGAACCGAACTGCACAGGCTTGGGATGAGCTTCCCCCACCCATGGGCCTGAACAGATAAACTCGGAAAAGATGTATGCCGCTGTGGCCAAGTGCAGTCAGGGGAGAAATAGTAAGCATGGGAGAGGAGTGGAAAAAGGTGCCAACAGGTCAAGAAGCTTCAAGGAAGCTGAGTGAGGCCATGCCTCCACTTTCTTTCCCACTCTTCACTCCTGGAACCCCCTCGACTCTTCCTCAGGAATACAGGGTCCGTGTTGCCATCTCAGTCCCTGCTCCCCACTCCCTCTTCCTTTTGGTGTGATAGCCCACCCTTAACACAAATGTTTCACATCCAAGTATCCTTACTCTCTTCTCAAGTTTCCAAGAATTGGCAGATAACTGGAAGAGGTCCTGCTCCTAGTGAGGGGGAGACCGTGAATCTCGGGCCCCAGCCAGGGAAGACAGCCAGAAAAGAGTTTCAGAGGAAGAGCTATTGTTGCCGGGAAATGCCTCCTTCCTCTCTTTCCAGTCCTCCCTCCTGTCTTTGGCAGCAGCAACAGGAACCCAATTGCAAAGATGAAGTGGGGATTTGCTGATCATTCTGGAAAGGCACATTTTTCTTTCCTCAGGCATACTCAGAGCAGGCAGTTTGCCATCCCTTGTTGGCTGCAACTTCTTTTGCATCCTGCCTCACTCTGGGATTTCATGAAGTTGTATATCTACCTTATATTATTTGCCATAGCCTGTCCACGTCACGCTATTTCATGTTTATTCCCTTTTTGGCTCATGCCTCGTCAGTGCCCTTGAACTCCTAGAGGTGTCTCTGTGCCCTCTTATTGGTGTTATTGGAATCCCAGCACAGCTTCTGTGGAGTAAAAAGAAAGCAGGATGCCAGGAAACCTTTGCATTTCCTATAAACCAGCAGGAAAGCACATATGCATAGTAACAGTGACAAGCCTGCAAGAATTATCTGTGCATGCATTTTGAGGTACTGATGATAGATTGACACTTGGCCTTGAAGGTGAAGGATATAAATGGGAGTGGAAAGGCAAGATTTTGTTTACGTTAACTGTAATAAATTGTCAATGCTTCACAATCCTGTGATTACTTTTGGTGACCTCTGGAGAGGTCATCACCCTCCCACTGAAGAGACTCTAGCCTAGAACATGACTTTATAGACTCAAGGAAGTGTTATTACTGGCTTTTCATTGCGTAGGGCTTTCCCTGTGAACTAGTTGTGACTTCTCTATCTTTGATTGATCATCTCTGATTGATCCAGACTCATAATGATAGCATGCTGCTGGGATTTTGGTGACAGCAGGGCAAGGAATCAATCCCCTCCTTAACCTTTCAGTCCCTTTCCTTCACTTCTTCATCTTGTCTGCTAAGAATTGGTGTGTTTTAACTGAATTTGCTTTTGTGACGAGACCAAAGTGAAAAAAGTATTTTCACAAGGGTGGTTTGTTTTAAATCTGGGACCAAAGAATGAGAAAAGGTATGGATGAGGGGAATGAGTTTGACTGGATCTTCTCCAAGGATGTGGACGCCCAGCTGTACTGAAGGAGAAGGAGATAGTCTGTGCTCATCAGGTTGAGAAATGGAGATTTCCATAATGGTGAAGGTTGGAAGCTGGTGACTTCTTGCACCAGGGCAGGATGGCTCCTGCACCACCTGCAGATTGACAGTGATGAATGACGTATTGGTAGCTCTCTCCAATGAATCATACGAGCTAGCTGAGCCTGAGCCACGTTCTAGCACCAGGAGGAAGCGGCAAGTGACAGCAGTGTCTTTGCTGCAGGGGAGAGAGATCCCCAACTGATGACCTGACCTGCTGTTGGGGGACATTTGCTTCTTGTTGTGGGGTGGGTTTGGGATGTTGGGGAAAGACTGCCAAGGCTTGTCCACTCCTCAGACAACAGCAGGCCCCTGCTGCTTTTTCATGTGTGCACCAACGATAGTCACAGAGAAGACCTGGAGCATATCAAGCATGACTACCTGGCTCTGGAGGAGACAGTTAAGAACACGGCAGTCCAGGTGGTGCCTCCTCAATCCTGATGGTGAAGGGGAAGGGCTTGAGAAGGAGTGAGTATATCTTATGGGTCAACAACTGGTTGTGCAGCTGGTGTCAGCAGTGGGGTTTTGGTTTCTGTGACTATGGGATACTTGTTGAAAATTAAGGACTGCTAGGAAAAGACCCACTCGGTTAAGTGGTGGAAAAGCTTCTTTGCCAACAGACTGGCCAAACTGATGAGGACAGCTTTAAACTAGGAACAATGGGGGAGGGACGTGAAGAGCCCTTATCAAGTGAGAAAGTGGCAGACCAGACTGGACCAGACTAGACCAGCATAGTGTGCAGGGTGATGTGGACAGAAGAGACCTCATAATCAAGTCCAGCAAAGGGCCATGGAGGCGATTAAAGGACTGGAGCATCTGTTATATGAGGAGATGCTGAGAGAGCTGGGCTTGTTCACCTTGGAGAAGAGAAAGCTCAGGAGGATCTTCAATGTGTATAAATACCTGATGGAGGGTAGTAAAAAGGATGGAGCCAGACTTTTCCATGGCACCCATTGACAGGACAAGAGGGAATGCTATATGTCATATTTCTGTGTACACAGAGATGAAACAGTCAAGTTTGCCAGTGATGCCGAAATCATCACAGACTAAGATGGTTAGAGTAACATTAAGAAAGCAAATTACAAAAATACTTCACTATTGAATTCTTGCTATAATATCTTACAAACCTTACAGCTCAGGTTAGACTAGAAGACTCATATCAGTCATACTCTTTGCCTGAAGTAATCGTGTTTTATCTTGTACAAAATTTAGTTCATTAAACAAATTTTAATTTGACCAAAATCATCAGGTTTATCATTGCCTCCACAACTGAGCCCAAAGGCTAACTCAGAGGAGGCAAGAAATGATCACAAGGATAGCCCTAGAACAGAAACTGCAGAAATAAATACCCAGAGGCAGAACAATGGCGTATTTAAGATTTGGTTGTGGATATGGAATTGAAAATGACTCTTGCTGCTCTAGTTGGTGACTTTTACATCTGTACATGAACATGACATTTTCCCTATCTCCTTCATAATTCTACTTGTTTATTCCCATTTTTAAAATGTTTTAAAATGCTGCTTTCAGCTTTCTCTATTCAATGTCTCTCTTTTTTCCCTTAAGAAGTGTATTTCTGAATTACTTTTTTCATGTTCTCTGACCCAAAGGTCAGACTGTCTTTGACCTCTGCATTTCTCACTTTCAGCTACTTTTCCCTGCATGGATCACAAAGTTGGTACTTCAAAACCCTCTTTTCTTGACATGAATTTTAGGCTGACTTGTTTTCAGCTGCTATGGTTTTTGCTAAATTCTCCTAAAGAACTAATTGGAATAATGTAGTAAGTATGAACAGAACACTATATTTATTATATCAGATGGCTTTCATTCTTTACTTTGTACAAATGGGATGACTTATGCAGGTAAGGATTATTCACAGCTTTCTGGAGTTTAACATCTATGTTATAAACCATTTATCATTACAATTTCTCTTCACTTCCTAACCAGTTTTCCAAAACTTTCACCCTTCTTACTGAAAGTTTCAGCATCTTTATCCTTCTGAAAGGTGACATTTTTTAGAAAATTTAAGTAAAATCTCCTCAGCTGTTTTTAAGTTGCATCATATAGTTTACCATTCTTTTAGTTTGACACAGATCTTTAGAAACAGCTATGCCTGTTTTCCATGATAGATGTTGAGCAGAGAAGTAAAGTCTTTACATGTAGGACCCTCATCTTCTACTGAAACAGTGGGAGATTCTGTTTCTGAGCACGCTTGTTAGTCACCTTAACATACCTGTAGTAGAGCTTACTGGAATCCTATCACCTTCTGACTACTCATGGACAGTCAAGAAGTCTGGACAAAGCAGGAATTCATAAGAAGACCTATCCTGCTCAAAATGTTTCTGACATGTTTAATATCTAATTAAATATATATATATCCTTGAAATATTCAGAATATATCTACTCTGAAAAGAAACCAGGGTGTGGGATACTACAAGTACTAAGATGCATTAGCCCTGGAACTCTAAATTTCTCTCACTGAGAGATAGGCACCTAGGAGCAAGGCAGACCTCTGCATGGTACGGTTTGTTATTGCAGATACGTCAGCAGGCTGATGTGGTGATTGATGAGTGATAACAATCACTATTTCCATGTGATGCCATACATATCACAGCTAGTTCTGTGCTAGCTCAAGAGAACACTAGAAGAAAATTCTAAAAAAAAAAAAAAGTATAGTTACTGGGTTTAGAGGTTCTCCAACAAATTTAGCTGAAATGGTGTTACAAAAATTCAAACATTAATGAAAGAAAGGGAAATTACATTTCTAATTTCTTCTATGAAAAATATTATCTGATGATGTTCCAGCAGTTCTTTTAAGCACTAGGAAATTTAATCTAGTTTAATTTGCTTTTCTATGTGTTCAAAGAAAAAAGTGAAGGCTTCTGGAGGAAAATAAAAAAAAGGTCATAATTCACATGGCAGTCTTGCACTGAGCAGACTTGCTACTCTAGGGTCCTACAAGAAGGGTCAACATATTTTCATTTTTTTTAATTTGGCACTTTGGCTCTGTGTATAGGTATCTGCAGTCATAAGTTTTTAAGTTTTGTCTAGGCATCATATTGCCTGATGACACATAGTCCTATAGCTAAGATTCATAGGAACTGACCAGAATAATAAAGATATGTTTTAAAGGTATTTTATCATCCATCTTCTTTAGACGCATTTGGAAATCTTAGTTACGGGTAATGACTTTGAGCATAGCATCTTAAACGAAACTCAAGCATAAGTCAAGTTTCTGACAGTGATTTTTTAAAAGTGTTCTCCTTTCTTACAAATAAATTAGTGTAACAACTGCAAAACAAAACGAACAAAAAAAAGACAACAAGAAAGAAGGAGATATCTTCAAAAGTCACTTTTTTTTCTTGTTAAAAAAATTTCAAAGTTAATTTTTAAACTATTCTACAAAATAATAATGAGTAATATTTAAAAAGGATTTTTCAGACATTGTACCCATTTGTTTTTTTTGTTTACCAAATATATTTTTCAATAAAAAGCTCTCAAGAAATGCTTTGAAATGCAGTTTATTTTTTCTCTTTAATAACAGAGTTCTAAAATGCCTTCATTCACCTTTTCCTTTCCCCACCTTCTTTTCCAGCTGCGTGGCATGGTCTGCAGAGAACTGGTGGCACATTTCTTCTGCCTGAAGCCTGTCAAAGCAGCAGTGAGAAATTCAGCCATAACCTCACACCAGGCAGTCCTGCTAACAGCAGGGGCACTGAAACTGCTGAGGAAATTAAATGCTCGGAAGCTGTGACTGGCATCTCGAGGGAACACATTTTCAAAAGTACCAGAAAGTACTGTTCAAAAGTGTCCTAATCACTTCTAAGCTTAAGTCTCGTCTAAGTAATTCTGGTGGTTCTTTTTAAAAAAATTGCTTATATTTCTGTCTCAGCAAGATTTCCTATAAGGTCCCACACCAGCACACACACATGCAAATTTATCTTCCTGAATATGCAGTTCAGCTGGATTCAGATTGATACTAACTCATGTACACGTTAACTTAGGCCTTAATGGTTGCAGGGTCCTGAGTTACATTTTGGACAAATAAATACAAATGGAAGAGAGAGGAGAAAGGTGAAAGTTACAGGAGTATTGCTGTTATTGCTTGATGGCATTAGATCCAACACTAACATTTCTATCTTGCCAAAATTTCTAATATTTCATTTTTTTGTTTACATCTTCAATCAAAGTTGAAATCAAAACATCAGACTGCAATATTCTTATCTGCACTGATTTGTTTGGAAATGTTTCACTTAGATATTTCATGTTTGAAAATAAAAATTACAAAATGAAAAAAATGCATTTCTCATACAAAAAATATTGCTCTGAGGTAGATCTCAAAAAACATCAAGTAGTAAATGGCTTGGTGTTGCAGTTTTTATAAGTTACATCATATTTGCTTATCTAACCAAAGATGTGAAAATTTATGTATACAAGACAAAGAAATGAGATAGAGAATAGCTATGGGCATGGTACAAGAGAAAGAAATTATTTTCAAATAAGTCACTATTATTTTTCAGACAATGGGACAGTTTAGAAAGAGGAAGGCTTTACACTTGTAAGGGGAGTGTTAGAGTAAAGACTCCCATTTCCTCTCGTGCACTACTTCTCTACTCATTCTTTACTAGCCCCACAATCCAAACTTTTATTAAGGACACATCTGAGCTCCTGACTCATGTCCAGATAAAGAGGGAAATGCCTATATTGTCAAAACAATTGAGTCTTCTTCAGGCTGAGAAGCATTACAGTTGTATACCTGCAGAACATATGTTTAATTGAAAACACAGAACATGGGTGTTACAGTGAGTCTTAATAGACATGAATATTGGCAAGCTGCTCCCAGTGTTGGAGCTGGTGTAAAACAATTACCCATGGGTCAGGCTGACTTCAAAGGGAAATCAACTCATTAAGATAATTGTTGGAAATACATCTCCCTAGGTGCTAGCAGTGTTTCATTCCTTCCAGTTGCTAACTCAACCAGTTTGTTTGCTCACACAGTTAATATTGTCTCTGCAAGGGAAAGAAATAGAATTTTAAAAGAAATTTTAACAAGAAGCAAAACCTTATATAAAACCTGAAAATATGAGTTCTTAAAGCTTTTACTGACCTGCAACACCAGATTAGGAGTAAGTGAAATTGCTTATTGTATATTTATTTTTGTTAGAGATATTGCACAAAGAAAATTACCAAAACAATGAGAATAGTTAATTTGCTTTCCAGTTTCTCAATCATGTCATAATTCCATTAAAATAGTTCTTTCCAGTTTGTTAAGAATTTTAATTTTACCACATTTCTGTGTTTATGTTTTGACTATACTTGTTCTGAGCATTACAGAGATCCACAAGCTAGGTTTTGAAGTACTTTTATCCAGCCACTTAAACTGAGATGACTAATACCATCTAACCTGTCGTCTCCCATGGACAGACCATGCCTCACTATCTCCTATCACAGCAAAAGAACTCCAACAAGATATATGGTTCCAATTGCTGTGTTTTATGACACGTCAGGAAAGGTCTATTTCTTAACAGGATATTCCTCGGATCCTTTCCTACAAATAAGTGGGTTAGATGCAAACCAGCTTCCAATCTTTAAGCCTTTCCAAAGCTGTAGTTAAAGAGCTGTCGGAGGAAGCAATCAATCACCCAAGCTGAAACTGAGAGGATACATCTTCACAGCTGAAAAATCATCCTACCTCTTCACTTAGACAGAGTTGCAGACTAAGTATCCAAGTGATTCCTACTTCAGCGTTTGCATATCCAAGGACAATTCCACCTCTAGGTTTCCTCTGTAAAGATGATAAGTACTAGGTTGGCCTTCTGTGCTCAGCCGTATCTCAAAGCAAATACTAATCTGTTCACAGTACTCCTATTAAGCCAGCTATGAAGTTATTATTTCCTTTTTTCAATCATGGTATTAGTTTTCTCTCACACTTTTGTATTCTTTGAGAGGATAAATAGCATATTTACTGTCTGGTGGGATCCCAGTATAAACGTATGCATGATAAGCATTAAAAATAAATATCACAAACACTACCTTGAACTTAGATGTCTCTGTGAGAAGTTTCTTGATTTCTTCAACAATTAACTCAGAGAAATAACAAAATTTGCTTGTCCTGTAGATTTTTACAACTGCTTTTTCTGCTTTTTCATTTCTTAACCTAGGGAATAGTAAATGAGAAGATATTCATATATCTCAACATTTTTAGGACTTAGCTATGCTTAACCTGGAGGCTGCACTAAAGATGACTTCATTTTATTTCATGGAAGCAAAATCATTTTGTTATCTAAAATCTACTTGTTAGATAAAACGTTAGCTAAGTGGGAAAAAAAAAGTGAAGGACCTTGTTCTTTGTTGCAGTTACATTGTTTTCAATTTGTGTGCAAAACAGTCAACATAAGCTCAAATATAACTGTTGCCAGAATTTTCAAAGGGGGCAATATTTTGTCTGTGTGGAAGTCAATGTCAAATCTGACTTCAGCAATGTCAATACTTCAACTAAATACTTCCATCCACAGCTTGGAAATCTGGCTGTTTTCTTTTAAGAAAATCCTACACATCTATCATCATTATTTAGTTAATTAAATTCCTATCGCTCTTTCTGGAAGAAAAACCCAGTATCATTTCCCATGTTTGCTAGAAAGACTCACTGCAGAAGACAAGACTGATTTTAAAATGGCTAAAGAATATGAGTTGTTTCAAGCCTGGGATGCCAAAATTCAAGGCCTCTTTTTCCAGAAATGCAAATTCTGAGAATGAGGCTTCAAGGGGCAGCTGAGATGTGACCAGAATGAAATGTGACAGTGAAGAGATGACAAAAAAAAGGTAGAGTTTCATTTTCCTTAGTTCAGGAAAGTATGAATTCCTTCCCTTCTTCCCAGCAGTGTTATTCCCTGTCTCGTAAGCTGGTGCCTGTCAAACAAGGAGTTCCCCATCAAGTACTCACTCCAGTAAAACTACTGTCAGATGAAGACAACTGGGAATGCTATCAAAGCTAATTTCACTACAGCAGTTCCCTGTACAGACAATAATGGGGTTTCTATATTATAGCAAGGCAAATGAAAAAGAACAAGGCTTCAAAGACACGAAGTTAATTAGGACTTTTATCACGTGGCAGCACAGGCAGCTGATGCTGTGAAATCAGTCCCCTTACTTGTCCTCTTACAGTGTGGACAAATTGCTTGTTTTATTGAAATATATGTAGATGTGTTCCTATGATTGTTTTGGTATGTTCTTGGTACCTCAGGCACTTTGATGAAATTGATGAAATTACATTAAATAGTATTGGGATAGGATAGGATAGTATAATACAATTAGGGCATTACAATAATGTACCATGGCAGTGATGGTAAAAAGAAGTGATTTAATATAAATGAAAAAATGTTCATTTCTCAAATGCAGGAAACAAGAAAATAAAGCTAGGAAAATTAATAAGGAAGTAGTTGGATGATATCGGAAGAGCAGTTTTTTTAAAACTGATGAGAGGCTCACCACCTCTTGGTCATCTTATTCTTCCAAGCTGAAGAAACCATTGGTATGAAAGAGATAAGAGGCTGATTTTATTTTTTTTTTTATTAAGAGTTTGGTTCCTATCATACAGGCACACAGAGACTGTAGTACTAAATTAAAGGCAGTTGTTCAGAAAACTGAGTCTTCTAAAGACACAGATAATGTAATCTACCTGTACCTGCAGGTAACGCTTCACTAGAGCAGAGTTATGACTACTTTGTGGGCAGCTAGAAAAACAATATCTGATGCTATGCCTGTAACAGTGGTATAAATCTCATCCACCTTAGACATCTATGGGAACACCCACACTAGTATTTTAGTTCAGATCATTTATGCGCATTTGAACCAAATCTCCCAGTTATCCAGAATTTACTGAGCGTCAGTTCATATCACAGAGCAGCCTCAGAGCATGCAAATAGCCTCCTTAAGCTAAAGCCAAAGATTATTCCAGGAATGCACCTAATGCACTCCACCTGCTAATGGTAGACCTGCTAATGGATGTTCCTGGCAATGAGACTAGGACCAAGCCAAAGTAAAATCCCCCAAACACACACAGAGCACATATCAGTTCCTCAGTGTCGTGGGTTTCACTCCACAAATCTTCTCCTACTGTACCACACTACTTTCTAACATACTACACTATACCTACACTACATACCGCTAGATCTGTGGAAATCATCCTAGATTTTCTTTATAGGCAGTGGAAAGAAAAAAGCAGTATTAGGCTGAAATTGATGGGAATTATTTTAGATGTGCACCTGGAGGGGAGAGGGGGTGGAACTGCTCTAAAAAGGAGATCTAGACAACTACCTTATTTGGTTAGTTAAATCCATCTTTGGGATTTGAAATGGGACAAAGTATGGCAGTCAATTAAACTGCCATCTCTGAGAGTTTAGCTTCATTAACTTATAGGGTGTTGCACAGGAGTCCGTGGCAGCCCAGGGAACAGAATTTAGTTCTGATAGAGTCCAGTTTTTAGGCTTCCAATTATTCAGAAAGATTCCTTCAGGTTTAATTATGCCAGCCATTAAACAAAGAATAGTTGTATTTTGTTAAGTACTTTTTGATCCCTAAATTGAGAGTTTTATTAGTTTAACTCTGTGGTGGGAGGAGAAGATTTGGCAGAAGTATCTTTTGCCACAAGAAAAATTGGGTCATATAGGAGTCCTGTACTACTCTGCTCTCATTTCATATTTCCATACCAGACATTATAAAGCATTATGCTTCAGGTGTAGTATATTAAGTGTCTTCCCATATTTAAGAAATGACTAATTATATTTAAAAGACACTACAATAGGAGTGAAACTACCATGCAAATCTCAAAAAGCTGGAATGTGCAGAAGTTAGGGAACTACTTCCTAACTATTCTCTCATATGCAAATATTTTGTTTCTACTGATAATGACATATCCTGCCATGTCATAGAAAGCTTCATTCTGCTTCCAACAGATAAGGATGTTCACTGTATACCACATTAATCTCTCTTACTGTATGAAGGCAACCCTTAATTACCTCTTTAGCACAGTTGCTAAGGATTCAGAATTGATAGGCATGCACAAATGAAGTTCATAGCAGGCATGTAGGGAAAATAAAATATAATAATATAAATTATAATAAAATAAAATAAAGACTGTAATAACTTTAATGAAGGCACGTTGAACTCCCTCTGTGTTCTTTTTGCCAAGGATGATGAAAATATGGTGCCAGTGAAAATGTAATTCTAAAAAAGAATCATGGTTGTTCCTGTGTAGTCAATAGTTTACTATCGCTATACTTTGAAATAATTTAGTTCTATAGGTGTATAGAAAACAGCTGTGTAATACTTAAGAAGCAGTATGCAACTAGTTAATTCAGCTAATGTCTGTGCAAAAGAAACAGAATTAAGGTAAGGACATGATACTCATTTTGGCACTTTTTGCTTTCCTAAGGTCCTTTTTATAATGGTACTAGTTTAATATTTTCCATAGAGATCGTGAAACTAAGCTGGTGATGAATTGCAATACTAACAGTCTTTCTTCCTTTAATAATTATTTTCGGTACCTTACAGCAAAATAAACACTGAACAACAAATTTATTCCCACATAAAGTTAATTGTTTCTAAGATAAAAATACATGTTAAAAATTGATGCTGCACGTGAATATGAATGTGCCTCACCAAGGCATTCTCCACATAAATCCCAGACAAAAAAAACCTTTCTCAGAGTTTTCTGAAGCTAAATATCCATGTTGAGTTTAAGAACACAGATACCTTGACAGGAGGCAAAGGAAATAATCTGCTAAAATTCATCATTCTTGAAAAGTAGAAATGTTATGGTCAGCTGAAGATTACTAATGAAAATATGTGAATACTTTAGAGAGTGAGATCATAGCTAGACATACTGAATATGTTATATGGGTAGCATATATGAACTACATAAGAAAATAGCACTTTGTACATCTAAATTATACATATTATACATAGTCAATGTCTCCAAATGTAAATGTTTAATTAATCTGATTGATCTTTTTCAATCTTTAATGATTCCATTTTATAAAAACGTATGAACCGATGAAAGATTTTATCATTACATTAAGTCATTGTCTGAAAAACTCCAGAATACTTGGTGAACTCCATAATTAGTTCATTAACAAAACTGAGGGCCACAAAAAATTTAAACTTTGGGGCATAGTTAAAATTTGTAGCCAGTCAATATTTTTTTCATTTTGAGCCTTCTCTGGAACTGATTAATATCATGATCTCTGCTTTTCCTGGGACAATTATTGTAGATGTAAATGGTGTGTGTGTATTCTGTAATGAGCCTCTCTAACTTCCAGCACCGCTGGTGGCTGAGATCTTGACGTCCATATCAGCTCTACTGTTACATTTCTAGGCAATGAGACGTCCAGAGCACTCCTAGTTGGACACATCATGCTGCAGACCACTATTTTTTTTGTCCGTAAGCAGCAAGAGCGGGCTGCTCCTGGAGTTGGCTACAAGGCAGGGACGGTGACTACCCTGAGCAGGGCACAGGTCCCACGCAAGACCAGGGTGGTGAAAACCCACCAGGTGTGCAGGTCGGAGCCTAAATGGAGCTCTGGAGCAATGGGCAGATGGTGCTTGGGTGGGGGTCCAGGTAAGACTGATCAGGCAGGTCTGCTTACCCCAGTCAACAATTTTTATGTGTGCAGGAGAAATTTCCTTGGCTGTTACTGTACAGTTAGTAACATGGGAATATGCTGGATGAATAGGAAAACTCACAGACTGCCACAGCTCTGAGCATACCAGTAAGTCCCAACTGGCATCACCGGGGACGTCCCCACAGGTTTCTGCACATTAATCTCCGTTTTAGTTCAGCTTGGGTGCCTCAAGCTTGCCTGAGGCGTGCGCCAGAAGTACTTGTACCTGGACCTGTCTCTGCTGACCTGACTCCCTGCCCGCTTTCCTGGGACTGATCCCAGACCTGGAGCGTAGGCAACCTCGTCTCCAGTCCTGTTTCAGGCCTGTCTCCTTTTATTCTTGCCTGGGCTTCTTGGCTGGGACCTGGCTCCTCTGTCACCCTTCCTGGGACCACGGGAGAGGCTGTGCCTATCGCCGCCCTCACCCTGCTCGCGTGCGCTGGGGCCAGCCTCGGCTCCCGGCTCATCCCCGCCATGGAGCAGCTCCTGCTGCTCCCTCACGCGAGCACTGGCAACAGGTACTGAATAAATGCATGAGCTTGCAGTTAGGCAGAGACCGAGCGAGACCTGCATATTCATGCAAATCTGATCTATTTATACGGATGCAAATTTGACAGGCAAGTTCTACAGCAATTCAAAAGACTCAAATCCAGACTGGTAGAGTTTGTTTAGTTCTGTTTTATGTATGTATGTCAGATACACAAATTTGGTATTTTTGAATTTAAACTCAGATACTACTTTCTGTTTCCCTATTTGAATCAACTGTTGCCCATCCACAAATCCCCATTTTAGTCAGAAATATCATCCCTAGACAGTCTGTGTCTAGAGGGAGGATATGGATGTCTTCAGGGCTCAGATCACACCTTGGCATGTGTACTATATAAACAGAACATGGCTGGTTACCAGATTGTTTTTCTAACAATGGCCAGTCATTTATTATCATCAAAATTTCTATTCAGTGATCTGCAGTGTCTACATAGTAAATTTGTAGATATTATTTAACCTTCTTTCTTGTGCAGATGATATTTTTAAGAGGTTGTGGTTTTTTGCTAGCTGCTAACTTTTTGGAATTTTCCTTTAAAGTGAGGCTTAAATAAAAACTTTGTTGGTTGATGGATGTGATTTTGCAGCCTAAAACCAGATGCTTTTCAGATGGTCTGGTTTTAAGTTTGCAAAGAGTGCTTGTTCATCATTTATTTTCCTTAGGGCCCCATTCTGAAACTTGACTGAATACCAGAGATAGCCCCACCTCTCCAAGGTCAGAGGAGAATTTTCACATGATCCAGCACATATCTACAATCCGGTAAGTGTGTTTATTTTACCTTGGGATGTATCACAGACTTTTGCACAATCATATCTGCTCTGTTCCTTGCTGGTGTGGACTATCAGCCACAGAGTTTACAGTGCTCTAGCATAGGCCTTGAAAATTCATGATGAAGTCCTTGATCTGTCATTGATAAACACTTTGACAAATGTTTTTAAGATAATGAACTGTTCAGATACTATTGCAACTGGGGCTACATGGGAGATAGTTATTTGTTTCACATTTCCTACTATCTCTTCCCAAGAATACTGCTGCAAACCAAGACAGACCTTTAAGGCTTTAAAGCAGGGAAAATACAGAATCAAAGCAGTGTCTTCCACAACCATATGCAAATCTAATTAGTGTAGAAATAAATATTTCAAAGGAAATCAACTCATGTTAGAAAATCTCAATGCAAGGTATTTTTAGTATAATTTAGTAGAACCCACAATCTTGGGTGTACTAAATACTACAGTTTATTTTAAAATACTCTAAGCAATGGAGTTTCACAATGTAGACGGCACCTTGTTTATTACATGGCTTATTGGTGGCATTTTGCCAACATTTTAGAAATGCAAAATTGTTTCCAAAATAAAGAATAAATCTTTACTCACTCCTTGACAATGTTTATTGTTTTCCAGTCTATGGTTCAGGCAATAGTATTTATACAACAGAATGAAAAACAAACAGAAAAGTGAGTAGTAATAAGTCCTAGGCTTCCAACTGCACCTAGATTCTTCAGAATCAGGATTTTAACCCTCCTAGCAATGTTAAGAAAAGTACATACAGGGATAATCTAAACAGTCTTATAGAGAATCCAGGTAGCACCTCATCTTTTCATGTACATCTGCAGATAGAATATTGTTCTTCTCATCACAAAGGTTGTCTCTTCTCACAAATACATACATTCACCATGAGAGGAAGTCAAGAGGAACTTAAATATCATAGTTATAAAATAGGTGATTATCTGTAAACTATTTTGTAATCTAAATATTTCACTTGTAAATGCTTGTGTTACGAAGTGTTTTGTGATTCATTTGTTAGACAGTACTGTATTAATTATACAGCGTGTTGCCATAAAACAAGCAAGAGAAATTGTTCCCATTAGGGAGCTAGAGGAAAACCCTATTTATGATAGCTTGGTTAACACACTGATTCTATTTTCAAGAATGAGCTACCAGTTTTAGAAAAAGGACAGCAACTTATAAGCTGCCATACACAAAGCAAAGACATGTGCACCGGGGGTATGTGGAGGGAAACAAATCCTGGGAAAATATGAATTTTGGCCACCGCTGTATGTGTTTCCTGACCCAGTTCATATGAGGTTGTGTTCACTCAGTAAACTTTGAGAGAATTTCAGAATAACATTCTTCCCCCTCTCCCCTCCACAGGGAACCTGAAGTTTTTCCATCTTTTTAATATATACTTAGTATATGTGTGAGATATATTTTATATATTTTAGTACACATCTTTCAATGACAGCTTTCTTTAGGCATAGCTATCCTATGCAGGTACGATATTCTTCTCTTTTCCAAGGAAACAAGGAGGTCTCGTGAGTTTTCCTATAGCCTTTGGAGTGTAAAGAGCTGTAAAATGTCAAGTCAGAACCCAGAGATGGGCAACTGGAAAAAACATTCCTTCCTCAAGAGCCTTTTGTAGAAACTGTCTTGCTTTTAATTTATCTATGTGTTTCCTGATTGCTTGACCTAGAACCATGTGAGGTCACCTTACTACATTTATTTTCGGGCCCAGGTAATATGTCTACAGAAGATGCTCTGTACTTAGTGCATTACAGTTCTGCTAGCAAAGTGTGCTTCTTTTGGGGCTAGGCTCAAAAGATCATACTTCAAACAGCGGCAAAATTAGTTATACAGATATAAGCTAAAAATAGGCACTCATACAATCTAATAATATGAACTCATTCATCAGACTCAGTGAAATTTAAAAGATTTGTTTTGTTTACATACCTACCTGTAGACTTCTTTCATCTGAAAACTGGAGTTGAAATTTCCATAGGTTGCAATGCTTCTTGATTTTTTTATTATTATTATTTTATATTTTCCTTCTCAGAACAGAAATACTGTGGCCATAGTCTATTTAGGGTTTCATTTTGATCTTTATTTATTTTTCACTCCCTCTTTTCATAATATTTGAGGGTTTTTCCAAAAGACAGCAGAAAATACAAAGGCTTACAAAATTAAAAACAATTAAAGAACACTTTATGCCACTGCAAGTCTCTACTGCCTGCCCAGGACATAGTAAGACAAGGTTTCTTTGCTTTCTAAGCACGTATCCTACCTCTGTGGCTGCTGCTTACCTTGTCGTTGCTCTGCACAACGATGTGCAGATTTTAGGTGAAGTTGAGGTGTTACCATGCATTATAAGACACTAAACACACAACTGGCAGATCCTCACTGCCAGTTTCATGAAATGAATTATCTTTTTCTTAGTGGATTTTACTGCAATGTCTCACATTCTCTCTTCTACAGGCAGATTTATTCTCTAGTAGTGAGCTCCCCAGGCATGCCTTTGCATTGATTATGACATAAAATAGTGTAAAATTTTTACCTTTTACTTTATTTCAATTCTTATCACTGAACCAATCATTAAAATTATTTCAAAGAATATTCAGAACAGAATGAGAATAAAAGCCCTACCAAATACACCAGGAATATGTCCTTTCTGCCAATACTCAATCTCTTTAAATGCATAAGAAGATTTATACATATACATCACAATTCAAAAAATGACCCATTTTTTTTTGCCTAATGGTTTTACCTTTTCTGTCACTTACTGAGGAAGCTTTTGGAAATCCCTTGATGAACCTTGAACTTTTAGCAGTTTATTGTTTTCGTTTTCATGTGAAACTATTTGGATTGCAATAATTATAATCCTGTGAAGCAGTAGAGGCTGGATAGCATTAGAATGAGTGCAGAGCGCCAAAGGGTAGCTTTATGTCTCATTTATTTCTGAAGCTCAGGAAAGGGCTGGTTGGAACCTCTAGCAGAGAAAACTATAATTAAAAGATGAACCTGGCTACTCACATCCCCAACAGACACTGATAGTCAGAACACAGTGGCAAGGTGGACACCCTACACTTCCACAGCTACTCCCTCAGGCTCAGGGAAAGCATGTATGAAAACATCAGGCTGCATGGAGGCCATGGGGTAAATTCCTCGACAACTGGTTAAACTGGCTCTATGGCTCCTCTGCTTTTTGTGGAAGGAGATAAAAACACCAGATACCAACAGAGAACAAGCTGTCACTACTGGATGTATTACTGCTTGGTGCTTTAGCATTCATTGTAAATCCTGACTGGTGCTTGGAGCTGTTTGGGGAGGTACTAGGTAAAAACTTTGGGAGACCCATGAATATTGTACAGCCTCCTGATTCACCTGTGTCCATATTTCCCAGAAATGACAAGTAGTGAAATTGCTGTTTCTTGTTACTTTGATGCCAAAACTGCAGAATATCTGTGAATGTCAATACAGATTTTGAATTCTCTATAGTTGGGCTTTATTTTGCAATAGAACCTAAATCCCAATGAATTTTGTCTCATGCAAATTGTTACTGAGGTAATCTAATGTCTTGGAACATTGTAATCCTTCCACCAGAAGGCTGACATAAGCATGTGACACTTGCTATAGATGTATAGAACAATGTAATTTGCTAATATGCTTCATTTTCTCTTCTCTCTTTCTTTTTCTTCTATCTCTTCTCCATGACCCATCCCATAAATTTCTTCTTTGGAAAGATATGAAGCATAGCATGACCTTCAGTTATCACCAAATTCTTCATATTAGTGAACTTTCAGTTATGAACAGATTATATTTTAATCCTAATTCTGAGCTGGATCACTGAAATGAAAAGGAGTCTTTCAGTGAATTTTGTTATAGTCTTGCTTGTAGGAAAAAAAACCAGGCTCACCTTCTAGTTTTGAGAATGATTCTTGATGTCTACAAAGTGAGACTGGAGACCTGAGACCTGGCCAGGCACACACGTGACGTCTACAGATGAGGAACCTACCAGAGAAGCAAGCAGAACTCTGTAACCACAGCATCACAGGGCAGCAGGGAGTTGTCTCATTCAGGCTTTGGGTTTAAGGCAGAATCAACTGCACCTGTGTTTTCTTCTGACAGAAATGTCATTATTTTTCTTAAGGCTTAAACATTTGTAATTATGAAGAGACACACATTAGGTTTCTTTTATAATCTTCTGAGTGAATCAATCCTCCTCCTGTTGTTGTAAATACCAAAGCAGAATCACCACAGATAATATTTAAGTCAGACCATTCCATGAGCAACTTGTTTTTAGTATGTTCAGCTGGGTACTGAAATACAAGAAGTGAGAACCCTACAATAAACATGTTTGAAATCAGAATTATTCTTCTGGACCTTTCCTTGTCTTTATGTGTGTGTATGTGCACTAAATTGCTGTGAAAGTTCATATATTCCTTACAGAAATGTGAACCTGATATAGCTGTTTTCTGTGCTGCTCGCTGTACATTTGTGTTCTCTCTTACTTCCCCACTTGCTTAGATATATCTTTGGGAATGCTTTCTAGGAAGTGACACACTGTTGTAAACTAAATGTCACAGTTTTATTCCTTACTACAAATAAAATTTTGGGAATGTCTAAATTATTATAAATGTTCCTGGAAAGGTCATTATTTCCAGCTTTCAAGTTTCATAAATTCTACAAAGTAAATTGAGGCATTACTGTAGTTCACCATCTTCATAAGTCTGTATCACCTTCTCTTTTTCTGAAACCTTGACTACTATTTTTCTGCTGGACATTATGTGATAACAAAGCAGTGCTTGCATGGAAGCAGGATTTTATGAAGTTCAGAGCTTGTAACAGTAAAATAAGCATCATGTCATATTTTTTGTATTCTAATTTCTTCAGTTTATCCTTACACGGTTTTTCAAAGCACAAATAGTGCAAAGCAAGACATTGCAAGGCTCAGCCAGTTTAAAAATAAATCTTGGGCAACGAACAAAAAATCTTGGCATAATACAGCTACTGGCATCATCATACTATACAGCAGAGTTCAATTAGCTGATTCCAGGAAGAAAAATGCCATTGTGCGCAAGAGACTGTACCAGTAGAAAAGTTGCATGAAAAAAAAAAAAAAAAAGCAGCCCCTTTTTTGTTTCTGAAATCAGCAGAACGACAATTACCAAAGTGAGCTTCTTAGACAGAAATGCATTTTGCCCAAAGGAATCTTTCGGTGAAGCATCCTGATTTATCATAGGAGTGTTTAAGTAACTTCTTTAATAGCAATAAGAGTTTGACTTCTCCTAAGGAAAAAAAAAAAAAAAATCTTCAGCAAATTAGGAGGCCTCTTTCCTGTATTCCACCCAACTGTTACAATTCCAGGCTCTGTTCAAGTTCAGTCTCTTCTAACAGATTTATGAGGCCTCCTGCTGTCAGTGCTCTTTGTAAATGCTGATGGGCCATTGCTGTAACACCTATATTGCACAGTGCTTTGCACTATCTGCTCACACGTTTTATCAAAGTGGTACCCACATCTCTCGCAGGAGAGGTGTGTAAGTAGGGATCACCATGGTCCCAGAAAAGGGGACATGTAGGTGACCCACAATGGTATGGGTACAGTTGTGGGGAGGGCATGTAATTCCGTAAGCATGGGCCTGGGTGTGTATGGGTCTTGTGGTTAATTACGAAAAGGTGTTTAGAAATTTGTAGCTGTTTATTAACATTTCCTAAGCATCTAATACTATGGTTTACTTGATGAATTACTGTTATTGAATTTTAAATGTATAGTTTACCGATTGCCAGTAATTATATGTCATTAATAAATAATAAACCTCTTCAATCTAGATTTGGTAAACTATATGAGTATTTTTTTGTGACAAACCTTCTCTGTATCTGTAAAAAAAATATGATGTAGGAGAATATGACAGTACTGGTTTAGGGCTTATTTGATCCAGGACAGGGAGAAAAGCCTAAAAGTTGTTCTAGCCTAGTCAGGTAGTAATGGTCTAAGCATCTTGAGAAGTCACAGATGTAATGATACAAGGAAATTGAGAAGGAAGATCTTCTCCAAACTTGAGAATTTAGGTAGGAACAGGTAGTATTATTGTGAATCATATTAACACAATCCTTTTCTGCTTTTAGACACAATTTGTTATAAAGCAGACTTGGAAAGGATTTGGAAAGGTCATACAGATAGACTGAAAACAGTCTCCTTACAACACATGCTGCACTTGGTTCACTTTAACTTGTACAGATCAAAAATCATTTGCCAAAAATCATATGTGAACACAGTTCCCCTTCTTTTTCCTTTTCTGTATCACCTCATCTGTATCTCATCATCAAAGCTCCTAAAATCTTGCAACATTAAGTAAAGGTTTGCTGCTTGAAAAAACACTTATTTTAAAAATTGTGGGTGCAAAATATGGTTGTTAATATGATTAATGGAGAGCTGTTTAGCAAAATGCAGGTGTCTACTTCAGGTGGAACTCAGTGGACCTAAGTGGCCTAGTAGCTCCCTTGACTAGATTGACTAGATCTCCATGACCAGGCAAGGAGCTTATACACCTAGTACATATGTAGACCCGCATTGTATGTGCCTCATGTAGGTGACTGAATCTGGAGCCAAATCCTCACCCCTTACTCTCAGTAAATACTCCCTAAGAAGGTCAGAGTTTATTCCCACAAATGAGTTTTGGGGACTCCCATCCAGAATGTAGCCTGAAATTTTTCATTAATTGCATCGATAGCGAGCATTAGGTACTTGAACGTGGTATTCGGCGCACTGATGCAAGCAGTGCCTACATTGTAAGAATCTTTTGTTTCCCAGCATTTATGTAGCACAAAAGAGCTGATCTGTCCTCTAGTCTTTGATCATTATCTAATTAGGATTTTTGTTTGTTTTTTTCCAATAGGTCACGTGCCCCTTTTTGGGGGTAAATAAAACATCATTGACAGGATTGCTTTGCTGCTGTTTTCTAAAGCTGTTAAAAGGCAAGTGATCACTAGTCAAACACCACTCAGCAGAAGATCAGAAAGCAGTACCATGCCCCTCAGTGACACCGCTACTTCAGAGACTCTGCCAGGAGAGAAGACTGATGACAATTGGAGCTTGTGTTAATCTGTTTTCCTCTTCATGAAGCTTATTGTTGTTCAGACTCGTCCCAGAAAATTAAAGACTGTATTTTGGGCTACCTAGTCTTTTGGGGAATGTAGGTCAGCCTAAAGCAGGAGCGGGATCTGTGATCTTCCACGCCGGCTTGCACAGAGCAGGAAGGTCAGGCTCACAGCAGATAAACAGAGCCCAAGAATATTGATAGAAAGTCAGGAGTGACAGAAAGATTGTCAGATGTTGAGCTGCATGACAAAAAAATATGTCTGATAGCTGACACATGGTGGCTCATGTTTTCTTTCCTGATGACGGCTGAGATGTGACGGATACTTGCTATGAAGCTAAATTGTAAGATCTGTATGGCAATTTGGCACTTTTAAATTATTGTTGTTTTTCAAACACTCAGGAGCATTTCGAAACTATGAGAGATGTACTTTGTAAAGACCAAGGAGTGGAGGATATTCTCATCTGAATGCTGACTGCATTTGCAGGCTTGCCCGACGTGTTTCTTGATGGGTTCCTGTTATCTCTGGTAATCTTTGGAGGTGCAGCAATAGCTGGAAGTGTATGCCAACAAAAATCTACTTTTATGGTGAGTGCTGTCAGAGAGCAGTGGCTGCGTACTCCCATGAGCGACATCCCCAGAAATGCTGCTTAGCTATATTACTCCATCATACCCAAACCTGGTGTTGGTGTGAAGGGAAGGGGACAGAAATGGGAAGAAATTTTATTTGTTCAGATTATTAAGAGACATGGTGGACATCTATTAGTTGGAAATACTGTAAAGATCTGCCCTGTAAGAGTGTTTTTGCTTGCTAATGATTCCATTAAAATCCTAGCACTAAAAAGCACTAGCTAGGAGGATGTGCAAATGACACTAGCCTTTGATATCTGGAGGGTTGCTCTTGGCAAGAAGGATCATGATATCCAAACTGCCTCTTGTTTCCTCTGCTTTATGGATGATTTCAGGGTCTGAGCAGAAACAGCTTCTGGTCGTCTGAGCCATGGTTTAAGAGTCTAAGGGACTTTACAAGCATAGCGGGAAGCTCTGACTCCCTTTACTACCTTATCTGCTCTGGCAATTTCTAGTAGCTCTCACTATTGCGTGGCTGCTTACACAAACGTACTGAGTCAGGAGGGCTAGCAGGAAAGAGGTTCCCTGTTGGGGATGGACTCCTTAAAAACTTCGTCTGGTGTCACAGCACCGGGGGTGAAGTGGTTTCACTGCCTTAATGGAGCTCAGGCAAATAGAGTATGGCATAAAGTGTACTCGCTCTCCTGGCTTTTTGGAGGGCTGCCAAACATCCATCAGGCTCTATAGTGATTAATGATACGGACTAAACTTACTAAGGTGTGGTATCCATTTATATGTTAATAGCAATAATGTACATGGAAGAGGCAAAAA